>NC_142169.1:61203041-61933666 GCF_029865625.1 Vigna umbellata
GATTGCAGGGTTGGCCTTGTCGTGCAAGTACCACAATCCTTTCGCAGCATGTGATGCTATTTTCATTCTGCTGTACCAATCTAATGGAGGTTCATCTGGTCTCCTCTCTGTTACAAAACCAAGCACATGTTTTATTTTGGTTTTACAAGGTAACCTTTTACCAAAACTAACTAGGTAAGTCAATAAGCAAAATGACATTATACGAAAAAACAAGACAAAGATAATGTATTGTGGTCATATAATATATATAATTTGAGATGGAATATTCCAGTAAGGTGTGAGTATACCAAGAAGACGGGCTTCTAACGAGCCACCTGGCATGAACTCATACACCAAAAGACGTTGATCTCCATCAGCGCAATAACCAGTGAGTTTGACGAGGTTGTCATGGTTCAAGAGGCTTAACATCAAAACCTCAACCAGAAAATCCTTACATCCTTGCGCCCCATTTCGGTCAAGTTGCTTCACTGCTACCACCTGGGTAGGGAAACAAAACACAGTGTGAAATTGAATTCAATTGTTTTTTATGAACCAAAAATTGAAGGACTTGTGATATGACCTGCCCGGTTGCAGGAATTGTTCCCTTGTAAACTCTGCCAAAGCAACCTTCACCCATCAAACATTCTTGTCGGAAATTCTTCGTTGCAATTGCCAGTTCACGGAACGTGAAATTTTGCGCTTGAATATTTGAAGTGTCAACATTGTTTGGATCATCTGCCTTTGGTTTTTTCACGTCTACATTTCACCCGAGTGTTTAATTTTCAATCATTAGACCTTTCAAACAGCATTGTCTCTTACACAATATTTTGATTAAATGAATGACACAGAACGAAGTAAATTTGAATTGTTTGTGTTCATTGATCTTACCCGGAGGTTTTGTTGCTATAAAGTTTTCTTGGTGTTGTGTAGGCCCTTGCTGCTCCCTCCTGCTATTGCATTTCTTAGTCTTTGAAAAACACGGAAAACAATTCATTCTTGTAAATTTGTAGAAAGAAAAAACAAAAGGTGAAAGTAGGATTGTAGGTTGGAATATATATAGTGTATGTGGAGGTTTTGGTTCTAAAGAATATTTTCATTCAATCAAAGAATGGTTATGGTGATGCAAAGGTGAAAATGAAAGCCTCCATGAACTCTGGTTGAATTGAGCAATGGACGGAGGTTCCCCCAAGTGAGATTGAAGGACCCCGAGCAGAGGCTATAAATCAAAATGAAAGGGAAACAAACAGCAGAAGGTGAAAAGGAGGAGGAGTTAGGCATGCATGTATGAGAGGAATAGCAAAATGATGACGTTTTCTCAGAAGACTCGGAGAGAAAAAGGGGGAATTTTGGGTGGACATCATTATGAGCTGTCCCTTTTAGATGCCTTCCTACAAATGTGGAACTTATATTTCACTTTTCCTATATTGTCTTCCAATCCAACCATGCATGGCTAGCCTCTAACGTTTTCCTTTCGTTAATTATGGTTACATTTTGACTCCAATTCTATATCATCGTTTTTATGCCTAAAATATTTTTTTTTATTCTTATTATTTCGCATCTATGCCATACATAGATTTTAAATTTCAGTTTAAGTACAACTCCTGATTTTTTATTCCTCAAATTAGAATAACACAACGCAGTTACATAGAGTTCTTCAATTCAGTCTTTGAAAATGAAGTGAAATTTCTGGTTATATTTGACTATATTTAAAATGGTACTATATAGTTCATGCATGCTGAATTAATTTAAATGATTTATATTTCATTTTATATATAATATATATTATATATAAAAATCATTATAAATTTGTGATGAACATAAAGTATATTATTGTGGTGGGTTGAAAGTGTGTAAATGGTATTGAATTTGATGGTGCACATGGAACCAAATTTGGGCACGTGATGTGAGAAAGCTAAGGAGTAAACACGTCAAAAGAGTTCCCAATTGCAGTAAAGATGTGAATGGAACATAAAGACACTACTCTCTCTCGTACCTTTAAAGATATATATATGCTAAACCCCATCTCATTATACTCATTCTACTCCTCATCAAATCACATCATTGCTCTATCATTACCTTATCCAAACCTACACTCATTATTCAACTAATTCTAATAACTTTTTAGCTTTAATTTTTAATACTTTTCTTGTTTCTTTTTTCTTACAATTTTATAAATGAATTACATGCTCAATTCCTATACTAAGTAATCCTTGATGAGTGCATGAAAAATTCCTTGCTTTCGCACCTCTACAAGGTAAGAAAATGAATGGGAGAAACACAACCATCTAATATGGATTCAATAAGATTAGTTGAAGACGGATTAAACATGTTTGTCTCTCATTTTCCCTTTTTTAAAAAAAGTATTTTTGTATTGCCTATCTCAGAATTATCATGTTCTTGACCCACTTTCTTTTTTCTTACCCTGATCAAGGAGATTCAATTCCTTCTTCAAGCAATCTTTTCACATTCTTTATCATAATGAGTTTGAAATGTGACTTTAAGAGAATATAGTATTAAAGAGTTTGAAATCATTAATATATATGTGACTTTCAATTTATAATATAAATTTTAAAATGGTTGTATTTATTCATAAATTTGTAATGCATGATAATTTATTATTCATTCCGTTGATTATAATCTTAACCTTTTGAAAAGTGTAGATTACAGTGACATTTATTGGGTTTTCTCAAAATATTTTCATATTCCAATTTTTTTTATATTCTACACAAACTTTCATATTATTTTCTAAATTTTATGATGTCACTATTTCTTTTACATTATACATTAAATGATTTATATTAAAAAAATTACATTTAAATCCCATAAAAGATCGCTGCAATGGTAAAAGAAAGGAAATGTAAACTGTAATTTGAAATGTTTTTTTTCTTAAAGAAAACAATTTAATTAATTCATACCTTTTAATATTTTTATATATTTTTTTATGTTTTAATTTATTATCAAATTGACCACTCTATGTCTCGATCGAGGAATGTATTTAACGGAAAGAGTGAGTTTTTCAGTAGAACTATTTACATAAAATACTGCATGTTGTTGTTCTTAGTGAATAAATAAATATAATCCAGTTAAATTCATGAACAGTAATGGAAAAACACATAAAAGTATTACTTATAAGTTAATTATTCGATTACTCAAATTTTACGGTAGTTGTATTTGAAATTTGTTAATAAATATTCAATGATAGATTTTACAAGAAATTTCTATATAAATATTGGTCAAAATTAAGATTTTGGATCATGTTTTTAAAATGTCAACTTTAAATTAATATATAAATATAACATTTATAAGAATTGCTTAAAAATATCTAACATAAAATAATTTATTTAAATTAAAATAAGGATTTAGTGGGCTTGATAAAATCATTTAAAGTAAAATATGAACTCACACTATTTTTTTTATGATAAATTTGCATGTTAGATGTGAGGTGTGAGTATCGAAAGACGAGGTATCACGGAAGAGCGTGCGCAGGGTATAACTATCGGAACAGAGCATTATTATGTTATTATTAATTAACCAAATCCATAAGTATTGTTAAAATGTTAAAAAGTTGTTCGTTGACGTGGATTCTTATGCATGATGCTTTTATTATGCAATAAAGATAAAACAACCTTTTCTCTTTATATTTATTATTTATCCTATACTCTATTTCAAGAAGAAAACATGTTATATATTAGTGTAATTATTCAATTATAGCATTAGTAATATTATTAAGAAGAGATTACATGATTATATAAAAAACCACTGGTATAAAGTTTATAACAAGATATACAGTTTTCTAATTATAAAGATCTCACAAGCGTTTCAAAATGAAAAAAATAAAAATATAGAAAAATCAATACATCATATTACCATTTATGTTTGTACAAAACTATTTATATATATAGTCTCAAAGTTATATTTCTTTAACATTTATTTTACATTATTTTCTGTTTTTATGAATTATATTGCTATAGATGAATAAACCATCCATAAAACACATTGGGTAAGCTAAAAATAGTTTAAAATTTATAAATTTTAAATAAAAAAAATTTAACAAACATTTTTACATCATATCACTATATATTTAAACATATATTAAACATATGGTCTTCGAGGCTTATTTAAACGTCACTAACCACAAACAATCTTTGAAATATTTATGTATTGACTAGTGCTATGAAATCATGCACATGTTATTACTCAATCACTCTTACTTTCCAAGAGTTATAATTATAACATGTTTCGACTTCTTCCCATTCATAGAGTGTGATAGAATAAATTATATATTTGATGAGTTAAACAATTGTCGACACTCTAAACATGAACCTTCATCAACTATAGAGTTTTTTTCATCTACATAAATCCAATTACCAGTAGAGTCAAAATGATCTCATTTCAATACCTATCACTAATACACCTCATACAAAACCATTTGTGATAGTATTCCCTCCAAAAAAAACAATTATATCATCATTTCCTTTTATAAAATATCTAATTTCACTATTAACTTTACCAATATAGCAAGCATAGTCAATAGAAATTAACAAAAACACAAAGTATCCATATTAAACCAGGTGGCGCCAATAATTAGAAGGATGTCCAACGCGTTACTGTCAAGTGAGAGCCCAACACACTATTGTCCAGTGTTGGGGACCTCTAAAGCTCACTAGCATATCTATACACTATGTTACACAAGAACTGCCTAATGCCTAGAGCTTTCTCACTTTGATTTTTAGAACTAGTGTCCTACTACTTCTGTCCAACACCATTGTAGAAAATTAAGAAATATGAGTGTCTCAACTTGCTTGATTGGTTTTAATTGGTAATTTTGAGTCTTTTTCTAACTTTCATTAGTTGCCAAAAAAAATTCAAAGTTGTATAATTATATAAGCCAATTATTTAAATTTAATACTCTCATTCAATCATTTTCTCAATTTCAAACTCAATCAATCATACATTTACTTGTAAAGGCAAACATTATCACTTAACAAATTTAACCAACTTATTTTACACAATTAAGATGACTTCAACAAATCATACAAAACATTACACAATCTAATCAAATCGTGTTTTACTATCCCAATAATTATGATATGAAACAAGAATGCAATACTAGCTTCCCTTACTTTTTATTATAGTTGTTAACACAATTAGTCTTTAATCTTTACGTTATACAAGCTACTCTACAACTCTATAGAAATTTAAATAAGTGATCTCAACACATCTTTTTAAGACAAGAAAAAGACAAAGATTTATAAAAGACTCCTTACAACTATATGCAAAACTACCATATTCAACCTACATCACAAACATGATTTGACTCTAAAATCGAACAAAAATTGAAGGCTATAAATGTTTTCCTTATCACTAGAAACACTTATGTCTATTTGAATCTTAAAAAGGATGAGAAGTAGGATTAGAATTTTAGAAAGAAGATAAATGATTAAATTTAAATTTTACTACTCGTTTTCTCTTTTAATTTAAGCCTCTCCTGCAGTTTTCATTTTTATTCATTCTCCGCCGGGTTCTCTCCACTACTGCAGTTTACGTGTCGGTTATTAATCATGCATGACTTTACTGAAAAAAAAAACCAAAAAGTCTCATTGAGACAATGGAATATTATAATTATATATTAACTAAAACCAATAAACCTCCATTAATATGTATATTTACAATTAGTAAAAGATATTAATAAGAAATTAAAAGCATTTAATCTGATTGTTCTATAGTGAGGATATGAAGATACATAGACCAACAATTAATATTTCACTTCATTTAGTAACGCTAAATATTGTTAAGAAAATGAAATAAAACAGGTTTTTTTACTTTAAATTAAATTCCCATTGTCCATATCAAAAACCCTAATTATTCCAGATAGATCCACCATTAAAAAAGTTTTTTATTAGGAATGTATTAAAAGTTCTAGTAAATATTAAAATATTTTATTTCTTGAAACCTGTACTCGTTGGTATTTGTTGAAATCTATAACCAAATGTTAATCTTGCTTGAAATGATTTTTCGCATATTTCTCTCCAGGATAATGATCAGAAAGTAAACAAAAAAATATTCTCAAATGTGGTCCTTTTTTTCCTTTCTCAGCAAAACTCCCTAATTTTTATTTTCAACCATTATTCAGAGTATTGACTTTCATGTCACTGAACTAAGTCTAGATCTGACAAAAATTGAAACGAAAATATATTTTTAACAATTTTTTTTTTATAATTTTCTTATAATAACCTACGTGGTAATTTATGATTGGTCTATTTCAAAATACTGACTTTCACATAACTGAATTAAATCAAATTGAAAAGAAAATATATTTTTAACAAATTTTTCTATAACCTTTTTACAACAACCTACATGGTAACTTATGATTGGTTCATTTCAAATATACATACTAATAAAATAGTTACACATAATTTGTTGTCAAAAAATTGTTAAGAAAAGTGGTTAAAATATTATAGTCCAGATTAAAATATGTAAAATGAAACACTAGTACACTCTTTGTGTAATAAAAAAAGGGGTTAAATATGTTTTTAGTCCCTAATCTAAGCGAATTTGTTTTTAGTCCCTCTTTCAAATTAAGGTACATTTTAGTCTTCTCCTCTAGTAAACCTTAATTTTTCGTCCTCCAAAACTAACGACGTTAGAAAAAAGTGAGCTGGCCAACGGTGAAGTGCCAACCATTTTTTTTCTGACACTGAGTCAATCTGTCCCTCACCATTCGATCACTATCATCATTCAGTCACCATCATCGTTCGGTCACCATCACCATTCAGTCGTCATAACCGATCATTACCAATATTGTTTGGTCACCATCACCATTCAGTCATCATCAAAATTATATTTTTTTTAACGCTGTTGATTTTTTAGGACGAAAAATTATAATTTTCTAAAAAAGAATGACCAAAAAGTACTTTAATTTAAAAGAATCACTAAAAACAAAATCGTTTGATAGTTTAGGGACTAAAAACATATTTAACCCTAAAAAAACATGTTAATAATTTTTATAGTATTATTATTTGGTCTTTTAATTATTTAGTGTTACTTTTTACTTTTGTATTTTTCATGAACTTTTTTTTTCTTTGTAAAAGAAAAGTTATGGTACAGTGTAAATTGATAAAAAAGAAGAGTATTATAAATAAAAATCGTTGCTTGGAATTGTGCGGCAAATAAAAATGCAGGATATGAACAAAGCTTAACCGCTAAGCTTGCCCGTATTCAAATTCACTACTTCTCTTTGGCTTGCATTATAAAGAGCACACCATATACCGACACAAAGCGGAATCAAGGGAAAGGAAGCTGCATTCTTTGTTAGTGCTGTATATTACTATGCATACCAATAACAATAACAAGGTCATGGTTGTGGAAGCGGAAGAAGGTGGTGCTGGCGGCGGCGGCGGCGGCGAGTTCGACCATCTCCCAGAAGGTTGCATAGCGAACATACTTTCGTTCACCAGTCCTCGTGATGTCTTCGTTCTGTCTTTGGTGTCATCCTCCTTCAGATCCGCCGCACAATCCGACGTGGTATGGGAGAGATTCCTCCCCTCCGATTTGCACGCCATGGTTTCCCAATCCTCGAAACCTCTTTCTTACTCTTCCAAGAAGGAACTCTACCTCCACCTATGTCATAATCCCCTCCTCATCGACGGTGGTCAAAAGGTAGTTATTCAAATAACAAATCACTTTCTCTCAATAATTGTGAAATAACGATAATAATTATTCACCAGAGCTTTGCACTCGATAAACCCAGCGCCAGAAAATGCTACATGCTCTCTGCTAGAAGTCTCTCCATTGTTTGGGGAAACACTCCTAGGTACTGGAAATGGACTTCGGTTCCAGCGACCAGGTAATTCGTTCTTAATTATAATTCTCAAATATTTTCACTTATTTATTGGTTGGGTTATTGATCTGAAATTGAACCAGGTATCAAAATTGTGTTTGTTTGACGTAGGTTTTGGGAGGTGGCGGAACTTGTTAGTGTGTGTTGGTTGGAAATAAAGGGAGGGATCAAAGGTCGCATGTTGTCCCCGAATACGTTGTACGGGGCATACCTTGTGTTTAAGCAAAGGAGTGGCGGCGCCTACGGGTTTGAGAACCAACCGGTTGAAGTGTCGGTTGGGGTTGCCGGAGAAGGGGAAGCTCGGCGGCGAACGGTGTACTTGGAGACAGCGACACCTCGAAGGCCACGTCACCAGATTGTTCCTCGAATATTCAGCCGTGTTCGTTCTCGTTTTCTGGATAGTTTTGATGCGGCACCGCCTCCACCGTCCCGTGTTGATGATTCGGCGGTGGGAGGTGAGCATCCGAAGGAGAGAGACGATGGGTGGATGGAGGTGGAATTGGGTGACTTCTTCAACGGCGGCGGCGGAGGAGAGGAAGAGGTGGAGATTGGTGTGTACGAGGTGAAGAGTGGGGAATGGAAAGGGGGCATTCTCGTGCAAGGAATCGAGATAAGGCCCAAGAACAAAAATTAAAACGACGACGCGCCACGCCCAATTTACGATGTTGTTTTGTTTGTGTCTACTTTTGCCTGCACGTAGCGATTAAAATAAGCAAGCTCAGTCTAGAAACTACAACTAGAATGATTTGTATTTCCAACGGATGAGATGACTCTCAATTTTACAAAATGGTATTTGTTTCAATTTTGAGCTTAAAATAATATAAGATAAACTAAAAAAACTACTATGAAAAATTTATTTAGATTTATAATTATTTTAAAATTTCGTGGTTGAAAGGCTATTAGTAGATATAATAACATGTCTTTTGAGAATATATCTGTTGTTGCGTATGTTTTCTTAAAATTAAAATAATTTTGAAAAATATTAGAAGACTAAAATATAATAGATACCTCTTAATAATTGTTGTAATTTTAGTTTGAATACTTTAAAATGTGTTACATGACCCAATTAGTTAATATAGATTTCATTCGTTATTTTATAAAAATATAAGATCTTTATAAGAATGTAAATTTTTCAAATACTAAGGTGTAGTTTTATATAAAATTGATTTTCATTTTAAATATAATTAAGAAAAAATGTAAATGTATCTTTCAATAAATTATTATAAAGAAAAATAATTTTTTAATATAAACAACAACTAAAAAACTTCTCTAATAATTTATAAATTACTAAATATTTTAAAAAGATGAACATTTTAAAAAGATGAACATGAACAAATAATTAGATTAATTTAAAAGAAATATATATATATATATATATATATATATATATATAATTGTTCTTCACACAAGTATAGATAGGTCAGGTTAATGAATTGTTAGACAAATAATAGTATTAATAACGTTTAATAGTTTGATGATTAACATAAGATCAAGTTTGATTGTGAATATAAGATCGATATCTGAATGAGAAGACATATTAAACATATATGGGAAGTTTTCATATTAGTTGGATGGAGATAAGGTTGATTTTAAGTTTATATGTAGGTGGACTTTACCTTATGAGTGAGTTTCATGAGATTAAGTTAGGTTTAAAGTCAATTTTTATCCTAATATCAAAGTAATGAGTTAGAGTCTATAATAGCGGGCCTTGTGTTTATCAGGCATATCTTTTGAAAGTTTTTAACATTTATATAACTTTCATTTGAAAAACAATCATGAAAGGTAAGTGTCGTTTTAGAAATATGCATTATTTATAAGTATGTCACCAACTTTTTTTTTTTTCATCTAAGTCTTTTAACTATCATTATTAGACGTCGTTGAAGCCCTTTTATGTATTAATATAAATATCTTTAAACTGAATAACTCAAACTTTTTTCAATTGTGTAACCTTTGTTTTACTTTCGACTTTTTTATTAAGTAATTTTTTCTTTAACTTTATTAAAATATTTCATTTGATATATAACATGATAAACTAAAACAAGCTCATAAAAAAAATTATTTCATTATAATATATTTTTTATTGGTGACAAACTTTTTAAGTTTGACCTAGAAATGTCTAACATAAATTTACATGAAACTAACGTAAAAAAAACTAAAATAAGTGAAGAAAAAAACATTAGCTGTGTTGATCAAATCAACTCAAACAAACAATTAAATCAAATTTAAAAAGAAAAAAGTAAAAACTAAAAAAGAGCAAATTTCGAAAACTACAAAAAAACTCATTAAACCTGTAAAACTCAGAATCAACAAAAAAAAGTTAATAAATCGCAAATTTGATTTGAAAAACAAAATAAAAATCCATTATTAATTTTATTTTATAGATGAACATTCCATTATTAACTGTATAGTCCTAGTTGATCTTGAAGCTTTGGAAGATAATTATTATACCTTAAAGCCATTTGAAGCATGTATGCTGAAATTATCATGTCGAAGTTAAGAAAATGACCCAAGTTTTCATAAAATTATAGTGTCCAACCATCCTAACTCGAGAGACTAGTATCAACATGACGTTTTTGAGGACTTAAACCAAAAAACTATGAAATAAATTTGGGCTCAGGCCTAAGCTTTTAATAAGTGGTTTTAGTTTTTTATCCTGTAATCTATAAGATATTTTAATAATATATAAAGGAAACTATATCTTAATTAATTATTAAAAGATATATATATATATATATATATATATATTTTTTTTTTTCTTTTTTTGAAATCCTTAAAGCTGTAAATAGGAAGGTCAAAAATAAATCTAAACCCTTTAATTTTTTGATTTAATGTATTGTTAACTTTTAAAATAAATTAATTTATTAATTATTTGTTTTTAACCTGATTTTGGACCAGAACATTAATAAATATTGATGTACTTTACTAAAATTTTACGTATCTTAAACGGTAGGAAATTATAAACTTATGTCTATTTTAATTTTAAGTATAATAAATTTGTGATAGTATATTTTAATGCCATTTTATATATTTTATCATAATATATTTTTTTAATATCAGTTTGAGTCTAATTAAATGATTGAACTTTGATTTGAAAGGGTCGAATTCTAAAATCATAAATTAAAACAGTTTAAAGACAATCACTTTTTTGTTTTATTTAGTTGAACTTGTCTAGAATATTCAAATGTTACTTTTAATAAAAATATTATATCTATAGAAAACCAAAAAAAAAAGGAATAAAATTTTAGAAGAAGACTTTTATTATTCTTGAACAATCTTAACTATGTTTAAAATAATATGATTAAATTATTTCTCACATATGATTAAGTAAGTTTTATTCTCATAATTCTCCTCTCTATTCATTCAAAAAAATAATTATAAAATCTAAAGAGTACAATAATTAATAAAATAGATTATATTGATAAGAATAAATTGATAATGAAATTTGTATAAAGTACAAACTATGAAATTTGTATAAAGTTACAAAAGTAACCCATTTATTAAGATTAGTGAAAATACATGCTGCACCTGTGTTTACTTTTATTTTTATGATAATAACATATAATAAAATTATTTTATTATTATTATTATAATTATAAAATTAAACATAAATATTTTTATAATTTTGTAACATCCCAAAAATACAGTCTAAACTATATAATAGACTACTCACATTTAATAATATACAAATCAGTCTTACACTAAAGTAGAGCGAACGCTTATGGTCGAACGACTTTACAGAAAAAGTTACAAAATTAATTATTCAGGTTAAGAAAGTCTGACCGAACGATTTAAAAAACTTATACCGAACAGTCAATCAAATTAAAAAAAAAGGGTGATCTAACGACCACATTACTATAACTAGACTACTGACCGAACGTTCTATTGTTAGGCCTTAACTTCAATCTCAACTAGATTTTCTTCTTCCAACGCCTCTTCCAGCAGCTCGTCTCCTTCTGCTCACATCCACAACGGAGGATCATTGCAAGGACAGGACAGGAAACACAGGGTAAGCTTATGTAATTTAATTCAGATATAATCATACAATTCATACCATCAAACACACAAGATAAATTTCGTCATACTTTCATACAAAGCCTAATACTAGACTGACTGTCCGGACTGCATGAAATCTGTGTAGCTACGACGTTCGTGCACCCGGGTGATGTAGTAACTGGGATACCCTCAACAGCTGTCACCCGAGGTTAGTCCTATCTGTCTAAAGTAACCCTAAGGACTAGGACCTCCTGCCGTTCCCAACCATGACCTACCCCCTCTACGTGAGGACGAGTACTCACGGAACATCAGGATGAACCACCAGCTTAGCATAACCACATTCATGCTTTACAAATTCCAATATTCATTCATGAGTTGTTCCTCCCCGGAACGCTCGTTCATAACCATACATTTCATTCATATCATATTCTCTTCATCTTTCATTATCCATCATCTTAATGTCATCTTTGTTCAAAGATTTTTAAAGACACTTAATACTGAACGTTCAATCCTCACTCAGAATTAGGATGAACGCTGGGAACGAGACAGTGAAGTCTCGAGTTCTAGAATAGGATAAGACCGAGAGGTCACTGTTGGTTTGAGAAAGAAACCGAGCATAATCCTATATCACTGGAACGACTAGAACGAACGTTATAAATACAAAGTGAGCCAGTTGGATGAACTGACTATTGAGGGTTCTAACCAAACACTGAAAGAACCATGTCAAATACTAAGGTTCTAAGCCGAAACCAAATGGATGTATACACTTTAATACCTTCATAGGAAAATACTTAGAAGGATTCACATTTAGGAAATGAATGCCAGTCAATGGCCGAACACAGTAGAGAGAAAAATCTATTGAAGTTGGACGAACGTTATTTTCATCAAGATAGATCATACAAGAAACGAGTACGAGCGCTTGGTATAAGACCGAACACTACTCATTACGAGCGCTGGGTGTGAGACCGAGCACTACTAAACTTATAATAGAAAGCTTGGTAAATATAATAAGATACTATTGGAGTAGTGTTTAAGAATAACTAAAATATACAAATACATATATTTACAAAATTTAAGTTTATCACAGGATACTCAAATACAACTACGCTTGGCCAAACGCTTCAAGCATAATATTATCACACGAAGACGCTCGTTCTCAACTAGGATTCTTTCCAAATGAAAGAATCCAATTTTAACCAAGGTTACTAGTATTACCGAACGGTCAATGACCGTTCCATGACGAATGTACACTATCATAGGGAATTTCATATCCAGGTCTCATTTACTTCAACTCTTTTCTTAATACATAATTTCATAACTTTATAAATTCATATCATACTCAATTTTCATACTTCATACAAACCGTATCATAGTAAATAATCATATTCCATATAAACAAGCATTTCAACATTCACACTTTATATGCATTCCACCACTCAGCAACATGCATTCATTATCAACGAACGTACAAGCGAACATACAATTAAATTAGATAAGCTTCCCTTACCTCTGAGCGTGAACGATCATCCTAGAGACAGAATACGGTTCGTCTGACTACAATTCCTTCTACCCTCAACGCTCAACAACTCTTCCAACTAAACTAAACAACAGAAAACCAACAATGGCTCAGACAAGATGACAACATGCAACTAGGACTTGGTTTGCATGTACCAGAGAACGAACAACTAAGGATAAGAAGAACTTACCAGTTCAGAACTCGAAACTGTTCGGCTCAAACTGAAGCTCAGGACGCTGGAAGTGCTTCTACGGTGCCTGAACGAAGATCGGAGAAGAGAAACAGTGAGTTTTGGTAGAGAGAAGGGGGAGCTTTTTAGAGAGAAGAAGGAGAAATGAAATTTCAGAGTTTTGGAGAAGAATGTGCATGCAGAGAGTGTGACGTAAACTTTCAAAAACTCAGTTTTGTTTAAAACGAACGTCCGCTCATCTGTTGACACCTGCATTCCACTATCTGATTTCCGGATCCTCGTCGCTTGACACCTGACGTCCGTCCAGAAAGGTTTTGGGTGCGTTTTTAATGAGGTCTGACAAATTTTATTATTAATAATAATTTATATATTTTGTAGAATTTTTTTTTATTTAAAAATGGTTAAATTTTAAAAAATAACAATTAACTAAAAAAAGTCATTAAAATCAATGAAATTGATAAAATAATTATTTTAATTTAAATTCTTTTTATTTTAAAGAATAAAATTGTAAAACAAATATGTAGATCGAAGATATTTCTTTTCTTTAAGTATAAATTAGATTTATAGATATTCTCTTGTATTTTTAATGTAAATACAAGAGTTTATTAAGTCATAACCTAATATCATAAATCAATTTCAAACATATATTTTATCTTCAAAAGTTAAATACTTTCTGATTTTTTTAATCTAAAACACAAGGACGTTTCTGATGTGTTTGACATGCGTTTAACATTAATTAAATAAATGGTTTAAAAAACTGTAATTGAAGAAAAAAAAGAGAAAACCGATATATATTCTTAAAAAACTGATCACAGTGGGGCATGTTTTCTTATGTTTTTAATATTTATTAATTATTCTATTTAAGTTCTTACCTTTTTCAATCTATCATTTTAAATATTTCCAGTCTAACCTAATTTTCAATATTATTTTTAAAAATTTGATCAAATTTTTAAAATAACAATTGCCTCACAATGCAAGTTATTTACCATAAAATTAAAAAAAAGAGCAATAATTTATACATTAAAAATATTTTTTATAGATTTTAATTTTACCATGATTAATGTGTATAAGATATTTATTTATTATGAATTTTATTTGTATAAAACAAACATTTATTTTCTATAACGCAAAAATACTAGTTACAATTTCGTCTTACAAACTCTGATTTTGGATTATGGAAAAAACTATGGTTTTAAAATTTACAATTTTAAAATTGAATTAAATAATGAGTTTTTGTTATTATTTTACCACAGAGTCATGTGGTAGCAGTTGAAATAAGAAAAAAGATAGTAGATAAAAACATATTAGCAAATTTGTAGTACCCTACTCTGGAACGGAAATCAAAAGAAAGAAAAAGAAAAGGAAAACAAAGCAGAGAAGAACAAAAAGAAACAGAAATTTGTTTTACTACGGTCCACCATCTCCTCAAATTCAAGAGACCGAAGCTAAAGAACGAGGAGAAGAAGGAGGAGGAAAAGGAGAAACAGCAGCAACAACTGTAGCACAAACTTTCAATTTCAAACACCAACAACTGTAAGCGAACTAAGGTACTCTTTCTCTCTCTGTTTTTTTTTTTCCAATAATTGTATACGCATGCTTTCAGCCAAAGTCTCTTCCTTCCTTCACTTATTGCTTTGCTTCGTATCCCCAATTAGCTTTCTGCTTCAGGATGTTTCGATTTCCTTTGTGCCAAAAATAAAAATCAATTTTATAAAATACTGGTGTATATATATTGGTCGCTTTCTCTGAATTGGCTGAACCAAAGGGAAATCCGACCTCGTAGTTTACGAATTTAGATTACGAATTCAGAAATTGCATTTTCCTGATTGCAAATGTTTGGATCCGAAAGGAGTGTTAGCAGTTGCGGTCGTGGTTTGATGTATGACCTAGGTGAGCAATGTGATCCTCGTTTCGTGAGTGTGACGCCTCCATTTGAAGCTTGAATACGAATCTCTCGGATATATTATCAAGAGACTATGAAAACGTGGGTTTTATGTTGCTGTTTTGTATGTTGGCGCTGTTTGCTTCTTCAAAAGAGAATCATCACACGAAATACAGGGGCATACCCATAACCTCAGTTTCTGGATCCAAATAGGCGCAGTTACTACTGCTAACTACAGAGATGAAAGTGTTATTTGTTTTAGTGCCTGAGAGGGGTAGACCGATTAGTGCTCACTGGGTTTTTATTCTGTTTTGGTTTGTTTTAAATGAGCTTCCGGTTACGGTGATGTCCTCTTATGTTTCCTGAGAATAAAAACACGATGAAGTGGTCCTGTGCAGCTAACAAGCTTTTATGACTTAATCACTGGGACTGTGTGCAGGACCAATCAACCATTTGGGATGTTTGGACAGGGTCATTTGCAAAAGTGGCATACTCAAAGTAGTATTCTTCAGAAATGTGGATTTTTCCATAGGCTATAATCAGTTACATGATGGTGTAGAAAACAATGCAGTTTGTGTTGTGGATAAATGCAGTTTGTGTTGTGGATACATGCAGTTGAATGAGTTCCATAGCAACCAAAAAGATTAAAATTAACATTTTTTCGGTTTCTGAGACAGAGATCTTTCTTCACCTGCAACCATTAGTGTCTGGTCAACTTTTAAATTGTGATTATGGCATTCAAATATAATTTAGTTATAATCCTGCAATTGTATCATTCAGGTAATGTTTGATTTCAACCCCCCCTTCCCTGGCACCTTAACTATGTCACTTTCATCATCTCTCAAATTAATAAGAAAACAAAATAGAAGGCTTCCAACAAAATTAAGTTAGAGGGATAGAGAACTAGAATCATCTTCTAATTGTTTTGTCGTCTGTATCTCAGTAGCATGTTACACTCATGTCTTGTTTCACTTGTGCAATCTTTTCTATGTATTGAGTTGTACAGACTCACGTATGGTGGGTTTTACAGTAGTTTGAAATCATAATAGTTGGAATTCGATTAACCAAATTAATTGATTTTCATACTAATAAAAAAAAGGCTTAGTTCAATTCTTGAGGTGTTGGTGAAGTGGAGTAAGACAAAGTCTTGTATTTGATAGGTTATAGGGTCAAGCTCCCACTCATTACCTTGGAATGATAGGTTGTAAGTGTTCTTTGAGTTCGGGAGCTTCCCCTATCTTGGATTAAGGCTCCATCCTGGAATCTCCTTTTCCTAATTTTATTTCATGAAGAAGAAGTGCTTAGTTTCAAATTATGTTCCTTTGGTTACTTATAAAGTTTGAATTTCTATTATCGAAGAGCTTATTGATTTTATGCCAGAGTTCAATGTTCTACTTCTGCAACTCTCCTTTTGTAGGCAGCCTCACAGTGTTCAGATTGAGCAAGCAATAATCTATTTAAAAACTCATGCATTAGTGTATAAGTTTGTAGATTTATATATTCGAAGTCTTCTTATGGATCTTTTCACTTTTTCCTCCTTCTGCTATTATTTGCATTTGAATAATTTGATTATTGAACATTTATTATCAGTTAGCTACTTACTGTATTTACAGCTTGTATGTATTTGACTTGTACAGCAATCCCAAATTTCCATTTTGTTTCAGTGACTTTTCATTCTGAACTGTATATAAAATTTAACCATTCTTTCTTTTATTTATTGCAGAATCATTAGTTGGCTGGAAGTTTGATATAATGACATTTTTCAGTTCCTATCCTTGGAAGCCCTTGATAATTCATAAATATGATGGAAACCCATAGAGTCAAATGACATTGCTCTTTCCTTGTTTTGGTGGATATATGGCTAATCATTCTTTAGTTTTAGACAACACATCTGTTAGTACTGTTACTGTAGCAGAGCAGCCATTAGTCATAGGGCAAGAGTTTCCAGATGTGGAAACCTGCCGAAGAACACTGAAAGATATTGCCATTGCTATGCATTTTGATCTTCGGATAGTTAAGTCTGATCGCAGTCGTTTTATAGCAAAATGCTCCAAAGAAGGGTGCCCATGGCGGGTCCACGTTGCAAAGTGTCCTGGTGTTCCAACTTTTACTGTAAGAACACTACAAGGAGAACATACTTGTGAGGGGGTTCAGAACCTTCATCATCAGCAGGCATCAGTAGGTTGGGTTGCAAGATCTGTTGAAGCACGCATTCGAGATAATCCACAATACAAACCCAGGGAAATACTGCAAGATATTCGTGATCAGCATGGAGTTGCTGTTTCTTACATGCAAGCTTGGCGGGGCAAGGAACGTAGCATGGCTGCTCTTCATGGGACATTTGAAGAGGGTTACCGTCTTCTCCCTGCTTACTGTGAACAAATAAGGAAAACCAACCCTGGTAGCATTGCATCTGTTGTTGCTACTGGACAAGAAAATTGTTTTCAAAGACTGTTTATTTCTTATCGTGCATCAATTTATGGGTTTATAAATGCTTGTAGGCCACTTGTAGAACTTGACCGAGCACATCTTAAAGGAAAGTACCTAGGTACACTGCTTTGTGCTGCAGCTGTTGATGCAGATGATGCGCTGTTTCCTTTGGCTATTGCTGTTGTTGATACTGAAAGTGACGATAATTGGATGTGGTTCATGTCAGAATTGCGCAAACTTCTAGGAGTGAACACAGAAAACATGCCTAGGCTGACAATACTATCTGAAAGGCAAAGAGGCTTGGTGGAGGCAGTAGAAACACATTTTCCTAGTGCTTCACACGGTTTCTGTCTGCGTTTTGTGAGTGAAAATTTTCGTGATACATTTAAAAACACAAAGTTGGTAAACATCTTTTGGAATGCAGTCTATGCGCTTACTGCTGCTGAATTTGAAAGCAAGATTACTGAGATGATGGAAATTTCACAAGATGTTATATCATGGTTTCAACAATTTCCTCCCTATCTTTGGGCTGTGGCATACTTTGATGGTGTTCGATATGGCCATTTCACACTTGGAGTAACAGAATTATTGTATAACTGGGCCCTTGAATGTCATGAGCTCCCTATAGTTCAGATGATGGAACACATCCGTCAGCAGATGGTATCATGGTTTAGTGATCGGCAGGATATGGGCATGAGGTGGACATCAATTCTTGTACCGTCAGCAGAGAAGCGAATTTTGGAGGCAATTGCCGATGCTCATTGCTATCAAGTTCTCCGGGCAAATGAAGTTGAGTTTGAAATTGTGTCCACCGAAAGGACCAATATTGTAGATATACGGAGTCGTGAATGCTCTTGTCGCCGTTGGCAGCTGTATGGATTACCTTGTGCCCATGCTGCTGCTGCACTTATCTCTTGTGGACACAATGCCCATATGTTTGCTGAACCATGCTTCACTGTACAAAGTTACAGAATGACCTATTCTCAGATGATTAATCCTATACCAGATAAGAGCCAATGGAGAGATCAGGGAGAAGGAGCTGAAGGTGGAGGAGGGGCAAGGGTTGATATTATAATCCACCCACCAAAAACTCGCCGGCCACCTGGGAGGCCTAAAAAGAAGGTTCTACGAGTGGAGAATTTTAAGCGTCCCAAAAGAGTTGTCCAATGTGGCCGCTGTCACATGTTAGGACATTCTCAAAAGAAATGCACGATGCCCATTTGAAAAATTTGCTTACTTGTTTCAAATATGTTTTGTTTCAGGGACATTCTGCAATAGAATTAATGTGTCTGTATTGTAATTTAAATGTATTCTGAACCTATCAATGACAAAATAAGAATCCATTAGTTTTTGCAAAGGTTTTCGTAAAATGTGGGCGAGATGTCTGTATCCCTGTTTTCTCATTTCGCGTAATAATCGATTAATGTTAGAAAATTGGCTTGCCCGTTTGAGTTGGGGAAAATAATCTGAACTGGTAGATTTCATATTTAATCAAAATTCTTCTTGATTTTCAATCTTTCAATTGTAGGTCTCTTGGTTGTCGTTAAATGTTACATATATTTCTTTTATTGATTTGGTAAGACATTCTCTAGCGGAATGGTAAGGCCAAGAAAACTGATCTACAGAGTTTGGTACTGCCATGGAAAAACATTTTTGAATGGCGTTTACACGAGAAATCCACATATACTTTGATGTTTGTATCCTTCTGGGCGAACGCTGTATGGAAGATGTTACTAGAGATTTGAATCTAATTGCTGCCCATCTGGCCAGTTATTGGCAGTTATTGCCCAGTGCATCTTTATATATATATATATATATATATATATATATATATATATATATATATATATATATATATATATATATATATATTTCTCTGTTTTCTGAATTGCTTTTATAACGGTGGGATAAATTGCAGCTAGTACCTAGGTTTTCTTATTCCAAGTCTGCATGCATTGAAGTTCATCTGCTTTGGTAGCAAGCGCATTACTTACTAGTGATCAGACTTCGTTCTGTGCTGCTTTAAGGGTCAGTTCTGACAGCCACGTAATTACAACGATGGCATTTCATTTTCCCAATCACCAAAACTTAGACGTTTACCTTGTTTATTTTTTGTTATCATTTGGGCAATCAAGAGCATGTTCTGTCAAAGTCAAAAAAGGACAAAGAAATCCTTCAGAAGATGTGAGCACATCACAGTTCGCAGGTGCACAATCACATAAATACGACCAGATCAAAGTTAGGGTAGTTGTGTTTATAAATGTATTTGTTTTAGTTTGTGCAAAATCAAATAACACCATGAGAGAACTTAAATATGTTGAAATAAGTCAGAGCAATCCATTTTCACAATTGATGAATTGCACATACAATTGATCATGATATTAAGCGAGACTAAACATCAAATATGCAGGCATGCAATGCAGTACGCAGTATAATGTAAATCACATTGGATCATACCAAACATGTACAAGGAAACACAATCTTCCTTACCCCGTTAAAAAGTAAGAACAATGGGATCACCATTGTCTTTTTTGGTCATAGATACAGTAATCAAAGCGCCATTATCGTTCTGCTGCCAGCTTGGTGTAGTAAATTGTAACCTTCAAAAGAAGAACACCATACTTACACCATTAACAGAATCATAATGAATGAAACCAATAAAAAGGTTAGTATTTTCATTCATTGAATTCTTCTATATTGAAATATAATTCTTCAAATTATCTGGTACTACCAACAAAACAAAGAACAGAACTTATATATTGTACTATAGGTATATATACATATAAGTTCTGTACCATTAGTATGATTTTCTAACTAAATTTGGAGTGTTGCATCGATACTTTGCATTTTATTGAACATAAAACATATTCATAAGTTGAAGTTTTATATTTAATTGGAGCACTACACTATTATACTTGATTATAAATACCTTCATCGCATAAACAAATCCTACATCATCGCATAAAAAAATCCTACATCGCATAAACAAATCCTACATCGCATAAATACTTGGTCCCCATTTACGGGAACTTCATCTGAACTAACACATAAGCAGAAAGCCTTAGTCTACAGGAATTAGAAATTGAACATGAATCTAAATGGAAAGTTGGACAAATCAGCAGGTTGATATTAGAAGTGAGTTTCCTCAATTGGGGAAGATCGTCTGGGTATGACTTAAGTCCCACATCGTAAGAAAGTATTAAATAAAACTAACTTCTGTTATATAAACAGCTAACATGAATCAATAAAGGTATGATCCTTCGGGCAGTTAATGGGATATGAGAAGTGGTTCAAGCTCTCTAATATTAAGAGAGTTGGATGTTCGCCCCAAAGCCAAAACTCCTTTGTATTATTTATCCTATTAAAGATTTTATTTATTTTATTAAAAATTTCATCTCTTAATAGTTTTATAATTCAATTCAGTATTTAAATACAAAATAAAACAAAAAAAGACATTTCTAATCTTAATATAAAATATAAATTTAAAAATCGAATAAAAACACAAATAGAAAACAAAACTACTAAAAAAAATATCTTTATAATAGACTAATTAGAATAAGATAAAAATGAGTAATTATTTTTATTTTCATAAACAAAATTATAATTCATTAAAAAAGCTTTTAACTCATTAAATTTTATTTTTAATATTAATAAACATTAATAAAAATTAAATTAAATTTTATGTTTAAACATAAAGTTATAATTAATTTAATAAAAATATATTAACATTAAATATTTTTCAGACCTTTTTTTCTTAAAACAGTTTTATAATTAATTAAACAGTATTAGAAATTTTGTTGAGATTTTTTTTACATAATTTAATACAAGAAATATTAGTGTTAAAAACTTATTTAGGCCTATTTTTTGAAGTTTAAGCTGAGTATCTGATTCACCTATTTTTTTGGAAGTTTAAGCTGAGTGTTTTATCTGATTCACCGTCGGTCTTGATAGGATTTGTGACTTATTAGGTTGTTGGCAAGTTAGTAATAGAAATATTTATCGAATTTCATTACTCAATATTCTTTTTCATGATTCAATATTAGTATAATCAGGTTGACATTATTTTTAGAATTTCTAATGTAATATTTAACATGAATTCCTATGTAAACGATCCATTTTATTTATTTTTATTTGTATATTTGTGTGAATAAATTAATTTCTTTATAGATTTTATTTTGTTGTCTCTAAGTTTGATATGTTTTTATATTTTCTTATTTAGTTCTAATCTTTATTTTAAGTGTGTAAAATAATTGAATATAAAATATCTGTGATGGAGGAATACAAACAAAAACTCGAGAGAACATATTTTTAAAAAAAAGATCAATTGTGGAGTAAATATCTGTGTTAAGCGACATCAAAATCACAACGTTACAAAGTTAGAAAACAATCCATGCTAGAGTCTAGTATGTTGAGAGGTGGTTTGACAGATAATTTCTTTCACGTTTTAAATGATATAGCACCGAGTAGTGTTAATATGATATTAAATGGTGACATAGCTGATATGTCAAAATGAGTTATTTAAATATTTTTCTCCGTAATTGTAATTTATTATTAGAGATTAGGCAATACCATTTAAGGTGTTTCATTATGTTTAAATTCATGCATTCTTAAACATAACATCTAGATAGGAATTATATATCCATTTAAATTCATCATTCCCCCTTGCATGCATGTTTGTATTTGTTTATCATTTAACTATCTACACTCTCAACCAATACTCATTCTAGGTCTTATATTTTATTGCATTTATTGCCTACCGCTCATTTGTTAGGTCAATTAGGTTCATTACCATGTTATACATAGTATTCATGCATTCTTAAACATAACATCTAGATAGGAATTAGATATCCATTTAAATTCATCATTCCCCCTTGCATGCATGTTTCTTAGCAATGATTAAATATACAATCTAGGCCTAATACGAACAAGTCTACATATTAGATACCCATGGTTCCTGATTCTACATTAGGGGGAATTTTGGTTTGTTAGTGTTGGTTGCAAAATTAATGGTAAGTACACCAATAATAACGTAGCAAGTGATAAATATCGTTTTTCTCCAAGAGAGTTGTGCAACACTGATATTTCTCATAATTCACAACTCAATTAGATGTAAGATAACAAAAACATAAAAAACAATTATTTAGGAAGACACCTCTAGAAGTATATTAGCCAGCAAATACTTGGCTCGTTCAATAACCAATTCTTTATAGATTCTCTAAACTTTAATTAAAAGAATTTCACTCAATGAAGTGATTGACTCGTCCATTTGATCAAATATTGGAAACTAAAAAAATAATTCGTCCAACAAAAACAAACTCGTCCACAGTCTAGATTTTAATAAAATTGGGAGTATTTCTCAACGACTCAATGACTCAACAACGAGCTAAGCACAATTGAGTCTTTCTCATAGACTCACCCAACAATTTAAGTGACCCAAGTTCTTCGAATTTTAAAAAAAAATTCTTAATTAATGGATGACTCGTCTGTCGAGTTTGCATAACTTCAAAAATTATATATATATATATAAGTTTTATCCATAGGTTACAAGTAGTGTTTTTTTAACTCTTTTAAAATCATTCATCTCAATTCTATAGTACAGTACAATGAGTCATTATCAAACTGATATATCCAACTTTTTAAAAGTTATCACTATAGTCATTTCAAAACATCTCCATCCAACATATCATATAAATTTCAACAGTTATGAAGTAGCTTAAATCAAGTGTAGCGATGCAACATTTCTACAACTAGATTCAACTAGCACTTAAAACTATAAAAATTTAAAACTAGCTTCCATTATCAGGATTGAATATCTTAATCCCATTAGAGTGCTAATAGTCTTCACTCACCCAAGAAAAATTAATCATATCAACTATCTACACATGTTTCCTAACAATTCTAGAAAAATAGATATTTATTTTGAATGCAAGATATATACATGAAAACCTTTTAAAAATTGACTTAAAGAAAAGATATAAAAATGAACTTACTCAAAGAAGATTTTGATCGACTGAATTCTTTCTATTTTATGTTAGGATCCCTGTAATAATCTCTTATTCAAAAATTAATTATAGCAGAAACTTAGAGAGAATTTAATAAAAAAGAAGAAGATAGTTTTGGAGGCATAGTAATCTTTATAAAATAGAATTCAACTAAATGATTTTATTTATTTATTTGTGAGCTTTGTATTTTAATAATAAAGTATTTAAATTCAATCAGTATACTTTAGTTATTCTTAGGTATCTACAGTTTGAGTTAAAAGATGTTTTCACTTAATGATATTATATTTTTTCGTGTTTTTCTTTTCTGCAAAGATCTATTTCTAAAAATTTAGGAGCCACCAAAAAATACCACAATGCATGACATAATAAAGAAACAAAAAGTGCCAAGTTAAAAATAATTTGGTTCTGTCCGCAAATTTTTTACAGAACGGACCTTAATTAGTATCCCTCCATCAAAACTGTGAAGACACCTAACAAAAAACCATTTCAAGGTCTCTTGCCTTAAATTTTAAGGCATACATCCAGAGCGAGAGAAGTTAAGTTACCAATCAGACTATCCAAATGTCTCTTACCAACTCTTCAAATATCATTATTTCTACATTAAGAACCCAAGGATCATACCAAAAGCTAATCTCATCATTGCTAATTTTCAAATAAAAAACCATCCTCTACAAGTGAAACTAGGAAGTAAAGGATTATTGAGTTAAGGGACTATATAATATAATTAATGTACTCTATGGCAAGGTTTGTGCAAAACTAGGAAACTAATTAAGGCCAGACAAGACACTTTATTTCAAATTTAAGTAAAGAGCCTTATTCCTAATCACTAATGCTAGTTAATAATTAATCTTCTGACCTTTAAGAGACATGAAAGCAGTGCATGACTTTTTCATTCATTGAGCTTCTGATTTATTTGGCCTTTGGTTATGATTAATGCATCCTTTTCTTCCCCAAACTCTTTCACAACTTCCTAGTACTCATCAAAGAACTACAAATCAAATTCTAGTAATATTTTTATTTTTTATTTCACGAACAATTCCTGGCATTGATAAAATAAAAAGGCAGTACTTGAAATGGATAGAATTGTTTCATGCATCAACAGAGAGTGATAACATGTTTGGCTGACCTCATTCTGGTGCATGTTCAAGACAATGAAGAAGGTGAATGCATTTTGTTTATCACACGTTGTTGTCCATCTCTCAATGCTGTGTTTGCTATGCGAATGTAATTCAAAGGCAGTTACGTATATAGTTCACATGGACAAGTCTTACATGCCCAAAGTTTTCACCTCCCAACGCCATTGGTATTCATCCACCGTTACTTCTCTGGATTCCGCCACTCAAAACGTTAACCGTAGCATTTTGTACTCTTATGAAAACGCACTTCACGGTTTCAGTGTTGCCTTATCACCAAAGCAGTTAGAGAGTCTCAAAGAAACACCAGGTTTCATCTCAGCATACAGAGACAGAGCAGCCATTCTTGACACCACCGCTTCCTACGCCTTCCTCTCTCTCAACGTCTCTCACGGCCTCTGGCCAGCTTCCAACTACGGCCAAAACGTCGTCGTTGGCGTCGTCGATTCCGGAATCTGGCCCGAGAGCGACAGCTTCAAAGACGATGGCATGGTAACTCAAACTCCTCCAAAATGGAAGGGAAAGTGCGAGGGTGGTCAACGCTTTGACCCCTCCCTCTGTAATTCCAAACTCGTAGGCGCAAGGTACTTCAACAAAGGCCTTCTCGCAGCGCAGGACGGTGATGACGACACTAAAATTGGCTCCAACTCCGTTAGAGATAGCGTTGGACACGGGACCCACACCGCGTCCACGGTGGCGGGAAACTACGTGAGGGGCGCGTCGTATTTCGGTTACGCCAAGGGCACCGCAAGAGGAATTGCGCCACGTTCTAAAATTGCGATATACAAGGTTGCGTGGGCCCAAGGCGCGTTTGCCTCGGACATGCTCGCCGGTTTGGACCAGGCAATCGCTGACGGAGTGGACGTTATTTCCATTTCAATGGGTTTGGACATGGTGCCCTTGTACGAGGATCCCGTCGCAATCGCCGCTTTCTCTGCTTTGGAGAAAGGCGTGGTGGTTTCAGCTTCTGCAGGAAACGCAGGTCCGTCACTGGGGTCCATACATAACGGGATTCCGTGGGTTTTAACGGTTGGAGCGAGCAACACAGAGCGCTCTTTTGGCGGCACGTTAATTCTGGGAAACGGGAAGAGATATTCCGGGTGGACTCTGTTCCCAGCAAGTGCCACGGTCAATAACCTTCCTCTGGTTTACCATAAAAACGCTTCCGCATGTGACTCTTCTACACTGTTGTCACAAGTGGCGCGTGGCAGCGTCGTCATATGCGATTCTGTTATGGATGTTAACCAGCAGATTCAGCAAGTGTCACTCTCTTCAGTGTATGGAGCTGTGTTTATATCCAGTGATTCCACTCTCTTTGAAACGGGAAAAATGACGTTTCCGGGCCTTGTTATTAGCCCTCACCATGGTAAAAATGTGATCGAATACGCACGCGCCACTCGATCGGCTTCCGCCACCATAAAGTTTCAAGAAACGTTCGTCGGAACCAAACGGGCTCCCACGGTGGCCAGTTACAGTTCTAGAGGCCCGTCTTGGGAGTGTCCGTGGGTATTGAAGCCTGACGTTATGGCTCCGGGGTCGTCGATTTTGGCGGCTTGGGTTCCGGATTTGCCTGCGGCCCAAATTGGCCCAAACGTGGTGTTAAATAATGAATACAATTTGATGTCTGGGACGTCGATGGCTTGTCCTCATGCTTCCGGGGTGGTGGCTCTGTTGCGGAATGCACACCCCGAGTGGAGTGCTTCGGCTGTTAGGTCCGCGTTGATAACTACGGCCAGCCCACTGGATAACTCTGGAAAGCCCATCGAAGAAAATGGAGAGCTCTCTCCACGGGCTTCTCCTCTCGCAATGGGCGCTGGCCTGATTGACCCCAACCGTGCCCTTGACCCAGGTTTGGTTTATGACGCCACCCCTCAAGACTATGTTAACCTCCTCTGTGCCATGAATTTCACTCAGGCTCAAATCTTGACCATTACCAGATCAAAGGCCTACAATTGCTCCAGCCCATCTTACGACGTCAATTATCCCTCTTTCGTGGCATTTTCTGTTGACCTGAGTGTGACAGTGAAGAGAAAATTCCGGAGAATTGTGACGTACGTTGGAGATGGTCCGGCTACTTACACGGCACGTGTGAGCTCGTCTAATGGCACGCAAATCTCAGTTTCTCCCAATAGGTTGGTCTTCAAGGCAAAATATGAGAAAAGGAAATTCAGTTTGACGTTGAACTCTGAAATGAAGAAGGAAAATGCAATGGCTTTTGGTTCATTGGAATGGGTCGAAGAAACAGGAAGGCACGTTGTTCGGAGTCCTCTTGTGATTGTACCCACCAACTTTGTCTTTAACCCCTAAACTGGGATTTAACCTCACCTTCTATTTCACTTATCAATATCCTTTTTTTCCTACTTATCTTAATCTACTCTTCTCTTGAATCTTTACGTTCTAATAATATAATATCAACGTATCATTGGTTATCTTTTTTAGCTGCTTATTATCCTACTCTGCAATGCTTTAATCAAACCTTTTTTTTTATTCTTACACTTAAGTGTTTTCCAACTAATCTCTATACATCAAATTATACTCAATTCATTCCTTATAAGTAGATTCTTAGT
Organism: Vigna umbellata; assembly: GCF_029865625.1. NCBI lineage: Eukaryota > Viridiplantae > Streptophyta > Magnoliopsida > Fabales > Fabaceae > Vigna > Vigna umbellata. The sequence continues at coordinate 61,230,574 of NC_142169.1, forward strand.
TTATGTAAGAAATCTGAATAAAGACATATGATGTATATGAACCTGCAATCGTATTATTATTATTGTATATACAACTTATATACAGAATACTCGAGTTTCAAACTCAACCAATTACAACACCCAATTAAAGCCCTGTTGGTCCATACCAGTAGATTTCAGCACCGCATGGCCAATTGGGAGAAATTCAAAGTTTACCCTGCCATTCATTATTTACTGCAAAACTTTTTGAAGAGAACTTGAGCAACAAGACATCAAGTTCTCTTTGTAGACGACGATGTTTCAAAATAAGTTGGTCTTGGAGTAGAGGGGCAGCATATAGACTGAAGCAAGTCTTCCACACGCAGCACTTTAAATTTAGGACGTGTATTGGGAGCAACATTGTCAACACGGTGTTGGAAAATCTTGCCATTCTTGTCAAGTTTATACTCCGAGGTTCCATCGAACCTCCCACGATTCTCCCATGGACCTCGTGAGATTCCATGAACAGTCCACCGAACCATAATGACATTCTCAGCAGGCTGCCACACGCTGGATAAGTCAATCCACAAAGCCTTGAAAAACATCCTGCCATGAAATCGTAGAGCCCAGAAGATTGATTTGTAACTCTCGATGCCAACGAACGTGTTCAAAGGATCTTTGAGTACAATATCATCCCTGAATGAAAGAAGCAGATATGTAAGTAGACACAGCAAAATTGAATTTGCATATGGTCAGAAAACTTCCAAATTCCAATAAACAAGGAAAGCAGCTAAAACAACAACTACTACACAAAATAAACACCATGCAAAATAAATGTTTGGTTACATTTTTGGTCCTCGAGTATTATAATTGTACGTAAGACAATGAAAAATCACAAGTACAACTATGTCTGAAATAAAATAAAATTGAGAAAAGAAAAGAAAGGGAAACTGGAACCTATAGATGTCGAAGGATAGTTCTCTGTGGAAGAGGGCAGGGAAGTCCTCCCTGAGAGCCCGAAGAGCATGCCCCAAATTCACGTAATATTCTTGCTTTTCTTTTTCTTCTTCCTCTTTGCTTCCTCTCTTCACTGGAGCCGAAAAATAGCTGTACGAACTAAAATTCTGATCCAAACCCAAACACCCATAATCGTTAACTTTGCAACTCACTTTTAACCCAATTGTCTTGCCCTTTGTGAGCGGTTTGAAGTTGTAGAGCTTACTGGGTCTAGGGTTAAGGTAGTGCACTATTTTCCGGACCAAGAACGGTTCCGAGCAATGGATGAGAAGAGACATGGTGATGGGTGGGATTTTTGCGATGAAAGTGAAAGAATAAAATGTGGTTCTGCATGAGAAGAAAAGAAAAAGGGAATGGAAAGAAAAAAACCAAGATTAGATGTATGGAGTTATTAAGTGGGAAAAGAGTGTGATTGGTTGGATTTGGATTTTCTTTCTACTTTGCCTTCGGCTATTTTCCTCAAATAAAAAGATCCAAAAATGTCACCTTGTGGCGTGGGTTACAGAGAAATAACCCAAGAAAGAGAGGGTGGAGATAAAGACTCGGACGACAGAATAATCCTTTAGGAAAGATTGGAATCTTTGGGTTGGGTGCCGTGGCTTTAGTTCAGAGCATATTCCATCCTTCTTTTTCTTATTCTTCTTTTCATTTTATGTATTTGTGTACTAGTTTAAAAGAGAGTTGAATTTGATCTTAGAGAATAAAGAAATTATAATGGTTTATAAAAAATTAAATTTGAGATAATCTTTTTTTACTAAAATAATGTCTTTTATAGTAACTTATAAGGTCAGATAAAAGGGTGTTTATAACTCAGGAGGAGTGTAGATTTAAAAATGGAATAACAGAGCCAAGGGCATGAATGTCTTTGGAAAATTGTCGTTTCCCTTACAACAAAGAACACAATAATTCTTAATTAATTATTTGTGTTGGGTGATTTTCAGATGCAATGAAATGAGTGACATGTTGTCTTTGGAATTTGACTGTCTTGTCTTCTTCCTTCTCACTCACTCTCTCTTCAGTTCTTGAATTTGATCCACCTTTGTTGTTTTTTTCTCACCGAACCAAACAAATACTTAACTACCATTAGTGTTGTAGCTTTTTGATGGAACGTTGCGCCATGACAATGGACGTGGTTTCCATGGAGCACAGCAAGAGCTTCATCTTCGCCTTGCAGGTCATCAGATCTATCACTATTCTCACTTACTAAACTACATTACCGTCCATGTTTCAATTCTTTCTCTTGCGTTCATATTCATAACCACAAACCTCATTATCATATTACATTTGGAACCTCTAATCTCTCCACAAAGAATTAATCCCTATTCTAATTTCTGGGTGCTGATCCTCCTGATACTATCATTTCAGGAACTTAAGAATCTGAGGCCTCAACTCTATTCTGCTGCCGAGTACTGCGAGAAATCATATCTCCATAGTGATAAAAAACAAGTGTAAGGATACTTTTTGTTAAGGGCTATTTTAGTTTGTTGCTCTGGAATGCATACATACCTTATTTTTACAATTAGTGATTTCGCTGAGTCCTAATTACTTGCATGCCTGTCAGTGTTATAGCTGAAATTTTCTACTTATATTTGTGCATTAAAGTTTTCAACAAATGCCAGATGTGTGTTTTGCTTTATGTGGGAATTGTGGATGGATAATGGATATAACAAAATGCTGTAAACAAGAAAACAATCTTTAAATTGAGACTACTTAGAAAATTAATTCGATTAATTCTGATAACAAATTTTAAATGGTTTAAAGTGGACGCCTAATAAACATTGGCTAAGACTTGTTACTGCTTATAAGTAATTTCTATTGATCTCTGATCTGACTGTAGTATTTGCGTGATTGTATATACGCAGAAGAACTTGTAATGATTCTTAAAATGTATGGTTGTGTCTGGATAGTGAAATTGAAGAGAATGGATACCATGGCATAGGACTACTTGTAATGTAACCGAGAATTTTTGTCGCTAGTTAAATTTGTGTCTGCTAGCTGATTATTCTTCTATATTCGAACTGCGTGGATTAACCCAGACAAACTCCATTTTATTTTATTTCTGCAACAGGGTACTTGACAACCTGAAAGATTATGCAGTAAGAGCTCTTATTAATGCTGTCGATCATCTGGGAACTGTTGCTTACAAGTTAACCGACCTTCTTGAGCAGCAAACCTTTGACGTATCCACCATGGACTTGAAGGTCTCTACGTTGAATCAGGTAATTACAAATATTTTTTACAATTTCGAAATAAATAAATTCCAATTCGATTTGAAGTGACATATTTGCAAAAATGCAGAAACTTCTTACATGTCATGTTTACACTGATAGAGAGGGCCTTCGGCAACAGCAGTTGTTAGCTTTCGTTCCGAGACATCATAAGCACTACATTTTGCCAAGTAGGCCTAACTGTTTGTTTTTCTTCCAGAATTAACTATTCACTCTACAGATTTTCTTTTACTTATGATTCTTGTTTTGCGCTTAACAACACAAGCTAGATTCTGTGAATAAAAAGGTACATTTCAGCTCACACAGACAGATTAATTCAAGACAAAATCTATCTCGAACCAGAACTCGTCTTCCTTCATCAGGTCTGTTATTGGGAAAATGTCCCTTCTGGAGCTTTCTGTTTTGATGTATGTTCTCCGCCTTTCTCCTTTTCTCCTTCAACTGAATATGTATTATGATTGTACCTAGGTACCCCTATTTCAAAAACTCTTTCATGGCATTTAGCATCAGAAACTAAGTCTACCTTAAAAAAAACGACTTCCCGCACTTCCAAAAAGTAAGCTTCCAATTTTGGGCTGTGTAGGCTCGTTGCTTTATTTGCTATTCACTCCATTAATGGCATTACAGTGGCACAAGACACTGCTTTTTCACTATTTTAACACATCCATTTTTGCAGCCCCAAGGACTCCAAATTTTCTGCCAAGACCTCTGGAGTTTTCCACCTTCTAGGTATGCTGAATAGCTGTATCATTTGGAGCACATAATTCAGTTACAGTGAGCAAGCAATGGTTATGTTTTCCATGTTTAAATACATTAGCTCCTCACAGTTCCTAGTTCCGTGCCTGTAGATAGTGAAGAGCGTAGATGGATGAAACCCTCAGCAGCACAACTCCACTTATCAAATGGAACTCTTACTTCTAGAGCTGCCACCCAAACTTTTGGTGTCACAGACGAGGTAACTTTGCTTTCATCAGGAAGTTCAAATGCATGGTAGTGGGGTGCCAAATTTGACAGATTAGTCAAATGTGATTGATTATAATTGACCTATCTGTTGTTATTTGATCTCATGTGTTTGGAAATCTGTTTATCTTTGTTTAACACTTCAAGGCAATATCTTTGACATAATCTGTCAGGGGAGCGTAGTTTGGATTTTGCACTTGAATAAAGATTCAGATAGAAGTTCCTTTTCTAGAACAGGATAATGCTTCTAATTGATGATATGTGAGGGTATTTGACTGTTCTCATTGATAATTTTGATACATAAAAAACTAATGTACTAAGGGGAAGGGTCATTGATAATTTTGCTAGCAGCTTCATTTTGGAGTTCGTTGCATCAGTAACTTACTCACTCAATACTTTTTTACAGAATAATACTGTTTACAGATGAGTGATGTTCATGTTCCATTTTGTTCATCATGCTGAGATTCATTACAGAAGTTCATCCTCAACAGTCCATTGAATTTAAAAATTTCAGCAGAATGTTGATCCAGTAAATCTGTTGATATTACAAATTCCCAGCGAGGCTAGTATTAACAGTGATCAAACATATTGAGATGCTTTTGATTTAAAAATCAAATACTTTTCATCTGTCCATTGGGCATTTGATCCTATATTTTCCTTATCTATTTGATCTTAATTAGTTACTTCTGATGAATATGTGGTCCTTGTACAATATAATATATTTAAAGTGAGAATGGATGCAAGCCAAAATTAGTCTTTGATTGATTCATTCAAATATTAAACTGGTTTCAATATAGCATGCATAATTTATTCCAATGGAAAACGGAAACTTCTACTGTAGAGATCCACACCACTTGATTGAATTAGGCTTTTTCCCTTCTCTTTCAATTTTGTGGGGTTGTTTTCACAGCCACCGGGGAAAAATGTTTGTTTTTATTTGACTTCCACAAAGCAATAGACATTCCATCAACCAATGTATCAGTACCTGAAATTGTGGAGAATATATCCCAGCTAGCTAGCTAGTTGAAAGATGATTTTTTTCTTAGTGCTTTTCTGTCATAACTTCGGCAAAGTTTCTGATGATTCTGTGTATGCAGGATGTATTGAAGGGTTCCAAACCATTGACAAAATTTGGATCATTTGACAATCGAAATGGACGTGAGGCTGCCCAAGTTCACAGCCGCAGTAAAAGTGTGCTATCTACTCTCTTTATCAAGCAAAAGGCGCCTAAGTTGAAGGCCGGTTCTGTGTTATGATACCTCTCATGACAAACTATGTCAGTTTCTTTCTTTTTTAGATAAAAGAGAATTAAGAAAACAACTTTGACATACCCAAATGCTTAATTCTCTTCTTTCACCCTGCGTCTACTAATAAAAAGAATTACCTTAGTCCATGTTTTCCAGTTATAGTCTGTGAATAATCTCTGAATAATGACAATATATGCAGTAGCCGTTTTTCTTTCATGTCTGCAATTTGTTATTAATCATTAGCGAAAGAGCCACCACAAAAAAAATATTAGACGACCCCCAAAATTAAAAATATTTGCGTTTGCCGGGAGTCGAACCCGGGTCTATTGCTTGGAAGGCAATTATCCTAACCGTTGGACTACAAACGCTTGCTGTTGTTAAAGCTATCTAGAAAATTATTATATAGATATAATTAAAATTGCGTACATATGATATAATGTATTATTATATTGTTTAATGTTAATCACAGATTCATGCATCCTAACTAAGTAATTAATTTTTTATGCATAACTAAATTTTATTCGGTTCAACTTGAGCAAAATAGATCTGGCAAATGGAACTTTTCTACAATGAAATTGAATCAACACAATTTTACAGACTAGCAACATTACGTGCATGGTTTCAAACTGAATGAGCTTTTTCAAGCATGATCAACACCTTCTACCTCTTTTATTTGGATATCTTTTCATTACTTTTACAAGGAAACAGAATTCAACACAAGTGAAGGACCTAAAGTTGAAAGTTGGTTTTGTTCAAACCTCAAACACTGCCCTTGATGGTTCTGGAAAATCCGGTTTGCTTATCAGCAGACCTATCCCAAAGCATTACCCCACCATACTTGCGCGATCTTTTGATAAAAGGCAACACTTCCCTTATCACAGTTTGTGCTGGTACAAAACCGCTACCAGCTGCCGATGGAGATGCAGGAAGACCCAAATAAATTTTCCTAGCCTTAATGGACGAGACCCACTGCTTCCATGAATTCTGAAACTTGCTGGGGTCACCAGAGTCAAACTGACACTGTTCGTTGTTGTAAAACTGAACCCAAACAAAGTCAAATAGCCCAGTTGACAGTGCTCCATTCTGGTGTTCATCAGGGAAAGGACACTGCGGTGCTGCTGTTAAGTACACTTTTCTGCCCCCTCTGCTGTGCCGAGAGAGTCTCCTTGCAAGCACAGCGTAGAAGGCTTCACCACCACCAACTTCAATGTCGAAATCTACACCATCCAATACTGCATCACCTAATGGTCTTGTCCTAGATTTCCCTCCCAAGAAGTTGTTCCATATGAAATCTGCCACGTTTGTAGCATCTCCGGCGGATGACAAGGAGTACCCTGGTTCACCACCTCCGATTGAGAGGATCACCTTGATGCCTCTCTTCTGGCAATTCTTTATCTCTGTGCTCAAAATTTTGCAACCGTTTGATGCAGGTTCGCAGTGACCTGCAAGGTTGATTTGGGGTTCCCGCCCACTGCCAAATCTTGCAAGAAACGCTATGTTCACAATTTTGTACAGTCCAGATTTGCATGTTTCGGTTAATGAGCCCTCTCTCTCGTCCTGGCCCCAGTAAATCACTGTGTCTCCTCCTGCATTGGTTCTAAAAACCAATGCAAGAAAATTCAAGAGAAAGAAAATTGAAACTTTTGGTGTTTTATTGCCCATTGCAGTCTTAGCTTGATGTACTCCGACCCAGTTAGGAACCAATTTATAGAGCCTCCTTAAATGTTTTATTACACATCACGTACCATGCAGTTACGCTATCATTGCATACAAATCCATAATCTATTTAACGTCTTGGACCTAATTTATTTCTTTTATTGTATATATGCACTTTTTTTTCAAATTAATTGTTGTTTTAACGGTATATAAAAACAAATTACCAGTGTGCTGGGTTAGCGTCGTTGTCTCAAACAATGCGTCGGCAAGTGCCACGACGTGACGGAAGACAAAGATTAAGGGCAAAACAAGTTAAAGTAATGTTCATTTGTCTAAATCTCGTTTTACATCGAATCTTTACATTTTAATAGCATTTCTTCGTATATCAACAATTCTTAGTTTTATATCAAAGGTTACAGGCAGGGGATTGTTTTATTCTTTTGTAAGGAAAGATATGAGAAAAATGGTGATGATAGATTTGGATGAATTTGAAGAAGTTTATGTTTTTAATAGGAGATAATTAATAAGATTAACTTGTTGGAAGATACAACATGATTTATGATTAATCAAAATGAAGTCCTTTTATTCATATAAATTTGTAATCTATTCTAACGATATTGTGTCCACGTTTCCATAATACGTCTTGTATGGAATAGTGAACAGAGAGAGTCGTAGCACTTTCTGAATAAGTTGTCATCTAAAATGTTCATACTTGTTAACAATTTAGAAATTTGCATTATAATATATTGAGATAAAGGGGTCCCAAGAATTATATTGTATTTCTCATTAAGGATTGTGGTCCAACGTTCAATAACTGTAATTTGACGATTAACAATGACAAAAATTCATCTATCAAGATCATTTGTTTCCTCATGTAAGTCCCTTATTGTCAAATTCATTTAAGTTGAAGACATATAAGACAAAATCAAAATAAAAATTGTTAAGACATCATACAAGATGAAATTAAATGAATTCATTGAAAGCTTTTTTAGAATCATCTCGTATAACCTATTCAACGCTTCATGTGACACAACACACAAATGAAAACTTTAGAATTGATTCCAAGCATGAGAGAACAAATTCCAACACCCTGAAATCGGATCCAAACAAAATAGAACAGATTCCAAGACCCTGGAATCGATTCCAAACAAAAGAGAACATACTCTATTCTTGTTGGAAGCGGTTCCAAGTTTTCACAAATCTAGTTCCAAGTCTTCACAGATCTAGTTACAAGCATGTGTATGCATGTCATTCGACCTCTGTCCATGAACTATGATGTGAATCCAATTAGACTGTTATGATAAATGGATATGTATGTTTTGAAGTATCAAACTACTATGTTGTTTGTTGTGCTGTTTTTCTTCTTGTTGAGCTTCTATTTCACAGGGTTGGTATGGTGTCAAACTTCTATGCATCTCTCTTATATTTTTTTAGGAATCTCACATGTGCATGTCAAAAATAAAAGTGGTGCATGTGAAAAATAACAGTGTTGGTGGACATGTGAAAATAAAGTAATAAGGATATTTATGTAAAAACATTATATTCACTCTCAAATCTCTTCATGGTAGTGGGATGTCAAATTCACATCTATCTCACAAATCATCTTATTTCATTGTTTGTTGGAAGTCTCACGTCAACTAGAGATAAGGTCAAATTATAATATATAAGTCGGGTGCAAATCTCACCATACAAACCAGTTTTGTGGGGTTAAGGTAGACTTAAAAACCACTTTCTAATATTTTTTTCTTATCTCTAAAAAAATGTGAAAAGTCTCTAAATCAACACTTCTTCCAAAAGAACACCACAACAATATCATGTTATTATTATCTATTGTAATTCATTTATATATATATATATATATATATATATATATATATATATATATATATATATATTTAATTGTGCATGAAAACTATACACACTCAAATTGATAAAAAAAAATAGAAAAAACAAAAACTCAAACTTTAAATATTTTATCCAAATTCTTATCATCATTCATCTTTATATAACCACAACGTGCATTACGATAAAAAGAGATGTAATCCGTGACTTGCACATTGTAATAATTATATTTAAGTAGGTTCGTTGGTTTAGAAGACAAGAACGTAGAAAGAAGAATAACTTACAAGATTCGAAAACAAATGTATAATGTCACATAAAAAAAGGAAAATAAAAGTATAATTCTTGTCCACTCTATATATCTTTGTACCCAAAATATGCGTTAGCTTAGCTTGGGAGAAAATAACCAGTTATTGTCTCTAACAGGTTTTGATATGATTTAATTTTATTTGACTATTACAGTTTTCCGCTCTGTTATACAGGTGATGTTGATTTTATGTATATTTTAAATTTTAAAATTGTATTATTTATGTAATTGAATTGATATGTTTTATATTATTAAGTCTGTCTTCAAGTTACATGTTTTAAAAATTGTAGCATGTCATGCTATTCAGTAAGACAAATGAAACAACGGGTTTAACTATTTTCGTCACTACTTCGTTCTCTGTAAGAATGAGTTTAAAAGATATAAGTAGAATTTTTTTTACTATAATCTATTTACTCTTGCTATCTTTTAAAAGAATGATGAGAATAAGATGGATATGTTTGTTTCACACTTATAAATTATTTTCTTTGAGAACTTTGAGAGAAGAGTGTGATTTTTTTTTTATATATAAAAGAACAATTTAAAAGTCATTTATATATATATATATATATATATATATATATATATATATATATATATATATATATATATATATATATATTAATGTGAGTTGGAAATAAATATTAAAGTGACTTAGAAAAAGAGACCCAAAAATCTTCCTAGAAATAGGGCTTACAATAGTTGGAAGGAGTGTCAAACCAATGTGAATTTTGATTAAATATGGTAAGACTTAATACTTTTAGCAAAAGATTATTTACTTTGAAAAAAATAAAAAGAATGCTAATGCATTATCATCATCGATCAAAAACATGGTGAACCTCTCCACTCTTATTGTCTACATTTATAAATCATTTTAACTATTTTGGATTTATTAAAAGAAATAAGATGAAATTAAAATGAAAAACGATTGTAATGGAACGTGATCAAACCAATTTAAACACTTAGCTGTTAAGATATAGGATTAAATATGTTTTTAGTCCTTAAACTATCACGCAATTTTGAATTTAGTCTCTATTCGAAAGTTTTGCTCATTTTAGTCCTTTTAGTTTTGAAACTCTTATTTTTAGTCCTTAAAATTGAATGGCGTTAAATTTTCTTTGATGTGGCAAACGGGGAACCACGTGTTATGCCACCTTTTCTAACTACTTTTAATTGACGTGACAGTAAAAGTGTGGTGGTCAGTCGGTCTGATGGGTGGTCAACCACTCGGCCTGATCGACCACCAGACTGAGTGACCAAGCGACCATTATATTAAAACTTTTAATTATGATTTTTGAACAAACAGGACAAAAAAGATTGAACAATGCAGTAATGGATAAAAGTCATACAGTGTAAATGAATTCCTTAAAAATGATTTTTAACTTACAACTAAATTTATTTGTTTATTTTATTTTTTATAAGAAGAAAAAGTAGCTCAAGCGCAAAAGGGAAAATAATAATATTTTATGTTGTTCATATTTTATTAAATTTACTTTTAAAACAGAAAAATAAAAAATTCCATTATGTGTAGGGTTCTGTTCTTATAGTTACAGCTTAGTTATTAACTGGTACGCAACTACGCGGCTTTCACTTCCAACCTCACCCTAACACCACTTCAGTTGATCACAGCCAATATTTACGTTTTTTACCCTAACCAATAGCAACTACAAAAAAAGACGCCCAATTTATAACCAACGGATTTTACCTTTCTCTCTCACAAAAACCCATAAGGCGTCTCTTTCCGCCGGAATCGCAACCGTTTGTTCTTTCTTGGCTCATCACCACCGTTCCGAAGTCCCAAGAAAGAATAGAGATGTTGTGGTAAGGAAGGTTCCAGAAAGAAAGAGAGAGGAATGCCGACGCCGGCGAACACGCATCAAGTATTGGAGATCAACTTGATCTCCGCGCAGGGCTTGAAGCTGCCTTCGTCTCCTCGGCGAAAGCTCCAAACCTACGCCGTCACGTGGATCCACCCCGAAACGAAGCTCAGAACTCGCGTTGACAAGCTCGGTGGCCACAACCCTACCTGGAACGACAAGTTCCTCTTCCGCGTGTCACCGGAGTTTCTCGCCGGCGACACCTCCGGTATCTGCATTGCCATCTACGCCGTCGGCACCTTCCGCGACCACCTCGTCGGCACCCTGCGGTTCCTCATCAGCAACATTCTCCCCCGCGACGTCGACATGTCGACGCCGTGCTTCAGCGCCTTCCAGCTCCGGCGGCCGTCGGGGAGGTTCCATGGCGTGATGAACATTGGGGCCATGGTGATGGACGGGTCAGGCTTCCCCGCGTTGGAGAAGATTTGGGCGATAGGGTACCGAGACCTGATGGGAGAGAACATACAGCAGCGGCCGAGAAAGACGGCGGAAGATAAATCGAAGGAAGAGGAAATGTTTTCGAGCGAATCTTGCGAGAATTCTTGCACGGAGGAGGGGGAAGGGGAGTCGTCGACGGCGTCGTCTTCTTCGTCGCCGAGAACGGTGACGTTGAGGGATTGGAACGGAGTGAGGGAATTGACGGGAAATAAAGGGTTGACAATGTCGGCTTCGGGATTCTTGTGCTGTTTGGTTAGTCAAGGGAGTGTTGACGAACAATTCAGTCCAACCAATACCACTCTAGAAAGGTAATCCAACCAAGAGCTCTACTCTGCTTTCTTTTCTTTCTTCCTTCCCCTGTCATTTTTCCTCTCCAATTCCCTTGTAGCTAGGATCCTATACTTCTTTGTCAATTCCAAATTTCAAAATTACGTAAAATTTCCACGGAAAAAGGATACCCTTTATTCCTTTGTTAATTTCAAATTTTTTTATGTAAAAAGTTTTAAATCAATTTTCCTATCCTACCTGTTAAGCACAACATTGGTTTGTTTATATTTTCGTAACCAAGAAACGAGTCCCGATTGGGCCTTGCACAAGCTAACCAGTGTCTGAACAAGTACAAATTAAAGGCCAACCAACGTCTTAACCAGTTTCCTATTTTAAATAATAATAATATAAAAATTTGAAATAAAATAATAATATCCATAAAAGTAGCATAAATTACAAAAAAATAAACCTGTCATGGCTCTTTTAAATTTGAATATTCCAATTAAGCTCATGACGACGTAAATTTATTTTTTTTAACCGAAAAGAAAGGTAAAGTATTCAACTCATGAAAATTTTTGGTAACTTACATATACTAATGAGTATGATTTTGAAATGTTTGATGAGTTTTAAAATTGTTGTTGTTAAATTCAAAAAATTGTTATAACTTCTGTTTTATAATTAAATGATTGTTAACGTTTTATAACGACTATGTTCTGCATAATATGTTAACGTTTTATTACCTTACTTCCTTCTCCATTTTCTCATCGTCAACATCGAATTTTCTTTCCTGTTTTCAGAGTTTTTTTAGCATAACTTGGGAATATCTTGAGTAACTTTTCTCTCTCTTATCCTTCTTCTAGAATCCATACGCATGTGGTGATATGAGTTTAGATGGTGTTTTAGTTTTAAATTGATTGTATGATGTTTTTTCATGGTTCGATTTTGATATTTTGAGAGTGATTACTGGGTATTTTTGTTTCATTGTTTCTTTTTCAAGAATTTAATCTCTTTTTAGTCTTCAATAAATTTCCAGCAACTTAAGTTGTTTTTTATTTTAATTTTTCTTTAAATTTTAAATTTATATGGATTGGTAGATTGAATATCTATCTCTACCTGTATGTAAAAATGTAATTTTGTGGATAATTAACTTTTTTGTGGGTGATTTAAAACCCTTGGTATATGATAGGATTGGTTTGAAATTTAAGTAAATTTTATAATAAATAGAATCTTTTAATTGTTCGTTATAGTTTATAGTGATTATTTCACAATTTGGAATGTCAAGAGACGAAGTATTTTGCATTGTATTTATATTTACATTTGTGAGATAAATGAGTATGATTAATGAAGTCATTAATTATAGGACATATAAGTTTTTAACTTTTGAATCACCGATATTATAATTTATTTTAGTTGAAAAATTGATGGAGATTCCTATACTGAGTATATCAAAGAATTATCTTAATTATTTATCTTAATGAAAATGGATAATCTATTAATTTTAAATCTTAAATTGAATGTTAATTTTTAATAATTCGAAAGTCACCAGTGACTTAAAATTGTATCAATATGTGAATTTTTATAATCAATATCTTGCGTAATATAATTGTGTTATGGAAAATGTAATATGATAACTTTGATTTTTATATTAAATTTAAAATACTATCTTACTATGTTTTTGCATATATTATAATAATGGTAAGTATGTGTTAACGAGTACGCATATGTCGGTGTAAATAGTCATTTATTTATAGAAAATAATATGATGCTGTATGTCAAATAACAATATTTTAAAATGTTATTGGTGTGTGTATATATTGTAATGTTCATATATATTTAAGTTATATTATGTATTCATTTGTTTTCTATTCAAATATTTATATTTATGCATATCATATATTTCGTGTTTAAGTTTGAATAATCGTTTATATTTGTATACGTAGATATTTTATTTTCGAGAACATTACACAATCGAATATTACGTCTAACTTACCTTCTCACGGCATTCGTATAAAGAATAATTTTACTTTGTCGTGGATCGTCGGAAATGTTATTTCTTTTCATATTTGCTTTGTGTTTTAAGAAATAATATTCTTAGACCACAAACCATAGTTTCCATATCTAGTAAAAAAAACAAGTTTTTAACGCGTGCTTCGGTTTCTTATATTTATTTATTCACACACTAGAAATCGACTCTTATACTTTTGTTTGAATTAGCGTATGAAAAATGAAAAAATGAGAAAGAAAAAAGAAAGTGAGAAAAAAAAAAGTATAAGTGAAGTTGTTTAAATAAAGTAAAACTTTGAAAATAAGTTTAAAATTAAATAATTTTATTTGCTAGTCATACTATTTTTTATATTATTTGTTAATTATTTAGTATTGTTGTAGTAGAAAAATAAGAAAAAGAAAACATCCCTAAGTATTATGACCCTCTATAATTAATTACGAATACTGATTATAAGTGCTATAGTAGTTTAACATTTTTTTCAGTATTTGTGTAATCTACATTCCTGAAATCTAGGTTCCTACATGGTTTTCTTTCTTTTTTTTTTCACTTTTTTTTCTTATTTTTTAACAATTTTCCATTTGCACTTATTAATTGATACAAATGTATTTCATACTTTCAATATAACTATAAATCATGTATTTGTATTGGGTGAGTTCGATTGAAGAATAAGAATTAATTTAAGTGAACTTAATTTGATAGAACACTTACTAATGTCAATTTAAAAAAGTTCATTGCATCTAGATAATAAGTCCATTTGAAAGTTAATCCATCAATAAAATTATTGATCAAGAGTACAGTTGACAATTGGTCTAAATTAGCAAATCAGTCTCATAGTTATGATTAATATATGATTGAGTTATAATTAGGTTTGTGGTAAGTAAAATTTCATTATAATTTCTAAAATAGGGGTCTAAGTAAGGTAGCTGGTGATTATTAGTTGTTGCATTTAATACTTGAACATACTTTTTTACTTAAGCGTTAAAGTATTTTTTGCACATGTTATCCGAGCGAATCTAGACAAACGAGAGATTTATATTATCAAACAAATTAAAATAACCACAAGCAAACTGCAGAGAAGGGAACAAAGGACTAAATTATCTTGGAATTGTTGGTACTCGATCGGTCCCATAAAAACATTTTAGCACCTATTGTGGCCAAACAAATACTTTTTAAAACGCACATGGTGACCATAAAGAACATGAGAAACAATGTTATTTTAGAGGAGGATTTAGACGAATGGCAAATGGACCAGATAAAGAGGTACGAGGAGGAGTTAAGGGCATTGCATGTTGAAAATGCAATTATTCGATAGGAATAGGGCACGAAGAACCATGTCCCTTCTACCTCAACCCAACTGGGTCTAACTAAACAACCACATAATGAATCATACCATACGGTTCAAGAGAAACCTGTCAAGGCGACCAAAGACCACAACCCTTCAGCACGCATAGTAGACATGATCGGGGAACACCCGTTCACTCTAGGAGTCATGGACACTCCTTTGTTGGACAACTGGAGGGTGCCCGTGTTTGAAAAGTATGATAGGTCTACCATCAGGATGAACATGTGAGAATGTTCATAACACTGATGGCGTTGTACACAATGAGCGATGTCATCTAGTGTCGAATTTTTCCTACCTCACTAAAGGGAAAAATCCTAGTTTGGTTCTCATTGCTGCAATGAATTCAATTAACGAGTCCCTTCGAGCCTTCATGGATCACTTTGGAAAGGTTGCATCGTAGATAAGGAACCTTAGCCCTAAAGTGGTCATGCATCACATGATCACTACTACTTTACCGCTTAGGTCGTTCGTGGATAGTTTATGCATGCAACCAATGGAGAGTTTGGATGAACTTATATCGCAATCGGCTAAGTTCATGCAAGTTGAACAAATTAGGGACTCTAGAAAGCATATGCGAGCGAAATCTACACTAGTGACAAGAAAGGAACAAACAAGAAATCGTTTAGAAGAACCAAGATTTGATATCCAAGGAGCAGGGTAAGGGTCCACACTTTCATCAATATACTCAGTTGAACGCACTACACACAAAGATTTTGAAAGATGCTCTTAGCGTAGATCTTATGCTCGTACTAATGAAAAAGTCAACTCTTCCAGACACGGATGGTAACCGACATTATCAATACTATCGTAACCTCAGACACACCGCTGAGGAATGTGCCACCCTAAGGGATAAAATTAAAGAATTGATCTAGGTAAGACATTTGAAAACTTTTGTCAAGATCGAGCGGTCTGAGAGAGAGGTTCGCCTCGTAGACGCAACCCACCCCATAGTCCTCGAAGGGTAGCTCCCAGACCCGATTAGTGGAAAGAGAAATCTCAACATCAGAGTCAGGGTAGAAGCCAAAGTAAAGATCACCCAAATGAGAGTTGTGATCAATAGAGAGGCGTGATCAATAGAGAGGTGTGATCAATACAATATCTGAAGGATTTGCTATAGGAGGATCGTTAACAACTGCTTGGAAGAGGCACATAGTCGCTCAAAACAATACATTTGATTGAGAAAAGGGCCATGCCCTCGATGAACCTTACAAACAAAGACTTCAAAGCTCATAATCCCGATCAGGAGAATCATATGGTGATAACGGTCAAGATTGATAACTACGGTATCAGGAAAGTGTATGTTGACCAAGGCAGTTCGATCAAAATCTCTTATTGGAAAACATTTCAAAAAATGGATATATCTAAATACCTCATCGTGTCTTGTAACCAGCAAATTATCGAATTTAATACCTGAGCGTTTAAACTATTTTTAACTTAAACATTGGAGTACCTTTTCTAAGTGTCATCCGAACGATTCTAGACAAACGAGATACTTATATTACTGAACGAACTAAAAATGATTACAAACAAATTATAAAAAAGAAAGAAAAAAAAATAAATTATCTTTAAATTGTTAATACTCAATCATTTAGAAACAATATTAATTAAAAAAAATTATATGATTTTTATTAATTTGAACAGATATCATAAGCCTAAATCAATTTGTTTGTTTGATATTTTTTAGTAACTAAGATGAATTTTGTATTTTTCAACTTAAATTATATGTCATGTTTAAAATTGTACCTTGATGCTTTTAAAGCATGAGTTGTGTATTTATTAGTAAAAGGAAATGTGGTTCTTAATAACCCAAAATTGGTTGGTATGACTTGAACCGTTTCTTAATGTGACTAAAAGGACTACTTTTGTAGTCAGTGAATAAAAATGCTCTCTTATAATAATCAGAAATGGATCTAAACATCTAATTGAAATTAGGTCTAACATAAAAAAATGTGGTATTTATTATTCTTAATTATTTTGAGTATCATATTCAGATTGTTCCTACCGTAGTTACAAGAAGAATTTTGTGTTCATCATCTAAAAAATGGTACTTTTAAAGTTAAATGATCCTAAATATTCTTAATGTGGAAAGTTTATTTTTTAAAACCGTGTTAAAAATATTATTTTTAATTACCCTAAAATTTTATGTTTGTTAAAACCAACCTAACAGATGCAAATTTTTTTCATATTCTTGACCTAAATTACACAGCTTTTTGTCTTTACTGTGCGACAAAGTAAATGCAACCACCAAATTAAAATCTTAACGTTTTGGCTGATCTCAACACATCAACTTACATAAGTAATAAGAGAGAAAAACTAGAAACAAGGTCTAACTAAGTACTACTTTTTTCCTTTAATAGTTTTGTATTTTTTTTTTATGAATATCTTTTTAATAATTTTAGTTGCAGTTACATAATAGAGAGAAACATTTTTTAAAATAAAATTGTTGTCTTTTTCTTGCCGTCCGTTTATATTAACATTGGCCTACGTAACTCTGCCTCTTTAATTACAAAAAGATATTTTATTCCATTTTTAAAAAGAAAAACCATAACCAGCATGGATAATTCGATTTAATCTCTCAAACACAATTTCAGTGTAAATTTTATCTAATCTCAAAAAAATTGTAAAAATGAAAACTAAAATTCATTAACTTTATAAAAGGAATATATATTTTAAGATATTCAATCCAAATAAAATCTAACATCTCATGTTAATAGGAAAAATAAAAAGTTGGTAAGAAATAATTAAGATGTCTCATTGTAATAACCTATAATATTCTAAATACACAAAAACACAATATCATAATCTAGATAATAATACATTCACATATCATAAATTGTTTGATTTTTTAACTTTTTTTATTATGCTTTTTTTTGTTATAACTTAAGTAGGAATGACCATGTAAGTTGATTATTTTATTTTGTTTCAAATTTAACAAGTAAAAATTAGAGTGAATTGACCTCTCTATAGTATTGTTAAAATGGATCATCCGGTCCAATTCGGTACGATCCATTACAAGTTGGTTATTTAGTGAGTTAACTCAACCCAACTTACTTAATTATAAGTTTATTTTTAATTTTTAAAAAATAATAATTTTTTTCTAATTCAAATCTAAATAATTTTCAATCCAAAAGGATTAATTGAATATATATATATATATATATATATATATATATATATATATATATATATATAATACAATCCAAAATCATCTTAAACTCGTAATATAATTTAAAAGTAAGCACAAAAAGTAAAATTAAGTAGGTTGGTGAGTCAATCCGATTCACCACAAATTCAATCCGAGTAAATCAAATTCAAAATTGGTCCATATCAAATTCTTTTTCAATCTAACCAGTACAAACCCTAATAATTCAAATTAACTCTCATATTCTAACCTATTTTGAAAGCATTACATGCTTGACATAAAAATTCCATGAAAAGGTGTGTATAAACGTTTTTATTATGTTTAAATCTACTATTTATAATGAAATTAAAGTAAATTAAGTAAATATAAAATTAACATTTGCATTAAATAAATATTTAAAAGTTAAGTTTTTTAAGAAAAGGAAAAAATAAAAAAAAATATTGTTTAAGTTAAAAAAACTATAATAATTAATCAATATTAAACGTAAACAAAAAAGATGACTTAGAAATTCAAGTATAAAGTGAATAATAAATAATAAAATAAAATAAAAGAATTTTATGTGACTTAAAATATAGTAAATTTTACATTATGAGAATCAAGTGATCTCCTTTTGTTATTGACTCGTTATGTGAAACGAATATAAACATATTAACGAACTAAAATACTTAAGTCATTTTATATTCTTTTAGTGAACCACGTCCCTTGTCCATCGTCATTTCTAGATTTAAGTAATATTTTTTAAAATATCCGCAAGGTCAATTATGTCTTTTTCTTACAACTTGATTTAAAGGATTAGTTTTATTACATATTATTTAACATAATATTTTGGGAAGATAAGAAAAGCGTTTCTTAAAAAATTAAAATTTATATTATTTAATGAAAGAATTTGTAAAACATCATGTTTAATTATGGTGTTTTTCTAATAATTTATTTATAGTCATACTTTCCAGAAATGAAATATAGTACCACATCGTGTGGATAAAGATGTGCGTGAATGGGTTGTAGATCTTAGGAATATGGGTGAGAGCGACAAAGCAAGAGATATAAGTAAATAAAATAAAATTGGGGGAATAAGTGATGGGTTGAAAATGTTAAGGAACAAAATGATGAAGTGCATGAGTTACAGTGATATTAACCTAATACAAGAGACATCATTTTCCATGTTTGGCCATAGTCTCTACATTTGGTAGGTCTTGGTTGAGATATGTATAAGATAACAAATCAATGAATGAGATATTGGAGAAAAGATTTTGAATAAAGCATGATTTAGTGTGTGCAAGGTGGCTTCGCTTAGAAGAACCTTCAGCTATAGTGCTGCTGCCACTTACCATCTCTCTTTCACCATTTTTTCTCCAAATTTTATATACATTCCTTACAAACCCTAATTATATATCATTACATATATTTTTTAAACAAAATATCTAAAATATGAGCTTTAACCTAATATGATAAAATAAAATAATCATACAGGATATACTTTTACATTTATTTATTTATTTGGTTACGTTCATTTGACGTATAAAAATAAAATAAGTATAAAATAATAAAATTTTGTACTTTTTTAAATAAAAAATAGATAATAATGTGAAAATTTAATTGTGTGTGAAAATATAATTTTTCGTAATGAAAGATTAGCAATGTTCACACAGTTTGTTTGTATAATAATTGTTAATTTTACGTTTAAGCTTTTCTTTTTCTCAGTTGAGTTGAGTTGGCATATGTAGAAAATAAAGAGAAGGAGGGAGAATTTTCAAACAAAGAATGAGTGTTGCTGGATAAGTTTCATTGCGTGGATATTAATTAATTTACAAATACTTGAAGATTCTAAAATATATAGAGATATTTTTTAAATACGTATCAATCACTCAATATTATTCATATTGTTTTCCTCTTTAAGATGGTAATTTGATGAGCTTGGAGAGTTGAAGAAGTGAATATGAAGATAGGAGAAATAGGGAGAAAATATAAGAAATTAGGAAATGGTTTGGAAAAAAAGTTAAAGATGAGATATGATTTAGGTGAAGAGGCCCAAAAGGCCATAATGGAAGCCCACAGCCATGTTTAAGGTTTTAAAACTAAAAAGGGTAAGAAAAATGAAGTTGGAATAAAGAAAAAATGAAAAAGGTTTGAGAAGTGGCAATAGCAGATGGTAGTGGAATTTTAGGAAATGTGTGGAAGTTGGCAAAGCATATCTCTCAGACTGAGAGAAAAGAGTGAAGAGTGTACTATGGACCAACCTATGCCAATGTCACTACATATGGCAACTTGAATATGACTTCATGCTTCCAACAAAATTCAAACAAACAAACAAAACTATTCTTCAAACCTTTCATTTTTTTACCTTTATCCCATTTTTTTTTTCTGAATCACATAAATAAATATTTCTAAAAAATAATACATTACATAAGACTACAAAGTATTGTAATTATGATTTGTTTTCTTATTTTGAATATGCTGTATTTATAGGTAAGAGAAAAAAATAAATAATAAACAATTTAATTACAAAAACCGTTAATTTATTTAGAAAATTAACATTTATCTATAAAAGTAACCTTAACTTTTTTAAATTTCACACACACACACACACATATATATATATATATATATATATATATATATATATATATATATATAATAAATTAAATCTATGTATTATTTTGGGTTAAATATGTTTTTAGTCCCTAAACTATTGGCAGTTGGTTTTCATCCCTTCTTCAGGTACAATTTGGTCTCATTCTTTTCGAAACGTTCGTTTTAGTCCTCCAAAACTAAACACTGTTTAAAAATTTGGTCCTCATTTAGCAACAAATGAGGACTAAAACCAAAATTCCGAGGACTAAAACAAACGTTTCGAAAAGAATGAGGACCAAATTGTACCTTATTTTGAAACAAGGACCAAAACCAGAAACGACCAATAATTTAGAGACTAAAAACATATTTAACCCTATTATTTTTGTTTCATTAACTTTATGACTCTCTTCTTTTTAGTTTCTGCATTCTAAATATATTTCCTTGGTCAACTGATTTTAGTTCCAAATATATCAACGAAACTGTTATATACTAAATTAAATCTATTTATTAGTTTTGTTTCATTAACTTTATGACTCTCATCTTTTTATTTTTCTACATTTTAAATATATTTCCTTGGTCAACTTATTTTATATATACGAAACTATTATATATATAGTGTATATGTGTATGTTATTTTTATTATTGGTTGGACGAAGAATAATCGTGGTTCTGAGTCCATCATGAAATATATTTGAAATTTTTTTCATCCTTATCTTAAAGGGGAAAAAAAGTCCAAACTGGAGTGAGTTTTTGCAATGGTTCAATTACGGAAATTCAGATATTTTTAATATATTCTTACCAGAATGGATGATAAAGTTAAAAATGTAAAGAGAGAAAGAGATATTAATGTCAAAAACTAGAAACCTAAATAGTAGATGGTAATATCGGAACAGTTACGCGAGTTCATCGTTACGTCTAAAATATTAACATTAAAACAAAAAAGACTTTAATACTAAAAATTTTGTATTACGCTAAAAATATACAACAGATTTGTAATTAAAGTAAAAAATATTTCAAAATTAAGTTTAAATTGTTAATTATATTTATGTGGTATGTAAGAGTAACCCAAGCAGTACTTTATGAATTTAATTGACTAAATTTAAATAAATAATAGTAATGGGATATTAATTACAAAACCGCTAAACTCAACCCTTCAACCATTGTGTAATGGAAGAATTAAAAGAAGAGGGACGCGCCATCACGCGCCTCTCTCTCTCTCTCTCTCTCTGACAGAAAAGAAAAGCAAGCAGCATTCCTATTCCTATAGTGCATAGAGTATATAGAGAAACCTCTTGCTCACTTCATTACCTGCCTGTCGTTTTTGTCGTATCAAAAAAGAAACGAAAAAGAACGCAAACATAAAATATAAATAAATAAAACACTTCTCTTTCTCTTTCTCTCTCGAGTGTTGTGTTGTGTGTCTTGGGTTCAATGTGTTGGCTGTTGCTTGGCCTTGTTTATCAACTAAATCTAGAGCAACCCATTTCTCTGTTCTCCCATTTGAAGGAAAACTCACCATCATCTCTTACTCAATCCCTTCAATTGCGCCACCATTTTTTCTTTCTTTTTCTCCATTTTTTTCTCTTCCTCACAGACCCGGTGCTGTAGTGTGGTGTGTTGTGCCTCATTCAACCTCTCACACTGTTCGACTATTTCAAACGAGGTAATGGGTTTCGGCTACTAATTCTCAAAATGTTCTCTTTTTTTGCTCTTATTTAAAAAAAATGAAAAAAAAACTGATTTTTTTTTTATCTTTTCTTGATGCATCTCTGTCTTTGTTGATCTGTCTGTGTTTCAATAATTTGATATCAACTCGGGTTATCTTTTATTGTCAGTTTTGTCGGGATCGAGGAGGGTCTCGGGTTATCTTTTATGGGTATTTTCGCCATTTGATTCCCATCCCAACCCTTGTTCTTTATTAGTTTTGTTCTTGCCAACAACCCCTTCTTAGGGCTTGACGGTTATGGAGAGTTGTTTTGTATTCAATGTTGTTTTTGTGGAGAAAATATTTTGATTTTCGATCAACGGGCTGTCTTTGGCAGAGTTGCTGTTAAAAATGTTGGCTTTTCCATGGTTTTCTCTTTCTGACAAATGCTTGTTCAGCTTCTGAGGTATTTCGATTTTGAGGTTTCATTGCATTGGTTGAAATTTTGGTATTTTTGTGTTTGATAGAATTTCTCCTTTGTATCACGCATGTTGTTCATATGAGTCCATAGTAATCTCTGAGATAATCTGGAAGCATGGGGATTTTGAGTGTGCTTACAGAGTGTAATTTATTATTTCTGGGAGCTGAACATAGTAGCATATATGAAGTTAGGTTTTTTGAATCTTGTTATATGTTCTTAATTTCTCCCATTTCATCCAGTATTTTGCTTTGCTTTACCCTGCTATGTTTGCTTATGTAGATTGCAGCTAACAACTATTTTTATTCAATTTATTCACAATATTTTTTTCAAAGATGAAATAATTTGAAGTAGTTTTCCTAGTTTGGGATTTGATATCATGATTTGTATTTAGTCATAATTTTCTGTTGTAAGTTCTTGCGTCGTAGCATGTAAAAACATACCAGATTTTTCTACTGTAGTAACTGATGTACATCTTTACCATGTGAATTTCTAAATTACAGAAAAGGAGGATAGTTGATGGCCATCTGTCCCTTCAACTGCTCCTCCCTTTGGCAGTACTTGATTTATTAAAAGGAAATGAATCCTCTTGCTGCCATCATCTTCTGCCCTTCTTCTTGTGTTTCCTGGATCCTTTGATTACTTGTTTGGGAAGGCAAAATTTTATTGATTTTCTATTTTGCATTTGATCTTCTATACATCGTATTTTAAATCCAGATTCGTACTGTAGAATTCCACCGCGTCATGATTTTCATCCCTGTCAGCAATTCAATCTTAATTAAATTCCTTTTAAAACCTAAATTTCAATCCCAAAAGTGCTAACCTTTCATTCTGTTACCTTGTTCACAATTTGGGGTGTTGAAGACGAGGATAAAAAATGGTGGATCCTCATGCTTACAATGTGACAACTTAGAAAAGACATCTAGATTCTAGAATTAGAGAATTGGTTTTGGTGTTTAAGTTTATGCCATGTGATGCGTTGTTTACTTGTGTTTTGGAATTGTTGAGTTTTTTGTACTATATTATGGGTTATGACTAATGAATATGATGCCTGACATTTATGTGATATGCATTATGAATTTTTGTAAAATCCTACAGGTTTATTTGGGAATTTTATCTGCCTTCTCAATTTAGATTAAATTCCTGATTTTAACTACCTTGCTTTTGTATGTTTTCTTACTGTGGTATTGTTGGTTGGATGATCTAAAAGGCATTGACTTTGTCCATAAGCCATAAGTGTTTCACCTTGTCCAATTTTTAAGTAGGATGCATGTTTCCATGATCTAGTATATCCTTAGATGAAAAAATCCACGCGCTCTTTTTTAGTTGATGTTAGGAAGCTTTAATAATCATCTCTTTTTCCTTTTGTGCTTTATTAAACTCACTAGGTGTTTCCTCACAACTCCTATGGCGGGAGAAACATCTTGGATAAGTCACTATGATGACAGACAGAGGGAGAATGGAGTGTTTGATTCATTTTTAGAAGTTGGTGAAGAAGGTGAGAAAGATGCAAGTGCTGTTTCTTTGGATGTCATTTTGCCTGATGACTTGTTGGAACGAATCCTAGCCTATCTACCTGTTGCAAGCATTTTTAGAGCTGGTTGTGTGTCTAAGAGATGGTATGAAATTGTTAATTCAGAGAGGTTTTTATGGAACCTTTCACACGTTCTACCGCAGAAACCATGGTACTTTATGTTTACAAGCTCTGATGAACCAATTGGTTATGCTTTTGATCCCGTTTTTCGTAAATGGTATAACATTGAGCTTCCATGCATTGGAACATCAAATTGGTTCATTGCTTCATCAATTGGCATGGTCTGCTTCATGGACAATGACAGCAGAAGTGAATTATGCATCTGCAACCCAATCACCAAGACCTACAAGAAGCTCGAGGAGCCTCCTGGTTTGAAATTTTCTGATTACAGTGCATTAGCAATCTCAGTGAACAGGGAATCTCACATTTATTCTGTGGCAATTGTAAAATCTAAACAAGTTCCCGAGAACTTTTTCCAGTGGGATATCTCGATTCACGTATACAATTCAGTAAACAGAACCTGGGTGACCACTTTAACTGAAGTTTTGATGGGGTGGAGAGGTGGTGATGAGAGTGTTATATGCAATGGGATGCTATACTTTCTAGTTTATTCAACTGGGGGTGGCCAACCGGAAAATCGTCATGCCCTGATTGCATATAACATGTCTAACCGTTCTTCTCAAGGTAGCTTGACAAGGAGCTTTATTCCAGTACCCTGTTCACTAACTTGTGGCCGTCTGATGAATCTGAAGGAGAAACTTGTGATGGTGGGAGGAATTGGCAAACCCGATCGACCTGACATAATAAAAGGAATTGGTATTTGGCTTCTGAATGATAAGACGTGGGAAGAAATTGCTCGAATGCCCCACAAATTCTTCCAAGGCTTTGGAGAGTTTGATGATGTTTTTGCCAGCAGTGGTGCAGATGATCTGATATACATTCAGAGTTATGGAGCTCCGGCGCTTCTCATATTTGACACCAACCATAAACAATGGAAATGGTCTCAGAAGTGCCCTGTGACAAAACGATTCCCGCTGCAGCTTTTTACTGGCTTTTGCTTTGAGCCCAGACTTGAAATAGCTCCCTAGTTCTCCTTACTATCAGCAGCAGCTCCTACTGAGAATCCTGTCCAAGGTTTCTGCTCATTTTCTTCCATTGTTCAAGTACAAATTTCTAATGATTTCAGTGTTTTTCACAGTTCATACAAAATGTTCTTCCTGATAAAACTGCTTATTCATGGATACGGGAATATTATTAATAGCATTTGAAAATACCACACCCATATATATTTTACCTTTTTCTATTCTCTATTGGTGCACCTGCTCTAATAACAATTGCAACCTTCTCCAATTCTTTATTGAAATGTAATGATGAATCTACAAAATTTTCAAGACATGCTGTTTAATTATTTACAT
This sequence comes from Vigna umbellata, assembly GCF_029865625.1. Lineage (NCBI taxonomy): Eukaryota > Viridiplantae > Streptophyta > Magnoliopsida > Fabales > Fabaceae > Vigna > Vigna umbellata. The sequence continues at coordinate 61,256,497 of NC_142169.1, forward strand.
AAAATGACTTTATTCAGTCCGTTTGTCTTATTGTGGTGTAGACCCTGAAGAAAAGGAAGAGTTGGGTGATTAATGATTTCGAATAGACATTTCTGGAAAGCTTTTATAGCTATCCATAACTAAGTTTTGACTTATTGGAGAGCCAATGGACATGCTAGGCTAAGATTTCATTCTATTGAGTGTGTCGTCCGTACATGAATATTTATATTTTTGGGAGATTAAAAAGGTTGGGAAAATAAAAGTGTTTTTTAGGGTTGTGGCTGATAAGTGAGTTCCACGAGTGTTTTGGGAAAGTTGGGTTTTCTCTGGTGAAGATGTGACATATAAAGGCTAAATAAACGAATGAAGAAACATGCTTTTTTAGATATGACTTGCATTCATTCACTAGCCAACAAGGCATGGGAAGAATATTCAAAATGCATTGCCGACGGAGCATCAAAGTAGGTTATAATAATGTACATGAATTGAGTGTCATGGATGCACACACTCAACGGTACATGTTAGTAGCAGCACAACGAATGCGTCACGTCCTATTCCAATTTATCATAAACATCACTTATTCTATTTTACTACTTTTTCAATATCATTTTCTGTTGCCCACTTTGAATTTAAGAATAACATCGACCCGTTAATCTTTTTAAGAAATTTTCTTCGACCCTTGATTTATAAATATTATATATATATATATATTACTTTTAGTTTTTTAATAACTCTATACTATGTGATTCTCTCTTATTTTTGCCCTTTATGCACGATCCATGTTATGTATATTCTCAATTGAGAAATTGGTTTGATTGACACCACTTTAGATTCAAGTATTTTATTTTTATGATAAATAAAGATGGTATCTCTTTAAGACACACTAGAGTTTCTATGACCATAAAAAACTCGTTAAAAAAATATCTATGATAAACAGATAGGAATAGTGAGTACGACACATATACACTAAGATGACTCATCTTAGAGTATATATATAATGTGCGTATTAAATTATTGCTGAATACTTTCTACTTACCAATTTATAGTATATAAAATATTGCATTTGTTTAAGAATAAATAAAGAAAAGAAAGAACAAAAAAGTTTGAGAGAAGAAAAATAATTTAGAAAGTAAAAGAAGTAATAAAACAAAATATTTATAACTTATACTTATCTATCTATTTGTGAGGTTTTTCAAGAGAAATTTATTAGGCTCTTCCATAAAGAATTAATATCACTTTTAATTTAAAAATTTTAAAGCAATATGTTTATGGATTTTTTTATTTAATATGGAACTTAGGCTCATTTATAAGTGTGAATTTTTTTTAACAATTTTTTCCATCAAGTGTAAGTCCCTTCACATGTATCATCATTTAGGATATACTTATTTGATTTTCTCTTAGAAAGATTTTCAATCTAGTTATCAAGGCAAACCATTGACTTTAATATCATTGAGTTTTTTCCAAAAAAAATTTGAGAAAATATAACAACAATGAAACATAAATTCAATTATGTAAGGGATTAATATTACCTTTAACCCTAAAACCTTAAAAACAATGAATTTATGGGTTTTTTCTACTTAATTTTCAACACTATTTATTATGTATAAAGCAATTTTGGAAATGCGGATGTATATATATCTTGAGCGTTTGATATCATGCTAAAAAGTAGACTTTAAGCCTAACTTAACCCCACAAAACTAATTTGTAAGGTAAGGTCTGCATTCACTTATATAGTATGAATTGCTCTTATCTCTAGTCAATGTTGAACTTTCAACACACACCCTTCACATCGATGTATATAGATATCTAGCGTGAGACTTGACGTTAATGGTTGATCCAATAGTAGGTGAAACAATATACCCAACAAACAACACATCTCATTAGGATAGACTCTAGCAATGACTCTAATACCATATTAAGAAATGAACTTTAAGTTTAACTCAACTCCATAAAATCAACTGCTAAGATGAGATTTGCACACACTTATGTATTCTAAATTGGTCATCTATAATTGATGTGGGACTTCCAACACACATCTCTCATGTTGAGGTATATCATCTCATGTGTGGGCTAAACATTAATGGATGATCCGATAGCGATTCAATAACATACAGGTGGAACAATAGACCCAACAAACATCAAAGTTTGCTAAGATAGACTTTAATGCATGTCATGTTTAGCATATAAATGGATGCAAATCTCACCTTACAAGACATTTTTGTGAAGTTGAGTTAAGTTTAAAGTTTACTTCTTAACATGGTTTTAAAATCACGTGTTTGAGCCTATCCTAACAAAGTCTAATGTTTGTTGGGTCTACTATTCCACATGTTATCCTTATCTTGGAAAAAATTCTATTATTCTCATATGTTATATATAATTACATAACAATTATAATTTTCGTACTATTTCATCATTATTCTAATAAGTCACTTTTGACATGTTATATTCATATTGTCTCATCTTAAATTATTATATTGCTGATTAAAAAAAATTATATTACTTTACATACATGAAAGAATAATTTTGAAAAAAATAATTAATTAAATGCACAATTAATAACTTTTTTTTCCGAAAAAAATAAATAAATAAACAAGTACTTATACTTATAAATTCTTAAAAAACAGGGACAAACCAACACCTGTATTTAGAAAAACAATAATTTTTTCTTACGAAATTATAGTTTTGAAATAAAGTGTGCTATTTTATCCGTAAATAACTTATTTTTAATGATAATCAATTATTACATGACATAATATTTTATAATGTTCTTCAAATATTTTGTAAAACTATTTTAAACATGTTTAAAAGCTATTCGAGATTGTATAAGTTTTCTCATCATTAGATGAGAGTCATTTGCTAGATTAGCTCATTGAGTTTATTGTGTCACTTTTATATAAAAATCATTTATAACTTATTATATATAAGTACAATTATTTCAAATAAATATTTTTAAACGTTTGCATAAAATATATTAAATTCATTTGTTATAGAAGATTTTTTTATAGTTTTTTTCTTATTAAAGTGTTTATAATAAAAATTGAAATAATTTAATTTACTAGATGGATATTATTTATATTTTTGTTCATTCAATATTGGAGTTCACACCCGGAGGCTCCGAAAATAATGTTTGAAAATCTTAAATACATCCTGTCTTTTATAAATTGCAACCCTTTCGTAAAATTCATAAATCAGTAGACACGAAAATCACACACACACAAAAATCTTAATTAAAATATAATTATTACATATTCAAGTGTAGATTAAGTTTTAAGTCAAAATGCAAATAAAACATAAAATATAATTCTAAGTAAAAAAATTAGTAAATATTAATTTCGTAGTAAAATACAAAACAAAATCAATTTTCCCCAGTAATTATATTTATCTTATTTATGGTATAGTTGGTTTTTGAAGTTATACGCTATGTGGTTTAACCTAAATCCAAAATTACCATTTACACTTCCTTTTCGCTGTATACTATGCAATCCTTTTTCTTTCTAATGACATGATTATTATTTTTTTCGTTTTTCAAACACTGATATATCCTTTTCACTCACATTCATGCTACAAGTCTCTTTCTATTTTCACTTTCCTATCTTGCATGATGCTTCTTAAGATTCAATTAAAATAATTTTGTTCTCCTCAATTAACTAAAACAACTTTCACTCTAGGAAGTGGAAGTTACTGTAATTTAATAAACATGTAATTTTAAATAAAAAAATACATTTAACAAAAAAAATGAAAAAAAAATAATGATTTCTGTATAGGCCCTATTTAGCCCAAAAAAAACGATTTCTTCATAACTCCATTGTTTTCTTCCTCCAACCCCAAAACTTTCAAAATAACTAAATTAACCTTTGACTTTGACTAGGGTAAAAACCCTATTTTTTTACCTTTCTCTCTCCCTTTAGAGCTGGACCTCCCTTTTTCCTCTCATCTTCAATCCTTTCTTCTCATTTCACTTTCCTTCACTATTTTCTCCATTGAAGCTTCAGATTTCCTCCACTGTGTAGTGTCATGGCTAATAAAAATCTTGTGATTGTTTGCTTGAAAGTTGAAACGGAGTGTTATATAATTAATAAGAAAATGTTAAAGGTTCAGAGAATGAGATGTTTGTGTATTTATTAATCGGATTTAATCTGATGAAGTTCTGAACCAGATTCAGAATTCAGTGTCCTAGATTTGATACATCCTATATCACACATATAATAATAATTTATTTATTTAATATATATTTTTTAGGGATAAAATAGGAACTGCAACAAAAGTTGGGGGTGCAGGAAGGAACCCCTTCAGTCCAATTGTACGTAAAAAAATTGGACAAAGCTTGATGAAGAGCCAAAATTTGTCGGGCCTAATGAAGCCCATGTAGAATCTAATTAGCTCCAAGGAGTAAAAAAAAAAACACGTATAAGGAAACACAAACACAAGCATAAACCCTCTCATTCAATTCCGAAGTTTAAGGAGCAGTTTCCTAAATTGCCGACTGCTTCAGGTAATGAGTTTCTTCCCCTACCATCTCATCCTCATCTTTTTTCTACACTTTACACTAAAAAAATCTTAAATTTTCCCTCTTTTTTTCAATTGGAATCTGTAGTCTCGCAAACCTAGTCACAATCAATTGCTGGTAATTGATTTTTTTTTTTCTTTTTTAATTTCCATCTCATAGTGAAGATGAAGAGAATGATAGCTTTGGGGTTTGAGGGTTCAGCAAATAAGATTGGTGTTGGTGTGGTTACCTTAGATGGCACAATTCTGTCAAACCCACGCCACACATACATCACTCCTCCTGGTCAAGGCTTTCTCCCAAGAGAGACAGCACAACACCATCTCCAGCATGTTCTTCCCCTTGTCAAATCCGCTTTAGAAATTGCAAAGGTCACTCCTCAGGACATTGACTGTCTCTGCTACACAAAGGGTCCTGGCATGGGAGCTCCTCTGCAAGTCTCTGCTATTGTTGTTCGTGTGCTCTCACAGCTTTGGAAGAAGCCAATTGTTGGTGTTAATCACTGTGTGGCACACGTTGAGATGGGAAGGATTGTAACCGGTGCTGATGACCCTGTTGTCTTGTATGTCAGTGGTGGCAACACTCAAGTCATTGCTTACAGTGAGGGGCGTTATAGAATCTTCGGAGAGACCATTGATATTGCTGTGGGAAATTGCTTGGATCGCTTTGCACGGGTCTTGAATCTTTCCAATGATCCAAGCCCCGGATATAACATTGAGCAGGTTCTACTTTACTAAATCCTTGTTTGAATAAATTTATCCCTAGATGCTTAAAGGGGAGAAGATGAATGTAAGTGCTTTTATGGGGAAAAAAAGATGAGAATGAATTGAGTTTTTCTTACAATTTAAAGTCAATTTATTCAGCTAGATCTTTTGCGAAAGTTAAATGAGAGAATTTTTAAGATTATATAAGTTAATTTTACCTTATTATGTCATCGTATTTATTATATTTTTTTATTAAGTACACATGGAGAAATTTATCCAATCTAGGTTGAATGTGTTTATAATTAGTTTGTGCATGTGAAGGATATGATACATGGACTATTTTTGTTATTTTTTTTTTATTGGAATTGTCTTACCTTCACTTTAGGAATGTATCACTAGTTGGCTTATGTAGTTTTGTTACCCTTTAGGTTGCAAAAAAAGGAGAAAAGTTTATAGACCTGCCTTATGTTGTCAAAGGGATGGATGTATCTTTTAGTGGAATCTTGAGCTATATTGAAGCAACTGCTGTTGAAAAGCTAAAGAATAATGAGTGCACGCCTGGAGATTTGTGCTACTCTTTGCAGGTGCATTTAATGTGTGCCGACCCCTTTCTGTTATATAAATAAATGAATGATGAATTTGTAAGTTGATGTTTTATAGTATGTTGCAGGAGACACTGTTTGCTATGCTTGTGGAGATCACTGAGCGAGCTATGGCTCATTGTGACACAAAAGATGTTCTTATAGTTGGTGGTGTGGGTTGCAATGAGCGGTTGCAAGAGATGATGAGAATCATGTGCTCTGAACGTGGTGGAAGATTGTTTGCTACTGATGATCGGTATTGCGTTGACAATGGAGCAATGATAGCTTATACTGGTCTCCTTGAATTTGCTCATGGTGCATCAACTTCACTAGAGGATTCAACATTCACCCAGCGGTTTCGGACAGATGAAGTGAAAGCAATATGGAGAGAAGCAACTTTGGAAAAATTGAATGGTCTTGCAGAGAAGAACATTTGATTTCTCAATCTTTGAGGTGCAGTCATTCTTGTACTGTTGTGCACTTAATCAGACCTTTAGCGTAGAATATTTAGCATGTATTTGAGTGAGTATTTCAGTTTTTGTAAAATTGATTGTAATGTTGCAACTGATTTTGCTAGATTATGTTGTAAAGTTGACTATAAATTTTTGTTTCAACACTAAAGTTAGCTAAAATTGTTTCAATACAGAATCAATTAATTATCGTCGAGACTAAATATATAAACTTTTCAAAGTTTTTTAGGGTAAAATTGTGACACTATTTAATCCTTTTCAAAGTATTTTTTTAATAGAATACCTATTTTGTTACTATTTCTTTTCTACTAAATCTGTCAAAAGATAGCAATATAATTGAATATTGCGTGTTTCATTGTTTGAGGAATTTCTTTTTCTTCTGATCCCACAGGTCTGATTCTGAGTGCTCATTGGTAACTTAGTACAAAAAGAACATGAGACTGCTTGGTATTCACAAATTAACCTCCTTCAAGCTCAATAGTTATTCGCACAGTGAATTTATGTATGAAAAAACACGTCAACGTGTTTGATATTTTGTTGTATTATTCAGTGGTGCTGCAACAGTGGCATCCACACCAGGATGTACCAGGGTCTAGCAATGACACTGGCTTTTGTTCCAAAGTCAGTGTAAATCTTTTACAGTGTCCTTGTTCAAGTGACTTAACAGTAGCTCTTTTCTCACAGACTTTCTCTAAAACTTGTCCGTGTAATATGTCTATTTTTCACTAAGCGTGTGTTCGTTTGAAGAGAAAACACTGTTAAGAGGAATTTGAGAAGATGAATTTAGAAAATAATTGTGTTCACATTAAGCGTGTGTTCGTTTGAAGAGAAAACGCTGTTAAGAGGAATTTGAGAAGATGAATTTAGAAAATAATTGTGTTCACATTAAGGGATTTGCAACGATTGATTCTCGCTGATTTGCGGGATGAGGTGCTTTTTTCTATCCACAGGGATGCAACGAGATTTGGAGGTGATTATGCTGAAAAATCTTTTCTACCCCTGTGAACAAGCACAGACCACATGAAGCACAGTTACTTCTCCTGCCCAACTTTATAACAAACATAGGATTTTATATGATGTGAAGGGAACGTTGTTTTGTCTCTCATCACAAAATATTTTATATAATTTTTTTTAACATCACAATTGTTTAATTTTTATATTATACATAGTTAATAATAATAATAATAATAATAATAATAATGATAATAATAATAATAATTAATAATAATAATTATTATTATTATTTCAATTTACTAAATTAATATTTTTTTACATTTTAATAATTAATTTTATTTTTTTTTCTTATAAACATTTTTACAATTAAATATAACATTAAAAATTATCATTTTATATCACTTTAATAATTAGGGATATTTTGGTAATCTTAAATTTTTATCAATTAAATAATTTTGTTTTATCTGTCACATCAATCAAATCCTACACTAATTCTCACAAACTTTACCCTCAAATTCACTCTCAATTACCCACAAATCCACTCAAAAAAACAACAAAAAAATTACCCTCAAATTCACTCAAATCCATTCAAATCATCTCCCCCAAATCATCTCCCTCAAATTCATCTAAAAGAACACAGCCTAAGGTAGCCAATCTTCAGTCTTTGTCATGTATTGCCTGCAGGTCAAGATTGTCTCTACATACTTTATTGGTGACATGCACTTTAAAATTATGAAACACGACCTGATTCTCGGTAGAATTTTCAGCATGTCATGTAATGAGATTGATCTTTGGAAAACTTCTTGTATTACCTCGAGTTACCTTGGCATGATCGATGCAAAAATTAGGATGAATTTTCCACAATTTTTTTATTGTAAGCCCCGTCTTTGAGAATTTTAAAGTCTCGTTATTAAGAAAGTACTAGTCCGAAGTAATAGTTATTTCCAAAGTAGCATTCGAAGAGGATATTTGGCCCATTCAAACTTAAAGGCTTGGCTGATCTGAATAAATGTAATTTTCCTGTTGATTTAAATAAAGTAATTTTGTGATTTAAAGTGGGAATAATCACTGTCGAAGGATTTGGAAAACAAGCACAACCCCACATAATCTAAAGGTGTTTTAAGTCAACTGTTATTTGATTCCCAAGCATAAAAGAGCATTCACCATGCAACTTAGTCCTGATAAGCTCCTTAATTTTGGAAGATTAAGTTAAACTTAAAATTTAATCTTTATTATCTTTTACATATATCTAGTATTAGAAAAGATACATAGGAGTCATGTACCAAATTCAATTAAATGCATTTAGCACCTGTTTGCAGTACAATAAACCAATAGGTGATCATATATTTGTCAGTTTTATTGATTGAAAGAGCAAAAAAGCAAAGAGAAAGTCTTGCCCCAAGGGCAATGGCACAGTTGTGCATGGGTTAAAATTGTAATGAAACCTGTCATAACGCCCTTTAATGATGCATGGTTAACCCCTAATATTGAAGTATGGGAAAGGAAGTCACAGTTCCATTTTCCCAAAAAGTATTCAACTGTGTTGAACTTGCTTTTTTGCTTTTAAATGAAGTTGTAATATGGAATAGGTACAAATAACTGAAAAATAATAGTGCGGGAATAAACTCCAAGACATGGCGTGAGATGGGATGAAAGATGGACCACAAGCTTACTTGATGTTCATAATGGACAATAAGTTCCACACTCATCTGTGGACCCTTTGTTTGTACTGTTGATGGAGCCCAAAATCGATGGATTGATTAGGACAACATGCGTTCAAAGATTCATCGTCACTGCACACTGCAATTTGCGACATCCCATAAACCGCATGCTTAAAGGCTTTAATACATTTCATCACATATTTAGTCATAATTATATGCATTATATATACTCTTCAACAGATTCATGGCCCTTATGGTCTTACAGATAGTACATTTTTGTAGGCTTAGCTTAGGTTAGGTTGTCATGAAAGAAAGCAAAATCACAATTTCAAATTTTTCACCTTTCTTTAAAGGTCCAAGTTTTTTCAACCTCTTAAATTTAGGCTTTTTGCCCTGTTTTTTTTCTTTCCGCCCTTTGCTGGTCTCATGGCTTGTTTTGTTTGTCTTTCAAAAGCTATTATGATGATGATGATGATGCCCTAACACTTTCATAAGGAGGCTGTGATTCTTTTATACATGCCATGACAACATTTTTAGAGAAAAATAAGGTTGACATAATTTGACATGGCATTTCACGATAAATAAAAAATGTTAGACAATAGCATAACTTGACAAAATTATAAGTCTGATACATAATCTTTTTAATCTAGATTTAAGTGATAAAGATTAAGGAATTTCGATGGAGACTGAAATGTGAATAAAAGGGAAGAAAAAAAAAATGACAATAATTTATGGAGGAGACAAGACAGAAGGACGACAAAATTAAGGTGTTGGGATAAGGGCCCAATGAAAGTGGAGCCATGTCTGAATCATGTGTTGACGTGGATGAATGTCTGGGAGAGAAGAGAAAACAGACTTCGTAACTTACACTCAGAGTTTACTTCTTGTTGGAGTTTGCTTGGTGATTTTGAGGGTGACACAGCACTGTCAGGTTTCAAAGAAAAAACGAGAAGAAAACATTGCAGTCTCACTGTTAAAAAGGAATGATAATAAAGTTTGCAATTTGAATTGGAGAGCTGCGAATTGTGGGAAGAAGGAAGGAATAGAAAGATGGAAAGAAGAGAAAAAGGTGAGAAAAGGGAAGTGTTAATGGCGGAAAAGTTGAAAGGTGGGGTTTTTGTGGGGAAAAGAGGAGGGCCTTCAACTCCCCCACCCACATGGAGACTTGAGTTTCCCTCTCAGCGGAATGACAATAATGGTAACAACAGAAGCAAAAACAAAAACCAGGTTGAAGAATTCCTCAACTTTCCCACCCCAACAACACTCTCTGCCAGAAAACTCTGCGCCAAACTCTGGCAAATTCAGCCCCACAAACAGGCCCCACTTCCCAAAATGAACAGGCCTCCACTCATCCGCCCTCACCGTAGGGACACACTTCTCAAGGTTCCAAATCTTAAACATTTGCCATCTCTTGCATCTACTTGCACTTTCCTTGTTTCTGCATCACTGAGCTGTAATGGCTTTTTCTTACTTCAAACAAGTTTTCAGTTTTGTTTTTCATATATGATTTCCTTCTATACTACTGTCTCTGCTTTTTTTCTTCTGTTGTTATTGAGTTTTCTTTCATCACCTCTTGCTGTCTCCTGTTTTTAGTTCCAGAAATGTTCTAATGGGAAGGTAGACTGTAGACTGTCCCATCTGTCATGTTACCTTTAACATTTTTGCAAAATATTGCTTTGGTAAACTTCTTCCTATTTTATGTTTCACCTAAAATGGGAAAACTTTTAGCTTTGGCTTTAAAAGTCAGTGACTAGCCTTTGTTTATTATACATGTCTTAGTTTTTTTGTTGGATAGAAAAATTTTTGTTTAGACTTTTTCTTCATTCCCCAAAATGTGATTTTCCAATTTGTTGGTTTGTTCTATCGGCTCCATTTTAGTTTCTGCTGAAATGCTTCTGTTCCAATCCATTTTTCTTATTTATGCACATATCAACTGCTCATACCAATTTTGCTGAAGCATTTTGAATACTATTGTTTAATGGAGAAGTACTCGTGCTGTGTCTAGTAGACCTTTCATGGCATTCTATATGTTCAGATTGCTGACTTTTGCTTTGTTCCTTATTGCAGCCAGCATCCGCTACGCGCTTGACAGAACATGTTGGAACATCACTTGTTCAGCACCATAGATCAGCTAAAAGGAATGGTCGCACTAAACAGCCTGTATCTCCTCCTTGTCACTGTAGCTCAATGCAAGTAAGTGTGTGCGTGTATTCCCTTCAAATAGTGAGCAGTTCTATTAGTTCTAAGACATTAATTAGCAGCACTATGTAAATATGAATGTTGAACGATGATGCGATGTTAATAGTTTTACCTTTTCTTTGATTTTCCTTTTAACAATTACCATTGTTGTTACCTTTGTTCTTATAACCACCAAATGCACCAGAAGGAAACACGTTCTTCTTGCAGTTAAAGAACCTCTATAATATATTGAGGCTAGACATAGAACCTCTATGACATTTTTAATGAATATCTTAAAATCGCTAGACAGATAATGTTATTTATTTATTTCAATGATCCTTCTATGTCCTTTTTAATGCATATCTTAAAAAACGTTCTGTTGACCAGATCATTTTAAAAACTTTGCCTATTTTTTCTTTGGATCTTGTATAATAAGATGAATATGCAATTTGGTAAAAACAGGTTGCACCATATAATAACCCTATGAGATCCGTAGACTTCAGGAGTTGGATTACAGAGTCAAATCGCAACCCCAAAGCATCCAGAGAGTTACTTAAGGTACTCAACCATATCTGGTGTCTTGAAGAACAGCATGCATCAAACCTATCAGTAGTGAAGGCCCTGAAGATGGAACTAGATCTTTCTCGGGCACAGGTTAAAGAGTTACAACAAGAAAAACAATTGAATAAGCATGAAATGGAGAACTTAATAAAGCAAAGAACTGAGGAGAAGATTGTTAAGAAGAGCAAAGAGAATGATAAAATTAAAGCTGCAATTCAATCTGTGATGAAAGAGATAGAAGATGAAAGGAGATTAAGAAAGCATTCAGAAAGCTTGCATCGGAGGTTGGCTAGGGAGCTTTCTGAAGTGAAGTCTTCATTCAGTGGTTCTATGAAAGATCTTGAAAAAGAGAGAAAAACACGGATCCTTTTAGAGAATTTGTGTGATGATTTTGCCAAAGGAATAAGAGATTATGAATATGAGGTACGTTCTCTTGTGCATGATAATTCTGAGCAGGGTCAAGCACAGGTTAAAGGGAGTAGCCTTGATAGGCTAATACTGAATCTGTCAGATGCTTGGCTTGATGAGCGCAAGCAAATGAAGTTAGTTCAAGCTGGCCGTGATCTCCCAGAGTTAGATTCATCAATTGTTGACAAGTTAGGTGTTGATATTGAAACATTTCTGCATGCAAAAAGGTCTGTTAACTTGAGAAGATACAGTAACTCCTCCACAAAGGAGGCAAAGGAAATTTACCCTTGCCTGCATTCAAGGGCACCTCGTAATGTGGCTGAAGAAGACTCCGTTGGTAACTACATTTTAGAGCAGAAAAAGACTTCAGACAAAGGACTCGACAAACATGGCTCCAAAATGAACAACAATACTGCAGAGGTTGATAGAGAAAAGAAAGGAAGGCACCATTCTATGAGGAATCATGTTGAGTCCAAGGAAATCATTGAAGACTGTCGTGAGTTGCAAGCAGGTATGATGAAGAACCTGTCATGTGATGAAAATGAGAGTTGGTTTGTTGAGAGGAAATCAAGTGAAATTGGAGGGGACAGCACAGCTCTATTTAATACCCCTGGGACATCTACTGTTTGTGAGGCAACACAAGGTCCACCAGAAAGTAATGCATTATTGTGGACAAAGAGAATGAATTCAAGTCATGCAGTTAGAAACAGTTCCTTGTCTTCTGAAGGCAATGATAAGGTTTATCCAGAGAGTATTTTCAGGGAAGATTTACCTCTCCGCACCGCACTTAGTCCTGTAAAACAATGGAAATCTACATTGATTGTCCCAGATTTTGACAAGTCTGAGTCTTGTTCCAAATTGCTTATAAAAGAAAATGACACGTTGATGGAAAAACTGCTTGAAGCAAGAATGGAGAGGCAGAAATCCCGCTTTAGAGCTAGCATTAGTAAAAGCTCATTTCCTTCTGCCAGACAAGTTTGTAATGAGAAACATAGGAGTGTGAGTAGTTGCCATGGTATCGCACTCTGATGACACAATTAACCTATTTTTGAAAGCAGCTATCGAATCGTAGGAATTTTATATAGTTAAATGGATGAAGATCATTGTTGAGTCCATTACCATCTCTTCATCGGTGCTAGTTACCGTAGTTTGACCTTTATTAGATTCCTCTCAGTTCCACGTTTCGTAGATTTACACTGAAGCATAATAACCCTAGTTTACATCTAGTTACATGTTATTCCACGTTTCTTAGATTATACGTACGTCCATAATGAAGCAAAAGCTGTAGCTTATGCCTGCGTCTTTTGACAAAATTAACATGATTTTTACGGGGTATTAACGTGTCCAGACATACGATTTGTTCCTACTCAAATCTTAAAGCTATAATAATATATTGACACTTAGTTAAAGAACATTAAAGTTTGATTTATTTATCAAACGACTGTATAAAATACAGTGAGTTCGTACCAGGAGGTTGTCGCGATGTACAGAAAGACAGAATGCTGCCTGCATTCATTTTGACATTACTTTTTTTATCTTTTTCCAAAAAGCAGTTACTATTTTTCTGCCAATTTTTAGTTGTTTATGACTACATGTACCATTTCAATCCCTTATTATTGAAAACATTTTCCTCATTCATTTGAAGGGATAATAATTTCAATGTTAGGACATTTTAGCACAGACAAACATAAACCAATAACTTAATCTAGAATAAAAAACAACACAATTGAATTCAATAGTAATACACTTTAAGTCCAACGACTATAGAATGTATAACAAAATTGTGTGGGTGTGTGTACACCCGCAATTTGAAAATTAAAATCCATTTTTGCTATTAATTGTTGTAATACTAAAAAGTGCGCAAATTAAAGTGAAACGTACAATTTCGGAGGAAAGAATATTTTAAAGTAGTTATTCACTTCTTTGGCAGCGTGTTGGTGAAACTCAGTTATCTGTATTTTGTGTCGACCACTAATCAATATGAAATAAATCAGAATAATGGTTAGGCACAAGATAAATAATATGTATAATAAAATAAATGGAAAACCAAAATAGTTCAAGATGAAAAACGGAATGTCCGTCTTCTCGCTTTTCGAATCACCCACTCGTGAAAACCCATCACAAGGTCACCACTAAACCTTTAGAAAAATAATGTCAGAGAAATTATTTATTTTGATAAGAAAATGATCAACCTATTACAGGAGTCTTGACACAAAAGTATATGCTTAACTATACTTTTGTGTACTGCACAGACCTATGATGGGGGAGAAAATAAGACAAGGGAGTAAACACAAACGCAGGTAGAAGAAGCACTGTCCTAAGGATAGTTTTGATATGTTCAGATCATCACATAGCCAAGATACATGTCATGTCCCCTCATTCCCCTTCTTAAACTATCAAATCGTGAAAACTACACAACTTTTTCCTCTTCTCCCTCAGCCAGAGCCCCTCTAAATGAAGAATTTTTTAATTCTCACATAAAAATGTATTTACATAACCTATAAAACGAAAATATAAGCATATGGCATTAAACCCACATGATGAAAGAAAGGTGAAGCCAAAAGATAGAAAATCTAACAGACAGATATGCAGTCACATGACTGACTATCCACAATCTAACTTATAATATATGCTCTACTTTAATGGATCTGTAAACCATATACAAAAGGAAGTCTATGAAAACAGAGCCCAAGGCTCTAATTGGGCAGACACAAAGGGATAAACTAGTTAAGAATCTTCAATCTTGAGAAGTATGGATTGGAACACAATTTATTCCATTTTCATCCCTTCTACCCTTCAATTGTCTTCTTTATCAGACATCCAAACACCTAAGCAAGTGACTGAAACAGAACAATCACACAATCCCATTAAGCTCCACACCCCAACGTAAAACCGTAACCACAGAGAGCATTAGACAAAAAACACAAGGAAAAGCAATCATCAGGAACAGGGTTTTAAAAAAAATCCACCACCGTGAATTGAGCGGCTCTGCAACCATAGTTACGGCCGCGAATACTATGCTTTGTCCGCGCAATTAAACAGAATATCAAAGATCCCAACAGCAAAGGCAAGTAAAACCTTTAGCAGGTCAAGGAAAACACAGACGAAACCCTTCAACTTTTTTCCAGTTATACTTTGTACTAACAATCCAATCCACGAAGCTCTAATTAAACAGCATGGAAATAAAATACATAGCAGCGGCAGCAGTAGCACAATAATAACGAAACAAAAATGGGATGACATGACAGTCGAAAATATCTGAGTTATTAAACAACAGCGCATCATAAAATAAAATCCAACACCGAGATGTAAAGTGACGAGAGATGCAAGGAAGCAAATAGAAACACAAGTACAAATTCTAGAGATATATTATTATATAGATAATAATGGCGATGGTGGTGGAGATTAGATTTTATCGATATCCTCGTCTTCGAACTCGATGTAGTCGTTGGCGGTGGCATCGTCCTCCTCGTCCAAGCCTGCGCCAATGCCCTCGTTGAGGCGCGTGGTGTCGGGGAGCTCGCCGTAGGCCTTGAGGAGCCTGGCTTCGTCGGGCATGTACTTGAGGATGACGTCAGCCTTGTCGTCCTGGTAGTCCCGGAGGCCGACGAGGATGATGTCCCCAGCGGCGATCCAGACCTTCTTGTGCATCTTGCCTCGGATGTGGCAGAGGCGTTTGGTGCCGTCGATGCACATGGCCTCACAGCGACCGTTGCCGAGCATGCGGAGGACCTGAGCGTACTCCTGGCCGTCCTCCTTGAACACTAACTCCCTCTTCTCGTCGTCCGCTTCGTTCTTTCCCCTCTTCCTGTTCTTACCTCCCTTTCCCTTGTTCTTCGGCATCCTAAAAACCCAACCCTAACCCTAACCCTAACCCCTCTCTTATCTCTCTATCGATTTCGTTCCTTCTTTTTTCTCCCTTCTCCTCCCAACACACCACAGATAATAAAGTGAGTGCCGTGTGGTATTGTGTTGTGTTCTGATTTTAATCTCACCCTATTCTTTCCCTTTTATATATTCCCCAAACCTCGCTTTCCTGCTTCATTTCCTCTTTCTCCATCTACGCTTCCAACTCAAACGTGTACCGCCCTAATTTTTTCTTTAATTATTATTCCATTATTCTCTACGTTTTCTCACTCTATATTAGAATTGCCAATTTTAATTAAACATAGTAAATTTTAAGTATTTTTACTCTGTTTAATGATGTCTTCTAAAATATTTAATTGATTACATTGCATTTTCTATTATTTAACTTATATTATTATATCAAGATTTAGCAAAAATATTAATTAATTTTAATTAGTAAAAAAATAGATACTTTACACTTTATATACACGTAGCATACAAGGCCTGACAAATCAAATCCACGGTCCAGCCCAATTCATAAGCGATCTCAAACATTCTATTAAGTTGTCAAACATTAAATATTTCCAACCACGAAAACGAATAACCGTAATTTTCGTATTTTATTGCAACACACAATTCCTTTATGATTTATTTCGTGTGAAAATGTTTTGTCATTTTTCGTATGTTTATAATTAGGGATGACAAAAAAAATCTTATATAAAAGTGAATATTCTACCCACAAAAAATAAAAATAAAATTATATTTTATTAAGTTAAATTTAATTAAAATTAACATTAATTTATATTTTATTAAATTTAATTTAATTAAAATTAACATTAATTTATATTTTATAAGATTAAATTTAATTAAAATAAAATTTTAATTTATATTTAATTTAATTTATATTATATTTTATATTTTTTTTAATTTTATTTAAATTTTATTATTATAAAAATAATTTTTTTAAAAATATTTATGGATATATGTGAAATATCTACAGATATCCTAGATATCTGGGAGTTTTAAAATATTCACAGGTATTTTTTAAATGGATATCTATATGGATAGGAGATGAGGTAACATATGGATTTTTTTGTTGAGTCAAGGTTGTTATCCCACCCGAGTGATTATCATCCTATGTCTAGTGTTAAAAAAAGTTATAGAGACAAATAGTTAGAATTCATACAAAATAATTTAATAAGTTAAAAAAAACTCATCAGAAGTAATTGAATAACAGTATACAAACATTTTACATGTAATGAATAAAATAAAATACTTTTTTTTCCCTTTAGCTATTGCTTCTGTTATGAATAAAATGCAAATAACAAGTGATAAAATTAATAAAATTCGAAAAAGAAAGCAATGCAAGGTCTTTGGCATTTGAAAAAGTGATTATTCCGAGGAAGGTTAAAAGGTGATACATGGAACTTATTCATTATTTGATTATCTGAAATGGTTGATTGAGAACTGGATTCCAATTCCATATCCTACCAAAATACCAAATTTACAATTCATTCCTTCCGTTTCTAGCAAGAGATAGAATAGGATTTTATGGCCATGGATACTTGGTGAACTGCATCAAAAGTACTTTTCTTATATAATCGGTGATAGACCTGCTTTATCATGTATATAGATATACGTTTTTATTTAATTATATGGCTTTGAATTTGTTAAATATATTATTTTTATTTTATTTTTATCTTTTATTTTTAGTTAATTTATTATTATTTTTTATTTATATGGTTTAGTTCATATTTTTTATTTTAAATAAAGAGTTTTATATACAAGAGAGTAATCTCATATATAGTTTTCACTATATTTAATATGGTATCAAAGTATAAGGTTCTTTTGTGGAAAAAATATCAGATGTTTTTTGTCACTACAATCGATGGCAGCATCGTCTACCATTGTCGATATCATCGTCGTCTACCGTTATTACTACCAAAGTTCTAGTTTTGACTGACGATCACACGATTTTGATCGTCTAGATAAGGTGATCACCGTGTCATCAACAACACTTTCATCAAAACTTTTACGCGCGTTTTTTGAAGTTGTGGATTTGCTTCCTTTTTTTTATCATACATAGTGGCACGTCTTGAAGCTATTCAAAGCGTCGATATCACTCTTTTTCCTCTTTCAGCTTGTCATGCATGGTGGCACCTCTCAATAAGTTATTTAGAGCATTGATGTTGCTTCTTTTTTTCATGCCTTGATTGCCTTCATTAGAGAATCTTGGATTTTTAAAGTTTCTCTCTCTCGTTCATCAATAGCTTCTTTTATCACTGTCTCTTTTGACCTCCCTTTTGTCATCATTGTCTTTAAACTGTCCATATATGTTTTTTCTCCTTAACAGTTTTGGTACATAGGATTTGTATGCACTAATATTAGATATATTATCTATATTTTATATTTATCTTTTATTTTTAGTTAGTTTGTTATTATTTTTTATTTGTATTTTTGGCTTAGTCCATATTTCTTGCATTATAAACAAAGGATCCTATGGATATATTTAACACTGGTATATTTAACAAAGAGAGATTAATCTCATAGATAGTTTTTACTTTATTCAAGAGAACTAATTTATATCATAAAATATAGGGTTAAATATGTTTTTGATCCCTTAACTTTCAGTGAAAATTGGAATTAGTCCCTCTTCAAAACTTTGGACTAATTTAGTCCCGAAACTTTAGAAATGTGTAAATTTAGTCCTTTTAACCAAATTTTGTTAACTTTATTTGATGTTTTGAACGCATTTCTTAGTTAACATTGAAGCAAAAATGTGTCAAACAGTATAAACAACTCAAATACTATCATGAAACGCACTTGAAACATCTAATAAACCTAACAAAATTTAGTTAAAATGACTAAATTCACACATTTTTAAAGTTTGGGGACTAAATTAGGCCAAAGTTTTGAAGAGGGACTAATTCCAATTTTCACTTAAAGTTAAGGGACCAAAAACATATTTAACCCTAAAATATATTTAAAAAAATAATAATGTTATCACCCTTTATTCCCTCTTCCTTTGTTTCCTTTATTAAATTATTTTAAAGTACATAATTCACTTTCTTTTTTGTTAAAATGAAACCACCCAAAAGCAATGTTTTATAAACTAATAAAACACATAGGTGAAAGAAAAAAACAAATCTCCATTTGATCTCATGTAGCACTAATCACCTAGTACACATCATATATTAGTCAATATTACAACAAATTAACATAAAGATGAGAAACATGAAAAAAAAAGAGATTAAAGCTAAGAGCTAAAACAAAAAAATTTACAAATATGAATCCATGTCAATGCCTGATGGTAAGTTCAGCTCTAAGGTGGAGTATACCATTGATAAAGTATAAACTATCTTCAGCCATGAATGTTGTCCATGGAATAGCAAACAAGTTTCTATATCCAACAGCCTTCCCCCCTGTGAATACATAATTTCCTTTGTACTTGCTAACAAATTCCTCTGTTGGCCTTGACCTGGCAGCAAACTCATAGTCAATCGCAAAGCTAGTTGACCCTTTTTCTTGCATTCCTAGAAACAAACCAAAGCAATGGAAAGAGCTTTGTTGGTCCATGTTGCAATGTGCTGATAAGAAGAACCCTTGTCCACCCAAATGGAATGCCTGCGAATAAACTCGCCCAGATGGGAACAAATTCGCACACTCTTCCCGCTTCAGATCCAAGTAAACCACACATTGTTGTCTTGGAAGTTCGAATTCCACCACCTTAACAGGACGATACTTGTATGCCCGTTCCACAAAAAGTCGACTGTAGGAAGCAGACTCGGCAGCTAGTATCCGCTGACGATGTGGAGCCTCAGCCTTGAAAAAAAGAGCTTCAAGAACAAGCTTGGATGCAACATTTTGGTCAAAGTCATTACACGTTAACACTTTCTTAAGCTTTCTGCAGGTCATATATGGGAAACGAATTAATCGAGCAAGTTGTGTACCCAAAACTTCTCTCCTTTCTTCTACTTTTGGGTATTGTGTTCGAACCCACTTCAACACAAAGTCATACACAACATCCTCTGATGCAACCTGGAGTTCATCACTAGATAATATTGCATCTATTCCTGCCAAAGGCAAGCTCAAAACCTCTTCCTGATACCTGCTCGTACATCAAACTTATCAGCAATCAAGAGGAAAAATCTACATTTGAGATATAGTTTATAATGCATGAAACGTATATCGTGCAATTAAGTTTTACAAACTGTGAAAAATACTTACTTCGTTATATCTTTGTATCGATCGACAAGATACTGCTTTGCTGCATCGGTCAGTGGTTGAACTGCATCAGCCATTAAGACACTAGATGGAAGCTCAAGGTAAAGCAATGCAGACTCAGGTGTCATGGGTATAATTCGCAATAGTCGACTACAAAACTTCATGCAAGAAGCAACTTCGAATTTGTCAGCGGCCATCAACACATCTAATATTTCAAGTGCTGAAGAAACGTTCAAGGTATTACTATACATAAAATTTAGAAGTTCCATAAGAGCGGCTTCCTCTGCAATGTGCAAATGAAACTCGAAATTTATAAGGTGATAATTGGAAAAAAAATATAATATATATTTATATATATATATATATATATATATATATATATATATATATATATATATATATATATATATATAAATAAAGTAATGTGTGTTTGTGTATATGCATATGCATATTAATATTAATACCAGAAGCATTAATTCTCAGAGTGACATGTCTCTGTTCTGACTCCTTCATTCCGTTTGAGAAAAGCTGCAGAATAAACATAATTCAATATATTTTTAGCATAGTTTTTAAAATTAATTTATAAAAAATGCTTTTACCTTGTAGAAGAAAGGACTTTTAGCTGCCAAGATAGGAGAACTGATGTGTAGTGTTCTAACTCTCGCAACTGTAGAGCAATTCATATTCCAATTTGAATCATTGATATTTGTGGGTTCATCACCTATATGGTAGTTTCAACACTAAAATAAATCAGTCCTTATTTTTCATGCTATCAAAAATTGTGATATCACTTGCAATTTAAAAATTCAAAAATTCCATAGAATACTATCATACTTTTCTCTTTACTTAAAATTGGAAATACATAAATTTCAATTTAGGCTGTGTTTGTTCTCTCACAACTTTGTCCTCTGATCTAAATGCTTAGAGCAACAGGAAAACCACCATATATACCATGGTTTGCAAAAATATAAAATAATTATAGTCAATCGATAATTTAATATGTATCATTCACCTTTTTAACTTAGACAAAACCATACAATAAGTACAATTGATATAGAGAATAATTTGGTAATAATGTGTTTAGACAAAACCATGCAATAAGTACAATTGATATCGTGAATAATTTTGTAATCATGGTACAATATATTTTAATAACTATGATTATACAGATTCATTCCATTTTTAAAATAATATAAATTTTAAATCATGAATTGTATCGAAACTTATATTTTTTTTGAAAATTAACGTGAATCAAATCACATTTATAGATTATGCACTCTACCTAATGGATAAAAAAATAAGTAAATTCACGTCGTACAATCATATTTGAACATTATTATTCATACAAATGTAATCTGACTTAAAAAAATTAAACCATTAAGCGACCAAGGAAGTATGATGATAATGATAAGAGAGATTTGTAGTTGTTTGTTGAAGAACTACACAACTTTAAACTACAATGTCAACAATGGATGAAGTATTAAGAATCATTAGGGTAAGTGAAACTTCATTTCTAAGGAGAGAAAAAAGGATAAAACAAGTTTTTTTTTTCTTTGAATCTAGTTTCAACACTAAAATAAATCAGTTTTTATTGTTCATGGTATCAGAAATTGCGACATCACTTGCAATTTAAAAATACTAAAATTCCATAGAATACCATGATACTTTTTTCTCTTTACTTAAAATTGGAAATACATAAATTTCAACTTAGGTTGTGTTTGGTCTCTCACAACTTTGTTTTATGATCTAAATGCTTAGAGCAACAATAAAACCAGCATACATAACATGGTTTGCAAAAATATAACATAATTATAGCCAATCGATAATTTAATAGGTATTATTCACCTTTTGACTTAGACAAAACCATTCATTAAGTACAATTAATATCCAGAATAATTTGATAACCATGGTACAATATATTTAATAAATATGATTATAAAGTTAGATTTTAGAATTTGTTTTTAATGTTCAAATACCTGAAGAGGACTCTTCACCCATAACAATTGACTCTTCTTCTTGATTTTCGAGGGATATAAAGTCTTCCATATCAGGTTGATTCTCGTTCAAAATTTGTTCGTCGGATAAAGTAAGATCAACAACTACAAACAAAAAAGAACATGTGTAATGTATGACAAGAAAAAATATCAACATATATATACATGCATAATGAGGCATTTTTTAGGAAAAAGTACATGTGCATAATCAAAATATTTATATATTTGTCTTTTATTACAACATGCAAAGCTTATTCACGAGGCTTATGCAAATTATAAAAAAAAAAACTTGTAACCAAATATAGAATGAAAAAAGGCTTCAAGTTATACAGGAATCACGATACTTTTACTCGTTCAATTCCAAAAAAGTGAAGTTTAATTATTTTTTCACAACGATTAAAAAACAACTTAATTACAAAAATAATCAAACTAATTTATCTTTACATTTTATTCATTCTATCCAGCATTTCATTGCAATATTTTGTTTTTCAGTTGGAATAAATAATGCATTGATTCTTTAAAAACTTGATATTGCACTAAAGATACAAGTTTACAATTACCTATAACATAATGTGAAACAAAATGATGTTAAAATGCACTTATTTTTCTTAAATGAAATGATATGTCATAACGTAAAAAAGTTCAAACTTTAGAAGATGAAAATTTCCAAATCAAATAGGATCACGCAATCAACGCCAAACAATTTTTTTTTATCTCTTGATGATGTGTTTTCTCCCAATTGATTTATGAAGAAATGGAACAGAGGAAATGGGAAAAATAGGGAACATACCATTATCCTTCTGGACATCTTCGCGTCTCCTTTTGCGATGGCGAACCCAGTCGAGAATTGTGGTGCAACCCTCAAAATTAGGTGAGGCCTCATCGAGGTCAGCCATGATTTCAATGTGAAGGATCCTGTCGGAAAAATTACTATCGTTGAACGCAAATCCAAAATCGGCATCGGAAGAGGGAGCACTGCGAGAGTAATCGGAAGAGGAGGAGGACTCCATCACCGTTTCTGCTGGATCAAATAAATCCAAATTGAAATCCTTCATCCTCTAAGCCACACAACACGACCAACCCTCCTACCTCTGCAACTGGCAAGCACGCAGAGAAAGGAGGAAGAAGGAAGGCAGAAGGAAATGATGAGAAAAATTACATGCAACTCAATGCAATGCAAGCCCTATGTATAATGTATGGTGGTGAAATAAAACAAAAAAACGAAGCATAATACATTTCTATTTATTTTTATTTAATCAACTTTTGTTACAACAACATAAATCCACCTTGTGAAGCAGCTTGGCATGAATGATTCATTCGGTTTGATTTCGCATTTTAGTTTTTTTTTTTAGTACAGTATTTGTTAATTTGGTACATTTCTTCACAATTTTTAACTGAAATTATATATTTTTTTATATATTATTATAGAATATTTTGTAACTAAAATATTATGTATTTTTTATGTGGTTGACTTTTATGAAAAGAAAAAGTGTGGATGTGAGTTATAAACATTTTTAATATGATTATTTATGTAAAATTTAAGAAAATGTTACTTTAGCGATGATGGTAATTTAAAAATAGTAAGACTAGGTTATTTTAATATTAAATGAGTTATTTATAAATAATTTTGTTATAAACAAGTTTCATTATTTTAAAACGTATCATTTTTTTAAAAATCATTTTTCTAGAGTTTTTTACTTTCTCTCTAAGTGTTTTTCTTTCTAAGTCATCTCTTTGACAATTAGGAGGTGCCTAAACGATCACGATGTCAGGTAAGTTTTTATCCTCTTTCCTTGGTATCTTCGGTTCATGATCATGCAAAGCAAAATCTGTTTTGCATGTGTCAAGAACTTATGTTCCTTGATTCTTGGTTCAATTGAGGTTCTAAGGGTTGTCTTCAAACACCAATTGGTGATTTGTAGGTCATTCTAGAAGTTCCTTACGGTGGAAGCAACGGTTGAAGGTTTCTAGAGCGGTGAAAGTTTTTTAAGGTAAGGGAAGCTAGAACCTTTGTTTTAGTTTGTGATTATGTTAAAAGAATTTGTATCTCTATGTATTGTAGTTAAACTTTTAGAAATGTATATGTTTGGTTATTTGAGGATTTTATGAAATTGAGGATTTTGTCATGTTTTGTTGACATGTTGGAATTGTATGTTTATGATGAGTGAAATTGTATTGATTATGTGTAATGAAATTATTCTAATGCTCGGAAATAAATGCAAGGTGATTGGTTTATAGAAGAGTCCTTTTGTTTAGGTTTTTAAGGTCAAAAATAGAGGTTTTAATGGGTGAATTTTATAAATGAGTGTTGGACTGATGAAATAATTGAGTGTTGTTTTGAGATCATTTTAGACTTGTAAGCATTGTTAATTTGAAAGAAATCTACTATGAAATAAGGAAGGGGATGATTGTTGAATTTGGAGGTTATTTTAGTGTAGAAATGAGGCTTTGACTAGTGAGAATTTGAGTTAGGAAATGAGGACTTTGTTTGACAATTGTTCTTTTGGAATGAGTTGTTAGGTGTTTTTGGCTAATTTAGAGGTTTTGCATGTTGATATTTTGTAACAGCAGATATGTGAGTAATTTGAAATGTTAGAGGGTACTAATAAGTATAATTAGACTTGGTTATGCAGTTGGTAAACTAATATAGGGATTAGAAAGTGTTGTTTTTACTTTAGGTACTTTTGGAGCTGTCAAATGGACTTAATGCACCTAATTTTGGGTCTAATAATCAAATGGGCACTTCCTTTTAGTTCTAAATATGTTTTTACATCAATTCTAGTGTGTAAGGAATCTATTTGATCATTAGAACAAGTCTCGAGTGCATCAAAGTCCATGAAAACAGTGTGTTGTGAACTAATATGGCATTGAGGGGCAATTTTCTGGGTTGAGCACCAGTGCTGAGCGCTAGCTTTCTGGGCTGAGCGCCACCATTCTAGTGGCTTTGGCACTAAGGGGTAACTTCTGGGCGCTGAGCGCTACCGCACCACTTTTGGTTTCTTTTTCATGTTTTGGAAATACCAAATTTGAGGTTTTGGGTATTAGTTTTAGATGTTCTTTAGGTTGTTTTGGGGTTTTTGGACTCTTTTGGAGTTGTTGGTGGGGGTTTCAAAGTTGTTTTCCTTGCCTGAGTATGAATTTAAAGGGGTTTTGTGTTGTTTAGTTGTTCTTCTTAGATTGTTCTTGTGTATTAATGTATATGGAATGGTTTCACGTAATTTGTGACGACTTGTTGGGTTGTTTATGGTCATTTGAAATATAATCAATGTTATATATGTGTGTATGTA
This sequence comes from Vigna umbellata, assembly GCF_029865625.1. NCBI lineage: Eukaryota > Viridiplantae > Streptophyta > Magnoliopsida > Fabales > Fabaceae > Vigna > Vigna umbellata. The sequence continues at coordinate 61,281,848 of NC_142169.1, forward strand.
ATGTAAAAGTGAAATGTTATATGTATATGGTTTCATATGAATTCAAATGGTTTCACGATTAGTAAAATGGGTTCCATAGAGGGACTCATTCGGTGTGGTTTCAAGTATCTTTAGAATGAATGCAGGGAGTTTAGTATTGGGGATTATCCAAACACTCTAATGATATTTCATTCTCAAGTAGAGAAGATTGACTCATGTAGTGAGAATAGTAGGAGGTCTTAGTTTAAGTGCTTCCTAAAGGCCTCGAAGCGGTAGCAAACTAACCTTGTGTGGGTGGTAGGGTGAAATTCATTGGCAATGGTTTTGCAAAGCAGTAGAGGCCGCCATAAGTGAACAACCCGCCATAGCTCGACATTCACTTTAAATATTGACAGTCTAGTCAAAGTATGGTCATGCATAAATTATTTAGTTGGTCGGTGTGATATGTGTATCATGTGTATAATGTTTAAATGTTTATATATATATCGTTAATTGTTTGTATTCTAGCTTATCCTTACTTTTTGTATTGTGTATCTTTGTACCTATTTCTCTTTTGGGATGATCACCTTAATTGTGTGAGCTTAGAAAAAACATATCTCTAGTTATTTTAGCATAGGAATGAGGGAGAAGCGGAGCTTCTGAAATTCTTGAAGTGTAGATATTTCTTCTATAAAAAATCTCAAGTTTCTTTTATAAATTATTATTTATGTAGCTTTTATTTTAGTAATTTTATACTACTATAAATAATGTTACAGTTTACCGTTGTTTATATCTCACTTCATTGTCTTTAAGGAAGTGTTTTTTATTATCTTGTGGTATTAAAACGTAAGGATACGTTTGATTTTTTTTATAAAATCTTCTTAGAATAAAATTAAAGGAAAAAATAAAACTAGTTTCTTTTAGTCTAAAAGAAATGTATATATATACCCGTTTATATATATATATATATATATATATATATATATATATATATATATATATATATATTTTTTTTTTTTTAATTTTAGGTGGGTTGATTTTAAAACTTGAAAAGAAATTACTTTCATTTTCATTCTTTTTCTTTTTTTTTTCATAAAAGAAAAATATCTCTTAAACTGTATTATTTACAAAATGAATGTAGCAAACTGACATGAAACATTTTCCGGTTAAATATATTCATCAGAAACATGTTTTGCATTAATTATTGATGCGGAACAGGTGACTTTGTATAGTATTAGTCTTTTTAAAACTTTTAATATTTTAAATATATTTTTTAAAAATTATAATATTTTAATTTATAAATAAGACTACATCGAGTTGGGATTTTTTTATCATTGATTATTTATATTATTTATATTATTTAAAAGATTTAGACTTGGTATTTTTATGTAAAATATTTTAGACTTGGTATTACGGTTTTCGCATTTTAATTGAACAAGGTTGATTATCTTAAATAAATGTTACAAAAGAGTTTTAAAAAAAAAAATACCCATTACACCTCAAAAACCAGGTGTTACATATAGCATTGGTCTTTTTAAAACTTTTATTATTTTAAATATATTTTTAAAAAATTATAATATTTTAATTTGTAATATATTTGAGCAATAAACTACACTTTTTTTAATCATATAAAGAATTCAGTACATATTAACTTTAAAATAATTAAATGAATTAATTAAGTCATAAATTAAAACTTATATTAATTTAATTAATTATAATACAAAAAAGATAAAAAGCATTCTAACTAATGAGGAGTGTTTTTGTCAGAAATAACCTAATCTTAGAAGAGAGTTATAGTTAGCAAAATAGCAGTGTATTTAGTAATTTTCTAGGCTAAAGTTTCTTGTATTGAATATATGTCACACCCTTTATCAATCTGGGCTTATTTTAAAATATGGCCCAAAAGGCTAAGACAATCAATCCACCCCTCCTATTTTAAATTCAGGATGGTTAATGAATATCTAACACAAAGACAATAGTAATGTAAATTTAAAGGATAAATAATTTGTAATTTTTTTTTCGAATTAGTTAATAACTATAACTTAAAAACTAAAATTATTCTATCTAGATAAAAATATAAAGGTTAAAAATATACCTTATTTTTGAAACACACCCGCTCTTTCTTTTTTATTTGATCTTGAACACAACTATTTGAAAAAAAAAATCACTCAAAGTTTAACAATTAAAACGACGTCTTTGGATTGTAATTGAAACTCACAAAATAACTTTTATTTTTCATTAAATCATGTGTTAATATGTTTGACGCAAGAATATCGTACAGATCAAATGGAGGAAATAATGAAACAATAATAATAAGTATTAAACTAAGTTCAAGCCAATACATAGATAAAGATAAGTATAACATTTAGTTAAAGTTCAAGTAACTCGTTTTGTTACCTGCAAATTATTATATAGCTTTTCGTAATATTGTTTTTAGTCTTTTATATGATAATAAATGTTCTAAAAAGGAACCAAATTTGATGGATTGTATTATTTTATAATTAGAGAACTCATTTATGTATATCAGTTAAAATTGTAACAATAACGTATCTCAACCAAAATGGTGAATTGGTTCAAAACTATTTTTATCCTTTTTTTAAAAAAAGTTGGTATATTAAATTATTTTTCATGAATTTTTCAACCTGATTTAACATATTATTAAGAAGAAACAAAAACAAATATTTATGTTGGTTCAACATTTTAAGAGCTTATACAAAAAAATTTAATTTTATTTTAACCACCTGAGTTTTGAAGGAAATTCACTAAAAATATCTAGATTATAAAGATATAAGATATTCTAAATCTCTAACTAAAATAAGAACAAACTTCTAAGGTGATGTTACACACTCACACTAAGAACCAAGAACACATTAAGGTTACACATTATCCTGCCTACACAACAAAGGTAACTAGAATTCACAATTATAGACAAATAAAGTCTGATACACCTCTATTGATGATGTTACAAATAAATCATAATTCAGACCCTTCCTAAATCTTTTCCTCTCACTCTTAAAGGATTACAACTTTGAATTTTCTCAATTGATGTTTTGTCTCTCAAATCCAAGACCTCTCAAAGAGTGTTTTTGTTTCACAATTAAATGCTTTTATAATGTTTTTAATATTGGCAAAAGGAATTAAGCATAAGCAAAAACACACCAGGATTAATTTTAATCAATTAGGTTATTTCCTTAATCAATTAAAAATAGGAAGCTAAGTGTACATTAGACAATCAATTAGATAAGTTGCTTAATAATTAAAATAGAGAGCAAACATTATCTTTTAATTATTTTAATACTCAATTTATATGATCATACATTTAACACAAATTTTGATAACACGGTACATTTTAACATGGTTTCACAGTTATTAATCAAGCCAAGAAAATCATTCAACTACCATCAAAACATGTTACGAATGTGTTACTCATTTTAACCATTTGGGTTACTTGGGTTTGAGGATTCCCACTATCAACAATATGAAGATAATATATTATGTTATTAGGTTTTGTTATCATCACATCTAATACTTCAATGTTTAGAATTAGAAGTTTGAGATAGTTTAAATATGTTATCTTATTTTCATTGTTTAAGACGTATTTTAAAAACAAAATTGTGACAAAATTTCATACTCCAAAATGGATAATACTTTATGTTTCTGTCGAACTGGGTCCGAGGTCAACACTTCTAACACTCCTCCTGAGACTTTCCTCCTTCTCTACTACGAACTCACCACACTTCGCTCCTTGCAACCATGCTCTCCTCCGGTTGGCAAATCTCTATCACCCAGTGGGGGTGGACCTGCAGAAAACACTCTGACGACGCTTAAGTCAGATATGTGTCCTAAGAGTCTCAATGTAGTTTGTTGGAATCAGATCTTCTTACATGATCATTTACCTTGCATTTATAGGTTTTGCAATTGTCCAGCCCATTGAATGTCATTAATGTAATATAACCCGTTAATTACCTTAACATCGTATGTCTTGTGTATCACAAATAATATATCCTGCCAAACATTCATGATACGGTAATTACTCATTAATTACCCATTATGCCTTTCAATGCCCCTACACTGTCGATCGGCACCTTTGTCCAGATGGCCGGTCGTCTCTCTGTAGTCTACTGTCTGTGATCACTTCACATCAGTCTTTATTTTGTATAATATACTTTAAATATACATTGATTGACTCTAACCATGTCACACATCAAACTTGAAATTAGAATATTAATATCTACCATAAAATTGATAATTGAACATTTATATTTTAAGTCATCTACGTATAATCAATTATTCTCCTTAAACATAAAAGTTTTTGTTTCCACAATATCCAATAATATCATATGACTTAAAAGTCAAAATTTATCCCACTTTAAATATTTAATTTTCCTTCCACTCTTAAATATCTTTTAAAAATAAAACATTGACAAAATTTTATCCTAAAACTAACAATACCTTGTATGTAATTAATCTAAAGATGTCAAATGGACTTGAGATTAAAATATATTTGACCTTTATATTAACTATAAATCAATAATCAGTTTATAAATTATCAACTAGGTATATTGAATATTACTTTTCACTTTTTAATAAAGTTAATTCTATTTTCTTTGTGTTTATGAATCAGGTGGAAAGGTTCCTGTGCAAGGGTAAAAAAATTGGAGAGCACATGGTAATATGTCGATGAAAGTGACGCGTGGGTGACTTAAAAGAGTTATCTAGAAAAACCAAAACCTAGGTGGTTCTCAGCTGGCTACGCAAACTCTGTTCATATTGTCCCACACACTGCCTCGCAAACCCCACTTATCTTTCCACATTTTTTAAATTTAAATTAAAATATAAACAAGAAAATTTCCTTCAAAAGTAAGAACATTTATATTTTATAACTATATAAAAAAAATTACACTTTTTTGTTTTTTTTTCTTTCTGATTTTTTCTTTTTAATTACTATTTTTAAATTTAAATAATTATACATAATATCTTTTTTCAGTTTTATTATTCTAATAATTATCTTATTGAATTCAAATAATTATTTATTATAAAAAATTATTTATTCTCAAAAGATCACCCATTCCTAAATTGCTCCAGGCCAAACATGTTTAATCATGGAATTCTTATGGGTCAAACTATCGAAAAACAAATGCATTTGGTGATATGAGTAGCCAAATCAATCCCTTTAAGCTATCCTTCAACTGTATAGTCCCATACCTATACAGTCTCTAGATCCCTTTCATTCCGGTGTATGTTCGATTTGTCCTTGTGCCCCTTCCACTAGAAGCCTTGCCAGGAGCCGCTCCTTGTCAGTGTCCCTTGCATCGTGCCTCTTACACCGGCGATTCACTCCCCGCCTTCCTCAGTACCCGGGTGTCACACTAAACTTTAATAAATACTTTTAATTTCTTGTGAATTATGTCTTTAGATTTCCTTTGTAAGGCTTAAAATTTAATGAAAAGTAGTTGCCAATGTATTATTTTGTAAAGGAAGTCAAAATAAATGATTTTATTTAAAGTAGTTTAATTTGACAATATATTATCCTAAATTTAGTAAGAAAAAATTTTAGGTATTAATTTTTTACTGAACAATTAAAGTGAATTAGATGAATTTGACTATTTTGAAGGGGGCGCTTGGGTGGCAAATAGAGTGTGATTGTGATGTTGGAAGGAGTGGGTCCCACTCAGAGTTTGGTTTTCCAAGGAGGACACGTGTGAATGAGTTGGAATAGAAGGTGGCAACTGCTTCTTTGGTGAGTCAATGGACAGAGGTGTCAGACATCACACATGACATGGATCACCACAAAATTATATACTATATTTCTCTGTCACCATTTTCAACCTTCCATATGTCAAAATTTCATCATTCATACTTCTTATTATATAGTATGAAAATAATTTGACGTAGGTTGTTTTTTTACTTTAAATATACTAAGATAATAATATTAGCATTATTTCTGAAAATGAAAACGCAGTTTAAGACAAAAAAAACATAAAATTAGTCTTAAAATTAATTGCTTTCTATTAACTTTACACCAAGAAAACGAAAAAGAAATTTTAAATTCTTTTTACCTTTATTAAAAGAATTTATCTCAATATATTTAACGGTCTTGTATTGTTTAAGAATTGAAGTTATAAATAATTATGACTTAAATATATTTTTAATTTTTAATTTTGTACTCGACGTTGGATTTCATTTTTGTATTAAATTTTAATTTGATTTCCACATTTTAAAAATTAATAAATATATTTTCTTAAATTAATGTTTTTTAAAAGTTTTATATGTTAAGTGATCTTTCATATTAACATTAAATAATATAAACAACTTAAATCTCAGTTTAAATTCTATTTTCAAATATTATTTAATACATCAAAAAATTTAACATAATTATGTTAAAAGAATTATATTTATTTATTTTTAAAGTTTTTAAACTAAAATATTAAAATACTGAAATTTTAATTTCATTTTAAAACTTAGAGATTAGAAATATGTCTAACTTATAATTTAAATATGTGTATTTTTTAAATTCTCTGAAATATTTTCTTAAACAATATCAAAGAAAATATTAAATTAAAACATCGGTTATGAAAATTAAATCCTAAGATATTTATGTTCATTGTGCATGCCCTTGGTGCATGTTTTTTTTAATAAACTTGTGAAATATTGCTTTAGAGTCATCATGAGCTTTCTTTTATAGACTTGTTGGTAACGTTTTACAATTTTTTTTCAACTACTTCATTCGTCTTCTACCTTTCAGCTTTCAGTTGCGTTGACTTGCTTAAAAATATCACAATATTCATTATACATATCTTTGATTTTTAAAAAATATTATTATTTTTGTTTACCCTTACAACTGCATCGTTTTGAATATGTAATTATTATTAGACGAAAAGTTTATCTTCTTTAGAAGTAAACCTAACTTATTCTTTTTTACTTATTTTCTTTTGTTGAGCGTAGTATTATATGATCTTATAAAAAAAAAATACATGATACTCAAATGATTGAAAATGTTATTGTTTATGACTTCATATAGTGATAACTGAAAGATGATAAATTGATTTAAAAACAATGTAAATAAATAAATAAAATTATATATATTTTGGGTTATCTTATGAGTTTAGTGAAAACTCAGGAATTTAAGGATTTCAATAGGTTGATAATTTGATATTAATTTGGCTATACCCAATACAAAACTTTAAGAGCGTGTAGAAGAGTGAAAGAAATTTAACGAGAAAAAAATAAGAGAAAATGTGAGAAAATTGACGTTGACAAAAAAACATCATCATATTATTGTATATATTTATACAAAAATTATCCAAAATGATTACTTTTGCTATTTTAATTATTCGCAGTAGTTTCTACATTTTATAAACTCAAATGATTCTAGAGGTTTTTATAAAAAAATATTTAAATTAAAAAAAATACATGAGTGTTACCCACTTGTTTAGATTTAATTAGTATTTATATTTATATACAAACCATTATATCTTTAATTTAATCTTACAAAATGGGTAGGATTAGGTTATAATTATAAATTGATTCTATTATTATTCTACGTGAAATTTTCAGTGTTCTTAAATTGTTTCATCATATTTCTCCATATTTTTAAATCGCAAGCACTCATATCATGATATCCAAACACATTTTTCTCAAGCCCTTATTTTTAGCAATACTATTAAAATAACAAAGTTAACTATAAATAATATTTACAATCATCACAAAAAGGATTTTTCTAAAGGTCAACTAAAAATAAATAAATAAATGTCAAAACTTAATTAAGAGAAAGAATATACTATTCTTTTAATTTGTAAAACGTGACTATTTTACTTTTTTACAACCTAACACGAATACATTATTAAAAAAAATGTAAATGAGATTTTTTTATTAACCACAATACACAAATTGAATAGAAATATTTTTTCGTCGTCCCAAAAGTTTAGTAGGAAAAACATTCACACAATCTCAATAGAAAAAAAACTTGACAAGAGAAACATGGAGATAAGCTCCACAAAATACAACCTCAACAAGTTCTGTATATAAGCTCGGTACATATACAACGTGAGCTCCTACTTTCTCTTTTTTTTCTTGCATATAGGTTTGTTTACTTATTCCTAAATTTGGTTTCTTTTATATCTGAAGATATAAATGTTTTTCCCTGTGAAAGATGTAAATGTTTTTTCCATATGTTCCTACTTAATTCCTATGTTCATATTTGCATGTTTGGTTTTGTAATTTTTGTTGACAAATTGTTGATCACAATACAGAAATCGTTTTAGAATTCATAAACGAAATTCAAATTGAAAATTAAAACACCACGAATTATTTGATGCGTATTCAAATTAAAAATCAAAACACAAGTCAAAATACTAGTATATAGTAATTTGCATATAAATTACATATATGAAATACTTCGACAATAAACTACTCATATTTGTAATTATTTTTATAATTTTTCGTGGATAAATATTTATTTTTTAGCCCAACTGCTTTCTCCGTAATTAAAATTTTATCGTGGTCTTCTAATTTTTATAAAAAATTCAATTAAATTCATAATTTTTATTTATTTTGATGTAGTCATTTAATTTTTTAAATGATTCAATTAAGTTATTTTTGTTACATTTCTTTTAAAATTTATATATCAAATAACTTTACCTACAAAATACAATTAATTTGAATATTTATGTTAATTTAGGTGGGTGATTTAATATATAAATTTTAACAAAAATCTAACGTTAATCTAACAAAAGAGTTAATTGAATATTTTTAAAAACTAAAAATCTAAATTAAACCAAATAAAAATTAAAAAAATTGATTTTTCGTAAAAATAAAAATGTAGAAGGATTTTAACCTTTTTCTCCGTAGTTGAGTGCGTTGAAAATTGGGTTTAAATTCAGAATTCTTTTTTCTAGTACATTGTGGTCTTTCACCAGGTTATTTATTCCTAAATTTGCAAAGTAAAAATAATACCTATTAAATGAATGACATAATTTTAATAATTCTCAAAAAAATTTATAAAAAGTTTTATTCCACCTGTTTTATGTTACCAGCTTTCATTTAATTATATATATATATATATAAAATACACATAAATATTCTTGTTTCAATAACATAGTTAAACTTTTTTTTTCTTTCAAATAAAAGACAAGAAATGCTCGACTTAAAAAAAACAAATCTGTACTTTTTAAAATCGTCGTATTTGAGCAAATCGACCAAAATCAATAATATTTTTTACAATTTTAATCCAATCATATATTTTTAAAGCATTAATATATGTTTGTAACTGAGTTTTTTTTTCTCTCTACATTTTATTAGCTCCTCTAATATTACTAATTATCGATATAATTTCATTTTATCTTAAAACTTACATATATTTTTCCTTTACTTTTACACAAACTTGTAGTTCTATTTTTTCGATAATTTAAAATTTTGTTTGCACTCTTTGTCTTGTTAAAAGAAATAAACACTTTTATATTTGTCACCATATATTTATTGCACGTTGACACTTCACGGTATGAGAAAATTGAAAATTAGTTTAACATGTATTTGTATTTATAAATTCAACCAGTAGTAGTTATTGTAATAATTTTAATCATACATACATTTCTATAGTTTGAATAAATATATTCATAAAAATAAAATAAACAAAAATGAAACTCTGTCTCTTATAATGTATTCGTACATGGGATAACAACTTGTGCTGAGAATTGAGACCCACTACAGAGAGAATGGAGTGCTGTATAATTGATGCTACTTTTTGTTTATTAACCATGTATATGGATTATGCAGATTTCAGTTTCAGGAGTCAGCATCTCACCACCACCATCATAATACTGTTGTCATGTTTAATTTTTGAAGGACCAGTTAAATTAATGGTGAAGACATGGCAGTTTCTGGGCATTATTATTAACCACGAAAAGACAACCTTGCCACCTCTGCAACCCTAACTTTGGTTGCTGATGAAAGCGAATTAAAAAATTTGCGGGCTTTACCATAGGTTAGACCTAAAGGCTTTCAAAAGGGATTAAAGAGAAAAGAAAGAAAGAAGATACGATGCACTTCTGTGTGGCAAAAAGTAAGCAAAATATCAGAAACAGTAATCCCTCTTACAAGGTGTGCGTGAGAAAATTGAGCATAGGTGGCTACTGGTGGATTCCAAATGACCTATTCAATTTAGTTTAATGAAATGAAAGTATTAATAATAAATTAATATAATCGATAACGTGAATCTGAAAGGGCACGTAAGGCACATGACAAGAGGGTGTGGTGTGGCTTAGCTAGGCTGGACCCTAACACAAGACGCGTAGATGGATTCCACGACCACCACGTGTACGGCTCTGGTGACGTTGGAATAAACAAATCGCCACCTCAACCAACCACCACACCCACATCGTATATACGCTCTACTCTACCCTACGTATACGCCCAATTCCACATACGACACGTGGGAGGTGAGGTGGACTTCGCCTTCGCGCTCCTTCCTTCCCTTCTTGTCACCACCACCACCATACCCCATCTTTGTGTCAAGGCACACTGCTGTTTCCCTCGTTTTTTAGAAAGAGAAAATGCACACTTACCATCTAAATTAATTGCTTCTCCATACCTTGACCCGTTGTTTGGATACTTGGAGCTACCAGGAGTGTTTTCCCCTTGTGTTTTTATGGTTTTTTTGGCTCGGTGTTTTGTAGGTGAGGATAACATTTGGCCAATTGGGTATCTGGTGAGGTACGTGGAATTCTGCAGTGACGTTGGTCGAAAGTTTTGATTTTTAATGCTTTTTGTATTCGGGCATGTGAAAACTGAATGTATGCCTGAAAATTTTAAGTTTCATGATTGGAGAGTGAGTAGAAGAGGAACATATTATATGCTTTTCAGTTTAGATTTTTGTTCATTGGAAACAGCAAGAGAACTTGAGGTACCGTGAATTTTCTGTTCTTTTTTTCATTTGAATTTTTGCCTACTTAAACAAGAGGGTTAGAATTGGGGTTCATCTGGATCTCGTTTTGCATATGTGAGAGTTTCGAGTCTGTGTGCTTTCTTTGTGTTGATTTGCTCAGTGAAGCGTTTTTCATTTCACGTGGATGTTATTTTCTTTTTTTGGCCTCATGCTATTTTTGTGAAATTCGTTTTCCTGTAACTGGAGAGGGTGTCTGGATCGGGGCTAAAATATTGGCTAATTAAGGAGTTTCACTCGTTTTCTCAGCTTCCTTGATTCGTGTGAAAGTGAAAAATGTTTGATTTGGAAGGGTATTTTTGTCATTTAGCTAGCGGGTTGTGTTCCTGGGAGGGATTATAGCACGGTCTGTTGCGTGTGTTCTTCCCTTTCCATACGGCTTGTGGAGTGCTCAAAAGACAGAATTGACCCTTTACCGTTCTGTGTTTGACTCTTGCGTCTACTCGGGATTGAATTATGTATCTGTAGCTTACCATTAATACTGCAGCCTTTCCTGAAAGGTATTTCTGAAATCTCACTTTCTCTAAAACAAGGAGCCAGAAAAGTTGAACTGTGTGTTGGTACCTTCTCTGATGGCCCAGTAGTATCTTTAGGTCCCCCTCTGCTCCTTAAGCATTTACCGTCTCTAATTGATTATGAAATCATCTCATTTTTCTCTACTGTTGAACTTCTCTTCGGTATAGATCAGTCGGTTATACTGACATGTTTTGAAACGTGTTTCACCTTGCCAACTCCATCGTGAATTTTTTACCTATATCAGGATGGTCATCTTTGTTGGGTTCTAGATTTTTCACTTGAGACTCGTTGAATCTAATCCGATGGTTGATTTTCCATCTAGGAAATTATAATTTATTTAGGGTGCTTTCTTATGCTAGCATAGAAGGTAAACTAGACGGCAGAAATTGCTATGCACTATTTGTTTGTGGTGGAATCTTTCTACTGATATGTAGTGTTTATACACTGAATCAGATTTCCACCTGCTGTTATAGCTTCTAAAACATCAATTCCTTCGATGTAATAATGATGTATGTTAGTCCTGCATCTTTGTTTAGCCCCTTCCCCCTTTCTTAAGTTGATTTATCATGTACTAATTTGAAATTGCTGGAATCGCACTTCCCCTTTGCTATTGTTGTATATACTTTCATGGATACAACAGTAAACCGTTTATAATCAGTAAACATTGTATTATCTTGGTTGCCAAGAATATATTGGATGACATGTAGATTTTAAATGAAAGTTATTAATTTCGTTGGGACATTCTCTTGCTTATACCAATTAACAAGCTGACATGCCTCCTGTTAACGCAGTTCAGATATTTTTCCAGAAGTAGGGAAGCTCCTTATACATTATTTGGCTTAGTGCTCTCTATTTGGAGTGTACAATGGGAAACAATGAGGAAGAAAAATCTACCAAGACTGAAAAGCCTTCTTCACCTGCAACAATGGTGAGTTAATAAGGGTGTATCTGGTTCTCGACAAATTTGTAACAAGCTTGTATTTTAATGCTGTTTAAACTTGTGAACAGGATCAGGCCAATCAGACCAACCAGCCCAATATTCATGTATATCCTGATTGGGCAGCCATGCAGGTTACCTACCTTTTGCCTTGAATTACTTTGTCTGTTGGTGACTGAAGTAGTCAATCAGTTTCTTGTTAGCTAGCTTCAATGTAAACTAATACACTCAAATTTTAGTAGTTTAAGCTGTACTATTCTAACAAAATCAATTATTTGATTGTCTACCGGCTTCTTTGCTCTCTTTGAAGATTTTTTGCCAATGAGTTTGTCTTAACACTGACAACCTGGAGAACATTATCTTCATTGTCTTATTTATTCCATATTTGAAATCTTACATCTAAAAATACTGTTTCTGTATTTCTATTTTGTTTTTCACTGGACGAAGCAATGAACAGATAAAAGCTGTTTATATTCCCTCTCGTGAATTATTTATCATTCTCTCTGAATATTAGTATTAGAGGGCCATTCCTTTGGTCCTTTTTATTACCTAGTTCGTATTTTTTATATGCTATCAATATGTTTCCATAAACAATGCCAAACTGAAATTATGCCCTGAATTGCCACTAATTTTGGCAACCAGTTGCGTTAATATCTAGGATCAGACGTGCTTTGATGGTATGAGGCCATTAAGTTTTATCCCTTCCAAATCTATTCTTTATGAGCATATTTGCCCTCTAATTAGGGAATAGAAACTGTTTTATGGATTAAAATGTCTGCTATATATCTCCAGGCATATTATGGGCAAAGAGTCACCATGCCACCATACTACAACTCGGCTGTGGCTTCTGGTCACGCTCCTCACCCATACATGTGGGGTCCACCACAGGTAGTAGTATCTCAATGCAATCATTTGTGTGTGGATAAGGATTCTTTTTTTTTTTGCATGTTTTGTATGTATTCCAGATGACAAGGCTGATTAACTTGCTGACATTATTTCTTCCAGCCTATGATGCCACCTTATGGGCCTCCTTATGCAGCAATTTATTCACATGGAGGGGTTTACCCTGCAGTTCCTATCGTAAGCTAGCATTCTTGCAATTTACTTTTTCCTTTTATTTTTATTTAATTAACCTTTCTCTTATTGGAACTAGTTTTCTTTCTCTGGTCTATGCATGGGTGTACTTATAATGTATTGAAAAAGGAAGGACAACAGATGTTAAGAATATAGTGAGATGTGATTCTTCTGTTTCTGTTGGCCCTTAGTAATCTAGCAGTTGTTTACACCTGGCTGCTTAACTTCTCCATGCCATGATAACCTTAATATAATAAAATCTTGATTTATTTATAGCGTATAAAATGGGTAATAAAAGGCTTTTACTCCTAAGTAGTATGTTTCTTTTGGTAGGAAATTTGAGGCATGTTCTTATGAGTTTTATGTACAAAATATAGGGGCCACATACACATAGTCAAGGAGTTCCGTCTTCACCTGCTGTAAGTTTTAATTTCATCCTAGACCAACTCTTACTAAGTCCTTGAATACTATTAGTTTATGATTGGTTTGAATTGGTATATCAATACAGGCTGTGACTCCTTTAAGCATAGAGACGCCACCCAAATCATCAGGAAATAATGATCAGGGTTTAATGAAGAAATTGAAGGAGTTTGATGGACTTGCTATGTCAATAGGCAATGGCCATGCTGAAAGTGCAGAGCGTGGAGGTGAAAACAGGCTGTCACCGAGGTTCGTTGATCTGTCTTCTTTTTGTATGAATATTTTAATGCATGCTATCTGAGTTTCTAGACATCTCCCACGTGTTGGGGGTGGTGGAGAGGGGAAACTATGTCATTTGACACTCTTAAGTGAGTAAAAACTACTTTCTCCCCCTGCCTAGAATAGTGGTCCACGAATTGATTAATGTAAGGGAGTCTTGTGGATGACTGAATAATTTACCATGATGTGAACAGTGTGGATACTGAGGGTTCCAGTGATGGAAGTGATGACAACACTTCAGGGGTGAGAACTTGCTTGCAATTAGCATTTTTTTTTGCTGCATTTTGTTGACTATTTGAAATTATTCACATGTAGTTTTTTTTTAAATGGCTTGACTAAATTAAAACATTAAAATATGATATTTGCCCATCTTATGCTCAGGCTAATCAAACAAGAAGGAAAAGAAGCCGTGGGGGAACACCAACCACTGGTATGACTCTGTTCTTCACCAAGTATCACATCTTGATGAATAATAGAGTTGACCTGGGATCACGATTATTCTTCTGTTGTCATCACTCTACGCATGGTGTTCAATCTGTTTATTCAGTTGGGTCTTGATAATTAAATGCTATTGTTAAATATTTTCATCAAGGTGAAATTGCCGAGGTTTTCATACTTGCCATTAGTTTGGTAAATGTGGTATGGGGTATTGGTGTCTCATGGTTGCAAATTACAATTGTTGTTGAAATGTCTTACAAGCCAAAGTGTGTTATTTTAAGTACAGGAGTCTGAAGTTTACAGTAGGTTCCGAACATAATCTGTGTTGATGGTTGTTCTTTTCTGCACTGTTTTAGCAGATGGAGAAGAGAAAACTGAGATACAAAGCAGTCCCATTTCCAAAGATACTGCAGCTTCTAATAAGATCGTGGCAGTTGCCCCCGCCAGTGTTGCAGGAACAATAGTTGGACCTGTAGTTTCTTCAGGTATGACCACCGTGCTGGAGCTGCGAAATCCTTCCAGTGTTCATTCTAAAGCAAATACCACAAGTGCACCACAACCTTCTGTATTGCCTGCAGAAACTTGGTTACAGGTATGGTCAGCATATATAATTCATCCTAGCTGTTCAGATCATATATAGCACGTTTATATACATGTAAATGTGTATGATATGTAATAATAATGAGGTTTCGTCGTCTTTTTCTGACACCAAAGTAATTCTTGTGGGTATGATGTACTTATGTAGAATGAGCGTGAGCTGAAACGAGAGAGGCGGAAACAATCTAACCGAGAATCTGCTAGAAGGTCCAGACTAAGGAAGCAGGTATATAAATATTGTGGGGTTTCTTCTAAAACATTGTAAACCTTCTATTACTTCTTGCGTTGCCAATTTAAAAATCATAATTGATATCACTCACTTGAACATTTGTTGCACGTGATTCCTGCGCATGCAACCCTCCAGAAAAACAAAAGTAAAGATTGTATTCGATGGACTTGTGACTAATGCTCACATTCATGCTTCTCAGGCTGAAACTGAAGAACTGGCACGAAAAGTTGATTCCTTGAATTCTGAGAATGGGACACTGAAATCAGAAATAAATCGACTGACTGAAAGTTGCGAAAAAATGAGAGTGGAAAATGCAACATTAAGGGTACTCTTCACTGACTATTCCTCATTGCACATGCATTTAATTGTGTTACTTAATGCTGAATGTCATTCTGTCTTTGACTCAGGAAAAACTTAAAATTGCTCGACTGGGACAAACACAAGAGATAACTTTGAACATAATTGACAGCGAGAGGGCTACACCTGTAAGCACAGAAAACTTACTATCTAGAGTTAATAATAATTCTAGTTCCAACGATAGAACTATGGAGGATGAGAATGATTTTTGTGAAAATAAACCAAACTCTGGTGCAAAGCTGCATCAACTACTGGACACAAGTCCTAGAGCTGATGCTGTGGCAGCTGGTTGATACAGAAAGCCAGTAATTGTACTGGCTGATCAGGTGGTTTTGGCATATTACAAGCCCAAAATTACCGCTAACAGTTTCCAGAGGGATGGATCAGCTGAATTTTAGTATCTAAATCCATCAAAATCAGAACTAATTCATTGCTTGTCAGTTTACCTAGGACAAAATCTGTTACTATTAGATTTGACAAAAGTGGATGACTAAGTTTGTAAAATGAACAAGAGAACTAGAGATTTCAGTTTGGAGAGGGTTGTTGAACCGATACATAATTGTGTTTGTATCATTAACTATTGGTTTGGAGTTCCCAATGGTATCTGATATAAAGTTATTTTGGCTTATATTTTTGTGCTACCAATTCATTTTGCCAATGTCAATAATTTTTTACTCCACTCATAAATGCACTAATAGCTTCTGCATTTCATATTTTAGAGTGTGCTCTTTCATTTTAAAAAGTAAATCAATTCATTAGCTTTTCAATGAGTTTGTTGCTACACACCTTTCCACACGGGTTGGCTATTGTAGAAAGTCGATAGGGTACTTGATGAATGTGTTGATTTTATTAAACAGTCTATTATTTTAGATAGTGTTTGGATTGGATGGCTATATTTAAGAGAAAAATATGATGGCCATACACGTTTTGGATGGCTATGTTTCAGTCTGTTCTTAGTTTTCAAAGACTTTAATAGGAAAAGAAAAGAAAAAAAGAAGCAAGAAATGTTCACTGTTTTTTATAAAAAATTGAAAAAAAAAAAGAAATATATGGTAGCACTATATAAAGTATGGAGAAGTTATGCCATATGTTGGCTAAAATAGTAATTGTATTGAAGAGAAGAACAAACAAATATAGAATTACGCACCGACAATTTAAAAACAATATTAGATGTAGTGGAAAACACCAAATCTAAGATGGGTAGTAAACATGGATTAACTGTTGTACTCTTATTTTAGGAGGGAGGCTTTCTGGAGTAAAGAAAAGTAAGAAAAGATAATATCAAATATTAAAGTATATATTGTTTTAAAACTTTTTTTT
The DNA here is from genome assembly GCF_029865625.1 of Vigna umbellata. Taxonomy (NCBI): domain Eukaryota; kingdom Viridiplantae; phylum Streptophyta; class Magnoliopsida; order Fabales; family Fabaceae; genus Vigna; species Vigna umbellata. The sequence continues at coordinate 61,298,912 of NC_142169.1, forward strand.
CTGAGTATCTCTCTTTTTTACATCATTTCACAGTTCTCTTCTCTTCTCTTGCTGCACCTCTTCTCATTGTACAACAATGTGCTGTAAGACAGTGATACATAAACAACATTATCCTTTGTTTTGCATTTATCGAGAGTCAAGGATGGATCCAAGGGGAGGCAAAGGTGTCAGCCACTTTTGTAGAAACACGAAAAGAAAGTTTGTTGAAAGAAAGGGAAAAGTGGGGAGGGGCAGGGAAAGTCAATATGATGGCTAGTGAAGAAATAAAAAAAAATTGTTTGCAGACAAAGTTTGCTCCAATAATTAACATTTGCACTACAAAAGCACTTCACCACTTCTATTTTCCTGTTCACTTACTAGGAAAAGCTTGAAAATAGAAACAGGATAGCCAGCCTCAAACAGTAGTGAGTTCTGTAGCATAGTTCAACTTCTCTTCCAAAAAGAAATCACCATAACTATATTGTCCCCAAGATTAGCATTGTCACATGTCAATTAGAGATGTGAAAATTGATCATCCGACCCGGTCCAGCACAGGTTAGGTTGGTCACTTAGAGTCAATTTAACCCAGCTTATTTATTAACGCGTTTGAAAAATTCGAATCCGGTCTGAACCACCGCGGGTTGGTGGATAAATGGATTGGTTTATTGACTCACTTAATTACAATTGTTTTTTAAATAAAAAACATTACCAAATTTTTGTAATTCAAATCTAAACAAATTTCACACCTAAATTTCACTCCGAACATAAGTGTTTAATTAATTTTGAAAATAAGGAATTTAAATAATTTTTTCAAGCAAAAAAAATAATAAATATTTTTTATAAAATTAAAATTAAATTTTAATAAAATAAAATTGGATAGGTAGGTTGGTGGGTCAACCTTGGTCCATCACGAATTTAACCCGCATGAGTCGGGTTAAAATCTGACCCACATAAAAAAATATAATTTTTTCAAACCAAACTCGATTTCGAAATCGTGATAAACCGGATTGGTATACGGATTGTAATCCATTTTCACATCTATAATTCTATAATGCTAGTACTATTGTTTTTTAACTACAAAGTAATAAGCAATAGCTTCAGTAACTAAATGATTTGTTCATATTTCATATCCGTGCTTAAAAGTAGAATTTTTAATATCTTCTTTAGTTTTTGAAATATTAGATTAGTTTTAAAAATATGTCCCACATCATTTACATAATTTAAGAATCCAAATCAATGACAATTTAAATATCGACATCAACAATGCTTTATTTTTTTAATTCAGTCACTTTAGGATAAAATTAATAGAGTTTATGACAAATCAAATGCAAAGCTAATGAAAATAACAAGTCCTGAATGTGTAACAAAAATGTAGCTGAAAATGCATAATTCCCTTAGTAATTTTATACTTTTAAATAATTATACTTTTTTCGAATAATTTATCATCTTTATCATTTATAGATATTTTAATCCTATGATTTTATTGATTTTTTTTCCATTAAAATTAATCATCTATAGCTTTTGAAAATATGGAGTGCGGTGACATCTCTTATAGCAATGTTTTCAGTAAAAAAATACATTTAAAATCAAAGATGTTTGTGTTTAGAATTTTTAAAAACATTTACACAGCTGTTTTCTTTATAACTCTTGAACTTTGATTAATAAAGGACACATGTTTTATTACAAAAATTAAATAACTGTGAATTATTAAAATAAGTAACATTTGCAATATAGCTTCAAAAAGTAGTTTGATAACTGCAAATGATAACTATTCTAGATGATGAAAAGAGTGATGAAAAGTAGTTTGATAACATTGCACTCAAAATAGAGTGATGAAAAGAGTATTCAAAAGCATCAAAATAAAAAGATAATTAAGAAATAGTGGAAAATACTAGAAATAAAAGATATTTAACTTCAAATAATTAAGAACTGTTATGTAGTAAGGATATTTATGTAATAACATAAATATCTTAGATATTTTAGACAGTTAAAATATCAGTCAAAGCCACTAACCACACTTTTAGGTAAGGTGGTTATTATTATTTTGCTTATAAATACAGTGACAGGACCCAAGTCCAGGTACGTTCTCTTTATGCTCTAGAGATCCTGAATAATATTTCAGAGCAGTATCCAATTGCTCTCGCCAGGAGCTTCAGCTCCATAACTCATATCTGACTTGAGCGTCGGAGTATCTTTGCAGGTACCTCCCCCTCCTTTGACGAACATGAAGAACAACAATTGAAGAAATGCAAGCATCCCAGACATCCAGGAGCAACAGAGACACACAGGAAAATGTACCCCGAAACATTTTGGCGCCCACCGTGGGGCCGAGTGTCATCTCACAAAAACCACAAGAAGAGCACTCGGCCTCAAGAAATCACCTCTCCGGATAAAGCTACTCCAACAAGATGGAACTGCAGCATCGTTCTCCCCCTGAGCCATTAGTGCTACTGTAAGCACCGTTTGCGAAATTGTGCCTCTTTACGGGTCAGACCCAGCGTAGAGAACGCCTCCAGATCAAGTCCGTCCATCAGCCTCCGTCACCGAACACCACCGTCACAGGGGAATCATTAAGTCATCTCCATCACCTCCCAAACATGGTCACGCTGATCCTGCGACAGTGACGGAAACCACCCACACCAGCACCTCCATTGACGCCACTCCTCAGACCCCAAAGCGCGCAATCAAACCCAACCCAGATCACGAGTTTCACGAGCTCGTTCATCATTTTCCTCGGAGACCTTCATTCATATCTGCAAAGAGGAAACGGTGCAAATCAGAACTCATTCATTTCCGCCTTCACCACGGAAAGACCATCCTTACTCCCTCACGCTTTAATCATCAGTTATGAAATCCCAAATCTGTGAACCCCTCATGCGGGTCTCGTAGCAGAAGCCTCCAAACTCATCTTCCATCAGCAAATCGCACCCCTTGAAATCACACCCCTTGAAATCATGCGGGTCAGAACCAACGCCCACAAACCCAGATTTTTCTTCCAAAGCAATTAACGAGAAGTACCCCTACCCAGTCACGCACACTCGCCAATATCTCCGCCCAAACCGGCCGTCACCGGAGCTCTTCCCCTTCTCCTCTCTCGCGTGCGAGATTCTCTCTTTGCCGCGTCACTGTCTGAAGGAGTCCTACCATCACCAGTCGCGGCTGAAGCCACCAAACCAGGGCCACCGCCATTCGTCAAGGTCGTCACCGGCCGCGAAATCAGGCTCCCCTTTTTTCTCTTCTCGTTGCGCGCGAGAAGTATAGTCTTCTCCTCCATGAATCGACTCTTCGGCAAGCTCAACCACTGTGCCGGCCAGGGTCGCCGCTCTCCCTCAACCAACCCCAATTCGTAAGAACGGGAACAATCTTCTACAGTTGGTGATGAGCCTGGTCCGCAAAGAAGACCACCACTGCCATCACTCACGCTCTGATCACAGGGTCACGGTTCATCCACCAGACTTCAGTTCCTGCCTCCTTAGAACTTAAGGATAAGGAGGCACATCAGAAATCCCTAATTTCCCAATTTCCACAAACCACAATCCCCAAAATCGGAGAACAGAAACCCTAAATCCCCAAATTGAACTCAGTTCCAGCCATGTCATCAGACTCGCCGTTTGCGCGGAAGATTCCCACCCGAAAGATCGCCAAACTGATCGCAGACCCATTCTCCACGTCTTCCGCAAGACTCGCTCCACCCACGCGTCATTCAGTTTGGCCTCCACGTCATCCAACCTAATTTCTATTCCTCAAATACTCCAGCGTTCGACCTCGACTTTCGGCTTCGAGGACGCTCGACAATCACTATGTACGAGCGTCCCAACAGTCGGCCTCAACAACTGGACGAGCGTCCAACAATAAACCGCTCGCCCTCGCTTTGTAGCACGAACGCTCGACAATCAAAATTTGGACAAGCGTTCGTCCATCCTTTTCAACAAGCGCTCGTCCAACCATTTCAACAATGAGTGTATACGAATGTCGAAACGGCTAACGTTCGGCCTAGAGCGTTCGTCACGTCGCTCATCAATGACGATCGTCTTGAACCGTCCCTAATTACGTTCGTCTTGGAGCGTCCCTAGCTCAGCCTCAAGTACGACACTGACGTTCGGCCTAGAGCGTTCGTCTCTTCGTCAAGGACGTTCGGCCTGAGACGCCCCGCAATCAGCCTTGCGTACGTTCGGCCTTTCGTTTTCGAGGACGTTCGATCTCTATCGCTCGACCAAACTTCAACACGAGCGTTAACAAACCGCTCGACAAGCCATATGACGAGCGTTCAAAACGTCCTCGCGCCCAGCAGCTCGACACTCCACTTGGTTTAGGCCGCTCTACAAATAATGGGACGAACGTTCAATTCATCCACAACGTTCGTCCAATTAGTCCAAAAAGTTCTGCCACGCGTACACCAATTACGTTCGTCCTGGAACGTACGCCAACTACGTTCGTCCTTGAACGTTCCTCTCGACGTTCGCCCTTGAACGTTCCTCTCGACGTTCGCCCTTGAACGTCCCTCACGACGTTCGTCCTTGAACGTTGCTCACGACGTTCGTCCTTGAACGTTCCTCTCGACGTTCGCCCTTGAACGTTCCTCTCGACGTTCGCCCTTGAACGTCCCTCACGACGTTCGTCCTTGAACGTTCCTCACGACGTTCGTCCTTGAACGTTCCTCTCGACGTTCGCCCTTGAACGTTCCTCTCGACGTTCGCCCTTGAACGTTCCTCACGACGTTCGCCCTTGAACGTCCCTCACGACGTTCGCCCTTGAACATTCCTCATGACGTTCGTCCTTGAACGTCCCTAATGACGTTCGTCCTCGAACGTCCCTCATGACGTTCTTCCTGGGAACGTTCGTCCTTTCTGATCCCAAGCGCTCGTCCACACGCATAACGTTCGCTTAGTAACGTTCGCTCAGTAACGTTCGACCTAGAATTTTCGGACATCATTGACGTTCGGTTCCAAGCGTTCGGCCCAAGCCGTTCGTCACTTCGTTCGGCCACGTTCTTATTCGGCCTCTTTAACTAACGGTCATCCTCGCGCATCCCGCAAACAGCCTTACGTGCGTCAATAACGTTCGTCCTGGAACGTCCCAAGTTCAGCTTCGCGTACGTCAACGACGTTCGTTTTTGAGGCGTCCCAAGCTCAAACGCGCGTTCCAGCAATCACTCATTCGAATGTGTAACGTTCGTCCAATGACGCTCCAGTTCTCTTAGTTCATCACTCTGACGCTCGACCTCTACCGCTCGACCAATCTTCAACACGAGCGCTCCAGTATTCGGCCTGACTCCTGTTCGGCCTCCTAACGTTCGTCTGCTTGATCTCCAACGCTCGTTCACACTGTCCCCGACGTTCGTCCACCCGATCCCCAACGCGCGTCCACCACGCCCTCTACGTTCGCCAACTCGGTCACCAACATTCGTCAGCTCGGGCTCTCAGGTTCGCCCACTCGAATAAATAACGTTCGTCCACGTCTTCGGATTCGAGCGATAACGCTCGATACTAAATGTGGACGAACGTTCGAATAGCAGACCGTTCGTCCTCACCTTTCAGATCAAGATAGCAGACCGTTCGTCCTCACCTTTCAGATCAAAACAGCGGACCGTTCGTCCTCACCTTTCAGATCAAAACAGCGGACCGCTCGTCCTCACGTTCGGTCTCTACCGCTCGACCATTCTTCAAGACGAGCGATCCCGCATTCGGCCTCATTAGCGTTCAGCATCTTTGCTGCAACCGTTCGGCCAATCACTTCATTAACGTTCGGCTACTTCCGCAGGAATCATTCGGTCACTTCATCTCTTTGACGTACGGCCTCAAGCGTCCAGCATTCGGCCTAATGAACGTTCGGTCACCAGGTTTGCAACTCGACCAAACGGTCTCACCTATATGTTTAATATTATTTTTTTACAGTGCAGATGAGCATCTCTTGTACATAAAAGCGGACACCTGAGAGCCGTCCGTCCTGAAGCACTTCTCAACCTGGTAGATGTTCGCCCAAGAACACCCAAGTGCATAAAGGGATACACTCCCGCTGGCCGATGTTCGCCCTAGAACACCCAGGTGCATCAGACAACACGTGCATAAAGGGATACACTCCCGCTGGCCGATGTTCGCCCTAGAACACCCAGGTGCATCGAACAAAGGGACACACTCCCGCTGGTAGTTGTTCGCCCAAGAACACCCAGAACATCAACCGCTCGACAATCCATGTACGAGCGTTCAAGCAGTCGGCCGTTCGGCCTCCCTTTGGTTTCAACCGCTCGACAATCCATGTCCACGAGCGTTCTACGGGATACACTCCCCCTGGTAGTTGTTCGCCCAAGAACATCAACCGCTCGACAATCCATGTACGAGCGTTCAAGCAGTCGGCCGTTCGGCCTCCCTTTGGTTTCAAACCGCTCGCCAACTCATGTGTATGAGCGTCCATTCAGTCAGTCGTACAGCGTCAACGCTCGACATTCAATTGTCAAAACGGGCGTCCACTCAGTCAGTCAGCGTTCGACCTCAACGCTCGACAATCAAATGTCAACGAGTGTCCACTCATTCAGCGCTCGACCTCAACGCACGACAATCAAATGTCAACGAGCGTCCACTCAGTCAGCGTTCGACCTCAACGCTCTACAATCAAATGTCAACGAGCGTCCACTCAGTCAGCGTTCGACCTCAACGCTCGGCAATCAAATGTCAACGAGCGTCCACTCAGTCAGCGTTCGACCTCAACGCTCGACAATCAAATGTCAACGATCGTCCACTCAGTCAATCGGTCGACCTCAACGCTCGACAATCAAATGCACGTCAACGAGCGTTCAAACATCGCTCGACATTCATGATTACATCGCTCGACATTCATGATTAACGAGCACTCAAGAAGTTGGCCGTTCGGCCTCAAATTTGTTCAACCTTCTGGTTTTTGCCGTTCGTCTTCGCCTCCTTTTTGTCCATCAAATTCCTTACTTGCACACGCTCTCTAATTACAGCGAAGACAGCCTCCATCAAACTCATAAGTCCTAGAGTTACCACGTTCATAAAACGAAACGGTTAACTCGGACTTGGGGGGCATGTTATGTAGTAAGGATATTTATGTAATAACATAAATATCTTAGATATTTTAGACAGTTAAAATATCAGTCAAAGCCACTAACCACACTTTTAGGTAAGGTGGTTATTATTATTTTGCTTATAAATACAGTGACAGGACCCAAGTCCAGGTACGTTCTCTTTATGCTCTAGAGATCCTGAATAATATTTCAGAGCAGTATCCAATTGCTCTCGCCAGGAGCTTCAGCTCCATAACTCATATCTGACTTGAGCGTCGGAGTATCTTTGCAGGTACCTCCCCCTCCTTTGACGAACATGAAGAACAACAATTGAAGAAATGCAAGCATCCCAGACATCCAGGAGCAACAGAGACACACAGGAAAATGTACCCCGAAACAAGAACTAAAGAGTTGGAACTGTGGATTAAGCTCGGTTTGAAAGAATCTCAAACTTTTAAAGGGTTTTGAGTAAACTTACCCTAAATAAGAATAAAAAGAAGTGAATAAGTTATCAAAAACTAGATTATTATTTATATACCGAAAGGTTTCTTGGAGAGGAAATACTCATGAATAAAAAGCTAAAATAATCTTCTAATCCAAAATTTTAAGATAATAAATTTATAAATTTTTCTACTTATATATTAGTTATTTCAATAATCTTTACTAAATGTAAAACTTTTAACTTTGAAATTTTAATATTTATAAGTTAAAATTTAAATTTAGAGAAATAATATGAAATAATTTCTATAAAGTAACTCAATTTTAATATCTAAAAAAATTGTTTCATTGATATTTAGGATTTCAAGATGGGTGTTGCTCCCTCCACCACCACACCTTTCTTCCTCCACCTCCCCAATTTTTTTTATTTTCAATTATATCCTCAGATTAAAATTTTTTACTTTTACTATTTTAATTTATTTCAAACATAGTTTTCCTACGTTACTCCCTGCACTTAATCTTTCCATCTCTCATTTTCGTTTAACAATTTGTCTTTCGTTTTACTCTACAATCCCATTTGTCTTCTCCGTTTCACTTCTCTTCCTCCGTTTCTTTCTTCTTCATTTTCCTTACATTATTAAAATACACTAAAAATATATTCAAAAATAATAAATCAAAACATTTAAATTAAAATATTAAAATATTTCCAAAATAAAGAATAAACTAATAAAGCAAACCCTAAAATAAAAAACGTAACCTTTAAAACGGAGGTGACATTCTTCAACGGATGTCAACATCTGTTTAAGGAAAAACGAATGTCGACATCCGTTTTACCTTAAACGGATGTTGACATCCGTTGAAGGATGTTGACATCCGTTGAAGGATGTCTTAAAGGTTGCATTTTTTATTTTAGGGTTTTATTTGAAGGTTTATTCGAATACGCACCTTGAGGAAGCAACACACGCACTGCACCACTCCACACACTGCACCACAAGAGCGACACTACACCACGAGAGGGAGACTATAATTCTTTCCACCACCACCAATCTTTGCAACTTGTAGTATCTCATAGCGACGAAAGACAGAGAGGAAAAAATATAATGTTAAAGTGAAAGAAAAGTATTTTACTCATGTACGGGGGCACTATAATAGGTTATTAGTGAAATAGGTTGTGAATGGGTAAAATTAAAAAATAACCCTAAAAATAAAATTTTACTTAGGGGCAAAATAATAAATGGGAGGTGGAGGGAGAAAGGTGTGGTGGTGGAGGAAGCAACACCCTTTCAAGATTTATGTACTATTGATGAATGGAGTCCTGAACTGGGTCCAATTGTAGACTATTTTAGTGGTCCAATTGGTCCAGCCTATTATTATTTTAACTTAAGCCCATGGCACGTATATTCTCAGTGCCCACGTTGGACTTATCCAATTTCAGGCGTTCCTTTCTTTAATGTGGCTCACTATTGCATGTCCTTATGATATTATTACTCATGGAAAACTCTGCAAGAAAATTAGAATAATTCTTCAAAATTCTTAATTTTGTTTGTAATTTAGGTCTAAACTTCTTATGCACATGTTTGTTGAATAAAGTGAGATAATTATTCATACATGTGTGGCATTATTTGAGTTTTTTTTTTTAAGAACTTATATTGCATTAGTTGATCAAAGTAGTTCAATTGATCGCTTAGGTTTGCGGAAGACTGATTAAGGTCAAAATTAGTTAATTATTTAATTAATTTAAATAAATTAATAATTAAGTTTTAAAAAATTGATTCATGATTATTATAATATTAAGATTTTGATAAAGAAATACCCTAATATTATTTTTATTTAATATTTTAAAATAATAAATTTATAATTTAAAATTTATATAGTTTCTATTCTTTTTTATTTTTATTTAATATAATATTTACATTCACATTTAAATTTAATTTTTTTTGAAGTTGAATAACAACTTAGATCCAGAACATGTGCATTGACCCTACTACATTAGGTTCCGTATAGCCAAATAAACAAATAATTATACTGTTGAATACAATAAACAGAGTATACACTTATATTATATTATATTTAATATATATATATATATATATATATATATATATATATATATATATGTATATATATTTATACTTGTCAATGGAATCTAGTTCAAGTAATAAAATAAATAAACTTACATTATATAAATGAATTTGATTATTTTTTTATTTTAAATTCCATGAGTAGCACAATTAAAGTTAATTATAGTATTTGAGATATTATTTGATTTTAAATATGAAACTTTATCATAGGATTTAAGTTGTTTTTATTTTGATTACTAAATAATATGAAATTATTAAATATATTGAAATAAAATTTAATGGAACGCTAAGAAAGTTTTTGTTTTTGTTATTAGATCAATCACCACATCCAGAAAGTATTTTTCTTTGACATTTGGAATTCAATTTATAATTTAAAACTCAATTTTGTCTTTAAAAAAGTTTAACAACATCAAAAGAAAATAATATTTAAATTGTAATTAATTTTAACTCTTCTATTAAAATAATATTGATTTTATAAAACTAAATTAAATTTAAATATCAATTATTTTAAATTAAATTAGATTTAAAATTTATATTTTAAAGAAAATATAAGAACTGTTTAAAACAAATTTCATAGAAAGTAGTCACCTAAAAAATGTTATTAAAATGTTATTGACGATTATTGAGACAAAGATAACAAAACTTTAACAATATTATTTTAATAACATGATCATGTGTTATTATGTAATTAATATTAATGTTTATAATTATTATTATTGATTATAAAATAATTTTGAACTAATTGTATAAAAACAAATAAACGATGTTAAAAAAATGGAAAATGATACTCAGACAACATATTTTGACAACATTTCGACACAGCCCACGTGTCAGCGAATGAGAGGGCCACGTTTAGGTGGAAAAAAGCTGCCGCGTTCTGAGAAAATCTGACTGCGTTCTGAGAAAATCTGATCGCGTCTGCTTCAAATTTGACGTGGTGGCGAGGACGGGCACGGGCAGCTTGCGTTTGTGCGTTTCAAATTTCAAATGGTTTTTTATCACTTGGTAGAGAGAGAAGAGGCGCGAACAACCAAAACCCCCATTTGTGTGACCTAGACGAGAGACAAGCGCGAAAAGGGTGCACGAGCGAGAGAGAGAGAGAACGAGTCCTAGCCGGAGTGCCGCCGTGCACAGCCCGTTCCGTTTGACGGCGCCGCAGCTCCGACGTGGAACGCTGTTCGCGAAGACGGCATGGTGTTTCCTCCCTTCCGGCCCAGCGACCTAGGGAGGCGTTGAAGGTGTCGCTTCGTCCCAGGTGGTTCCGTCCCTGTCCCGGAGTGCCGCCGGAGGTTCGCCGGAGTCTCGCCGGAGTGTGGGCTGTGAGGCGGACCAAAAAGAGGGGTTTTCCGCACTGTGAGTTCCACGGACAGCTTAGGCAACCGTATCTGTTCCAACCGCCACACGTGGTCTTCACCCAAGGTTGGTTTGTTTTTGCATTTTTCACTGGAATGAAGGTTGAATACATGGATGATGTTGGAAAATGGATTGGATTTGGTTTAGTATGAAACGTCTCCCAAGTGGATGTTGTTCTGTTTGTAATGGTTATACAAGTTCTCTGCTTAATGTTACATTTTTGCTGTAATTGTGTTGGATTGGTAGTAATGGACCTAGTTGGCTTTGCTGTCAAAAAACTTCAACCCAATCACCCACTTCATTCGGGTTTCGTAGCAGTAATGTTGGTTTAGGGTTTACAAGTATGTCAAATGAGGGAAAACAAACAAGCCACCCCAAAATAACAGTCATGGACGTAGTTGGCCTTCGTGTGCAAAAAGTGAAACCCAGGTACCCAGTTATTATGCCTAAGGTACCAGTCCTGTTCCTGTAGCATGAGTGTTTGAAAATGTTGTATTGTGTGGCACGAATTACATGAAATAATGTTAACATGAGTGTTCCCAGATTACTCAGAAGTAGATAAAATGAGGTGAAAACTAACAAGCCACCCCAAAATCAGAGTGATGGACGTAGTTGGCCTTCGTGTGCAAAAACTGGAACCCAGGTACCCAGTTATTATGCCTAAGGTACCAGTCCTGTTCCTGTAGCATGAGTGTTTGAAAATGTTGTATTGTGTGGCACGAATTACATGAAATAATGTTAACATGAGTGTTCCCAGATTACTCAGAAGTAGATAAAATGAGGTGAAAACTAACAAGCCACCCCAAAATCAGAGTGATGGACGTAGTTGGCCTTCGTGTGCAAAAACTGGAACCCAGGTACCCAGTTATTATGCCTAAGGTACCAGTCCTGTTCCTGTAGCCTGAGTGTTTGAAAATGTTGTCTTGTGTGGCACGAATTACATTAAATAATGTTAACATGAGTGTTCCCACATTACTCAGAAGTAGATAAAATGAGGTGAAAACTAACAAGCCACCCCAAAATCAGAGTGATGGACGTAGTTGGCCTTCGTGTGCAAAAACTGGAACCCAGGTACCCAGTTATTATGCCTAAGGTACCAGTCCTGTTCCTGGAGCATGAGTGTTTGAAAATGTTGTGTTGTGTGGCACGAATTATATGAATTCATAAATGACAAATATATTTTTGTTGTCTATTTTGTTGTGTTTTAAGAAACGGTGACAATGTTTGTTATGATTTCCAATTTGTTGTTTTAGTTAAATGTGTTGGTGTAATGTAATTTTAGTTTTTGTGTTGGTGTAGTGTGATGGAGGAAGAACTTGGTGAACAAAGTGACAAAGGAAGTGATAGAAGGAAGAAGGTGCGTAGGATTGTATTTCATTTCGATCCATTTGTTGTTTGACTGTATTTAATTAGTAATCATGACTTCGTATGCAGTTAGTGTTCAGACATTACTGCAGAACCAAGATGATAGCTGTTTTGAACGAACGGTTGACTATTGAGCAGAAGGGTTACATTGAGAAGACTGTTTTTGGTTGGTTGTTATACTTGCCAAGTTGTATTAAGATAGGTCGGAATTTGTTATCTAAGTTATGTGGTCAATGGGTAGATAACATGAGTGGGTTTTATTTTGGGGGCAAAGTTATTAAGTTTACTGAACTTGATGTGTGTCTGTCGTTAGGGTTGCCTATTGTTGGTGAAGTGATAGATTTAAATAAAGTTGGGCATCGTAGTGTTTGTAGGGAGTACTTCCCTGAGGGGAAAGTGGATGTCAGCATGGTATATGACTTTTTGTTAGAGGAACATGAAAATTTTCCAATAGAACATTTTTGCAGCTTGTATATATTGGTAGGGATATCAGAGTTCTTGCTTCCGAATCGAAGTGGAGTAGTATTTCCAATCATTTTTTACCTTGTTTGGGAGTTGGGGTGTCTGGCTAAGTACAATTGGGGCAGTTTAGTTTTTCAGTACTTTGTTGAAAGTGTGTGTAGTGCTTCAACAACAATGAAGAATGAAACAACCAAAAGCCATATTCATGTTCAAGGATGTGCTTACCTGTTGCAGGTAGTTGTTTGTTATGTAATTGTTAGTGAAAGACAATGATTCTTTATTCTTTGAATTATTTTTATTGTGTTAGTTGATGGATTAAACATCTGCAGGTATGGTTTTGTCACCATTTTGTGACATCGAAGTCCATTTACAGTACACGTGTAACAAAATTCCCAAGGTTGTTGAACTGGATTGATATGAATATTGGGGATAAGTTTATCAAAAATGCTTTGGCAAAGGGATGGGTGAGTAGTTGTTGATTACAGGAAGGTGCAAAGTTATTTATCATTTGTGTTATTATGAAACAAAAATTGTTTATCACATTGCAGGTTGTTATTGATGTTGGTGTGTCCAAAGAGGAGCTTTGTTATGGTATGGTGAAAGACGGTTGTGAGAAATTTGGTATTCCATTTAAGAAGCAAAATACAGGAGATAAGGAAAAATTACTTTTTGTTGTACAAGAACAAACACGGGTAATCGCGGACATGGAAAGCAGTATTAAGGATTTAAGAAAGTTGGTTGAAGCAAAAAATGAAGATAACAATGAAGAATTTGTGGAAGAACCGTGTTGGGGAAGTGAAGATGGTTGTCAAAGTACGCCGGTTCAGCATGAGCAGCAAACCGCTGTGGTTGAAGGTGGATTTCAAATGCAACAAAGCACAATGTATGATCGTATGAAAGCGCAACCCCGAATACGGGTTAAGAGTGTCGTAAGAAGAAGTCCTTATACTGCAGGTGTTAGAAGAAACAAATTAGTTGCTGAGTAATTTGTATTACATTACGAATATAACTTTTAGATAATGTTATGATGTTTGGAATCATGTTGAAATAGTTGTTTTAATTTTGAAAACATTGGAATCCTTTTTTGAATTGTCATGATTTCATTGTTGTTGTCTGTAATAGTTTATGACAGAAGCAGGGAGTTCAATTGAAATGGGATGAACATGAAATCAAGTTGTTTGAAATAAAGTTTGTTTGATATTGATGGGGAATTTGAGGCATGACAGTGGAGATTTTGTCATGGTTGTGGATGGAAATATGGTTTTGAAATTGATTATTATTTTTGTTACACCAGAAATCATGAAAAACTAAATAAATGGAAATATATTGTTGGTCATACAGCATCCTTGTGCAAACTGAAGATTGAAATTGTTAGGACGAGCGGAGCGAGGACGAGCGTCCTGAGCAAGTGCAGATAACGAGCGCCGTGGACGAGCGTTCTGATCGAGTGGGAGCAAGAGGGCTGAACGAGCGGAGCCAGGACGAGCGTCCTGAGCACGTGGAGATAACGAGCGTCGAGGACGAGCGTTCTGAAACATTAGTCCCCACTTAATTCAATGGTGATCCCATTTGTGTTTTGTTAGGTCCAGGTGTTGTTTTGTAACATAATTTTGGGACTTAGGTAGTCTTATATATTGATAATTTACCACGCTTATTATATTAAAATATAATAATTTTAAACATGGTGGTGAATATTAGAACTTCAAACCGTTTATTAAAGACCTACTGCACCGTAGTGTGCATAACTTATAAAGTAAGTACCCAATCATATTAACTACCATCCCACACGTTAATTGTTGATTTTGTATTATCATGATTTAATTTTTTAAATTTTCAACAGTACATGAAAACCTTGATGTCCAACTAAGTGTACCTTATTGGGCATTTTTGTCAGGTAGAAAGATGATTTCGAAGTTCAGAAACCCCTGTGGGCAAAACTGATAACGTAAGTACCCAAATATTTTAAGTAAAGTCCAACTTATGTAGAATATTTTCCAAAAGATTATTTATTTACTTTATTATGTTAGTGATCATTTTGACAACAAATGTTTTATTGCATTGGTTTTAATGAATTTTTTTTTTTATTTTTACCATAACAAATGAAGTTAAGTAAAAAATAATGAACTTGAACTAGAACAATTGAATCAAGACCAAGGTGGTTGACAGCAAAAAGTAGTAATTGCATTTTCATTAGATCATAAAAATTGAAAGACAGTTACATGAATTCCTAATGTAGATTATGGTTTACACTGAGATTGGATGTATAACAGTACAGGGACATCCATTAATATAAACTTGAACTAAAATATCATTTCCAAGATTGTTAACCTCAAAGACTAGGACGTCTCCCTCCTTCAACCCATATTCCCTGCAAAATTCCTTCCATCCTTTTCCAAACTTTGTGGAATTGCGACTGACAGAAACCAAAACACTACACATGACGCCGTCCTTCTGTCCAAGGAGCATAACCTGTGTCAAGCCTTTGCTCCTGATAAGATTCCCAAATGCAATTTGCAAGTCCTGTGGCAGTAACAAAAATGAAGTAAATCACATTGTCCAATTTATGACAAGTTTATAACAAAATAAAAATTTACTTACGACGTACCAAATGACTACCCTCTGCTTGTGATTTTGTCAACTTCACCGGAAACAATGAGGTATCAGGATAATTGGTAGCATCATAAATGAAGGATTCCCTACTCTCTTGGGAGCAAGCACCGAAATATATGGTGATATGGAAATGATTATTACCCACATAGTCGAAGCTTATGTGGGAATCGTTCAATCTTTCGGGGTATATGTTTCTCATTTGACCCCAACCATTAGTTATTATTGGATTGACGGTATCCATGTTATAAGTCACCACATGCGTGTGACCATTGTTGTCCACCAAGGACCATGTCGGTCCTAATTCATTTTGAAAGGCCGCAGCAAAGTGCCTATCAACGTACCCAATGTCCTGCACAAGTTTTAAGCAAGTATAAGCTTACTTTGATGAGAAGAAATTAATTACGAAGAACATGCTTACCGAATGAGAAAAGTGGATGGATCCAAATTTCCACAAGACTCGTAATGTTAGAGCGGAGGTTGAGGCAGCCATAACTCGAAAATGCAAAACCAATATGTTTGGCTCTTTCCATTAACCCAACCCTAAACCACAAATATATATACACAATGAAGAGGTTTGACGAAAAATCAGAACACTGCACCGTCAGACGTGTCCAATGAATTGGTAGAGTCAATTAATTGGTTGGTTACAAGAACGTTGAATGGCATTGGGAGGTGTGGAATTTGAATCCGTTCAACGAAGCAATAAATGTGCTGAACCGTTTCAACAACCATTCCAATGAATTGGTAGAGTCAATTAATTGGTTCCTTAGAACAACGTTGAATGCCATTGGGAGGTCTGGAATTTGAATCCGTTCAAAGTAAATGTGTTGAACCGTTTCAACAACCATTTATTTCATAATAAATGAGTCGTACTAGTTTATGACGTGGTGGTTGGGGTACATTAAATGGATAAGACAAGAAGAAAAACCACATTAAGAACGAACGCTAGTAACATTGAGAACGAACGTTCTCCGAATAACAATATTACGTAACGGGCGCCAAATAAGGACCGTCCTAACAACCTAGTTGACAAACCGAACGTTCAAAGTCAGCAGTAGATCACATGTCAAACCCCATCGTGGGCGAACGGTGCTAAGAATGGGCGAACGGTCGTTACATAACGAGCGTCATACGAAGGAAGCACAGCACGCGGAAGGTTAAAAGTAAAAAATGAACCATAAGTAAAGAGGGATCATTGCAAGCAGAAACCGAACGGCTCTAACAATGGGCCGAACGGTGACCATGGATAACGAACGGCGTATTCAGAAACCGCCTCTTAACGAACGCCCTCTTAAAGAAGGGCCTCATAACGAGCGGTATTAGACGTCAGCGAACGCTTTGACGCTCCTTGTTGGACGCTCGTTCGTTGACGTTCGTTTTGGAGGACATTCTTTGTCCATGCTTTGCGTTCTGCGGAATCATGTGGACAGCGTTCGGTATTCAACAATGTTGGTCCGAAATATACTTTTATTGTAAATAAAAGCTTTCAGAAATACAACAATCACTCTTTTCTCTCACAGTGGTGCAGACAATCATCACAGATCACAATAACTGAACACAATAAATAACATACTCACTTTGTCTCTTGACGGTGGTGCTATACCAATTTTCCAGTGGTTGTCCCTCTCTTCGCAGACACTCACACAGATTTGTTTCTGTACTGCAACTTTGCTTATTTCTTTGTCGGTGGTGGTGGTTTCTTTGCACATCTTTCTATCCTTTTGTAATCAATAAAACAGCTAAACTTTTACAAAGGAAAGACAGTTTCCTCAAAATTCTCAACTTGTACAAACTACGGAACATTAGCTTCCTTATTCAGGAAGTGGTGGTTCCCACCCATTTAACGTTTAGCCAACAAACACAGGGTTCGGTATTAAACATTCCTCAGTAACCATATTAATGAAAATTAAATGTAACCAAGTAATATATTAATGTTATTTATTTGAATGAAATGACACACATAATATTGAACAGCATACATATCCCAAAAAATAAGTTTATACCCACAGTACATGGGTTAAAGGTGTGTATAAGTATTTGGTGAAAATTCATCATTGTGAACAATGTATTCTCCTGATGTCAATAAAGACATGAAATCTGATTGGGTGACTTGAGATTCAAACATGTCCTCAGTTGGAAGTTCATGAACATTGTGGACGTCCGTTATCTCCTCAGTTGGAATTTCCTGAACATTGTGGACGTCCGTTATGTGTTGGTTAGTTGTATCCTGAAATAAGAGTATTAGTTAAGGTTTAAATGAATGAAATTGATCACTAATAAAAGTACATCAAAAGAAACGACATGTTTGTCTGTTACTGACATTGGAATTCCTTCCATGTTTGGTTTTAGCAGCATGGGACTTTTTCTTTTTCGTAATTCTTTCAACTGTTGATTGCAACCTTTTTGTCCTGGGTCGGCCTTTGCGTTTGACAGCTACAGGACTGCGCACAAGTAAGCCGTCAATTTCACAGCTACGTGGAACCTCTTCATTACAATGCACGCGTCCATCCATGCCAGATGCATCATTGACCGTGGACAATGTGGTTGATGTACATACACCCAAAGTTTTGGCTATACAGTTTAAATCCGAAAGCAAGTTTTCAGATGCAGTCTCAGAGTCACAAGCAACCTCTGCGATGTCATAGAAACGCTTACACAAGGCTTGATACCTCTGCATCTTAGGGTCTTCAATGTTGTTGGTGTAAGATGCTTTTATTAGCGTATGTCTTCTACGCACGTATTTGCTCCACCTACGCAAAACATATTTTGTTGGTACATTACGCACGTCTTCTTGACCTAGGACCAATAAGGAATGTCTACACAAGATTCCCCTAAACTCAAAGAGTTGGCAACTACAGTGGGTGTCAGTTGTCACAGGATCAAAGACTACTTCATGAAATTTTGAACGACACTCAGCCTCCCATATGAAGTCTTCTTTAACACTGTACCTAGTTATTGTACCTTCTTTTGTCCTGTTTTTAATGAAGCAGTTCATGCGTGACCGAAATTCGTTTTGAACTTCCACAAATTTTGCCTGTGTGTACTCCGTTTGGTATTGTCTTTCAATAAGAGATTGAGATCCACATGGTAGTGTCGTATTCATTGAACAAAAATCGGCCTCAACTTCTTTTTGCGCTTTTTGTCGTAGGGCGTTATCATACTGCTGCACAAATTGTTGAAGTGTTGTACTTGAATTTATGAATCCATCAAAGAATGCATTCATGCCCTCACTTCGTTGGGTAGTTGACATTCCCGCCCAAAATTGATGTTTCATATAACAAGGAACCCATCTTTCTCTATCTGCATACAATGAATTTAGCCAATCATTATTCTCTAAGCCTTGGCATGACATCAAATTTGCCCAGCCTAACTCAAAGTCTTCATAACTGAGTGTGTCATACACAAGGCGCTTAAGTTCACTTTTGATTGCTTTATAGCCTTTGTAGCCTTGCAACTTCTCAGGTATTTTTTTCATAATGTGCCACAAGCACCAACGGTGTTTTGTGTTTGGAAACACAACGTTTATGGCATTGGACATTGCCTTGCATTGATCAGTCACGATACCTTCAGGAGCCTTGTTTGACATACATCTAAGCCAAGTTGAAAATAACCATGTGAATGTCCTAGTGTCCTCTGCGGAAATCAAAGCACAACCCAGTAATATTGAATGACCATGATGATTAACACCAACAAACGGTGCAAATGGCATATCATATTTGTTTGTTAGGTAGGTTGTGTCAAACGACACAACATCACCAAAATCTAGACATGCTGCGCGACTTCGTGCATCGGCCCAAAACACACTGCTTATTCGGTTCTCGTCGTCCATTTCCATATCATAGAAAAATTCATTGTTTAATTCTCTCATTCTTGAAAAATATCTTAAAAGTGCTTGCCCATCACCTTCCTTACAAAGAGTTCTTCTCTGCTGCCCAATATAATTACGGGCATCACGTTCCACGAATTGCATATTTTCAAACCCACCGGCCTCATTGACCAAAGATATGAAACTTTTGTTAATGCGAACACCAGAATTATCATTGATATTAAGGGTGTGCTTCGCATGCATATTAATGCTTCGATTACCACGTATAAGGTTGGAGTTATTTGGACACATGTCATGGCTGTGTTCAGTAACAACTGTTCTCACCTGCCATCTTCCTTCTTTCATAGCAACACTTATTCCAGCTGGACATTGGTTTTTCTGACTTGGCTGGGTTTTCCATTCTGGAGCAATGGAAGATAGGTACTTCCCTTCCCTAGAGCAAACTAATTTAAGGAAGATTAAGTCGTTGTTCTTATTTCTCCTAGAAGTCCGTATCCGAACACCAAAACCACTCCTCACAGCATAGTCAGTGTAAAAACTTTTAACCTCTTCGATTGTATCAAACCACATATGAATTTTAGGGACAATATCATTCACATTCTCAATGGAATCGTTGTTCACCGCACAAGCTACTTCTTCAGACGCCATAATACGTGACAATCACATTCAAAAGCAACGCCTAGTCCAAGATGACATGGACGTCAAAGGTTAATGAAAGCAATCATTAAAACATGACAACAACATATTTGGTATTCCGGGACCACTAATGTTCATGCCCACACTTTGTCAAAACTCTCATTCTTGTATTTGGAACTTTGAAACAATATTGTAACAAAAGCCAACATTTTTCTTTGTTCAATCAACCAGAAAATAACTCTGTAATAAAAGGCATAACATTTGAAATCACTAAAACATTAACTTACTAAGAGAAGGAACGTCCTTTCACAACGGCTTCAATAAATGGCCTTCAATATCCCACCAAGGTCCAACGGCCAAGCCCCTGGGGATTAAATGCTCTTCAATGTCTGAACAACTTGCTGGGATTAAATGCTCTTCAATGCCTTACCAACTTCATACACGGAAGCTGTTGCTTTCGGGCATACACTGTAATTCTTGAATGAGCAAAGGTGACTAATGCGAACAACCAAATTAATCAGAAAAGGTCCGCTTTATTTGGGTTTATACTGCATTAAATGGAAGTTGGTGGATGGGCGGGAAACTCCAACGGCTGGAACGCCTAAACATTAATTGCATGACAAGCCAATTAAGGGTTTTAGCTGCACAAACGTCATGTCAAATTAATATAATATTATTATATGATTATTCAATTGTTAAGTTATCCCTGCGTAAGTTGTGTTAAAAAAGTTTGATGTGTAATTATGGCGATTTAAGTCAATATTATAATATTTTATTCGTCTATATAATACAGCTTTCGATTTGCTATTGGCATATCTCCTCAAAGTTGTTTGGACTTCAGGTACAGTAGCTTTTCCTTTAACTACAAGTTCTGTGTTTTTTCGTTGGCCCATGCATAACCTAATTCGTTTTCAACCATGCAGTTTGAAAGAATGGAGCCATGGGAGGGACTTGATATAGACGACAGTGATCTCAAAGCATTCTTAAAAAAGTGCAACTCAACTGCAACATTGATACCAGGACCAGCTGGAAATGTACAAGCGGCCATGCTAAACCGGCAAACAGATGAACCTAAGTCAACACAGGAATTTGTTAATGACATTGCAAAGGCAACATTTGATCGAGATTTTAAATCTAATCCTTGGATATGGGCTGAGAAGTTCATTAAACACCATGGTCAACTTTTTCATTATAAGTGGACACGGTTATGTAGTTAAAATGTTGAATGTTTTGAATAACAATGGTATGATATTGTATGCAGGACTTGTACAAGATGGCAACATTGACAACGTCACCCAGCTAGAACGCGTTAAGTCAATGCATGTCCTTCCATTTGTAGCATGTATTGTTAAAGAGTGCAACCCAAATGGATTGGGTGACATGAAAATTGTTGTCAAGGTCAATCACTTACAGGATTGAACTGCCACACTGTCTACATTGTTAAGTTTGTTAAAAGCGTGCTATGTTAACTTTTTCGGTATTCCTTCCTAACAGGATCAAAGTACGTCATTGTCTGCTTCGGTTCACAACAAAGTCCTTCTGCATCCAGAGTTTGGGCCGGATATAGGAGTTGGTGCTGTGTTATTATTGCAAAGTGTAAACCAACTACACCTTCTAATTATAACCTTTAAGAATCATGCAGCACGTTAACGTTAACTTATTCGTTGCTTTAAAATGTTATACATGTCTTTACGCACAGGTTGGTGCATTGAGTCCTTTTGGCAGGATTTACTACTTGAATATAACAGTCCGGAACGTTGTGAAGGTAATATCGTCAACTCATAACTAAATCGTAATTATTTTGTTCCATACGTACGGGCGTCGTATTGTTAAAGTGACTTGAACCAATGTGTAGGTCTTCAAAGCTGACATAGGACCTCCAACTGAGGAACTACTTAACGCTTCATCAAGACCTGTGATTCGATCCAACCCATGTGCCGAAAACAACAACAAAGACAAAGATGTTGGTCCATCTCAAAAGGCTTGTCCTTCTGCATCTAATAATAAAACAACAACCCCCATGGAAGATTGATGACCGTTTAGAAATTAACGTTATGTTTGTATTTCAAGCATTAGGTAACATAAATATTAGTTATGTTTTGTAACGTACTGTATGCACTTATTTCAATATCAATGAAGGTTACCTATTCACAATTGAAATCAAATAATAACCATAATTTACGTTGGACATCATTGTGACCCACCTTACGTAGCCTTCCTTTGCTTTCAGCATTTCCTATTGGATCCATCCGACATCGTTCATGTCAAACAAATGGAGCTGACTTCATATCTAGAAGGCCTGTATGGAAGGACAACATACCCAACAACCAAGTCGTCCGTCCAAATGATCCCACAAAACCCCACTTCATCCAACGAAATAGACGACATACTAAGGAAACTTGTTAGTCCCTGATGCGAACGTTTTGTTGTTAAACATTTACGCACGTTATGTTTTCCGTCATGCTGTTACAATTACATTTGGGGTAATGTGTTCGACTTGTACGTAATTTCCAAACAATGACATTAATGATCTCCACTGGTATCAATGGCTAAATAAGTGGGTACTCAGGTTTCAGTTTTTGCACACACATGCCAACATCGTACACCACAGTCATTTACGGGTGCCTAATGTCCTCACATATCAATCGTTGTGTTTGTAATTAATTTAGAAACAATTATTTATAAATTTATTATCAAATTCGTGCCACTGGAAGGTCAATTGCTAACGCTCCACCTCCACCACCTGAACGGGTACCAAAGGGTAACTAAGTGGGGACTTAGATATAACTTTTTGCACACAAAGGCCAACTTCATACACCACAGTCATTTAGGGATGTCTAATGTCGTCTAGGTCATGTCTTCTATTTGTCATTAATTTAGAAACAATTATTTGGGAATGTATTAACTAACAAATTCGTTCGACTCCAATGTCAATAAAATTAACTTCTTAGACACTACAAGATTCAAAGTGGTTAATGGATGATGAAACAATATGGATTTCCGATGTTGGAGAATGATTGTAATTACCCAATCCCTTGGTAGAAACACCCTAGATTCACTTTTGCATTCCCAATCCCTTGGTAACTCGGAAAGTTCATCTCCATTACAATTAGAGGTTCTAGACAACTACAGGATGAAGCTGTTACCCTACATAGAATCTCCTATAGGTGTTAATTCCAGTTCAAGATCCACAAAATATTTCCCAATATCAAGCACATGTAACAATCATGCTATGGTTGATCAAGTCACAACAACCTTTAAGAGAAGCAAATTAAACACTCACAATCAAATGAAAAAACCTTAAATTCATTAAAACTCAAGTGCATTTACATGAAAGTTTCGTAATTACATTATTAATTTCCAACAAATTGAAATTTGTTCTCCATAGTCATGGAGAACTTCAGCTTACAATGGACAAAAATGCAAGAATGGGGATCCAAGGAGGAAGAATGGAGAGTTCCCACTGCCCAAAACCACCTCCCTGAGGTCCCACTCAGCGCTTCTGGACGACCGTCCTCTTACTTTGATGGACGACCGTCCTCTTTGCCTGGCTGGACGACCGTCCTCTCCTGGCTGACAGAGCGTACGGTTCTCTGGACGAGCGTCAACTGAACGTACTTGGTGGACGACCGTCGACTTCTCAATGGGCGAGCGTTCGTTGACTTGCGTCCACATGGGCAAGCGTCCTCTTACTTTGATGGACGACCGTCCTCTTTCCCTGGCTGGACGACCGTCCTCTTCTGGCTGACAGAGCGTACGGTTCGCTGAACGAGCGTCAACTGAACGTAGTTGGTGGACGACCGTCCACTTCTCACTGGGCGAGCGTTCGTTGACTTCCGTCCAAAAAACGACCGTCCTGTTCTCGCTGGACGAGCGTCAATTGCACGTTCAATCTCCTAACGAGCGTTCGTTTTCTTGGGCGAGCGTCCTGTCCTGCTTAGGAACTTCAACGAGCCTTCCTTTTTTTAAAAAGTCACGCACTTGTACGAGCGTTCCTTTAGCATCATGCTTTTGCATCTTTTCCTTGGTTCCCAGTTAAGTAGTTCTCCAAAAGGGATTAACCATGATAACTTAAATGTAAAGCTTACACTACATTTATTCACAACTTACATATAAAAAGGGAGGATTATACATGTTTCAAGCTTAAAAAGGGTGGATTTGGAACGAAAATTTGTTCAAATATAATGGTCAAAATTACCGTTATCAACGACCACAACTGGTAGCAATGGTTAAATAAGTGGGTACTTAGGTTTAACTTTTTCCACACAAAAGACAACTTCGTTCACCACACTCATTCAGGGGTGCGTAATGTCTTCTCCCTCGTTGGTTGTGTTTGTCATTCATTTCCATACAATAATTTCTCAATTTATTAAGAAATTCGTCCCACTCCAACCTGAATTCGTAACGCTCCAGCTGCAAGACCAGAACTGTTACCAAAGGGTAAATAACTGGTTACTTTGGTATAACTCTTTGGACACACAGGACCACTACGTACTTCGATAAAACGTTTTGCACATGACAGTCAAATAACTTCAACTAACTTCATTTGAACTACCACATATATTTCTCAAAAATTCAAAATTTCATATTGGATGTGCAACCAATACATAAATATCATATGTATGAACAAGTGTTCAACCATCATTAATTCCCAACATTCTAGAACATGCCAAAATCTTCCAACACTTGATTCCTCCCCATGTTGTCGACATCCAAAATCCATTGACAAACATAATGCTCCCTAACTTCCTGGAGGACCGTCCACAGGGCGAGCGTGCTCTTCTCGCTGGACGACCGTCAATTGCACGTTCCTTCTCCTGACGACCGTTAGTTCTCTTGGGCGAGCGTCCTTTCCTGCTTCCGCACTTGGACGAGCGTTCGGTCTCTGAAAAAGTCCAGCTGCAGGACCACAACTGTTACCAAAGGCTAAATAAGTGGTTACTTTGGTTTAAGTCTTTGCACACACAGGACCAGTACGTACTTCCATAAAACGTTTTGCACATGACAGCCAAATAACTTCAAATAACTTAATTTGAACTACCACATATATTTCTCTAAATTTTCATAATTGACATTGGATGTGCAACCAAAACATAAATATCAAATGTATCAACAAATGTTCAAACATCATTAATTCCCAACATTCTACAACATGCCTAAATCTTGCAACACTTGATTCCTCCGCACGTTGTCGACATCCAAAATCCATTGACAAACATAATGCTCCCTAACTTGTTGTAGTTCTTCCTGCAAACACAATAATGCACAAAACATTAATCCAATGCAACATTTGTATGAAAGATGCACAACATACAAATTTACACAGCTTACAGTTGTGTAAGTGGGCATTGTCTTTCTTTCATATTTGTCAATGCCATCCCACAACTCCATAATTTTCAAAACAATTACTCCACAATCAAAGCTACATCAAAACAAGTCCAACAACGCCAGTATGATATTTAACATATGAATTATACAATAAAATATTATTCTTAGAAAAATCAACATTACAAACATACTTGTTTGGTTGGATTGGAGTATGCAAGTGTTGTACCTCCAATGATGGTTTGTTCTCTTCCGAACAATTCAACAAATGTCCAAAAAGCAATGCAAGATTATGTGCCTGGAAACAACATACTTCCCTTATAAATTTGGAATCACAAAGTAAACATCAATTACTATACATACAATGACATTGTCAATCTTTTGTCGTTCCTTTCTTTTGTGCCCAAAAGAGTCCAGTGCAAACATTTCCAATGATGGAATCTTCACAGCGTAGCACCACCAATGGCCGTCATGGATAATTGGGACAAACAACTACAACAAAATTAATATCACACCATCAACTATGAATAACCATAAACATACTCTCCAAATTACTTCAATGAAATGTAATTGCACTAACAAATTCGGCATTAACAATGTCATCAAATCCGATGATATTAGACTGGAAGTAGTGAGAGTAGTCATTCAATGTCCAAACTTTGCGATTACTCTTTCTCTTTCTTGACTCAATTAAAACATGGGTCTGCAAGGAACTGACACGGTTAGGTTTCATTTCTCATGTTAACAGATTATTAACAGCATAAAACAACTACTATTTTAACCTACCGCATATAATGGACTAAAACATATCCTTTTCACTACTCCAGTACTCCTTCTTTCAAAGAACATGAACACTGATGTGGCAAACAAAATCCCCTACACAACCAACAACTTGTTAATACTATACAATTGAACCGACATATCAAATAAAATAAATCATAAATTGACAAACCAAATTTGATTATTACCGTGTTGCCAACCTGCATCCTAGGTCCAAAACAATAACACTCTTGGGTTCCAAATGTTTGACCGCAAATTTCAGAAACAACCCTTGAAACAAAAATATGACATAAGTCAACATGTTTCATCATCACAGTAATACTAAATCCAATTTAATAATTGTCAAATTCATTACCTCCAAGGAAGTTTAAACGGAATAACCATGTTGTACAACTGTGTTTGATTTACATTCAATAAATTATCAACCTCAGTGTCATCATGTACTGCCTCAGTGCTTACAACAGGTTCAATATCCATAACGTCCTCAACGTCATCCTTCTGTCCTTCGCAACAACCACCCCCATCAGTATACCTGAATGTTTGAAAACATTCGCCTTCCCCATGTGGCCCACCATCACCGTCAACATCACCATCCTCTTCTTTATCATCATTCCCTTTGTCATAATCTTCCTTCCCAACACCTACCAATGTAGCCAAACTTCTTAATTCTTTATCCATTGCAACCATTTTTCTTTGGTTGTCTTCAATTTTCTTCATGACCAATTCTTCCCAACTTAACCCTAACTCATCTCCATCATCTTCCGCTATTGACCCTTCTTCCAAATGAAGGGCCGCACAAATGATTGAGTTTTGACGGTCCTCGTCCCGCAAAAACCACTCCCAACATATCTATAAACATCCTTATGTAATTAATCATTTAATAACAGTAAAACACAATTCATGTACTGCATATCATAAAAATGTCAATTCAAATAACACCTAACTTACCTCTTTCCGTTTAAACAATTCGTCTATTTTGTTAGACCTTAACTTAAGCGAACGCCAATTCATTATTCGCGGGAACACAATGTCATGTGCACCGTCGGCTAAACCCAAACGTTCAACCGCCCATAGCTAAAAAACAAATTTTAACCAAACCATTAATCATATAATAAACAAATTACGGCCACATCAAACGTAATAAAATTTATAATTTCTTACCTGCAACACTGCAACATTCCCGCTAAGACCTAGGTCCCTTATGTCACCTTCCCTGATCTTCCGTGAAGCATTTCCTAAACTATTTACCACAAATGTGTGGACAGCTTTTGCCCAATTATAGTCGTACAAATTATCAATGTTATCTAATACTCTAAAAGGCATATTACTAACTGCCCTTGAATGTCTAGGAAAGTAGAAAACAATAAAACAAACTAAAATATACAAACGACAAACACAATCAACATCAGTCTCATTGTTTTGTATTAACACCTTTATCCTATGTATGACATCTTTTACAGTGAATGACTTTGACGAAAATTGATGACAAACAACAGCATCAAAGTTATCATCAAAATTGACATCTGAACCACCAACACCCAACCCTAAAGTCATGCAAACATCCGCAACTGTAAATGGTACCATTGTTTGCTTCAAAACAAAAGATTCGTTCCGGCTAACCCAACGTCTAACCATTTCCTTCAACAAAGGAGTGCAGAAGTCAATTGGACTGTTCATATAAACACACCACTTGAAGGGAGTCATTTGGATACGTGTCCTATCACTGTCGCGTAGTATGGAATTAAGGTCCACTATCGGTTTTGTGTCACTCCATGCCCGCAACCGCAACTACAATTCATTTTCAAACAATTAAACCATCATACCCTCTTTTGAAACAAAGCTTACACTTTTCGTATTATTAAATATACTTACATTCTTGTAAGCTTCTTCGTTATTGCAATCCATGACTACCAATCCAACAGAATTACAGCAACAATGTAACATTAAGCAGAGAACTTGTATAAAAATTAGAAACAGAACAACATCCACTTGGGAGACGTTTCATACAAAACCAAATCCAATCCATTTTCCAACATCATCCATGTATTCAACCTTCATTCCAGTGAAAAATGCAAAAACAAACCAACCTTGGGTGAAGACCACGTGTGGCGGTTGGAACAGATACGGTTGCCTCAGGTGTCCGTGGAACTCACAGTGCGGAAAACCCCTCTTTTTGGTCCGCCTCACAGCCGAGACTCCGGCGAACCTCCGGCGGCACTCCGCGACAGGGACGGCACCACTTGGGACGAAGCGACACCTTCAAAGCCTCCGTAGGTCGCTGGGCCGGAACGGACGGAACACGATGCCGTCTTCGCTTCGAGAGGTCCACGACCGCCCCTCACACAGGAACGGGCTGGAGGGCGTTCGATGTCTCCGACACGGCGTTCAACAGTGAACGGCGGCACTCCGGCTAGGACTCGTTCTCTCTCTCTCTCTCGCTCGTGCACCCTTTTCGCGCTTGTCTCTCGTCTAGGTCACACAAATGGGGGTTTTGGTTGTTCGCGCCTCTTCTCTCTCTACCAAGTGATAAAAAAACCATTTGAAATTTGAAACGCACAAACGCAAGCTGCCCGTGCCCGTCCTCGCCACCACGTCAAATTTGAAGTTTTCTCAGAACGCAGTCAGATTTTCTCAGAACGCGGCAGCTTTTTTCCACCTAAACGTGGCCCTCTCATTCGCTGACACGTGGGCTGTGTCGAAATGTTGTCAAAATATGTTGTCTGAGTATCATTTTCCTAAAAAAATATTATGAATTGTTATAAGCGAGTTGAAGATTGAGGATTGTGTGGATGTGATGTGAGAGATGTGACATGTATGGAAAGCAATGTCGTTGAATAGTGGACATTAAGGATGAGATATGTGGGGCGGTGGTAGTTGGCTACATCAGAAGGTAGTTTGCTACGCCCATTCCTCAACACGAAACAACCATAAACCCTACAACATCAATAACTGTGAACACATGCTTATATTTCACTGTTAACCCAACATTTTCATATATTCAATAAACAGGGAACGAATGAGTTTGGAAGGTTCATGTTTGGGAAAAAATGTGTTACATTTGTTATTTTTTGCTAACTCTCCCATCATCCTTCGCATCGCACCTTCCTTCAACACATCTTATTTAAAGTATGTTTTTTTTATTCAGAGTCTTCAATACTCACATGAGGAATCTTCAACACCCACATGAACATAGTGAGTGATAAAGTTTTCCTTTTCAAAATCATCATTCTGGAATTTAAATTCCTCATATTGGTCTTCTGGGTTTCAAACCACAGACAGTAAAAGGTTGTTTCATTATTTTTATCAAAACTATATTCAAACCACGATAAACCAAACCAAACCAAATCTCTAAAATATATTACTTTACTTTATCATTACTCAATATATATGATGAACGGTGATGGTCAATTACCATAAATAAAAGTAATAATACTTTCGTTCTTTTTATCTATTTATTCTTACTAAGGTGACATATTAATTCAGAAATATAATTTATGTCTTTGTTAATCATGAATTGAACAGTCAATAATTCTTTTAATTCTATATAAAACAGTCTTTTAATTCTATATAAACAGTGATAAATCGGTTGGTTGTTGAATTAAGTAAAATTTACACTAAAAATAATTACAATTTTATATCATATTATTATTATTTATGTAATAAATAATCAATACTAATAAGAAGTCTATTCCAAAATATCTAATAAATGATTGTCTTTTAATATAGAACATTCAAATAAACACTGATTTTAACGTTGAAATATTCTTTGTAGGTAGAACTTTGGTTCGATCGAACAGGAAAACCTTTTTAAAAAAAGACTTAACCTTAACCCCAAACTAAAACAACATTGTTTTGAAATTGTTTTGCATATAATTATTTTTCTTGAATATTCAATAAATTTATCGCTCTTTATATAAACTTATTAAATATCCAGTAAAGATAATGACATAACTCAAAATTAATAATTGATATTTTTAAAGTTTTAAAAATAGATGAATGAAACGAAACTGGGTTTCCATATAAAATCAAATACAAGCTTATAATATAAAAATAGCTCATCTACACTTTTAAAAATTAATTAAGTATTTAATCTATATATATAATTAGTTATGCCGTTTATAGTTTGCGAATTTTATAAGCGAGTTCAAGTTAATTTACTGGTTCGAAGTCAAAGAAAAACAATATTTTGTATCGATTTAAATAATTTCAGGTACTCCTTATAAGTTGCAGAAGATCAAAATTATAATTTCTAATTTAAGACTCCAACTAAAAGTTTAATCAGTTCAAGGTTTTTGTTTTTAAAAATATTAAACCTTAGCCATTAATACAATGGTTTACTGTAGAATGAAAAGATTGAAAAGGTTAAAAAGTAAAAAAATAATTTCAGTACAACAAAATGCAAAAAATGTGTATGTAATCATGATTGAAAGAGACAGGAAAGAAATAAATGTGCACAGTGAAAAAGATAATGAAGATAATACTACCAAACAGCATATTGTATGAATAAATGTAAATTTAATGTTCAAAATACTAACGGTGATGCAGAGTCTAGAATTCCATGGACGTCTCTTTGCCCTTATCGTCTCAATTGAACAGCCGTGACGAAATGATAGTATAATAATAATAATTATTATTAATATTATTGTCATACTAATAATATAGTGAGGATAATGATAATTTATTAGACTAAAATTTTTTATTGTGGGAATTTCAATTTCTTTTTTTGTGTGCTCTGTCTCGGTATATTAAAAAGAAAGAAAATGGTCAGTGTTTCCGTGCTAAAAGAAAAAAGAAAGAGAAATTGAAAGATAAGCCCGGGATTGCGGTGACAAATCCATTTTGCACACCTCATTGGAAGAAATACCGAACATCTACGCATGCCCTTATAATAGTATGCTGAAGTGATGTGATGCCTCTGTGTTGTGTGTTCTGTGTTTAAGACATAAGTGTTTTTTTTTTTGTTTTTTCTATTGGTTTACATTTTGAGATGGATTCATCCATCACCTTCGATTGTGTTGTGTGTTGTGTATGTGACTCTTGATTCTCTCCACCACAGTCCAAAGAAAAAGTAGCTTTCAACCCTGTACTGGAATGGTGTATATTTTATTCTGGTTTTAAATCTTGTACACAAAATTAATGTAGTTTAATTGTCATTAAAAAATGTTTAAATTTTTTGACGGTTTGTACATGTGTACATTTACTTCTCGTATCTCCACGTCCAAGAACTAGATCTCTTCAGCAGCCAACAGACACAGAATTTACAAGACCGGTTTTTGCTCCTTATCTTAAGCTTCTGTAAAAGTTTTATCTCCCCTTCACACAACATTGCCACCTACCATTTGCTGTAGTTTTTTTGGTTTTTCAAATCTTGGGGTTGTTGAAAGTTTTGAACTTTCTTGATTCAATTGCAAGTATGGTCTTGAATGCATACTTCTAAGAAAAGGGTAACTTTCGACTTTTTGAACGCTTCTTCTTCGTCATTTATGTATCTATGTACTTGATGAGCATGTGCTGCCTCGTGTCATTGGATGTGTGAATTTTCTTAACTCATTTCACAGAGCTCATGCATTATTCTGGCTCCTACTGCTGCTTCTCTCTGCATCCAAGACCTGGTGTCGGTTTAGACTTAGAATTCCTGATTCCGGATTGTTGAAGTAAGTAAACTTATTACCAGTGTTTGGTTAATGGGAGATTTATTATTCAGTATTCTCTTGAGATTTATTAGTGTTTGGTTTTTCTTCCTTAATTTGAATTTTCCTGAAGAAATCATGGTTATTGTATTCTGCTTATATTATTAAAGAAAATTTTAATTTTATTACAGCTGTAATATATGTATGTGTGTGTATGTAATGTATGTATGCGTGCGTGATTTATTTATTTACTGATAGTTATTATGTTTGTTCAGTGTTTAATTGTCTTTTTCTGCTGTAAATCTGACAAGTTTTAAGGACATGTTTGGATGTGTACCAGGTAGATTGGTATTCAATTGCTAAATGTTCAGTGTAATGTTTCTGCTCTTGGCTTTCTGGAGTTTTCATGGAATTCTATCACACATTCCAGATTCTTGTTTAAATAGGTTTATTGTTCCGTAGATCTGAATCATACCAGTGAGAAGAAATTTTGAGTGAAATTGGGTGTTGGGATTTTGGATTTAACTGACGAGGAGGCTAATTCACGTGTTTGTTACGGTATAGGTGTGAGGTGGAGACCCCTTCAATCCTCTGGCATTTGCATGTTCCGAATTTGAGAAGCTTAATAGGATTTTGCTGAAGAAATTTAGGATCTGCAGTAATTTGAATGGGGCATTCTGCAGCCGTATGGGACTATAGAGCAGCAACTGAAATTACAAAGGACTGGAATGGAATTGATCAAGTTCTGCTTCGGACCCCAAGGGGTTCTTCGGCACGGGTGAGAAATTGTTCATTGCAAAACTGGTATCGGTTTTAACATTTGGTAAAGTTATGATTTTAAAATTTACTATGACATCCAATGTGAATTCTTGATGTGGATAACTTGGTCTGTAAAGATATTTGTAGTTTGAGTAATTTAATTACTACGATTACTTAGATTAACTGTTTTTTCTTGAAATTAGGTAAGCTTACAGGGGGCGCAGGTCACTTCATGGCGGAATGAGCACGGGGAAGAACTTCTATTCACAAGCAGCAAGGTATGTCTTTCAATTTTGATTGAAAATCAATTTGTACATTTTAAATTATATGAATTTTGTTAGTTGTCAGCGCTGTATAAGGAAAACATGTCAATATTTCATAATCTTGCTTTCTGAAAATTTTCATTTTGGGATAATCTGCATTATATTGCAACTGGCATGAGAAAGGCATTGGCCCAAATAATCAATAAATTTAAGAAGAGTTTGGATTTTGATGAATCATAGTATTCTATGCTGTCCATCAATCACATCGATGCAAGAGAAAAACAGGGAAGAATGGTGCTTTTGTCCTTTGGAACCACTGGGGTTGAATACTGGTATAATGAAAAACTTTGACGGCAAAACCAACTTCTTAACTGATGATTTTGTAGGAACACAGAACTTTAATCAATTATACTTTTTAAAGAGGCAAGTAGTAATAACTAACTGTTTTGTTTCCTTTTCCATTATCTGTAGGCAATTTTCAAGGCTCCAAAAGCAATTCGAGGAGGAATTCCCATGTGTTTTCCACAGGCAAGCTTATTCCTTTTTACGTTCATTTTATATATCTTCTAACATGCATACTTACATATCTTGAGCTGAATTTGTTTCACAGTTTGGAAACTGTGGATCGCTGGAGCAGCATGGTTTTGCAAGAAATAGAATGTGGGCAATTGATGAAAACCCTCCTCCTCTTCCTGGGAATGACTCCAGTGGGAAATCCTTCATTGACCTGGTGCTAAAATCATCTGAAGAAGATATGAAGTGCTGGCCACACAGGTATGAATAGCATGATGTGACAGTATAACAGGGATATCCACTCTCCATGTGTTTGATAATTTGAATCTGGCATATATGCACTCGATATTACTTTTTCCTGTGTTTGGCAGTAAATTTCAAGCAGTAGTAATCTAACGATTGTTTAATAATTGTACCAGTTTTGAATTCCGTCTTCGGGTGTCTCTTGCAGCAGATGGGGACCTGACTTTGATATCTAGAGTCAGGAATATAAATGGCAAGCCATTTAGTTTCTCATTCGCGTATCACACATACTTATTGGTTTCTGACATTAGGTATGGATAATTCTTTGTTGTACTTGGTCTGCATTCCCTTTTCTGAGTGTGTGGGGTGATGTCCAACCATCATT
The DNA here is from genome assembly GCF_029865625.1 of Vigna umbellata. NCBI lineage: Eukaryota > Viridiplantae > Streptophyta > Magnoliopsida > Fabales > Fabaceae > Vigna > Vigna umbellata. The sequence goes on from NC_142169.1 coordinate 61,332,581, forward strand.
TTTCTTTTCCATAGTAAATTGATTGCTGAACACTTGATCAGAGTTTTATTTAGCACTAATGGTACTTCCTTGTTCAATATTTATAGTAGACAAATATTTGGTTTTTGTTCTGAAACGTGTATTTTCTGCATTTGCTGAATGCTTTAAATTGTGGGATTTTAACATTCAAGCAGATCTTAGAGGACTGTTTCTCTTCTTGAGAAACTAATAACAACTTACACTCTAATCATTTGAAACTAGCATGGATACTCTATATATTAGGTGGATTCTTCTCCGAATACTGGAATTATGAGTTTTATTCATGTCAGTTATCGGGAAATATGTAATCAAGTGATCAGTCGTAATGAAAGTACAAAGTTCTTACACAGCCTATAGAATTTGTAAGCATTTGAAGCAAACTACTGTTTGCAATGCTTGTTACCTATATAGATTCTTGTTTACATATTTTTACTTGAACTACCTCTCTTTTGATTGTTTTAGAACAGGAAATTTTATTTTAAGATTGACAATCATTATTAACGTCACATTAACAATTTTTATAGTGAGATAAGGATTGAAGGTCTGGAGACACTGGACTACCTAGACAACCTTTTCAAAAAAGAACGATTTACTGAACAAGGAGATGCAATAACATTTGAATCTGAGGTAAACCCTTCTAGGTTATATTGATGTTAACAAAATGTAGACATTTATAGTTCCATGCTGCAATTTAAGCTATTACTTCAGGTTGAGATAAATAGAGCACTATATTCCTGGCCTATGCTGCAGTTTTGTCAATCACACACAATATCCACTAAAGTCTTTTGGTTTTGACACAATGAAGGCTAATGAAGATGTTTTTAATATCCATACTTCCTTCATGGCAGGTGGATCGAGTTTATCTTAGCTCTCCAAACATAATTGCAGTGCTAGATCATGAGAAGAAGCGAACATTTGTTATAAGGAAGGAAGGTCTCCCTGATGTTGGTAAGCTCTAAGTAGCAAATTTTTTCCGCAAACAAAATACAAACGTAGATAAGGTTTCGAGTTGTAGAAAATATAAAATCAGTCCTTTTCATCTTAACTTTTATGGTGTGTTCAGCTGTGTGGAATCCATGGGAAAAGAAATCAAAATCCATGGTAGATTTTGGTGATGAAGAGTACAAACAAATGCTTTGTGTTGACGGGGCGGTGATAGAGAAACCGGTGAGCTTAAAGCCGGGAGAGGAATGGACCGGTCGGCTGCAGCTATCAGTTGTGCCATCAAGTTTTTGCAGTGACCGTCTCGGTCTTGACAGAAGTGGTCTTTGAGGAATTGTACAAAATGGGTCTGAGTTAATGCTGCTACTACATCCAGCAATGTAGCAGCATCTAGTTGTAGAAATAGTGCTGTTCAGTAGGAGTGTCAGGTTTTATGTTGTTGTGATCTTAGGCTAGAAATAGTGCTTTAGAGAGGCTTATGTTTTTTGTGAGAATGGCTTTCAAGTGTTACCAGGTCATTAGTCAGTTGGTTCCTTCTGTTCTGCTATGGATGCTCCTTCTTTAAGCATTAGATTTGTTGAGTTGGTGCCGAGTTTATTCTCTCCATGGATTTGATGATATGTTCCACGGCATGGATAATTTAGCTTTGGTGTTCCAATTTGCTTATATTGGATGGTTACGGCTATGATCTGCCTCTCATGACAGATAAAACGAGTGATTAGTGGACAATGTGATCATGCATCTTTTTTTGGCATTTTCCATTTTACAGTGATACGTGCATAATTCAATAACCTTCACATAAGTTTTGTATACTATCACTGTTTTTATTTCATGGTTAGTTGGCTGAATTATGCTATAAATGGTTTTTAAAGTAATCTAGAAGTCAATATTTTTATTATAAATGATGTTTACAATTGAATGACATTGTCAAGAATTCTGATGTTGACTGTGATGTAATTAAATTCATGTCTGTATTCAATAAAGTGGGTCAAAAGTGGTGCGTCAAAAAGCAATAGCACTTCTCCTGCTTTGTACAAATGGGACCGATGGGCTGTGCATTAAAAGGTTGAAGTTGCTGAGATACGAGACATTGCGGTTGGTTATTCAAACTATGAATCGGTATTTACTTTTTTTCAACTGAGCTTCATATGTTCATCTGCACTCATAATTATCTTAATTTTTTCATCATTTACTAGTGGTTTCTTTCAAGAGGTAAAATTTTTGGGTTCAATTATATTCTCGTTATATCACTCTCCATTCATAATTCTCATTACTTCAAACTTATTTTTATAAATAGTTAGTATTATAATATATTTTTTAATGAAGTCTGGTATTAGTTGAAAACAAACTCAACCACCAAAATACTTTCCTTTACCATAGAAATAATCCTAAAATTTTCTTGATCATTAACTTTCAGGTTAACTTTTTCTGTGAAATTTTTTTCCCAGAAAAATTAACATTTTTCCATACAATATTATTACTTCAAATACTTTTTTTTCTTCTGAATCTGTATTAGTGATGTTTCAAACTTACAGTATTCAACTCTACCAAAAAACTTCAGTATTCCGCTCTAGCATACGTATTTAAAAGAAATAAAAAAATGTTAACTTAATTAAACTACTTTATATTTACCAGGATTTAGAAATTACTATAAATTATTTACTTTTTATATTTACATAATTAATCAGTTTAACTCGCTCTATCAAGACTTTAACTGCAATACAAACATTTAACACCAAAGCTGTCTTTATCAAACTGTATCGTACCCAAAAAGGAAATTTAGGAAACTAACCATTGAAATTAGTTAGCAATTAAATTGTCAATACTGATGTCATTGCTTTTTCTGAGGATGCAACCACCATGTACACACACTCAACCAACCCACTGATTATTTTGATTCTAACTTCAATCATTAATTCTTCATTCGTTGAAGTGTTAGATCATTAGTTCCATTCTACATGTCTTATTTTGGGGGATTGGTGGAAATTCAGAAAGTGGTCCCAAAATAAATCATAATTTTGCTACCTTTTATTCATAGTGATAAGGTGACAGAAATGAGAAATGAATTCTACAACAAATTTCCGTTTTATTCAGCACCGTATGCTAAAAACAAAATTGTTCCACGTAAATACAAGAGAATTCTCCTCCATAACCAAAAAAAGCACAAATGCTGAAAGAACGGACCTACAAATCTGGAAAACCGTGACCACAGGTAATAATAATCATAGCATCATTTCTGCTATAAAAACTATACACCTCGTCGATACTCCAGTTGCTTTGTGTTCTCCAGCAAAATCTGCCAGCCAACAAAGAAACAGGATTTAAGCAGTGAAATTAACGTAAAACATGTTTGGACTCCTCTTAGTATAATCACAAAAGTGTCAGCAGGTTCTTACTTCTCGAATGTAGTTTGCTATTGCTTTGCAGCCTTCAATTGCCAGTTGCATAACATTTTCCAAAATGTCAATTGGTAGTTTAGAATCCATCTATAGACAGTAACAACAGAAATTAGTGCAAATAAAATTAAACTAGGAGCTTTTCCATTCTAAACTACGGAATATGGCAGGGAGTGAACGAAAGAAATAAGCTGGATGAGAAAAGAAAAGCATTGCATGCTTTTCATAATAATGATAGTGGTAAATTTCTGATTAAAACTTTGAAGGTTCACAATCTCAACCAGCCTTTACATAGTGGCACGTGTTCGAAACAAATTTAACTCCATAATATCAATCTAGAATGGTAGCAATAAACTGACTGATAAACTGTCATTGGAAAAAATCTATGCCAGCCCCACCAAATGAAGTTACCCTCCCTCTCTGTTTTGTGGACCATACATGAATTTCATCCTATAATAAGGTGGCGGAAAGAATATATCAAGTATATTTCTTCAGTCAAAATTTAAAGAACCAACAAAAGATCTGCAACTAAAAAAGTAAAAGATGCTAAACTGGAATTCCAAATAAAGAGTTAACAAGTATGATACTAGTGAAAATTAAGTTACACTTGATCAAACATTAACTCAGACTAAAAAGAAGATTTGTCATAACATAACTCCATTAAAGGGTACAACAGCAAATCACTCTATCAAGAACCTTCGTAAGAAGTATCTGTTGATTAAAAAACAACTGATATTTGGAAAAAAGATTCATGTGTACAGCAAACTATTAAGTTGTTAAATCTGAGGCGAGCTTAGATAAGCTTCTTTTGGGGGTTTCCGAACATGCACCTATTCCCTCGAGTAATCAAGGGTTAAAACTCTACTGTTCTCTCCAAAATCTCTAATAACAAGAACAGTTTTTGAAGGAAGAGGAATTACAGCTTCAACACCACCAGACTCTTTACTACGTGAGTACCAATGACTGAGAGAGCAATACTTGAACGAAGATGCTCAAGGACTCAAGAAAAAGGTTAATAATTGCGCAATATACAAGCTATACACACCTTAATTTACACCAAACAGTCAGGAGGAAGCATAAAAAGTTTTCCTTTCTGTTAACTAATTTACCTAGTTGACTACACAATAGATACAGAGAAAATAACAAGACATGAATTAACCTGAAGCAGTGTCACTTTATCCAACTTTGGCAGAATTCCTAGGGTTACATCAGGACCTCCAGCACTGTCTTCTACATAGTTCAAATCTATACACATACAGAAACCTTTAATAATTAGGGCAGCCCGTGCATCAGAAGTTGACAGAAACAAAACAGACATACCACACTTGTATTTAGACAGTTCAAATTTAGAGTAAAAACAGATATATACCAAGCAGACTTGTGCTGTTAAGGTATCCGGCACTACAGGATGTTACAAGATCACGCATAGGGATCCCAGCATCGGCAAGGGCCAAAGTTGCAGCATTTATACAAGCAGATCTAGTTCCTATAAAAGACATGTCAACATCACCCAATATTAATGTACATATTAAATGAGTAAAGAGAGAAAAATAAAATGGCAATGAGAGAAGAGAATCACAAGATCCCATTATCAGGTCTTAGTTACCTCCATCTGCTTGGAGAACTTGGACATATATATCTATCTGCAAATTTAATAACTAAAACATTAGGGGGGACTAGGGGAAAGCAATGCACATGACAAAATAAGTTCTTAATGTGTAATAAAACCTGAGATCGAGGCAATAGATGTGTCAATATAGATGCTTCCATGGTTTGCCGAATAACCAGGGAAATTTCAGTTGATCTCCTGTAGAATGAGAAAACTTCAAAACACTAAAGAAGTAGTAAAAAATAAGAAGTGATCCTATTATCCTTCTGTAAGAGAACCTTACAATGAGAACCATATTAAAACTATGAAGGAAAAGCAAAACAGGATAACATTTATATCTGCAAACATTGATGGTTAAGCCATTCAAAACTATTCAGTGAGTTTTGGCCAAAGATTACTCAAAAAAGTCAAAGCTGGCAAAAAAGATTAAAAATGAGAAAAGACAGTAAAAGGGCGCATGGGGTTTTGCTTTTCATTGTTTTATGATACATAACCCATTGCTGAGCATGTAGTCAGCTATCTCAAAGGCATGGAGCAGCCAACCCCAAAAACACTAACATACGTTAGTGGATAGCAAGATAGTTGTTACATCGAAAATTATGAATGCAAGATTAAAAAAAAAATTATACTGTATCACATGAACAAATGCAATATATATATATATATATATATATATATATATATATATATATATTACTAATTAATAATCAAAATTTATACTCTAAAAGTCTAAACATGCATTACCACCATTGCCATTAAATTCTTACCTCAGTAAAAAGATCAAAAAGTCCAATTTACAATTACAAGGCACTCTTAAGATAGATTCTACTAATGCAACATTCACTATCATCCTAGTAGTCTATGCTCCAATACCATTTTGATAAGTATAAAACTACGAATATATAAAAAATAAGTGAAAGGTCAAAAAGAATAGGAAGTTAAACAAAAGCAAGTAAATGAGCAAAACCTGTCACCCTTTGATTTCCTCATGCGATCTCCAGTGCTAAAATTAGCCATGCTGTACTCACACCGAACCTATAGACATACATTGCACATAAGCAACAATTAAGTTTTTGTTACAATGCATATAAATACAGACAACATAACTTGGAAAAAAAAAACTACCAGAGCATGGTTGGTTATTTGGCTCCTATTTTGCACCTGAAATGCAGAGAGGTTACTAAAGAAAAACAGCAAATCATCTAAAGCTCAACTACAACATCAAAGTTTTTTAAACGTCTAAACCAACTAACACTGAAAAAAGGATAGTTAACAATCCTTAAATTACATAGACAAATTTTCATTAGCAAGGTAAATAATTAAACAGTACCTCTCTAGGGCCATAGACAGCAGCAATAACTTTTGTATTACCCATCTCAAACATGGCAGAACTGTTTTCAAAATGAAAATATGGTCAAATGCTTCAAATGATATCACAACTTAATTTTCTAAAAAGCTAAAATTCATTTACCCATCTGCTTTGGATACAGCACCAATTTCTGCACGAATTTGTCGCATCTACGATATACCATAAAGAGAGGAGAAAAAGTTAAGGGCAAAAGATCAGTAGAGAAAGAAATATAAAATCATAGATTTAGATCCTCTGCAGTGAAGGAATAGCACTTTAGAGGATAAAGTGCAGTAATAGTCATTGAGATTTTAATAACTTCATAGTTTCTTATACATGTACATATATTTTATCACACTCTTAAATACTAAATTTTTAATAAATAGTAATAACTTCACCTTATCCTCTAAAGTGCATCTCCTCATTTTAAATAGTCGAATCCCATAATCATGTCCAAATCACAGCTGTTAAATAGGACTGAATTCCATAGGCCAGACCTTAAAATGCTGCTTTCAATTAGCTCATTTTGTCATAGTACCAAGTTCATATATCTCAGTAAAAAAGGTTGGTTAGACATCCTTAGGGTTAGAACCCTCCATTTTCTTACTTTTATCATTTGGCAAACTACAACATTTCTAGCTTTTAAGTGATAGGTTTTAATGTTTATCAGAACTAAGGTTATTGACTGCTTCTAATCTGTTTATATATTTTTTTGCAGTTCAAAATGTGCCCTTACACATTTCCATTACCCATGGCATGGCTCATCTATGTATAACCCATATGCAGAACTATCTGCAGATCTTATATATACTAATTAACCTAAAGCTTCAGTAATTCATGACTATGTAAGAATGCATGTAGGATATTATTCTTTATTAATACTCCGCATTTCATACGCTTCATGAGTATTCTTGAAAGATCTAAAGGAACCTTTTTTGGAATGAATATTAAGTGAAGAAAAAAGAAGGAAAAAAAAAGCCCAAGAAAAAAATAATAGCTGTACCTCCATGGGTCTGCGACCATCCAGTCGAAGTCCTTCTGGGCTGACGTATTCCATCCTCAGGTCAATCTATGGCAGAGACAAAAAGGAGACAAATATGAGACATAAGCAGCTGGAGTTGTTTTATTTTGCTTTATATTCTTGGCCTCGAAAAAAAAATGACATTTTCTACTAAAGTTATTGAAACAAAATGGTGAGATTTTGCAGAATTTGAGCCATTTAAAAGTTTGTGTTGGCTCAAGTAGTTTGTGGGTCATTCAGTGAGATGAGTGAGAGAGCAGTTTGAATTAATAACACTGCTCAATTGAAAACATACCGAACAAACTCCAGTTGCTCTGTAAAGATTAGGATGAAAATAAGGTTACAAAAAATCAAGCAATCTGAACTTTGAATGAATATCATATAGACAACAACAAACATTTACCCTATAAGTGGGGCACTAGATAAATAATATTGCAGAAATAAATATTAGAAATCAGCAAACAACAAAATAACAACAAATAATTCTGCTCGTGTCACTACTCTTTTAAACATTTAAGTTTGCTCTTAATCTTAATGCAAGCAAAGAAAAAGATGAAAGTACACCACGGACAGAAAGATATTGTAAAGGGGTTCTCAAAGCAAATTCAATCTGCATACTGTTATTATTTTTATTTTATTCTAGCACTCCCCAAATTTCAACAAATTTCTAAAGGAGAATGAGCAGGCTTTTAGTTTAATAGTTACAGAAGAAAGATTTGGGTCAATTATATATGAGAAGGACAGTGTTCCCTTCCCACTTAATAAACTAATAACACAGAGCAATGATTTTAGTGACTCTCCGGTTATGCTATAAATCAATTTTATGGTTGAGTGGTATGCAAGTTCAAGATGCAGGCTTTTTAAGAAGAGTTTATGTGGGACCGATACAAAGGGCAAGGAAGGGTTATAAGTTTGATTGAGAGAACGATATAGTATAGGAGTAATTGGTTATCAAGAAGTTCAATGTTTGAAGCTTATACAAAACTGTCGTAAACTCCATTTTTCTTGGTTGTAAATGTTGAATTGATTAAATTAGAAAAGCATAGCAACTTTTACGAGTTTAACAGAAAATAGGGATTGGGTGGTGAGTGGTGACACTGCAAGGCACTACACATGACAAAGCAAACATTGAAAGGGTTTGAATTTTGATGACCAGAGAGAGAGAAAAGGAAAAGTACCTGGCTGACGGCGAGATTTGACGGTGGCTGTTACGCTCTGTGCGGCGACGGCGAGAACGGAAGTTGGTCCGCGCACTGCAAACGAGCCTAGTCTAGGCAGGGTTCCGCTGTTCAGTGTTTAAATTTGATTTTTCTAGAAAAAAAAAAATAGTAGCTTCACTGAACCCGGTTTGAACCGTTTCTGCCTACATGGAAAGATTCATTTTAATATTGGTAAAAGAAAAGAAAATAGAAGACCATAGGAAAAGGATTTGTGGCTGTATTCAGCTTTTTGGTTTAAAATGTGAACTTTTAAAATAAAAAAAGTGATGATTAAAATGAAGTTAAAATAGTTTTAAATCAAATTCCAATATATTTACATATTTTTAATATTAAAAAAATTATTTTCGTACATTCTGATTTAAGGATTGAGAGTTATATTTTGTTTTACAAATTTATTGAAAGAATAATTAAAAAACAAAGATTTTATATTGCTTCAATAACCATAATATTGTTGATGCAATCAATAACCAACATATTTTAAATTATAATGCTGTGGAATTTGGTTATAGGTAAAATGTTTGGTGGATTACATTATAAACTACGACAAGGCCATTTTCTTTCCTAGCCTAACCTCAATAGTCCAAAGACATTAATGAGTTGCGAGAACTAGTCTTCAAATCACATTATGTTGGAGAAAAATATCGATATGAGAAAAAAAAATATTAAAATTTGATTATCATAAAATTTTGTTTATATTTTTAAAGTTAATCATTACACTATATTACAATTATATATGTAATATAAAACAATCATTATTTTTTGTTCTTCTCTTTGGATAACCATAAACTATACATTGCTTCCATAACTTTTAACTTTGTCCCGATTTATTAGTGTGTGTTTTTTTTTCTTATTACCAACTACAATTAATTTAGTATAAAATATATAAATATAAATTAACAACATTAGATTATTTTTAAGAGAAATATTCCATTATGTAATATATTGAATACTTTTCACAAATAAGATTTTCACATCTAATATTTTTAACATATTATGAGAAATACATTCTATATTATTTTAAAATTGATAGTTTGTTTTTTATTTATAAAATGTATTTAAACAGAATAATCATATATATATATATATATATATATATATATATATATATATATATATTTGACAATTATATATTATCCATTTTAATCAAGAGTAAGGATTGATAGCAAAACATACTAATATATTTGGAATAAATCATTTTAAATTGGTTTTATTTTGTGGAAAGAAGGAAATGAAAATAATTAAGTGATTTTATAATATAATAAACATGGGGTAAATTATAACTATTTTGAATGAAAATACAATATTAAAAGTAAATTATTCAATAAAATAAATAATTGTAATATTTTGGTTAAATAAAAACATGTTACTTAAAATTAAATTATAAACCTACAAATTTAATTATATAAATTAAATTATTATTTAATTATACTAAGCACTAATTTATATTTTATTAGTCAAGCACTAATTTATATTTTGTTGGTCAATCACTAATTTATATTTAAATAATTTTAATCATTAAATTGAGAATGAAATAATGGATATTATGCTGTATGAATAAATGATAATATATTAAATCTTGATAATTTGGTATAGGATTGAATGTTTTTTTTAAGTGTAATGATAGTACAATTAAACGATAATCTAGTGAATAGATGGCTCAATTAGTGAATGACCATGGATGTAATTTTTTTTATGGTGAGCCGTTGGACACTCTATTGGTTACTCTGATGGTGAATGGTTGTAGATGTAGCTATTAGTGGTGGACAATGGCTTTTTTGGTTTGTACGTTGAGCTAAGAACATTTTTTAATTCATTAATATTGATAATTACTCATTTTTTAAATAAAAAAATATTGCATCTCATTTCACTTAAATACTTTGTTATTTTAAAACAAAAAAAGAACATGTGTGAGAGAGATATAAGTGTCACATATTTGTAGGAAAACGTTTTTGTTAAAAAAATTTAAAAATTGCAAAACTTTTTGCTTCGCTATAAATTTTGATTGTAATATCTTCAATCAAGTGATATCTTTCTTGTATGTTTGTTTTGTAATTTTTTTTTTTATAATTCACTTGTATTTAGTAGTGTGTGAGGATTGTGTGTAACATCACGTGTTATTATAATTTTCAAACGAATTATTCAAGAGGTTGATTGAGTGTAGAGTTTAAAATTATATAAAAGTTTTTACAATTTAACTTTGTTTATTTTTAATGAAATTTCTAATTCAGCTGACCAGAAAAATTGAATGTAAATTTTTAGTAATTAAATCAATATACTTTTTTTTTGTGTTGTTGTTTTCTTGATCTAAGTATTTCTCTTTGCGATTAATTTGGATTTATATATACATCTCATATCAATTTTGTTAAATGATTTAGAAGAAGCTTATAAAATATTTTTAAAACACTAAACAATTTTTATGAAAATCAATTCACCTCTTTTTGTTTGAATATTAGTTTTAATATTGTTCAACATAGTGCTAAAATGAAAAGAGATTTTTACAAAAATTGAAGACTGACATAATGATAATAGTGGAGTAAAACATAGGAAGTAATTAATTTAGTTTCTGTAAATTAATATATTTGAAAGATGGAAGAGTGAGTAGGAGTAGATGTATGTATTAATGTATCAGTCCTTGGTCTTTGTGAGACGTGGACTACAGTCCAGACAGGGTTGGAGGATTAACATAGTTGGAACAAATCTACCATAATGCATTTGTTTGTACTTTTATTCTTGGAAGGTGCAAGGAATCTCGGAAGCGATTAAGCCTAAGAAGGAAAGTAGAACGCGGAGAAAATGAGCGTTGTGACAGTGCACCTGTGTAATCAATATCATGCCAACGTCACTCACTCACACACTCACACACTCACTCCCTACCAAACAAAAAGCGGCGCGTGTATCTCTCAGCACTGCTCATTTTCAGCCTCTTTTTACTCCACAACCTTACCTGTTCTGTTCCATATACTTACTTCCGATTCTCTCTCAAACGCCATTTTGAGATTGTCATCTTCTCTCTCCCAACACGCACTACATTTAGATCCAACAACATTCTTCACCTCAATTCCTCTGCCTGCATTTTCATCATCATCTTCAATTCTCAGATTCTCATCCATCACCACACCAAACTCACAAACATGTCCATCACCTTCAATCTTTCAACCCCTTTAACTCCTGCTGCATTCATTTACATTCTCAAACACCATTCATCTTCCATCACATTTCCCAATTGATTCATTTCCTTCCACAATTCCCATTCATCTCATTCCCTCCACCATGGAAGAATCCGCACCCCAACCACCGCTGCACAACCACCCCGGTTATCAACCCCAACCCCAATCACCTCTACCCGACTCCCCCGCTCACGGAGACCGTAACTCCCTACCCGAACAGCCTCTACCCAAACCCCCCGGTCATGGAGACCCCAAGTCTCAACCCAGACCAAGGCTAGAGAAACCCCCCGCCTACCGAGATCCCCACTTCAAACCGCCGCCTGGGCCTCAGCGAAAGGCCGTCCTCCCACCCTCCTTCCAGCCGAGACCAAAGCGCCGCCGGCGCTTCTGCCGCGTATGCTGCTGCACCTTCTGCATCATCTTTCTCATCATCTTCCTCGTCCTCGTCATCGCCGCCGCCGCCTTCTACCTCTTGTACGACCCCGCCCTGCCGGCGTTCCGCCTCAGCTCCTTCCGCGTCCCCATGCTCAACGTCTCCAACGGCAACGACGGGGCCTACCTCGACGCCAACACGACTGCGCGGGTGGAGGTGCGGAACCGGAGTGGCAAGATGTCGTGGCACTTCGGGAAGAGCAAGGTGTCGGTGTCGGCGGATGACGGGAACCTGAGTCTGGGGTCGTCGACGGTGGCGGGGTTCGTGGTGGAGCACAAGGGCTTGGCGCAGGTGAAGGCGGCGACGAAAGTGAGGAAGCTTGCATTGGAAGATAGGCAGATGAGAAAGCTTAAGGGCAAGGTGGAGAGCAAAGCGTTGACCCCCACTGTGGAGATTCAAACCAAAACCAGTGTGGGCTTGCAGGGTTGGAAGTCACCCTCCATCGCCGTCACTATCGTATGCGGAGGTGTCACCATGAGAAGACTTGAAAACGGAGACCCTCCCCTTTGCTCCATCACTCTCCTCAAATGGTAACCTACACTACTCACTTCTTTAATGCTTGCTACGACCCACCTATCTTCGTACTTGTTTCTTAATTGCTGTTAAGTGCTAGCATAGCGTCATGGTGTGCCACATTTATATCAGATAACTATGTTTTGCAGTTATCAGAAATTTCATCACTCTATATACCATGAAAAGCCATCTATTCAAATATCTTAGTTTCTCAAATGTGTGTCCCTCTTTTAAACCTCATATATTTTAAGACACCGTAAAAGTGTTATGCTTATGGATCACAGCTTTTCAACGCACTTGTTACGTGGGTTAAGGTTAATTCTTAGTGCAGAAACTAGTACAATAACATGACTTACACGTAGCTTTTATCTATAATAGAAAACCAAAAACATCATGTGTGGGGGAATTGAAGACCTGGCTTTCTTTTTGGTTATGTTCAAAACATCTCAAACTGGTCCCCGCTGCTATGTCATGAATCTCATAAGCCGTGCCGCTACACTAACAAAATTATGTATTTCTGTATTTAATATAGTTATCATTCACCAGAATACAAAATTTATGAGGGTAGGGTGGAGTGTGTAGTTTGTTTAAAAGCGTAAAGTTGTTTTTCATGAATCTGCAGCATTTGAATGTGCAATACAAATTAATGGTCAGCTGTTATTTTTCTTGCATTAGGTGTGTGTGATGGATTTTGATATTTCATTTGAATGTGGCTTTTGAATTTGGATTTTGGGGTATTGGATGATTCAATAGGTGTCTGTTTCTATCTGTGAGAAGGGGAGTGAGGATGAGTACATTGGTCTGTAATTAATTTGATTATTTTTTTGATGTTGTTGTTTCGCTTTGAATGGACCACAGGATCAAAATACGATGAGTTGGTTGGAGATGTGTTCTATACTCATGGCGGACTGATATGTTCACTGCGTGCGATTTAGAGGTGAAGATTTTGTGTGCTTGTATCTAAATTATTTTTTATATTCTTTTTTTCACTTTACAAAAGTAGAGAAGAATAAAATGTAAAAAAGAAATGTAATATTCTTTGCTTAGAAAATAGAAAAGGGTCTCGTCTACAGCAGTTTAACTTGCTGCTGGTTCTCCCCATTGCAAAGTGGGATGCACATAAGTCCAGCTTGTATTTATCAAAACATTTATTGTTCTTTTTTTTTGTGTGGTTGGTGATAGGAATCATAAAATGTTCACAGTCTACTTTTGTGAATCAGAAGAAAACCACAATGTGATGGAGCACCTGGATCAGTGGAGTAACTCAGTTTTTCCCCCTTGTAAATTAACTAGAACTAGAGTAACTAGAAATGAGTCATCCGATGGCAAATTAGATACCAGCTATGGTAGCTTTTTAAGGTGTAACGTATCATTCTCATTGGTAAACAATGGTAGAAAGAGAACTTAAAGCCCATAGCTACCCTGTGCCTAATTATTTTGGTGTAAAGTAATAATGCATTTTGGGTTTAATTTCCCTGTCATGGAAAGCTTTGCGTTTTACATGCATAATATTGGGTTACACGAATACTTTTTCCTTTATAAAAAACTAGGTATTAGGCCACATGCTGCAGCAACTTGCATGTGTTGTTTTCACTTCCTTAACTTTTCCCATAGAAAATTAGACAAAAATATCTGACCTATATAGCCTTCTGGATAGAAAAGGGGTGGAGAAACAAGAATTTGTTGAGATAGCGATGTGGAACTTGAAGCACATGTAAAGAAATTTGGGTGGTTGTTTGAGCACAATAGTGTATAAAAGTCCCACATGGGAAAAAAAAGGAGCAATAATAATGTGAGTGAATTGAAGCAAAAGCAAAAATGATTGTTTATCTGATTTGCATTACTTCTACTTGAGGTAAAGAAAACAAAACATGGAATCCTTCTTATGGTTTACATTTTAATAGATTCAGGCAACCAGTTCTATGACGGTTACTGCAGTTGGACCTTTCAAAATAAGAAAAGAAGTGTTTTTTCGAATAACAATACTTGTAGTAACGTAATTTCTATTTTCTCCTTTCACAAAATTCAATTTCACATATATATTAGCAATATAAATTTTAATCATATAATGTAAACATTATTTTATGTAATACGTAGATCAGAAAACTGGCGTGACAAACATAAGATGTTATGTAATAAATAAAAATATGTAATAAAAGTATTTTTATTAATTTCTTCCAAAACATATTATTAGCAAAGAAAACTTATTTACTCAATCTACTTATTTTAGTATCTTTTAATTTAGGTTTAAAAATAATAGAAACTTGAGATAATCCATGGGCTATTTTTTTAACCCACTTTTCAAGTTTAAATTAATAATTAAAGAAGCCATTGACGGAAAAATGCCATTCCAAAGTTCCATTTACTACAAAAAAAAATACATGGAAAAACAAAGGGTGAAAGGCACTTAAAAAAATGCCATTCCATAGTTATTTTAGTGTAGTTGAAAAGTTGATGATATTTGTTTTTAAAATTCCGATAAACTGACTTTTTTTTTATTACTGTGTATTACTTTAAAATGAAGGAAGTAATATATAAAATCAATTAAGAGCACATGAATAACATCAATTTTGAATTATAAATATACTCTAATTCAACACTGTTTTTTTTTTAACATTTGAAAAATTAATTTGATGCTCCCTGTGACACTAATTATTGCAGTTAAAGGATCTTTAGCGTAAATTAAAATTATTAATAAATATGACACGCCTACAATAATGTGCTCAGTTTTTTCTTAATTTTCCTACTACTTTTTGGATGTGATATTTTAATATCTATCAAATTTCAACCACAGATTTGTTTCTCTAATTTTCTTAAATAAAGTAATTTTGGTCAATTGTTAGTTTTGTATTTATTTAATAATTATATATATATATAATTGATAATGTCACATACTCATTTATAAAAAACATTAATAAGATTTAAAAAAAATGTAAAACATATTATTTAATAAATATGTTAATATATTTTCACAATTGAAATATATATTAGTAATAAAGTAAAATTAATTAATTTACAAAACGAGTAAGTAACTAA
Organism: Vigna umbellata; assembly: GCF_029865625.1. Taxonomy (NCBI): domain Eukaryota; kingdom Viridiplantae; phylum Streptophyta; class Magnoliopsida; order Fabales; family Fabaceae; genus Vigna; species Vigna umbellata. The sequence continues at coordinate 61,348,284 of NC_142169.1, forward strand.
TATTTAATGAAAATTAAAATTACATATTCAAGAAACTATAGGTAGTAAAAGTGAATTTAAACCAAAATAATTTTACTGCCTTTGTCTTTCATACACACATATTTATATATTTCTTTAGGATATGAAAACGTTAACCTAACTACAATTAAGAATTTAAACCCAATCCAATATCACTCATGGGGAGCCTGGTAAAAAATGCGTGAGAAGTAATTCCAATATTTTATATTTATCAATTATTTTAAAATTTAAATATACTCTCGATTATTATTTTTTTCCAATCATAAATTTATTTTTATTCACGTGAAATGAAAAGAAAAATACTATGCAAAGTTAAACTAAATGATTAAAACAAATAATATAATTTTAATTTTAAAACTATTATAGAATTAAATGAAAAAAGAAGATGAAAGCAGTAAAAAAAGATGAAAACAATAAACTCTTCCTAAAAATAAATAAATAAAAAAACTCAATCATTAAAAGAAAAAAAAACACGGGTCTGTGTTTTGTTGTCCGCGCAAGATTAGTAAAAATGGATTGCGATTTTAGATTTCTATTGTATAATTATTGTCTCTTTCCTTACTTAGTCATATCTGCAACTTGGTTTGGTTTTCTCTTCCACCTTTGTTTCGTTCAAGAGGGGCTTCTCTCTCTTTCTCTCTCTGCAACGCTTCCTTTTCTTCGTAGATCGAACGCGAATCTTCTTCTGTTCTTTTTCCATGGCCTCTAAGCGGATTCTGAAGGAGCTCAAGGACCTCCAGAAAGACCCTCCAACCTCTTGCAGTGCCGGTACAATTTCTTTCACCCAATTCCTCTTCTGTTTTCCCCCTTTTCGCGTTGTTTCCACGCCAAACTTTAATTAAGCTTCCTATGTTGCTCGATCTGTGACTTTTGGAATTTACAAGCATCTGGGTCGTTGTTTTCTTTTTTCTTTCTCTCTTTGTTTCATGGGTTTGTCTGGATTTTGTTATAGTTACTAGATGGTGGTTTACGTGTGTGAATGTAATAAATTTACAATTTTTGAGGTGGTAGGATGAAATATTTTTTACAAGCTTCTCATCCCAGGGCGTGACCTTAGAAGATTATTCTCAAATACTATATCTTGTGAGATTTTTCTGCTAGTCAGAAGCTTTTCTTGGTTAAGGGCCATAATTAATAACGAACGATTCGTAAGTTTGTTGTTTCTAAAGTTTTTTATTAATAGGTCTCGATTTTAAATTAAATCCCCTTTGTGTTCCTTCTACTGAAGCTAATTCTGCATTTAAAGTGCAAACGCTGCGACTGTTATAATCTCACGGGTCTCTATTGCCTTCTGTTAATGGAGATTCTCTCCAAAGTCTGAGACACTTGAGTTATGGATTTGCAAGAACTATCATAACTTGTAGATGGAGAGACTATTATGATTATCTCTGCTTTGGTTGTTGAATGCATTGGAAGATAACTCTCATTTTATGATTATATGTGACTGATGTATTGTTATCTGAGATTAAGAATGTATTTATCAAACATGCAGATGTAAGTTTGAAGTCTGTATGTATTTGAAAAATTTATTTAAGCTCCATTGTTTAGTCTGTTACACATTATACATTATTTTCTGATTCTATATTTCAAATTTAATGTTAAGTTTGTTGTTTTCTGATGATTATTACCTTCCCAGGTCCCGTAGCAGAAGACATGTTTCATTGGCAAGCAACTATAATGGGACCCCCTGACAGTCCTTATGCTGGGGGTGTTTTTCTAGTCACTATTCATTTTCCCCCTGATTATCCATTCAAGCCACCCAAGGTATTGCCTTAGTGTCATGCTCAATACTACTTCAACAATTCTGCTTTTATTATATCTATGCTAAGAGAATAGTGGATTTTTTTCGTTTATGTTGATACATTTTATATTTTTCCTGAATTTTAGATTGTTCCTACCATTTGTTGAATAAATTTTATGATTTTTTTTAAAGATATTTTTGTTTTGATTTGAAACATGCAATGCACGCTTCCTTCGCTATGCTGTTAAAATCTTTTCACAATGTAACTTGGGTTGGGTGCCTTGACTGAGATGTTTATACTAGTGACATATTGAATTTTGGCAGTTACTGATGTGTGTGCTAAATCACAGTCTGGTGGCATTTTTGGAGTTAGATGAGTCCATACCATTTACTAATGAAAATGCTGTTATTTTATATGTAGTGGACTATTCTAGTTTTTTGGTTGTTGAGTTTTATTTTATGCCTAGAAGTTTACAATATGTGCTTGCTTGCTTTAGAAACAAATATTAGTTTTCCTGGATGGGGAGTTGCTTATTTGCTGTTTTCACATGCTGAAGTTTCTAAAAGTTACCTGTAGTCTGTATAGATGGAGCTACCTCGTTAAAACCAAAAATTTTCAATGAGTAATAAAATGTTAAAAAACTAGCTAAATAATGAATTCTGTAATTATAAGCTGTGAAGTGAAGGTGCTAAGTTTGAAGTAGCCGCTATTTGGAGAATGCAACTAGGAGTCGTGGATGCTGTTTTTTGTATAGCATATGAGGGGACCGAAGGAGTTGACAAATTAAATTTCAAGGGGAAGATTTTGGGGTTAGAGCAGTTGGGGAGAGAGGTATTAGAAGATATGACTGTGGAACTGGTGGTTACTCAATATCTATACGACAGAAGAACCTGTTTTTCTTGGTTCAGAGAAACCATTGACCACCAGAGATTTTCAGATCCTTCATGTGATTGGGTGTACTTTAGAGAGTAAAGTGTAAACAGTAACTCAAGAGTTTACATGTTCATAAATTTCCATTTGCTTGTATTTTATAAAAATATCAACATTATTATTTTTTATTATCCATAATCATAAAATTCCTACTTTATTCATCCGATTCACCATGAGTGGTGATGTATGCAAATAAATTTACTGTGGTTTCTGTCACTGAGGGCTGGTATCGTTACTCTAACTTTACCTTTAAATCATTTAAAGGAAAATTGTCTGGTTGCACCTTAAAGACAAAACATAATTAATTCTCTAATTCAGTGATCTGGATTCAGTCTTTCTATTTGATATTTCAGAATTTAGATTTGAATTATTTGCTTAGAAAGTATATGTTAGCAACTCTTCTGTTTTTTGGAAAATGGAATTAGCTTTTCCAATGACTTACTTTTATGTTCACCGTTACTACTCTTTAGACGTGACCTCCAATTCACATAAAGCTCCTTTTATTCAATGCTTTAACCCTTCTTTTTCTGTATGTCTACTTTATTTCTTGCAGGTTGCATTCAGGACAAAAGTTTTTCACCCAAATATCAACAGCAATGGTAGCATTTGTCTCGATATCTTAAAGGAGCAGTGGAGCCCTGCCTTGACAATATCTAAGGTTATGACTGTACTAAACTTCTTAATGCTAATCTTCTATGGCTTTACTTGTGATGGAAAGGTAGTTTTGCAATACAGTAACAATGCTTATAATCACAAATATTTCTGAGGCAAAGAATATACAAGTAATCGGTAGAGAAATCCAACAGTTAATTTAGCATCGTGCTACTTGTGGTCTGTGTGATATGAGGATGTCTGTCATAATCCAGAATATTGATGGTTACGTATGGCATGGGGCGAGTGCCATACATAATCTATAAATTGATGGTTAAAATTTCTTGGAAATTGTAAAATCATGAATGAGACTCATTAAATATGAATTGGAATCCACTAAACTTTATGATTTCTAATAAATTTCACCCAAAAATAGTAGGGTGGGCTCTTTCGTTTCTCAAGTTATGAAAAGTATGCTGGGTCTATTTCACATTCTGGGGCCTGGACTGCGTGCAATACTTGTAGTATACTATTTTATTCCATGCATCTGTTTCACCATATAAAACCTAAGTTCTGGCTAGCAATATTGTATATCATTCAAGGAACACTTCTTAATGTGGTCTTGTGAAACTTTTTCTGGGAGAAACATCGGAAGGCCTCCTATTGCAATGTTTTATGTATATGGTTGCTGTTTCTCTTAGACTATTGCTGTTTTTTAAATGGGTGGGAAGGGTTTCTCTTTCCTTTTTCAGGTGCTGCTCTCCATTTGCTCCCTATTGACGGATCCAAACCCAGATGATCCCTTGGTGCCTGAAATTGCTCATATGTACAAGACAGACAGGTCCAAGTATGAGACAACTGCTAGGAGCTGGACTCAGAAGTATGCAATGGGCTAGTATGTTGCAATGAGGCCTTATATTATAGGATAGGACAATGTTCCTTCCATTTGTTAAAAGACATTAATGTATAATCTATCTTTCCATTCCCGCTGTTGACTTATGTCGTGGATAGGTCTCTTGTTGCCCACATACATCTGTGAAGACAATAGGGAGGATTTTTAGTGTGTTTGTATGAAACTTCTCCTCTGTGAGTGCTGGGAAATATCAGTTGCTGATATTCTTCACTTGTGCTCACAATTATTTATCTTTGCATACTATGATGATTCCTAGTTCCTACAACTTACTCGGATTCCTTACCAATACTTCACTTCTTTATGACATTATAGTGATAGCTATATACCGAAACTATATATTTGTATTATTGACTATGGAATCATCTTTTGTTCTGTTTGGTGAAAAGTTGTTTCATGGATACCCTTCTATTAAATTAACCAAGTTTTGTTTATTTTGTTTCAAACTCCAACAACTATTTTTTCTCTTTACATAAAGGTGTGTCAAAAGTTACAAGAATGAGTGATTCTCCCTGTGCACCTCTTTCTTTTCTTACTGCATCTTCAAAATTTCAATTTTATCCTTTTTTTATTAAGAATCAATGGGCTTTTGAAAACTAGTTAAAATTTTTACGTGTTTCGAAAATTATTAAAATCTTAATCAATTTTTGAAAGTCAGCGTCAGCTTTTTTGAAAATTGATTAAGAAAATTCTTTAACCGACTTCGAAAGTCAGTGAAGAAAAATTTCTTAATTGATTTTGGAAAATCAATTAAGAATTTTAAGAAATTTTAACCGGTTTTTGAAAATCAGCTGAGATTTTTTTTATATATTTTAGTTTACTTTTTTATTTTTATACTAAAAATAATAATAATAATATTTTTAATTTAATAATAATAATTATTTTTTTAACTTGATATTTAATTGATATTTTTAAAATTAATATTTCCATTTATTTAATTTAATATTTTATATAATTTAATATACATTAATATTTAAATTTATAAAATATAATATCAAATAATAACAAATAATACATATTAAAAAATTTTAAAAATATGTTAATGGTATTTAGAAAATCGATTAACATATATTAATTTCTTATGCATTAAAAAAAATATTAGATTAAATTTTATAAATTATGTTAACATAACAACAATAATAATAATATTAAAAATCTTAAAGTAAACTAAAATAAAAAATTAAAAAAAAATTAAATGACTTTTGAGAGTCGGAATTTTTCTTTTTCTTAACTGGATTTTATCAGTAAAAAAATTTCTTAATCAATTTTTGAAAATTGAGTAAAGAATTTTTTTAATCGACTTCCAAAATTTGATTAAAATTATTGATTAAAATTTTAATAATTTTGCTTTTAACCGGGTTTTTAAAAATCTATTCATTCTTAATCAAAGAAGTGAAAGGAGGATTTTGGAAATAAAGAAAGAAAGTAAAGAAATGCATATATATATATATATATATATATATATATATATATATATATATATTATAGTGAAAACATATCCATTCCACTTTTTTATGATAATCAAAATAATAAAATTATTATTACTATAATTACAAAAGTAAATACATATAATTTTTAAAATTTTATTGTAGATAGTTATTTTAGATTAAAATATTATTAAATTAAAAAAAAATCACTTAAAACTTGGTAAAATTGTTACATAAAGGGTGACAAAGATAAAATAAGTGTTTTAATTAAAAAATATTATTTAAAAGATAAAAGTGCAAAAAACAAAATGCGTGCAACAAAAAAGAATCCCTTATATAATAACTAATAATAAAAAATAAAATAAAAAACAATTAAATTTAAAAAAAATGGTAACTTAAAAGGTAAAAATAATAAAATAATTTTTTAATTTTAAAAGAATTGTTCAAATAGTAAAATTGAAAAAAAAAAGTGGACAAAAAAGGGAAATTCCTTCGTATAGGTATCCAGTGAAAGCACATGCTGTGTGTTTACTTTATTTTTTATAATAAAAAATAACAAAATGATTATTCTTGTTATTATCATAATTATAAAATTAAATATAAATAATTTTATTGTAATTAGTTTCTATTTACTTTTTCTTAGAAATTTTTTAATTAAAAAATAGTTAAGTTTAGAAAATAATAAAATAAAAAAACAATTAAATTTAAACAAACTGTCACTTAAAAGGTAATATGGATTAAATAATTATTTTGTTTTAAAAAAAATATTTAAACAATAAGATTGGAGAAAATAATGACTACTAAGAAGTAATGGAATGTTATTAATAAAAACTATAAATATAATAAATAAAAAAAGAAATCTGTGATAGTTTCGTACAAAATATTTAAAATAACACGTAAATCTACAAAATCAGTTAATAATTATATTTTTAAAAGAACCATTTAGTAATTATATTATAAAGCATAAAATGGAAATAAAAACTGAATGTATAAAAGGAGGTATCTTTTTATATACAGGTATAGATGTATTATAAGTTGATAATATAAGTAAATTGATTAAGTTAATATAAGAGAAAAATAAAAAAATAGTAAGAAGTAATTGAATTTTAATCATAAAAATTATAAATATAAGATTTAATTACTTAATTAGTTTTCAAATTTAGGAGCTACTGTCAAATTAGTTCATTTTTTTAAAACGTATTAACTTGTTTCTATCTAATATAATTGCATTAATCAAGTGAATTGAAAGATTTAAATGTTTGGTAATGTAATAAATAAATCTACACTTTTTTTCTTTTCTATGTTGTTCTTGCATGCACTCATCTTTTTCTTTCTCTTATCTGTTCCTCTTGACATTAAAGATGATAGATGACAAAAATTACATCTTTTTATGAACATTCTCTAATGTTATTCTTTTCCAAATGACGACTAATAATATTAAAAATGAAAAGAAAATAATATTTTCATTAAATTAATCGAAAATCATTTCCATTTCCATTTTTCACCCTACCATCGAAAATCATGAAATCACCCTATGTGATCTTAGAAGATATGTGATACAAGAACATAAAATCAACTTATTGTTATGTTTGATTTATAAGTAAAATGGGTTAAATATGTTTTTAGTCCCTAAACTATTGGTCGTTTCTGGTTTTCGTCCCTCTTTCAAAGTAAGGTACAATTTGGTCCTCATTCTTTTCGAAAACGTTCGTTTTAGTCCTCGAAAACTAACACCGTTTAAAAAGTTGGTCCTCATTTAGCAACAAAATGAGGACTAAAACCAAAGTTCCGAAGACTAAAACGAACGTTTTGAAAAGAATGAGGATCAAATTATACCTTACTTTGAAAAAGGGACGAAAACCGGCCAATAATTTAGGGACTAAAAACATATTTAATCCTAAGTAAAATTAACGAAAACATATGAGAGCGAAAATAAAATCATCTGTCTACCCTATGTTTTGGAACATGCAAACAATAGTTACAATTTTTTTATTAATTTAATATTTAAATTGATATATTATTTTGTATATGAGTTTACTTTCATGTAGTCTAATAGTATATTTAATTAATTAATTTTATATTATTTAACGAACATTTAAAAATTAGTTACTACAAAAGTTAATAAAATTTATTCATTAATTTATAACTAAATGGTGAATTTTTTTATTAAATATTAAATTTTAATTATATATATATATATATATATATATATATATATATATATATATATATATATATATATATGTGAGATTTGCTAATTTACAAATGTTTTTTTAGTTGGTATATTTTAACAAAGTGTATCAAGTTTTAGGTTACAAAAATATAATCATTCAAATAAAAATATATTTTTAAGAGTATTTTAATAATTTTAAAATTTAATTTAAAAAAAATTAAAAGGTAGTTATTTATCATCATGACTTTATAGTTATTTTTAAAATAAAAAAAATGTAGTTATTTATCATTAACTTTATAGTTGTTGCCACATGTATTAGTTGTTTTTTTTTAAATAAAAATAAAAGGAAATTATCTATCATTCCTGACTTCAATGTCTTAAAAAAATATGAGTGGATCATTAATGTCATTTTGGTAACAGATTTCTTTTGCAACTTTTACTTATATTTTTAATAACATATTTTCATTCTTTTTAAAAGTAATGGTTATTATTTCATGGATCTCCTCCAAACAGTTAATTATTAATCTCATATATATATATATATATATATATATATATATATATATATATATATATATATATATATATATATATATATATATATATATATATATATATAATTTTTAAACATACTTTTGTCGTAATTGAACTGAATAATTATGCATAAATCAGTTGACATATTTGTGATTATTTCAACTAATTTTTAAACTCTTATGGATAATAATCGATTAAAAAATATATAAATTTCAACTTTATTTGGAGTTAAGATATTAAAAGGCACTTCTATAACAATATCTATTGATCACTTCTAAAATTCCACATTTTAACAAAGTTTTACATTAAATCACCAACTACAAAAATGCTATATGTGAAAAGTTATAATAAAAAATCTTATTTATTTTATGCAATCACATTCATTTATAAAAATTATATATTCCTAAAATTTATATATTTTTAAAAATATTATAACTAAAAGTATTCCTAAAATCATGGATAATAGATAACTACCTTTTTATTTTATTTTTTCTTTTAAAAAACAACTAATACACAGTAACTATAAAGTCAATAACTACTTTTTATTTATTTTTTATTTTAAAAAACAACTAATACACAACAACTATGAAGGATAAATAACTATCTTTTTTTAATTAAATTTTAAAATTATTAAAATACCCTTATATTTAAAGTGGGTTTTTATTTGAATGAGAAGATTTAAAAAAAACCTTCCATAAATTAACAAACCATATATATATATATATATATATATATTTGTGATAAAAAAAATAACGAAATTTATTAGTACTATAATTAAAAAAGGGAATGCAAATAAATTTAATATTCTTTTAAAGGGTTAAATTAAAAGAATAATTAAATAAAGAATATTAAATTTAAAGAATGTTAATAGAAAAAGGAAAAAATGGTAAATTAATTATTTTAATTTAAAAGAATAGATATTTAAAGGATAAAAGAGGAAAAAAATTGTGTACACCAAAAAAAAGTCCTCTTATAAATAGTATAGTATATAATAGTATATAATAGTATATAGATATCATAGAAGTATATATAATATAATATATAATATCTATGAAAATATAGATATTATAGAAGTATATATAATATAATATATAGTATAGATACTTTCCTATTACATTAAATAATATTTTTAATTACGTTTTAAAAGGTAATATTTTGTAAATTTTAAAATAAAATTGACTTAATTATTTAAAAAGATAAAAGAAACCAACTGAGAAAACATGTTAAAGGATAAAACTATCATAATCTACAACAAATTATATAAAATCCAGGGCAGGAGAGTGTGTGTAACCAAGTACCAGAAAGGAATACCATTCTCTCTCTCTTTAAAATTCTCTGCCTTATATTCACTCCATGGAAGAAGTCAGTTTCAGTGAGGAGAAATTTGTCACTTACAAGCACGTCGACCATGGTATTTTGAATCAAACAGCAAAGGTAGTTCGGATCTCGATGATGGATGCAGATGTCACAGATGATGAAGACGAAGGATTAGTTAAACTTCATAAGACAAAGAAGATTGTGAATGAGATCAGAATAGTGAAGAAGAAACCTTCAACCAGTGTGTCAGTGAAACAACACATTAAAGAGCCTGGTAGAAGAAAGTTTAGAGGAGTTCGTCAAAGACCATGGGGAAGATGGGCAGCAGAAATCAGAGATCCTTTCAAGCAAACAAGAATCTGGTTAGGGACTTATAACACTGCTGAAGAAGCTGCCATGGTTTATGACAAAGCAGCTATTAGTTTCAGAGGTTGTCATGCTCTCACTAATTTTATCAAACCTCCTACAATGGAAGACATACACAAGTCTTCTACCCAGGAAGACATGCCTATGGAAGACATGCACAAGTCTTACACCAAGGAAGACATGCTTACAATGGAAGACATGCACAAGTCTTCTACCAAGGAAGACATGCCTACAATGGAAGACATGCACATGGATGCTGTTTCTTTTGAGTATGGTTGTTATGATGAATCTCAAGGTAGTTGGAGTGGTTTGGTTGAGAATGTGAGTGGTGGGGCTGGTTCAAGTAGAGAGTCTCATCTGTCTTCACCCACTTCTGTGCTGGGACTTCAACATGAGAAACATGAGAAACTTGTGCCGGAAGAAGTTTTTGAAACAGAGGGTTTGTTTATAGAAGATCAAAGTTTCGAAGATACTTTCTCTTTTGTAGATTTATATTTACCCTCCATTGATTTCAATTCTGGAATAGATTTCATGGTTGACACTAATGTAAAACCGTCTGATGACGATCGGTGTGATATTTCCCCTCTTGACAATGAGAATTTTCAATCATTCAACTGGGATATAGATAGTTACTTCAATGATCTTTCTTCTCCTAAGACATCTGGATGAAATTTTAGATGGTTTCTTTAGCTATCTCATCACAGAATGTATGCTTTCAATTTTGTTGTGTAACAAATATTTGGTAATCTTAACCAAGCTTAATTTTCAGTTTTGATTCTTGATCTTTATTAGAAGAATAACATATTTTGATGTTCATGTATTAAGTTTGAAGAATAGGGGAAATATTTTTGTTTGGTCATTAGGAGCAGTGTAAAAGGCTGCAAGTTATGCACTGAAGTTTAATTTCACGTGTAGTGTTGGTTGACCATTAAGTATCTCACAGCCACATATCTTTGGCTACACTTTTGGAGGTAAAATTTCTTTTCTTTGAAATAAAATAAACATGTTCTTTTTGTCTGACATTGTAACTACAATTTAAATAGACTAAGTGAAGGTATTAAGCAAGATTAGGTTTCAGAAAAAATGGTTAAAGACATATATATAAAAATGTTTATTTGTTAGCTGCACAAATATTAAGATAGTTATAAGAATTTTTGTCAAAGATACTATTCCGCTTTGTCTTTTGTTGAAGAGGACATTAGCTTTGAAGAGGCATGTGGTGAACTGACACCTCACAACTATTAAAAGAAATGATGTAGACCTGAAATAGATATGATAGATGTCGGCATGAGCTGAAGATGGGGGAGTACCAGCATGATCTTTTTAAAAGAATGTGGATGGAATGTAGTAAGAAAAGGTCTATTATGAAACCAAACCAACTTCCAGCACAAAGATTTTGGGTACTAAAGATGAGTCACTTGGTCCCATCAACAGACATTGTATTGACCCATTGATTTGAAGAAAAAAAAATATTGATTAGGAAGTAGAAAAGAAACACTGGAATATAACAGAATGCCTTGATTGTCGAGTGATGTTTCTAGATATATTTACCTTGTGCTCTCTCTATCTTATACACTAGGGATTTCTTAGCTTTGCCTAGAAAGAAAAAAAGATCACGGTGTATTGGAAAGTGTGGACATTGATCTTAAAATTGTAAGAGAAATAAGAGAATGGTGAGTTTATGGTAAAAATGGCAGCACGCTTATTGAACTGGCTCTAGCTATAAATGACTAATTTTGGGTTTGGTCAAATGTTTAGGGAGAAAAATAGGTTGAGGTTGGTACAGACTTTTTGTTGGTCGGGTGCTTTTGTGTGTACATGTGAAGGAGATGAGATTTAAATGAGAGGGCAGAGCAGAAGAGAAGAGAAGAGAACAGAACAGAACAGAGCAAGTTGCATGCCTGTCCACAAACAAAGGGGTGTTCAAAACCAGATTCATACTCATGCAATGTAAAATGCAAAACTCTGTCATTGGTCCTTTTTCACGTACCTTTTACTGTGCCCATAAATTTGTATTGAGAAGATGAAGGGTTAATAATTAATCAGGACAGCACAGATTGACAGTGCCCAAGGTAGCACCTGGCCTAGGTCAAAAATTCAAAACGGCATTTTCCATTGTCGTCTAATGCAAAGCAGCATTAAATGGAGAGCATCTCTAATTCCTCCTTTTTCATGCCACTGCTCTGCCATCTCTCTGCTACTCACAACTTGCTTTCTTCTTTTCTCTCAAACTTAGCATCTCGACCAGCAAATACACTCTCATCCTTATTTTCTTCATCTTCGTTGAAATACTTGTTTTATAAAAGATGGTTCATAACCAATAGATTAATATTCCATATTTAAACCATTTAGTTAACCAAAATGACGATATTATCCTTTCCGAATTAATAGTTTTTATTTGGAATATGATAAATAACAAAATATCTTCTTTTATTATTTGTTAAATAACACAATATTTATTGCAACTTTTTTCCTCTACACTCAAAAAAGTAGAGGTGACAAAAAGATTATTACAAATTATTTGGACAACTCAGATAGTAAAAAATATAGGTTAAGATAATTTCTTCTGACAGTCTAAAAGTATAGGTGACAAAAATACTATTACAAATGATTTGAACAACTCAGATAGTAAAAAATATAGGTTAAGATAATTTCTTTAATCTGACAGTCTAAAAGTATAGGTGACAAAAAGACTATTACAAATGATTTGGACAACTCAGATAGTAAAAAATATAGGTTAAGATAATTTCTTTAATCTGACAGTCTAACACAATCTGTCTTGTTCAGTCTGATAGACCAACCTGATAGATCACTATGACAGCTCAGCATCATTCAAATGCAGACAAAAATGATATATTTAAATAAGTGATCAATTATTCAAGTGCAGTCACACATCAGCTCCTTGCCTAAGAGCTCAACAATCTGGAAACTCCACTAATGAGATTGTAAAATTTAATTGGTTCTTAAATAGTGAGTTCCGTCCTATTTTTTATAGGCCAAAATCAAACCAATTAACTCATTTTACGACCTTTACTCAAGTGAAATTTTAATATAATTTTTACTTTAAATAATTTTATCTACTTTGATATTTTTATTTCACAACTAATAATATATAATAAGTTTATTATTAGTTTTTAAACTTTTACACTACATTTTTATTGTATTTCTTTTTCCTCTACACTCAAGAGTAGATGTGGCAAAAAGACTCAGTCTAACATGTGATTTCGACAAATGGATAGTAAAAAATGTAGGTTGAGATAATTTCTTCAATCTGACAGTTTGACACAATTTGTCTTGTTCAGTCTGACAGACCAACCTGATAGATCACTCTAACAATTCAGCATCATTCAAATGCAGACAAAGATGATATATTTAAATAAGTGATAAATTATTCAAGTGCAATCAGACATCAGCTCCTTACCCAAGAGCTCAACAATCTGGAAACTTCACTAGTCAGATTGTAAAATTTAATTTGTTCTTAAATAGTGAGTTAGCCTAACCCGTCCTATTTTTGACACGCCAAAATCAAATCAATTAACTCATTTTACCACCCTTACTCAAGTGAAATTTTAATATAATTTTTACTTTAAATAATTTTATCTACTTTGACATTTTTATTTCACAACATATTGATAATAATATATAATAAGTTTACTATTAGATTTTAAAACTTTTATACTACATTTTTATTGTATTTCTTTTTCCTTTACACTCAAGAGTAGATGTGGCAAAAAGACTCCGTCTAACATGTGATTTCGACAAATCGATAGTAAAAAATGTAGGTTGAGATAATTTCTTCAATCTGACAGTTTGACACAATCCGTCTTATTCAGTCTGACAGACCAACCTGATAGATCACTCTAACAATTCAGCATCATTCAAATGCAGACAAAGATGATATATTTAAATAAGTGATAAATTATTCAAGTGCAGTCACACATAAGCTCCTTGCCCAAGAGCTCAACAATCTGGAAATTCGACTAGTCAGATTATAAAATTTGATCGGTTCTTAAATGGTGAGTTAGCCTAGCCCATCCTATTTTTGATAAGTCAGAATCAAACTGATTAACTCATTTTACCACCCTTACTCAAGTGAAATTTTAATATAATTTTTACTTTAAATAATTTTATCTACTTTGACATTTTTATTTTAATTATTACACAATTTGCAATATTTACTTTATTGTTCTAATATCATAATTAAGATATTGATATTGGTAGTTTATAAGTTATTAGACTTTTGCCTTTTACTTTTTTTGAATAATTTTTGTTTTGATTTTTAAAATTTCAAGTGTGACTATATATATTCTATTAATTTTAAACTAGCATAATGTATTTTAAAGTGATTAAATTAAAAATGAAAATTATATTATTTTTATCAGTTAAAATATTCTTTTATTGAAGTTTAATAACTATATATTTCATATTTGAATGTCATCCTTTTTTTCAACACTTATTTTTATAAATGTGATTTAACATTAAGTGAAATAAAAAAATTGCAAATACTATCCATAAATTTCAAAAGATAAAAAAAAGTCAGCAATGACAAGAGTCGCCCACTAGATTTTAACTTCTATTCATATAGCTAAATAGAAAAACAGTTACTATAAAATATTAAAAAATATAGAAGGAAAAAAACATGTTACTAGTTAACACAATGAAAATATAATATACTAATTTTTATTTTGATTGAAAATTTCAATGGATTTTAAGATACAATACCAGAGAAATAATATAAACACAATTACTGAAACAAAAATTAAATTTAAAACAATCAATTCATAAATAAATAGAAAACTAGCGTTTTAAATGAATTAAAATTCAAAAGTGCTCCAAACTTTTTTTAATAGGATAAAATTAAAGTTTATGTATGATATCGTATTAAGATATTGTGTTTATCACTTTAATTTAACAAATAATTTTATCACATACCTAAAATTTGATATTAACTTAATTTTTTTTTCACTGTCTACTTCCAAGTGTTAGTTTTTAAATAGTTTTTCTTTTTTTAACTTTCCACTATATTTTTTATACTAAATTATTATATTAATATTTTATTCTTAAAAGGAAAATAAAAAACATCTCTATTAGACTCTTATTAAGAATAAAAGTAAGTCTGATAGTCTTCTTAACATTTTTTTCTTGTTCCACATAATTGAATGTTAGATGTAAGTATGTGTATATTGTAAGGTATTTTTGTCAAACTTTATGTTTAAATTGATAGGAACAAATTATTCTTTATAGTAGATTAGGAGTCTAGATGTTGGTTAGTTAGGATGATGTTTTTTTAAACACTAAGGTGCATTTTTTTTCACAAAAAATCATATGATGTTCTTTTTGCTATGTCATATGAGATATATTTTGTTTATGATCTTTTTTAAGTTACACCAATACATTTTTTTTTCATTTGCACTCATCTAAGCTAATGTGTCATCTAGACTCAAATTATACATTCTAAAGATTTTTTTTTTCAATACATAAATTGTGAGTTTATGAATTGGATAGACAAAAAAGAAACTTTGTTATTAAATTGATTAGAACAATGACGATTTTTCTTGAGTTCGTGAAATCTTTAACATTTCTTTATCTGATTTGACTCTGTATTCTCTTTTGTTTGTGAAATACTTATGATCAATATAATTTTTTATATATTTTTTTGATAAATTATGGTGTTTACCTTCTTATTCCTTTTTTTTTTCACACTTTTTATTTTTGCATTGTGATGTGTAAAAAGGTTGTAACACCCAAATTACTTCTTAATTTTATATATTTTCTATTAAGAATTCATAACTTTTTTCCACCTGTTTTCTTTTTTATCTTTCTTGTACCTGTTTCTAAATCTGCAAACTTATTATTTTTTCTTCTAAATCTACTCTATTAATTTGTTGTTGCAATACTATTTTTTTTCTTAAATACAATTTTGATTTCTTTCTATTATTTTCATTATGTAATTTTAATTTCTTCTTTTAAAACACATTTATTTGTCATTCTATTTTAAAAAATGTAACGTGCAGTACAGTTCAATTCATTTAAATAAAACTCACATACTTTTAAATAGTATTCAAACCTTATACAATGGTTATGATAAATTTATTTGTAAATAAAAAAAAGTAAAATAATTTTTTTAAACTATATTTTGCTTTATACAATCTTTGTCATATTAATTTCTTTAAACATGTTTTTTTTTTCACGGTAGGTATTCTTAAATGATAAAAGAAGAAATATTATTTTTTATGTTTTAAGTTTTTATGAAAATTCAACTAAATAAATCATAATTTAAATAATTTAAATCTATGATAATGGTTATTTAAAAGTAGATGATTGATTATGTTCACTTTTAACATGTGATTTGTTATCATATTCTTAATGTGAGTTCATCATTTGTGATTTATTTACTTATATTTTAATTAGGTAGCTTGTTTTCATTATTTGCTTAATCAACATGTACTTTCAAGTCCCATATAGTATCAATGTTTCATTACATAAAAAATCACATTTTTAACCATATCATATTTTCACTGAAATTAATACCAAATAGCCCTAAGCCCGCTAGGTATCAACTGTCAAAGAGTTTGCATGGGTTGAGATTTTTCAAATTCAAAATTAGATAAAAGATAATTTAAAAATGTAATCATATAATAATATTATAATTTATTCATTAATAATTATAAATTAAATTTTAGTTATTAACTATATTGAACTAATTTAATGTATAAAAATAAAAATTAATTTAATTTATACAATTAAAAATATTAATTAATATATTTAAAATTAAAAAAAATACTTAATTTTGGTAGAATTGAATTGAAAGTTATTTCTTCCTATCACTATTTTATGTTAATATATCACAATTAGCATGAGGTTATAGTGTAATAGAAATAGTTAACTTAGTGAATATATACACAAATTTGTTTGCACTGATAGCATATTAAAAGCTATTTATATAATTTTTTAAATTTGTTATAATAAAATTAAACAGGCTTAAATGAATAATTTTTCTTAGATGAATCATTTTATTATTATAAAATATAAATATAGTATTCATATTTATTTGACAGTAAACAATTTTGTACTCCAGTTAGTAATTTAAAAATACTTTTTTAGAGTAATATTTATATAAGAAAATAAAAGAGTACTATTTATATATCTCTGAGTATTTTCTATCTTATCTATCAAAATGAAATCATTCAAACATATTTATCTTACAACAAAATATAATTGAATAATATTTTAAAGAAAATAATAGAAGAAAAAAAAAATTGTTTGGTTTCTAGATTTTTCGTGTTCGAAAACAGGTTTAGTTTTGAGTCTAAAAGTCCAAACCACACACAGCTGCCTCAGGCTGAAAGCCCATGTGTATTGTTCCGCGCCCTCAAATTGACGCCACGAATCCCTCTTTCTCTCTGCAAGAAGAAACTAAAACCTAAATCATCGTTACGCCGTATCTGATGTTGATTCGGAAAATCACTTCTCAAATGTCACGACCACATATAGAGACCAATTCCGACACCCAACTGAGAATCGAAGAAAGAGCTTTTTCCGCCGCTGGTGCGGCCTTCCTGTCCGCCATTATTGTTAATCCTCTCGATGTCGCCAAGGTATCCATCACTTTTATGGTTTTTGTTAGTAAAAAAAGTTCCAATATAATTGTATGAATGTCATGGTGACATACTACTCTGCTTTCAGACAAGACTACAAGCACAGGCCGCGGGTGTTCCCTACCAGGGTGATTGCCGAATGACACATTTTCATACTAACACGGTAAAGATTCTCTAAAATTTATGTTCTTTAACTGAATTGAGTTTTATACAGTTTTAACTTTTGTTTATTTTCAGAGGCTACAAGATGTTATGTGTCCTGTTTCTGGCTCTCAGCCATCACGGCCATGTCCTTCTGGGTGTTACACTTATAAAGGGACATTAGATGTTTTTTACAAAGTTACACGGCATGTAAGTTGCAAGATTTCACTCCACTCTTGTCAAATGAACCTTCATTTTCTTATTGTGAAAATAGTTATTAGTTAACAGTAGTTATGTATATTGGATTATTTTGTCACAATGGAAAATCAGAAATTTTTACTGTGTCGTCCATAAAGACATGTTGTGTAAGTGGTCTTGTTCTTGTAATCTTGTTAATTTTGCTAATTTTGAGAGCTATAAGGTTGGTTTAATAGGAAAAGTTGGAAGAGAGGGTGGAAGAGGATAGGTTGTGAGTTCAACTTTTCCATTAACAAAAAATACTAACAAAACAGGATTGTGACAATAACTAATTGCCACTACTGATACACAGGACATTTGGAGATAGAATTAGATTTATATTTTTATGTGTCAAGGTAGTTAATTAGTTATGGTTTTGACAAGGCGCAAAATATGGAAATTTGGTTGATAGTTTAGGCATATAATCCTCTTAGACCTTAAGTTTGTGAAAAAAAGCAGGTTGATAAATTCTCTGCCATATTCAAAGTTGATTAGAATGAAATCATGTTTCTAGGATTGTATGGTGAAGGAGGGGGATTTCTGTGGTATGCCCCTGTTTAGATTCAAATATAACTGATAACTTATGTTTGATTTAAGGCTGAGATGTAGCAAGTCTGCCTATAAGGAACTCTAACCTTAATAGAGTTAAATGGTGAAATGGATTTATCAAACTTGCATGAAGTTTCTGATAATATTACGATAAAATAGTTTGTAAAGGGGTTGCATGTTAAGCCATGTTTTCACAAATACAGTAATTATTCAAGTCTGTATCGAATAGAGGGTTCACATGATTAACTTTTGCAGGAGGGTTTTACGAGATTGTGGAGAGGCACAAGTGCAAGTTTAGCATTGGCTGTGCCAACTGTAAGATATCTTTTTCTGTTCCATGATTTATGGTTTACTTTAAAGGCTGTATATTTTGAGTCTCCTTATATAATATATGTTAATGGTCTGTGTTTTTCTGCTGTCATATAGGTTGGAATCTACATGCCTTGTTATGATATTTTACGCAACATGATGGAGGAGTTTACAACAAAGAACACTCCAAATTTAACACCTTATGTTCCATTACTTGCTGGATCAGTTGCTCGCTCATTTGCTTGCATTTCTTGTTATCCTGTAGAACTAGCCAGGACTCGCATGCAGGTAATAATTTTAAATGCTAAAGTTGGGAGTATGTTGAATTTCTATCCTTACTTGTTTTTTTTTGTCTCATTCTTTAGGCATTTAGAATAACCCAAAGTGGCAAGCCTCCGGGGGTGTGGAAGACATTGCTTGGAGTCGTTCACCCTGACAAGGGCACAAGTATTTTTCAAAGCTGTTAGTGTACTCTTGGCATCTTTTTTGATTCATCTTTCTCCGTTAATTTGTTAGTTTATGAGTCTGTACGTGATTATTGATTAGGCGTACTTTTCTTCATAAACCTTTCTCATAAATGACCAAGTTTGCTGTGTCTGTTAGACTGTATGATGGCTCTATTTGTCATTCTTATTACTTTTTCTGAACAGTGCATAGGTACCGTTTCTTGTGGACTGGCCTTGGAGCACAACTTTCTCGGGATGTTCCATTCTCTGCTATTTGCTGGTCAACCCTTGAGCCAGTGAGATTTTGTTACATATAATGAGCAAAATGAGGAGTTCATTTTTATTTTTTGTTAAGGGTATTATGTGTTAACAATGAGCTTATTTTACAGATTAGGAAAAACATTCTGGGCCTTGTGGGTGATGAAGCAAGTGCAGCCGCTGTCCTTGGAGCAAATTTTTCTGCGGGTTTTGTCGCTGGAACTTTGGCATCTGCTATCACATGTCCACTAGATGTGGCAAAAACTCGACGACAAATAGAGGTTATTTCTCAAAGCCCTGACTTTGTATAAAATTTCTATTCCATTAATCACTCTACCGTTCCCAAGAAAAGGCAGAAATTTGGACCTTGCATCTTCAAGAAAAGCAACCAACCTAGGTTCTCGTAGAAGGCGACATTTATCATTTAGAAAATACCAGCTAGCTCCTCACTCGAGTCAAACAGCCTGTGTTGCTATTCTGTTTTGGCTTTTAAACCTGTAAGCCAAGCCTCAGAAATCAATCAGAATACTTTATATCAAATAGATTATGTAGTTTATCACAACTTTACTGACTTTTGATTCTTTTTAGAGTGCCCTGCAAGGGGTTGGATGTGCTGTATGTGCATATTTTCACCTGTTCATGGTTGTCATTATGTGAACATATGACGTTGGGCTTCAAATTTAATGAATAATTCTAAGCAAGTTCAACGCATTTAGAATATTTAGCCACTGTTAAATTAAAGTAAGCTCCGTTCATGATGTAGATTAATTTTAAGAGTCGTATAACTGCCCATTTTCCAGCAACTCTAATCTTTAATGAACGGCCAGTAGGCAATTTTATTTACAGGAATAGTTTCCTAATGTAGAATCAACAGGGATATTTTCCCAATGTTTTGGTGTGATTCTCCCCCATCACTCATCGCCATTTTTAAATTTCAATGGGGATACATTTAATTATTTGACACGCATAAAATACATAGTTTGATGACTTGATTCTTCTTTTTGTTTTCTTTCTAAAAAATGGTCTCATTTACATTTTTCCAGAAGAACCATGAAAGAGCGTTAAACATGACAACAAGAACAACATTAGTTGAGATTTGGAGGTATGTACATCTTCCTAAACTTGTTATTGGTACGAATCAACATTACTTTAGAGGTAAATTTTGGACTTAGGCTTGTTAACTGACCTTGGGACTAACACTTTCTTGGGACAGGGATGGAGGATTAAGAGGGCTATTTACAGGTGTTGGTCCTCGCGTATTTCGTGCTGGTCCATCGGTTGGCATAGTTGTCTCCTTTTACGAGGTTGTCAAGTATGCCATACAGCATGCACGTCCCACTTCATCATAGAGTATATTTCTTTGGTGTAGGCTTCTAACTCCAGTTGAAAGTTAGATTAGTAGTTAATTACATTACATCCAAGACAGCAGTCTCATGCCCAATGAATCATGATCCTGATTTTCAAGAACTCAGCTCAAGAGGCAACAGAACAGACGGTATAATTGTAGTGCCCCCCTTGTATACGTTTGGCATATAATTTTGATCTCATTTGCAACACAGAAGAAAAGTTAATAAATGCCTTTGTACGAATGGTACAGTTTGATCAGCAAGTTGATTAACTTGCACATAGAAAATAGGTTTTGTTTTATTGAATTGGAACTCACGATTTTTTGTACTTTATGAATGATCACAAGCCCAATTCATTAACTTATATGGGCTAAGATTCTTTCGGAATATCCATTTCTTAGACAATTATTTTTGTAAACTAGAGCACTTTTATAAGGAAATCCTATAAACTAAGAAACAAACTAGGACAAAGCAATGCCATTAAAAATGATTCAGCTGTGCTAAAATGTTGAGTATTGCAACTACGTAATGTATCTACAGGTCCTTTTTTTAGATGTATCCTTTCTCATTCTGAGTTTCTTGGATCTTTTGTTTACTGCATTGTTATAACGCAAATTACATCTAAATGAGTAAGGGAGAATATTCATGCGATGATTTCCCAGATATTAAACTTACAAACTGGGAAAAATCAACCATTCAGCAAAACTTATTTCTAATAATTTAACAGTAGTGATGTTTCTAATGCCACTTGCAGGAATGAATTTTTTTTCAAAATACTAACTATCCAAGAATTACATTATGTAATATTGTCAAGTTTTCAAGTTTACCAGATTCGTTAGATTCTTGATTGTAGATTACGTCAGAGTGATTTGAATTATCACAAATAAAAGGACTGGGTATTATGAGTTTTATATAATTTTCTAAAATATTTGTATTAAAATTTTATCTTGAACCAGAGTTTCTTACCATAGGAAGTTATTGCGTGGTGTAAATCAATTATGAGAGATTTTAAAATCTTAGTGTATCAACAGAACGAATCAACATGCAATTATGAAGAAAAAAACTTACGTAATTTACATAATTGGCAATGGAAAGGATGACGGTTTTTAGTGTTTGGGTGAGCATGTGTAAAAATGATTTTGTAAGACTAGTTTTAGTGCTAATTAATTGTGAAGTAAAATATTTGTCTGAACATATTTATTCTAAAAACATGAACAATGCGTGTTTTCGGTTCCTTAAAATATAATTGAATGTAAGTTTAATCATCACAAAAACTTACTATGTTTTCTTATCACTATATTTATCCAGACCTTAAATCTACTTTAATCTTTTATCAAATTAATAGTAGAATTCAATATAAATTTTTGAATCTAAAAACAAAGTTGCTTAAACTTATAATTAAGTATTTAATTTAATATGAGCCCAACAATGTGTTTTGGTTTAGAATTTGGGTGATGATTTTTCATGTGACGTCACCAATTTATTTCAAAGCAAACCCATGCATTTTGGGCATAACATTTTTGTTCAATCACCATCAACCCACGTATGTCAGACTTTTCACGTCAAATTATTTGAAAAGCTTAATGTGTAGTTTATTGTCCACAAAAAAATTCAAATCAAAACTATGAGACAGTGCGAAGTTAGCATTATATCCTCCATCAACTAGAACATGTATGCCACTAATTAATTGGAGGAGGATTTGAAGAATATTTGCAGCCACACCCAACAAAAAGGTATGTAGTGTTGATTTGTTAATTATTACAATAATAAAGAAGAAAAAAGATGATGATGGTGTGGTGAAACACACTATTTCCTCCATTAACAATCATCCAACATTGACAAGAAACTAGCAAAGAGATAACAGAATATAAAATGGTGGCGTTAGAAGAGAAAAGTAGAGAAATTAAAAAAAACCACTCACTATAACATCCTTATCCATGCTAATACATTCAACCTGAAAAAGCTCCTACTATGTTCAATTCGTATGAAAAACAGTTACAGACATATAATTCATCAGAGCTGATGAGAAAACGCATCAAAGGGGTGGATGAGGTAAGTCAGCACCAGCGCCACAAGCATCAGTATATATGCAATTCCTTGGTCTATCGAAGTACCTGAACATATAAATACCCAAAAACCCAACAAAAACATAAGCTAAAAACAAACACCACATTCACCAACTGTCATGTCATGTCATGCAAACTAAATTGGAACACAAATGTCACTGTGTTGTTGACATTAATTTCATAATGACAACTGACAACTATGGTGAACAAGTACATGTAAGATAATTCAGGGACCATCTATGGATCTAGATTTCCTCAACTAAATTAGATTGCAACATCTACTTCTTCCACATCGGAAAGATCAAATTCAACCAAGAGCTGAAATGGAGCACGGCAGTTTCTTAGAGACATGTAAAAATTTCAGTATTGAATGTAACACTACATTGCTGATTCTTTCACATGGATAAGGGATGATTTTTCAAAGTAGGAATGAGAGAATTACCATCACTGGAAGGAGCAGGAGCAGGAGCATGGGAAAGAGACTGTGCTTCAAGAACAGCAGGTGAGAAAATGGCAAAGATAAAAGTATAGATCGCGAAAACTTCAGAAGCTGCTCTGAAAAAAGCCATTTTTGTTTCAAAGTTTCAGTAACAGAAAACGAAAAGCAGAAAGAGGTTAATATGTGTTGAATATAAAGTGAAAATGGAGAAAGTTTGATATGAAATAATATGAGTTAAATATGAAATATGATGGCATCTTTGTAGGGATTTGAGTGTCTCTGTTCATTCTCTTTAGTTGTAATGGGACCACCTATCACACATCTTTTCTTCTGTTATTTTGAAATCGATCAAAGAAGGCCATGTGCTACTTTTTTATTCTGTTTTCTCTCTCTCTGTCTTTTTTATTTTGTTGCTCTTACATTTTGTTGCCACATGTATGTGTCTTAGACTTAATCAATCTTCTATGCTAAAACAAAGTAGAATATACTTTTTAATTTCTTGGATTCTTTTATCTACCAATTTTAATTTCAGGAAAGTGATATTGAAAACATTTTTTATACAATTAATTGACCATTATTATCTAAATCAATAATGTTTTGACTAGGAATTAAATAAATAATAAGTCAAGTACTTGAACAGTTAATATTAGTTGTTGTTTTTTTTAATATTCGTTTTTCACAACTTTGACTAGATAAAATTAGGGATGTAAATTGGACAATGTGAGTTTGATTATTACATTTTTTTAAGTAAAAATTTATTCAGATTCTCATTTCTATAATTATTAGATATGATATTTTGGTTTTATCTTGGTTTCCATCGGGTAGGTATATTCATATTTAATAATTTTTAAATATTAATTAAATATTTTTTCACAAAAAGAATCACGGCTAATAAAATACGGTATTATTAATTATTTAATGTAAAAGAGACACATGTAGAGTTTATGTTATTAAATACTTAGAATTAAAATGCTTTTTACGTGAAAAAAAATCAAATTTATGTTTTAAAAATTATTTAATTTAATAAAATTGAAATTTGTGTTTTTTCAAGGTAATATACTGTTTGAATAAAATCACACGAAAAGAAAAAATATATATTTTAAAAATCTAAATGAACTTTGTAAATATTCAACACATCGAACAATAGTTGAAACATAATGAACAATTATGTGACAAAAGAAGGAAATAATTTTTTTTTAAATAAAATGAAAAAGAGAATAACGAAAGTAAGTTTAAACTAGAAATATTCTAATAATTTAAAATGTAGATAAGTATGAAAATATCTATAGAAATAATAATACATGAAGACCAGGTAGATACCACATGCTCATTTTCATGCTAATTTCAAAGACAAAGTATTAGCCATATCTATATGCACATACGCAATCAATACAAAATTATTAATCAAAATCGGGATGGACTTGGATAATATCCGTATAAATGGGTCATTTACCATTCCTAATAATAATACATATCTCTATTTTATGAACTTAGAAGGTTTGGATTACAGCAACAATTCATTTGGCAGTTTGGAATTTTCTACGACAATGGAGATGTTCATTATAATTTTACTGGACTAACTACAATTCTTATGTTTGAGTTGTATAAATAAATAAAATGTGGAATTGCAATTTTAGTTAAATTTCAATTCCAAATTAATGGGAACTTTGGTGAGATAATAATGTGTTGTGTTAGATCTAGTTTGAATAAAACAAAATTAATTTAGGTAGCGAGGAAGACTTCGAGGATCATGAATGTGCTGTCAGTTTATAGTTTAGGCTTTTAAAAAAATGAAAACTGGTGAAATAGAAAGTCCTTAAAAATATGAATTATCTTATTTCTTAGGGCTATATGTGACGGAAAAGAAAGAGGAATAAAAAGTTTTGGTTTGATGATTTGATGGACCACGAATTGATTGATATTTTGAATGGAAAGTTTGGTGGGCCAAAGGTTTAAAGATATGGCCACAAAATGTTGTATTGGTTGTATGATGTTTAGAAGACGATAAGCAAAGAGAAAAAATGGAGATTATGTTTGAAGATGAACAAAATCCCTTGTTTAAAGATGAACACAACATGAAAACAGAACATCCCATGTGTTCATGAATCATGATATGACCTCACACCACATTTAATCCTTTTTTTCTCCGATGCATTAACTACTTTCTTGTCCCATTCCAATCCAACATTTACCACCTAAACATATCTTTAATACAAAAGACAACAATTCGTTAGTTAGATATAATAATGTACATCTCAAGATTAAGAATTTTATTTCCCCAAAGGAGAAGCTTAGAGGAAAAAAAGGGGGGTTTGGGACCTGTGAAATCATTATTCAGAATGTTTAATAACAACATTTTGTGTTGTTGTTATCAAGCCATAAACGTACGTTTGTAAAATTACGTCCTTTGTGTTAAAATTACATAAAAATTACCACCGCAACAATTCAAACCGATGGATTAATTTGTTTTAGATTTTAATAAAATTATTTCTCACAAAAATCAATTTTAAATAAATAATGTTGAAAATATGTTTTTGGTTAATAAAATAACCGTATTTATTTGGCTTGCCAAATCTTAAGTCCAAAATAAATTCTTCAGTAAAAATTGTGAAAAAAAAATAGAAAATAATTATTCGAATGTCAAGTGTCCGGCCTAACTTTGACACCAAGGAAAAAATTAATGATTTATGTAGGCCAAGAACAAGACATTTTTTCGCTGATCAGGTTAGCTATTTTACCAAGTGCAACGAGAGTTTTGTTCTGTTCAAAATTAGGATTATTTAAATGTAAAAACGGTTTTTTCTTAGTTGGCAAACTGATTTTTCGTGGCACAACATTTGTTTGATCTGTTACCAAATGAAGTTTTGTTGTCTTAGAGCGCATCCATTCATTTGTTTTTGTTTTTTTTTTCAAGCAAGTCACTTTCTCTAATTTATTAGTAGACAAACGCCACAGGTCACTGTGTCGATAATTGAAGAATCCAAAGCAATTCAAAGGGGACCGTATAAGAGATGAATCTCTCACCACGTGAATGGTGTAAATCTATGGCCACATTATTTAAAATATTTCAAGATTCATGTTAAAGCAACAGCAAAATTACCAAACAAACACGCCAGATCCAGATAATGAAACTGAGTTCCTTGATTCTCAACATTTAAATGACCATCCAACAAACCATTTACATTGCTAAAAATTAATCAATACAGAGAGATTCTGTACTCAATCTCCCTTGGGCACAAAATGATTAGCAAACAAATACAAACCAAAATAATCACACCGCAAACCAGCTCATACCCCTAAAATGGTAGAAAACTTCATTGGAAACCTTGTTGATCTTACACAACAATCCTTTCCTTTTTTTACGCTTCACTTCTGGTACCTGCAACGATTTGGTTCAGGCTCGTCACTTTTCTATCAAGTATTCACAAGATTCCCAAAAGATGTGGTTTTTCCTATTTAAGAAATTCTCCAAATATTGGACTTCAAGTGAAAATAAGTTACTGTGATGTGACACTTTTTTGTGCACTGACAGCATAAAGTGTCGTTGTCAGTGAATCAGATATTCAAATTTCAAATCGATATATTTAGAAATCGTTCACTGTAAAATTCCCATTTTCAAAGTCGAAACTCTAAAATGATGACTAGCAAGTTGGAGTAATAGGACAATATAAGCTATTACACTAAATCACTACACTAGGACATGTATTTTTCAATGGGTGCGAAAAAGATCTCATAAAGTACTTTAAATGCAATAATTTAAAAATTACTTGATACACAATCGCACGTTATGAATGGAATAGGTATAAGGATATATATGACACCCTGCTCAATCAAATGAACTAGACTCCCTTAACATCATCCCACAATTTTATTTGAACATCTAATATATTGCTTAACATATCTTTAACTAGAGTGCATAACAAAATTATGCAAAATTTAATATGCAAACATAATCATCATGATAGTATTTGGATGTTCCAGAAACCACGCCAGACGGGGAGAGAAAAGATGTGATGGGGCAAGGTAGATTGGAGAAAATAACACGGAAAAGAAAGTTTTATTCTTATGGAAAATAATAGACCCAGAAGCTGCACATTTCTGTACCAAGCACTAAATTTACCGTTCACAGGGCAAAAGACACTACAGGAAGAAAAGCAGACCAAAAGATTTCACTTGGCTGATTGAACCTAGGAGGTCGACATTTAAAGTTATCCAATCCAGATTTAACATTCAATATACAAATAAAAGTATTTAGAGGAAAGAAATAATTTTTCTTGAAATTTGAAAATATAGGTATTTAATTTTTAAGAAGAACAAAATATTTTTTATATAAAATAGTAAAAGCAGTTTATATAAAAAAATGGAGATTTGAAGGAGGAACAACAGAAACTTTAATGCAAAAGAGAACATTGCAATTAATAATTCGAGGATTTCAAATAATATAACAAATAAGTGCTAAATAACGGTAAAACCACATGTCACAAGGAGAAAAAGAATAAAGTAAGAAATATTCTTGTCCAAAAATGTGAACTTAAATTTATAAAGTGGATGTCCTATTTATCTTTCTAGAGAAGGAAAGTAAAACCAAATCCAGAAACTTAAAACCTAAATTATAGCCTAATCATAGCTTACATGGTTTTTCATGCTACTGATTTTGGATCCAATGATCCTGCAGCATTGCCTTCTCCCGTTAGCATGTTGTTTGGATCCTAAACCAGAGGGTAAAAAATTAGCAGTTCGCAAGATGTGCTTAAAATGGTAAGACGGTTGTAGAGAACCTACCTCCATTCCCCATTTGATATAATCTGGAGACTCACAGGCCTTATATTCATCAACCAAACTCTCAATTATGTCCCTTGATTCATCAAATTCTGAGAGGTCATTATCCTGTCCATTTTTTATTGATGTCAGTCATCACATGATATGTCAAGTATTAGGTGAAGATGCTACAAGCCAAAGAAGTATTCAAAAGCTCCAGATTTATATCAGATTATGCAAATGAAACTGTCACACTTACGGCAAACATTGGGAACTTCCTGTACGCGTCTATAAAGGCTTGTTTCTTTCTCAACTTCTCATACTGGCTCAGAGTTTTACTGAAAAGGTGACGGATGCTAGTATGGCTTGCCAGCATAAGGCCACTGACCTACCAAATGCAGCACCTATAGGTTATTTCATAGCCCGATTTATTGTTTTTTAACCTCAACGAAATTCTTAAAAAAGAATACATACAACGATCTTTCTCCATTATAATAAGGTAAAGAAAAGCAGAGAAGTAAGATAAGCATCAAAAGACTGAAATAAAAGGATGAGAGTCTTACCCTATGTGCAGTTTGAACATATGGAGACTTCCTTGATAGAGCAACCTACCAGGCATGCAGGAATAAAGAAATATCAGATTGTCATGAAACTAAATATAAGAAAAATTATCCAAACACCACTTTAATTTGCGCAGACCTGAATACTTGCAGGACCCCACTCAATAAAGTTAACTAGTTTTCTTTCACGTATCCTCTGCAAACTTTCATGAACCTAAATCCATGGAGAAAGATAAAATCACGACATAGTATAATAGCTCTGTTCAAATATAAACATACTAGATATATGATACTTTATGATAACAAATCGATCTTGGCAAGCGGGAACTTGATGAAAAACTTCCAAAAATACTCAAATCAGTACAAAACTAGAAATGCTCTCCCAACCAGAGGAAGGTTAATATAATTTTATTAAAAAAATACTTGTAATTTTTCAATGTATTTTTACTAAAGTACAGAATTGCTAAATATTTTACGTGATAGAATGATAGAACAAGTAAGAAGTATAAAAAATGATATTGAACATCAAAATCACATATAACAGTCATAGACTTGCTGTATCAGAGACGAAAACCTCCAACAGAGAATCCTTCCTCTTATTTAAATGTATACTAAGGATAATGTTAAGAAGTGAATTTTAAGCCCAACTCAATTCTACAAAACCGACTTATAAGATAAGATTTGTATACATTTAATATTGTGAATTGGCATCCCTCATGCTAAGATATATATATCTTACTTGGATAGACTCTAACAATGGCTCTAATACCATGTTAAGAAGTGAATTTTAACTTAATTCAATCCTACAAAACTGACTTATAAGATAAGGTTTATATTCATTTATATATTGTGAATTGATCTTATCTCTAGTCGATGTGAAATTTTCAACATATACAAAATTTATATCCAACAGTTTCTAATACAAAACCAACTACTAGCAGTTATTTTCTACAGATAACTGCCATCTTGAACTTGTAATACATAATACAGAACTAATTTCTAATGCGTCTGTTTCTTACACATAATTGTCTTTACTGTCCCTGACTATCAGTTCCTATAACAGAAGAAGCAAAACATTTAATTTAAATAGAAGCAGAAAAGTTAGCAAATAGCATAAACACACATAAATATGTCTCTTTGTATTAAAAACATAGATTACACAACAGATATAAACAAACAGTTAGCAAATAGCTGCCGAGATGATTTTCTGTTTATAACTTGGTTTCAATTAACAAAACAGCGAATTTTAGAAGTATTGATAATACTGCAAAATTATTCTGCTTACCTGAGTTGGATCAACCTCTCCTTGGATGATATTCAGAATTGATATGTATTTTGCTTGGCTAGCATCTTTGGTCCGAGCATAAGATGAGACCATAATATTCTTTGCCTGCCATGAATATAATTGTCGGTAAAAAACATAGCCATTCACTTTGAAGCTTAACTGCTGAGGAAGTCATAATACCTGTAGAAGTCTTCTCATAACATCAAGTACAGTAGTCTTACGAATTACATTAGCCTGCAAGGATGTATCATCAATTTTTTCAATGTTTCTCTGGAAGTGTTACAGGCAAAATCACTTTCATGAGCAATGGGTGTATACACCAATCAGATTACGAGAGAGTAAAACAGGGGGGAAGAGATGAATTCATAATTTCTGTGCTGATCTTTACATGTTAAGACACAAAATTGTGTGAAAACTTCATGCTCCAAAATCAACTTTTTTTTTTGGAAAAAAAAATGGCAGTTATCTCACCTGACGTTCCACTGTCAAAGGTGTATATCCTGTCATTAGGAAATGGCATCTCGGTGTTGGAATCAAAGAGGCAAGAAGGCCAACCAAGTCATTATTCATGTACCCTGGATAACGAAGAGTTGTTGTACTTGCAGACATAACAGTAGAAACTAAGGAATTTGTTTGAGCAAATGTAGGGTTTGATAAATGAAGCCGTTCCACAGCAATTCTATTTAGTGCAGTATTGTCAAGAACTACAACACAGTCAGCATTAAGTGTCAGTCTCTTGAGTGTCAAAAGTGAATTGTATGGCTGGACCACTACATCACTTGTCTCCATTTGGTTAGGAAACACACTGTATGTCTGAACTAGTTTTTTGCTGTAACGGTCATTCAGAGTCTCCAACAAGTATGAGCCCATACCTTCACACAAGCAAGGAAGTGTACTCAGTACACAAGATAGATTAAAAATAATTATAATAAAACTACAGGTGAGGCATACTTGAGAAATCTCAAAAAACTTTCATCTTGAACATGTAGAAATTTCAAAGGCAAATAGGAATTTCAACCACTTTATTATAAGCAATTTTAGCCCGAAAAAAGCTAAAAGGTGGAATGTTCAATTTCCCCTCTTAAGTGTACAATTAATTGAATGTTTAGTTTAATAAAGTGTATGAAGCAGGTCCAGATTCAGTCGATCATATCACAAACCTTTTACTTTTTCAGATGTAGCCGATAAACAAATGCTCAAATAAGAAAAGGAGAAACTGAAGAAACTTTAAAAATTCTTTCCAGCAAAGATGAGAGGAAATGACACCTGAGCCTGTTCCTCCAGCAATTGAATGACAAAGAACAAACCCCTCAAGACTGTCACTGCCATCTGCTTCTCTATCAATCATGTCCATTATTTCTTCTTCAACATGTTGTCCCTGGACAGATACTAATAACCGTATTAGTTAAATAACAACTTTGCTACTTGCATACCAAGATCTTCCAAATGTTTAAAAACAGTCAAAATGATCTGTGGTAGACTTGTCAGGGTGATCATTTGTAAAGTTGGAAAAGCGTAAATCAACTTCAGTGTAAACTGCGTATGTATAAGGCTGACAGCATCAGGTCAAACCATCTGAGACCACGCTAGTTATAGAAAACAAAACAAACGTTATGCATGTCTAGATGTTTGGCCTACAACATTACATGATTTTGTGAAGCAATATTTTTAAACAACAATCTAGTGTCAGTTTGTGCTTCAAGAAACATCACAGACATTGAAATGTATGTCCTTCACTGGAAAGTGCAAGAATTGATGTCCCAACTTTAAAACAGACAAGAACTCTGATGACCATGACACAAGTCTACAATAACTTATTGCTAAGTATTGCAAAAGTTATTGGAAGTAACAAAGACAGAGTAAATGAATGGTTAGAAAATCTTAATTACAAAATGCTCCAGCAAGCAGTAACAGACCTGATCATATCCACTGGCCCAATTGTTTCCTGCACCACCTCCATGATCTGAGACAAAAATGTTCTCATGATTGTAGAGATTTCGATAGTCACTGTTTTGAATTCCATTAATCACTCTTGGTTCCAAGTCAATCAGGAGAGCTCGTGGTATATAATGCTGATCGTCAGCTTGGTAGAAGAAAACGTCTTTCCGATCACCTCCCTGCAGCATTCTGATTAATATAAGCAAATGCAGAACTAACAGCCACCAATCACAAGATGAGTAACGGCGCATAATATTTTGATTGCTTCTAAGAATTCATGCCACTAATCAAAATTCATAGTTAAATCAAGTTCACATAAAAGTGGAAGCAAGAAACCTTAGCACATACAATTTTGAGGACTCATGGCAACTAGCAACTTAGCAAGCCAGCCACATAAAGACATAAAAACAAAATGCTCAGACAGCCAAAACTCAAAGGTAATGATCCCCAGTTCCCCATTTTTAAAATAACGTAAGAGAAGGAGAAAAAAAAAAGATACTTATATGCCTTCTCCCTAACAAGAAAAATGGCACTACTCCCAAGTCCAGAATTAACAAAAGTTCAACAGAGACCAAAGGTGGACCCTGGAGAAGTGAGATAAACGCAAATATGGCGAAATTGGGTAAATATCTAACATCCTGAGACACGCATATCCACGGAGTGGACACCCCAACTAACAATTGACGAACATTCCCGGTCAAACGCAGGACAGAGAGCATTAGCCTAAGAAAGAAGGCACGGTGTTTTGAAAGACCGAAACAAAAATGGAGATTTGAAATTGAACCTGAGTGGCGAAGTCTTCGAGGATGCCGTCTTTGCTGATACCATGTTCGAGGCAGAGTTGCTTCCAGAACTCCATGCCGATCTGATTCCCGCATTGGCCAACCTGAAGAGTGATGATTTCCCTCGGCATTTTTGCGGTGGTAGCTAGGGTTTGGTGGCGGGGAAGACTCTTTTTTTCAAAAACAAAATGACCTTCAAATCAATTCAAAATTATGCCTTCGTTCGTTCCAATCTTCCTTTCCCCTTTTGTTTTTGTTTTCTCAACACTCACTTCACTCACACACTCATCAATATACTATTCTACATTTCCTTTTTATTTCTTCACTCACTTAGATTACTTTTTCTTTTTATACTTTTCTATAGATATTTGCGTTTTTTGTATGTTGAAAATATAAATACTTTACTAGTAATGAATGAAAATAAATTTAAAGTGGCTATTATAAAAAAATGAATATACATATAAATTTAGTAGTTAAGTACTGTTGGAGACTTTTATTAAACTATTAGATATAAAACTCCTTTTTTAAAAGAAATATTTGAATAAAGCATGAATAGGGTCAAGTTTATAAAGACCGATCAAATTTATCTTATTTTATTGAAATCAAAGCAAGCCATAATAATAATGGATAAGAAAAAGGAGATCGAATAGGATTTGAATTTAAAGAAATTAAGAAAGATAAAACAATGAACAAAATACAGACTCGGTCGCAATAAAATAATTTAACATTCTTGCTCAAAATGTAATTTTCGATTTTCTACGGCAACCATTTGAGAAAAAAACTCTTTATTTTTTCTTTTCGGACAAGTTAAAAAATGGGATGCAATCTTTTGTAAGCTTTTCAATTGTTACCAAGTTCTAATTACTAATGTTTTCTCACATAGCTATAAGATTGTTGACCATTTCTCCTATTAATAAACAACTCTAAGCAAATGTATGTAATTTAGTCAACTAAATTGTTACATTTTATAGACACGTATTCTAGCTAGTAAATACGTAAAATCCGTGTATTTAAAATAGGTTATACTTGTATATAAAGAGGGCAAAGAGCTCAGTTGGGCAAACATTAAAATGGTTTTTGTTGATAAAAAGAAGTAGAAACATAGAAACATAAATACTGAAAAATTAGAAAGAGATAAATCCCCTCTTTGTTTCCTCCATTAAAATGTTTTTTTTTTATGAAAAGAAGATGAAACATAAATACTCCATGCTTAAAAAAGAGATAAACCTCTACTTGTTCGCATGATAGGAAGGCATAGATCTATTATTAAGTGAGAAAATCTAAAAATAGAAAAAAAAAATAGTATGAAAATCAAGAAAAGATAATGATATTATCATTTTTTATAACTTGTAAAGAAATCGGAGAGAAAATATATAAAAGATTATGTTGATGGTATAATGGTTTATGTTTACTAAAACTTTGATTTATTAATAATTATATTTTCTAAATAAATAAAATTAATTCATTAAATTTTAATATTAAGTAAAATAATTTCTTATAGTATATTTGTAAGACCCTAGAAAATTAACTCTGCAAAACCTCTGTCAAATCAAATTAATGCATTAAAAACTCCTCTGCAGTGCATTAAAAACGCACCCAAACACTCTGATCACGTCTGCCAGGTGTCGAGAATGAAATGTTCTGAAATCAGTAGTGGAAGACAAGTGTCAGCAAGAGAACGGACGTTGGTTTTTAAACAAAACTGACTTTCTGAAAACAGCGTCACTCTCTGCATGCACTCATCTTCTCCAAAAATCTGATCTTTCGAATTCTCCACCTTCTCTCTAGAAAACCTCCACCTTCTCTCTACTGTAACTCACCACCCTCTTCTCCGATCACGTTTCAGAAACCATAGGAGCACTCCCTGAGTTGTGAGCTTCAATCTGAACCGAATAGATCCAGGTTCTGAAACCGGTAAGTCTCTCAACTCTAGACGTTCGTTTCTGAGTTACATGCGAACCCAGATTCAGCTGCATGCAAGGTTATAAACTAAGTTCTGTGCGTTTTCTTTTGGTTAGTTTAGTTGGAGAACTTAAGAAGAACGTTGAGGGTAGAAAACCATAGTGGGACGAGTCAAAATCACACTCTTAGGACGTTCACTACTGATCCAGGTAAGGGAAGCTTATATAATTTAATTTAGATTTGTATATTGTTTTGCTGTATGAATGATCGCTGTTGTACTGAATGAATATGATATATGTTGGATGATATGTATGTGAATGGTCGAGGCGTATGATTGTGAATATGAGAAGTTATTTTAAAAGTATGATTGATTAACATGAATCATATGAGGTATGTAAATTGATATTTAATATGAAGTTATGAAGTATAAATTGATATGTTGAAACTGAGTTAGAAATAGATGAAAAATCTGGAATATGACATTCTTATTATGAAAATGTACACTCGTCATCGAACGGTCCTCTACCGTTCGGTTTCCTATTAAATAGTTTAAAAATGGAATTCTTCCATTCGGGAAGGACTCTGGTCGAGAACGAGCGTCCTTTTGTGAGGTACTAGGTTGAGCATTCGGTTCAGTCTAGTTGAATCTATATATCTGAAATAAAGCCATAATACATTTATACCCTTATACTTTAAAAACTAGTAATGCTCGGTCTTATACCTAGCGTTCGTCATAAGTAGCGCTCGGTCGTATACCTAGCGTCCGTTCTAATGAGCTCTCGGTCTTACACCTAGCGTTCGTCTTAAGTAGTATTCGGTCTTATACCGAACGCTCGTCATTACATTTGATTACCAAACGTGCGTAAATAGCGTTCGTCCAAATATTTTAGTAAACGGGTATTATCGCGTTTGGTCATTGACTGGCAGTCGATCTCTTTAAATGAATCTTTTTTTTTCATTATAGTCAATTACTCGTCTTGTTGTATCTTTATCCATTTGGATTCGGCCTAGAGCCTTTGTATTTAAATTATTCTGAATATTGATTGTATCGTTCTAGAATCAGTTCATTTAATCGATTTGAATAGTAATGACGTTCGTCAAAGAATCAAGTGTTGATTTATTCTGATTGGCAACGAGTCTTTCTAGATCTCGTCCTTAACGTGCGTCCTCGTCCTTCAGAGGGCTGAACGTTCGTTATTTTAGGTATTGGAAAATAAAGATAAAAATAAGAATGAAGTACAAGATTTTAAAGGATGAATATGATATGAAATGATTATACGATTATGGATTTTGTACGAGCGTTCCAGGGAGGAACGACTCATATATATATTGAATATTGGATTTGGTAAAGTATGACTGTGGTTATGCTAATGCTGGCAGTCCATCCTGATGTTCCATGAGTACTCATCCTCACGTAGAGAGGGTAGGTCATGTGTGAGAACAGCAGGAGGTCCTAGTCCTTAGGGGTACTTTGGATAGGGCTAACCTCGAGTGTCAGCTGTTGAGTGTATCCCAGTTACTACATCACTCGGGTGCAAGGACGCCTGTAGCTACACAGATTCATACAGTCCGGACGGTCTGTCTAGTACTATATGTCATATGATGTTATATATATATTGAACTATGTTTTGATGTGTATTGTGAATGCTTATTTTATATCTTGATGTATGAATTAAATTACGTAAGCTTACCCTTTCGTTTTTCCTTGTGTTGTCTATTGTCTATGTACGTTCGTCCTGTCCTTGCAATGATCATCCGTGTGGATGTGAGCAGAAGGCGAGGCCACTTTGGAGGATATTGTTGAAGAGGAGAATTTGGTCGAAGTGGAAGTTAAAGCCGAGCTTTAGAACGCTCGTTCACTGTAGCGCTTAGATGTTAGCTTTTATTTTGACGTTCGGTTAATTATTTTGTAAAACTGTTCGTCCCAACTTCCAGTATTTCTGCCTTTACTGTATGAACTTCTGTAATTAAAGCTTTTTGGCTTTTGAATTCTATCCTTATTGTAAGACTGCATTATGTGACTATTAATTGTAATTAATTCTGATTTATGGTTATTACTGTATTTTTAGATGTTACAATATTATTATTATTTTAGATTATAATTTTTAATACATTAAATATTTGTAATAAATTTTTAAATTTTAATTTAATTTTCAAAAGGATACTTTTATATAAATTATTTAAAAAAATATATTTTATAAATTATTTTCTAAATATATTAATATACCATTAAAATTATTTATACAATTACATCAATCAAATTAACAATAAACTTTTCACTCATTCTCTACTCACTTTCTCTCAATCCAAATAATATCACTTTTCACTCATTTTACTTATTTTCTTTCATTTTCCACCCCTTAATCTAAAGAAAGCCAGAGAGTAACTACAGCTTATATATAATAGAAAACTAAACTTTGAATAATCTTAAATAATAATAAAAAGTTTAGACCCACTTGAGAACCAAGAAAATACAATGGTGCAAAAGGAAAAAGTAGAATAAAGATTCTCACTATCCATTTTTAATTATTCCCTTATCATAAGTACAGCAATGACATGTGTTTTTGACAAAGCCAAACCACATGCTCACTATGCACTGATGCCCAGATATGCCTAAATCGTTCAATCCACATCTTTTGCCTTTCTTGCATCCCCTATCTACCATCCTACATTTACATTATTCTTGGATTCCTATGTTTTATAATTTGCCCAACTATTAATATTGAATGATAAAAAATAGACCGCTCCTTCAAGATTATTCAATATTCAATAATACATTATTACAGCTGAATTGAAAGGGAAAAAACACCGATCTCACCTTCACCATATCAAACAAATGCCACTGGATGCTGAATGTTCATGATTTTTTTTTAACTCATCTTCCTTTTTTATGATTCATAGAATGTTGATGTGATTAACCTCACTTCAACTCAATGACCATTTTTGGCAAATAGTTGTAGCCCAAAAGATACAAACTTCAGTTTGGTAGACACAATCACTGCTTGAAGGGAAGTATAATGCATTTCCCCCTAATCAATGTGCTTTCTCTATGCTCGTTTAAGAAAAAAGAGGACATTCGTCATGAGCATCAAACTGCAAAAGAATTCTATTTAAATTCATTGATGGAGAAGAATTCTATAGCGAATATAGCAATCCGGTAGAATGATGGACTACAATGTTGGTTTGACTTCATGTGACTTTGTGTCAATGGATAACAACACCCCTATCACTCACTAAC
The DNA here is from genome assembly GCF_029865625.1 of Vigna umbellata. NCBI lineage: Eukaryota > Viridiplantae > Streptophyta > Magnoliopsida > Fabales > Fabaceae > Vigna > Vigna umbellata. The sequence goes on from NC_142169.1 coordinate 61,386,144, forward strand.
AGCTAGAGAAGTTAGACTTACTAAAAGGCAATAGCAAAATTACATTTCCGTCTAAACCAAATTCTGCTCACTTTCATTCAACTCTCTTTTCCTTCAACATCCTTCTAATATACTTAAACACAGGCAACACAAGGGATTTCCGAATTTGTTATATAGAGTTTAAGTCACACCACCGAATATGCCTATGCTCTACAAAGTCACTGAATCAATGCAGCGTGGAATAATATTCAGCATTCTGCTGCTCTACTATTGACTTTTATAGGCCTTATAGGAATACCTGGGAAAGAACAAATTAAATTACCTGCAGAACCAATAAGAAAATACTGAAAACCAAAATTACCAATCGTTTGCCTACAAGTGAAACAATGGCCATAAAAAAGTTATCACAAGGATATCAGATCAATGAAGCCAAGCATAATTTAAAAACACTAGTGGCCATATATTTCGAATACCATAACTTGAAAGTAGAATTAGCGCAAAGGGACTTGTGATTGACTTTCAATCTAAAAGAAGCTCAATACTGCTATATTTAAATTGCTTGCAGTATAGTATCGCATACCCGTTCAAATTGATACTCCATTCATATAGATCAGCACACATATAAACAACACAACATTAAATCCAAGGATATAATGAGACGTTTGTGCAGTTACACTAACATATAAAAAAAAACACTTACAAGGGTGACTCAATGCATGACGCTACCAACATTTTTGAGATTTGGGAAGGGTTAACCATACACTACCTTAACCTCATGAACAGGAGGCAATTTGTGGCTTTCCACAAACCCAGGACCAGCATGACACGAGGAAGAAAGCAAGAAAGCCTTGTTTAATATCAAATAATATTTTCTTAATGCCACACGTTATGTAGCACTTTTAGATGTTGTATGAGAATATTTTATATTATGCATTTAAAAAATAAAACAAAACACAATTAAAATAAATTTCATTTACCAAAACATTGTATTTAGACGTCAATACAACATCATGAATGTGGTCTTCGATCAACAGAAACTTCAACGAGCTTCTCTTCCTCTGGTTTAACAGTTAATGGCATATCCAAGAGCATGTTTGGTGGGGCAAAATACATGTGTAGAGACATCATACAAATGATAATGCCCAAGAAAAGCTGCAAAGAGGAAAGAATAAAACAAAAAATAATAACCACTTATAGCCTTAGAACATATAATACAGGTATCCGCAAAATTATGTGCAACAAATTGATTTGACTTAAGAGTTATGCTGGAGAGAGAGAGAGAGTGGAAGGTAATTTACCTGCAATGTAGGTTTGAAGTTGAAGAGAAATAGCGAAAGTATCATTGTTAGCAGCATTGCCATCGATGTGGAATAGACCTAACGAAAGCATCAACAACTAATAATTAGGAGAGAATATAAATAAACAAATATCAATTGTGATGGTATACTTTACTAATTTCAGTGTTAAAATTATTTCCCTTGTAGGACAAATATTATTCTTTGGAGGTAAACCTAGCATCAAGCTCTATGGTAAAGTAGATTATGTAACAAACACAAGAGAAAAGGATGCTGGCAGGAGGCAGGTTGGTCCAAGGATATACCTTCACAATATTATCAGCGTGTTTCATTAACCAAGAAACCAAAAGTCCAGTAGACCCTAAATTCAATACCACCATCCAGGTCGTGATAGTGTATCCATTAAAAATACGTTGCCACCACGGCCCATTTTCAAATCCACCTCTGAAATCATCCACAATTAGTCTTGCCATATTGAAAAGTGTGCCAAACCTGTAAAAAAATTCACTTCATGCGTATTCCTCCAAGTAAATGTAAAAAAGTATTTGACAATGACAACTAGTCATTCCCAGAGTGCCATAGCAACGAACTCAAGAAGCCCTTCTTGACACCTCTACCAAGTTTACAGACATATTAATTTCTCTTTAACAAAGAACAGTGCACAAATAAAAATTCTCTGAATTAAAAAAGACATCCCAAAAAAAATTGCTTAAAAAAGGTACGACGTGTTTATTTTACCAAACATTCCAATAATAGTGGAGATACAAATCTGTTAAACATATAATACCGCTAAGCCCAAAAGCAAGCAGAAAAACCACAAAAATGTCAAGTTCAAAGAGTTAGGAATTAGGAATCTACATTGAATGAACTGCATGAACTCAACAGTTATATATGCTCTGCTCGTTCTTGGAAAGTGAAAACAAAGCACTCATTTCTTGGTACATAAAATAACCACATTCATTTAAAAGGCCAGGGGAGGAGAAATGGAGAAAAAGTTTTTTCTAAAATAAATAGTTTTAGAGATCAAAAACACATGTGCCTATACATTCGTAGACATTTGACAAATTCAAGAAAAAATACCTACGTGTACAACTGCATATTCTGCCAGTATAAGCTGTCATTGTTTTTCTTCATCAAGAATTCAGTATAAATTCCAGCTAATGCTGAGAGACAAGCAGATAGAACTCCAAACATGTATCCCTGAATTGGTGCTGAGAAAAGGGATTCACAGGAAGTCTCTCCACAGCCCCTAACCTAAAACAACAAACCGTAGTGGTCATTCTAAATAAAATTTATGTCACAAGACTAATTTACCTAATACATAAACCATTGAACATGAAAGAAAAAATACAGAACAGAACAAAGATGTATTTATGCTTCAATTTGTATAATTTTACATGCTATCTATTTACATCTCTTAGGTCTTGTACTCGTGGACATTTCAAGGGAAATTTCTGCTACTATCATGCAACGGAACCAAATCATCTGTTCCATTTGTGATTAGTCAGCCACTTTGTCTCTGTTTTGTTTTGTTTTTATTTAGGAAAAGTGCTTGTCCTCCCTAAAAGGCACTTCACTCGTGACCAATGAGACACTCGGTCCAATCCCCGTCAAAATAATACAGATGCCGTGTATATTAATAGATGCTTTCTGATACCATGTACAAATGTCAGCAGAGGAAGCCAAAGCCTGTTGAATTTATTTGAAACCTTCTAAATCCAAGAATGTACTGCTCAAACTTTAACATTTGAAGCTATCAGGATCTTAACAGGCTACAATTATCACAGAATAAATCACGTTTAGCATGTAATGACTTAATATCATGTCATGAATGCAGTTTTATAAATCAGAAATTTAAGGAAAAATAAATATTGTTAGAAGGAGGAAAGGATGAGGTAGAAGTAGTGCACGTGAGCCATCTTCCAAAAAGAAACAACAAATTTTCTGGATGAAAATGGCCTTATGAGTGTCACATAAGTAAATGACCGATAAAATATATCCAGCCGTATTCCAGCACAGCTACCCTAGCCTGTACAAACGTCGGGACTAGATATCCATCTAACTCCTCAACATTGAATTTCCAGTTCATAATCCATATCAAACAATGGATAAATCATAGTACATAACTTCTAATAAAAATAAATTAAAGGCACAAAACCAAATTTGTGGGACTCAAGTCTTTGGCACCTGACTAGTGGTTGTCCCGACAGCCAACAGCACAATAGCCATCCACTGCAAGTTAGAAAGCCTCCTACCCAAAAACATCCTTGAAAGAAACAAAATGAAAATTTAAAAACTTCAGACACTAATTGAGAAATCAAAAACACTGTTCTGAAATATGAACCGTGAAAAGAGAAGGCACCTGAATAGCAACCCAGTGGTAACAATCTTCAAATTTCCCATTATCTGATAGGTGGAAGTGTCCACATAAGTGAGTGTAGCAAACTGCACATTGTTGTGGATCAGATATATAACTGAGGGAATAGGGAATAGAGCCACCGTTTTCCACTCCGTTGTCATCTTTGGCAGAGGAGACTTTTTGCATTCCCTCCACAGTAACAAACTTGACACCGCAAGCTGAGTGTGATGACAAAGATGAAATCATAAACCGATGTCACGCAGCACAAAAACTCGGTTCCTATCGAATAAAAATTGACGCATTAAGTGTTTTTCCATTTACCTTGAAAATCTCAGCAAGAAATGGGACCGTAGCGTAATCATACTTGTACTCTCCGTTACTTTGCGAGAGGGTTGTGAGTATTCCCTGCCACGTGAAACTTATCGAAATCAAATTAACATTAACTACTTCAAGTGTGCGTAAATGGACGATGGAAATGGGTGAAATTAGGGTTTGAATGTGAGGATTTGGGAGAATGGAAGAGAGTGAGAGTTACCTGAGAACTAGTGAGAACGGTGAGGAGCGCAGCGACGAAGTACCACTGCATCTTCTAACACTTCCGCAGATCCACGCACAGAGACTCAAGAAACACGCACCCAAACGCACCGTTTAGTGCCAATTTTCTTTCATTTGCTATGAAGGGCTTTGGCGCGGGTTCTCGTTATTTAATACCAAAATATTATTATGTGAATCAAAAAAGAATAATGTCTTTTAAATTCAACAACCTCAGTCGAAGCCTTTGGATGGTGTGAAAAAGAGAGAGAACAAAGAGAAAAAATAAAAATTAATGACAAATTTGTTTAGGAAAAATAATGAACTAAAAGATTATAAAATGCGGGTTTGATTAAAAAGACGAAATAAAAAAGAGAAAAGTGAAATTTTGTCATAAATAACTTTTATGTCTCAAATTCAACAAATGGAATAACAATAATCAAATTAAAATGAATTAAATTAAAGTAATCAAACTATAATTCATACTTAACTGATTACAAATAATGTGTAATAATATAGGTACATTACAATCAAAATACCATCTTATTGTGTTCAAAAGATATACTATGTGAATCACTAGAACAAACACTTCTTCTACAACTCTAACAAAAAGAGTTAGAATGATATAATATACATATTTTTAAATTAAATATTATTAAAGTATATAACTTATATAAAAATTATTAAAGAAACATTGTTTAGAATATATATATATATATATATATATATATATATATATATATATATATATATATATATACACACACATATATACTACTCATTTAATTACATTTTTAGTTTTTTTTTTCATCTAAACTACATGATTTTTATCTGACAAATATTTTGTAAATTAAATAAGTCTCATCATTTTTAAAATTAAGCATAAGTGGTCGGTTTTTTTTTGTCAGTTTTATCTCTCCATGTAAATTCCTCGAATTCCTGTTTCATATTCAACATTTCCATATTTACAATAGATTTGAAACATAGAGTAATTTAAAATTTAAGAAACATGAAACTCGGTAGAATGCTGATAAAAAAAATGAAGGATTTAATTTTATAGAATGTGAAGAAGAAAAATCAGTATTTTCTTCTTTTTTACTTCATGAAAAAATATAATATTTTAGTTATAGTAATCCAAGTAAGAAAATTAAAACAATCTAATTGATTTAACCTGTAAAAATAAATAAAATAACAATATTTTAAAAAATTGCTTAATTTAAAAATAAAGAAACTTAATCAACTAACAAAACATAAACGTTCAGGCAATCTAAATCAAAAATAATAATAATAATAATAGGAAGCTAAATAATTTTTTATTTATTTGTTTGTACTTTGTATTGTTATTTCTAATAGTAATTTCTTTATCTTCATCCCTATACCAAGTATACTTAATTAACCCTACCTGACGAAAGAGACAACATTTAGGGTAATCTTGTGAGAAATTGAAGCAGAAATTTCGGTGGCTGTAATAAGAAATTGAAGAAGCAATTTAACAAACCCACAAATAGTTGAGCCATGGTTACAATGTAATAGATTTTCTATATATTGCATGCACCAATTATGGGAGACAATCAAAATAACCTCACATTTTCAAATAGAAACACAAAATTGGAAACATGGAATCGAGAATCGAATGTGTTCAAACTTTAGCTCAACTCAAATTAGGTCAAGGGCTTTTGTACACATCCTTATGATCTATTTATGTATATATACTCTCACAGAAACAAGTTCCAGGCATGCACACAAGCACATGTACGAATCAACAGATGCAGAGAGTTTAAAATCTTGGTTTGATTTGAAGAACCAAATTTATTAGAGAGAATATGGCAGAACCAGAGAAAGAAAAAAAGAGCGAGATCGATACGCTGGAAGAGTGTGAAGAGGAAGAAAATGCTGTTGTTGGTGCATTGAGTGATTCACACATGCCAAATACATCTCTAGCTGAGCTGAACATGTTGCTTGTGTTGCTCTCGTTATTCTACTTCTCAAGCGATGAGTGTATAGAACACGAGGAGAGTAAAGAGAAGATAAAGGATGAGGTTACTGTAATTAGAAAATGCACATCACGATTGCAAAGAAAGAAACGAGGGAGACACGACCCTAAGCTTGGGAGAAAACCAATTTCAGCTAGATTTCAAACTACAGTAAAAGACTCCAGGTAATTGAGCTTCCACACGTTATGTTATATCATTTATTACACATTAAGTTTTTCTAGCTTTGTGGTATGAATTGTTGCGTTATCTTTCTCTTTTCAAAACATGATACAAACTTAGAGCTTGAGACTCGGCATTTTTTAGTGGTACTGATTGATTTTCTCCTGTTTGGAAGAAAGAATCTGAATTAAAATACAGAAGATTCTCTAAGATTAGGAAAAGATGGAGTATAATTTGGATTTTGGCACCTGAATTCATCCTGCTTGTTTTTCTGAAACCAAACAAGTGGAAGAAAAACAATTCATAACTCTTTTTTTCATTTTATAGTTTTGTTTCCAAAAAAAAAAACGTATAGCCTAAAAATCTGAGTGATTATTATTGTACAAAGTCATTGACATCAGAGATTGTTCTTGTGTTCAGGCATGGAAGAAAAATGTGAAGTAAAATTTTTCTGTTGTGGAGGAATACACATATCAACATATGTAGAGCTTATGGCAAGATTTTGGAAATGGGTTTTGTTTGCATCAAGGTACATATGAATACCATTTTAGAAGCTGTAGATAATTGAAGTAAGAATGATGGTGGACTACACCAGTTAACATTCTTGACGCAATTCATGTATATACTATATGAAACAGTGTTAGTTGGGATTTGAATACCGATCGGTAGGGATGTTTAAAACCCAACCTAATTTAAAATTGAAGAAATGTTTAGGATTGAAAATTAAATATATTAATACATGAATTGCTTAGATTGAATTGGGTGGTTATTACAATTTTATAGTCCGTGTTTAGTTTATTTAAATTGGCTGTATTAGATAAACTTATTATGAAGGTATAATCATTTGTTTTCACGGAGTTTTCTTAAAATATGCGATTCTTTTCCTTCTTAAAGAGTCTCTCAAACATGGGCTAAATACTGTTTTAAAATGATATTTTACTTGAATGGTACTTAGCAGCAGTCCATCAATGTTGTTTAGATATCCATATTCTGATAAATGTCCAAGATTTCCAACTACATGGCATGTTTACTTGAATGGCTAAGTACTATATAGTTGGGGGAAAGACTTGTCATTGACTATCATTCAGCCCTTTATCATATTCTGATAAGATCTAGGAATCAGAGAGAAAAATGTTCAGATATTGACCGGTTTGTTAAGATTGTATGGATATATTTCATTAGGGGCTTGTAGCCACATATATTTCCAATTGTAGACCCACCTTTTATCCAATAATTCTATATATAAAAATAATTTACTATTCATAAGGATAATTCGAGTCAATTTTCAGCAATGGTCTTTTTAACTTATCCCGTCAAATCGATTGTAATAAAATAAAAGGTAACACGTACAACTTCAGATTATTTTGAAAACATAAAGTAAAATTGCAGGACTATTGGTTGCGTTACAGTGATGCTAGTAACTTACAAACAGTGATAAAAAAATTCTAAGGCATGCAGATAAGCCTGTGCATTGTTTTTCCTACAACATTTATTGCAATAGAAGATGAATATCAAGCTAAGAGCTACATCATGTTCATAGAGAAAAACAAATAAGATACAAGGGAAATAATTTATGCACACTAACTAAAGTGCTTCCTATCTCAATGAAGAGATGTAAACCAAGAAACTAACCCTAAGTTATCATCTCTGAGCATCCCCTTGTCTACAAGAAAACAACAAGCAGTCAAATATCAGATGTCTGACAATCTTCAGTCTGATATTCTGATCTCCACACCTAAAATGTCCTTCACCACCTCATATGTTACAAACGCGATTGCTATGGATGGGACCACCTGCGAGAAATCAAGATTCAAGAGAGATTAAGATTGCTCATATCTTCAGTTAATTGCTTTAAATGGAGGTTGCTATGCAAAGTGCACTGATTTGGGCGATTCCACGCTAATTGTAAATGACTTTTAAGCAAATTCTAACATGAAACCAAAATCTTATAACCAATTCATAAATTAATGAAACAACGTTTTCACTAATAAAGTTTAAAAGATTGTTTTTGATTTGGATTGAGAAAATGTGGGACAACGTTAATAACATTAAAAGCCTTAGATAGTATGTTTTTATTGGTAGTTGATCATGCACTTCATCAAGCTGATCTGGATTAGTATATAATTTAAGTTCAAAATGTGAAATGTTTGACTCAGACTACAGACACTTGAGTCCTACAAATAACTATTGAAGAACAGACTTTGTTCTAATCAGGTAGAAGCTTGTGAAGTTCACAGTTTTAATCAGGAAAGTAACACCAACAGAGTATGATATAGGAATCGCACACAGAAAACATTCGGATGACATATATTAATGAATGAACAAACTTGTTTTAAGTGCTTCATAGATATAGTACATTAATAATACCTTGGTCGAGAGAAGAAAGGAAAACCTTACTCAACGGATGCATTGCATATATTTACGCACATATGTTTTACCCACATTTTTTCAGGACGTAACATAATTTATGAATACTGGAGGAAGTCTGACCTTTACAGAATTCGGCACCAGACCCTTGTATAATGCACCAAATCCTTCATACCGAACAGTTTTCCTAAAAGCATCAATCATGCCACTGTATTCAAGCGGAACCTTTCCTCGTCCATCACCAGCTATGACAGAAGCAGCGTGGTTCCAACCCACCATCTGCATTCTTCGTCGAATGACATCAAGAGGGTAAGCAACGGTTTGTCCCATAGTTCCAGCTGCAGCACCACAAGCCAGGCGAGTTGTCACACTCAGCTCGGAATCTTGAACTATACCAAATGGATTGGATTTAACTAACCAATCTTTCAAAGACTCATAAACAGCAAAGTTGAGACCCACATAAGGAATCTGAAAAACAGGAACAAATTAAAAGTAAGATTAAGCCAATAAATCCGGTGACAGAACCAAACCGGAGCTTTCATTCAAATTTAAAAGCAAACTTTAGTTAGTTAACTATCATTACAAAGCACACAGAATATTTTATAAGATTAACTTTTCACATTTCTATAAACTTTCAGGATGTTAGAAATGAGAGAAGAGGTAGCAAACTAGTACAACTGGTATGTTAGTTAATAGTTAGTTTGAGGGAGGGAGTTAGTGATATAAATAAATAAGAGGACTGACAAGAGGGGAATTCATTTTATCAGCTATTATTTGTAAATTAAGTTTTTGCTCTTTATCAAGGCAGACATCTGTTCATCTTTTGTGGATGGAACGGTTAGAGGGAGAGATTTATCTCCTTTGTTCTATTCATTTTCATTCTATCAATTTGTTTTGCCCAACAACTCTTTTCTGGTTTTGCAACAAAAATTGAAAACTTATGCTGAAGCATGATTTAGATTTTAACGTGTTGTGCACCTATCTATTTTCCACCTAGAACCTACCATAACCAGGTAAAAACTTGTCACCATAACACCCCTCGCCCCCCAATAGTTGTACTAATTATTAGAACTTACAATCGATTGAGTCAGAGCATTGAGCAGTGGAAAGCCTTTTATGTAAATAAATTGTTCTTGGAAATATTTTAACCAGTAGAAGAACAATTATTAGAAAATATAGTTAAATAGTGAAGTCCAAATCATTAAAACCAAACATGTCAATGTTAAATGCTGCTTTATGATCAATCCTACACCCTGATGTTGATCCTATGGTCTGCACAAAGTACTGACTAGATGCTATCTAATTACAGATAATAACCAGGAATAACTCACTAAAGACATTAGTCACACATCCTTACCAACATACCCCACATCTATAAGTGGCGCCAAAAAGTAATGGTATTAAATTGTCCCCTAAGAAGGAGGTAGACATTGACAAGAACTCAACAAAATCAAGTCAGTGTTTCCTAGGTTCTCTCCCCCAACTGCAGTCTGCAGGTCCTGATTGTTACCGTCAAATGTAATATGAATTTCCAGAGGGCCAATAGTATAAGAATATCATTAGAATTCTTCATAATAGAATTTATTATTACGACCAATCATCAACTTCCTATAAAGAAATTCCAGAAAAATTGCTTACAACTCCAATGACTGAAGGAAGCCATCCCTTATACAAAGCACGTGGACCTTCTTCCCTGAGCACAGTTGACAGAGCATGAAACATTCCTCTGTATTGGTAAGGGGACTTCTCTGTCTGCAAATACAAGGAAAAGAAAAATTAATGGTGTATTAAGAAAACAAAAAACATTAAGACACTTTGATAAAAACCTTTTTTCCACTTGTAGCTATAACAAGTATCTTAATTTTATGCGTTTCCAGCTACCTTTCTGACCAAAAGCAAGTAAAACAGGGAATAGGTAAAAAGCAAAAAAGAAAGTACCTGTACAGTTATTCTGCCTCGAACCATGTCCATCGGGTAAGTTGCAGACATGGCAATTATTCCCGCACAAGCTCCAGCCCCAAGACGTAAAACAGGAGTCAGCTGAGCATCCTCTGCCGAAGTACAAGGAAAATAATATTTAGAAAAACGGGTTTAACTATTGAGAAATTTCTTTAGGCCTACTTGTTTCCATTTGATTGTTTTTAGAAATATTTTTCAAAAGGAAATTATTGAAGTCAACCTAGTGGGTATTAGGGTTAGCTTATTCTGAGTTCAAAACAATTGATGATCAAAATTTTACTAGAATTTTAAAAAAAGGACAAAAATTAGATAGAGTTCCTTTACACACTTGTAGCGTTGCTCTCCAATATAAAATAGTAATGTTTATACCCAAGTATGAAATATTTAAAAAAGAGGATGAAGTGGTCCAAAATTAATATACATGCTATGCTCTGCTGGAGAACAGAACCTAAAGAAGTGATTAAGTTTTATCCTTTTAAAAAAGTGACTTCCACTCAAAATTATGAAAGCCAAAATAGGCTACTGAACCAGTACTCCTCCTCCCTGGACAATAATACACATACACGAGAAGGAGAAAATAGTAAACATGGACATACCGTTTCCAGTTTGCTTCTGATACAGTTGTAGTATAGCCCTACCAGAAAAGGAACATTCAGTAAAGAAGAGGAGAAAGTGTTACGTATGAAATGCATAGATATAAAAATTGAAACTTCTTTGCGTAGGAGTGAGAGACCCTCAGCTTAAAGAACATTGTTTTGAAAGCAAAATTAAAAAAGGATTTCAAAATTATCAGCATAAAAGTGTAGTACATGATCGTATATCTAAAGGAAAACTTACTTGGAAGCTTGTTCATAACTGAAGAACTTCACGGCAGAATTCGGGACAATTCGAGCGCAATTAGTCCCATTCCCTTTGAACAGCCCACGAAAACCTTCAGTTCTCCATATATATTTCAGACCTTGAATCGTTCCATTGTATTTTATATTGTGTGGATTCTGAACCTGTTAGTAGCAAAGGTACATCACATCACACGTATGATATTGATCCATCCCGGCACCAACAAACATAGTTGCTTGTCAGATGCACTATTTTTATAACAAGAATAAACAATAGCTAAAATCACATTTCGAAGTAAACAACTAAATTGATTAACCTGTAGCAAAATCTTCAACCTTTCCAGTGGAGCAACTGCTGTTCGTGATCTACAGAGATAGAAAAAAGTTTTCAAGTCAAAAGGCTGAACATAATGCAAAAAGGATGTTGAAATTATATCAAAGAGACATCCAAAAAAGTCAGATTATGTTGATATAAGTATGAAACTACACCCGATAGACTCCAAACTTAAGCAGACTCTCATATTGGACTGGAACACACTACATTCATTCCAACAAGGAAACAGATTTTAATGCAAATCGGAGTTAGTATATTTTAACAAGTTGTCTCACAAAAAATTAGTTCCATAAAAGAAATTAAGCTTTTTACATGGCCACAAAACTGCAGTTTATCTAATACAATTGAAATAATCCATACTCAGGAAGATGTACAAAAACTTATTTTTGCCATTTCCCAGGTGAACAGTAAAGCTTTAATTTTTACTAGATCATATCGTATTCCATTAAATAAAAAAGTAAAGAAAAAAAAAACAAAGAAAGAGATTTCGCCAAACAGGAAAACAAGTGCTTCATTGCTCCTGAGACAGCGAATAATCAAAGTTTAGTTATTAATACTAATATAGCAGGCTTCAATCGAAGCCAGTAGCATCGAAGTTTCCGGAAACAATAACATTTAAAAAAAAAAAAAACTATTTCCAAATAGTCGAATTCTCCTGAAATTGATTGAGCATGCAATCAATGCATACATAGACGCACGCAAATGTCGGGGTATGTGTGTTTCCCAAAAGAAGAAAGAAAAGTTAAAGAAATGAAACGCACACTCCTCCGGCGACTCCTCCGGCGACGAGGGACTTGCAGATGGTGGTAAAAGCATAGGAGGGAGTCTTAACACCTTCCCTGGCTAGCTTGGCTTCCTCGGCCAGATTCACGATCTTTGTCTCCGAAGCCATGAAAACCCTGACCTTCTATTTTTTATTTTAAGCGAAAATAAAGTTAACCGTATGAGAAATTCAGATCTCAGGTTCCCAACGCTTACGGCAAAGACATGTTCTGTGACGGTTCAGACAAGAGAGACAGTGAGAAGAGCCACCAAAACCACAACCAACCTCCCCCTGTGACGGCGTTCGTTTCGATTGTACCATTCATACAATATAATATATATATATATACGTGGACACAGTCCATTACCCCGTAACATCACTCCATTTTAAATGAAGTCACATTTCTCTATTTTAATGCTTTTTCATAGGTGTTTAAGCAAAAAATAATTACTATACATTTCATTATTTAATTATTTTATAATAATCGCAAAATATTGAATACACATCCTTAGATTACTTCATTAATGTTTTGAGTTCAATTCCAAACTCGGATTTAAAACTAAAAATACCATTTTATTTAAAAAAAAATTGGAACCGCAGTGAATTATATCTCTTGGTTATAAAAATAATAGATTCTCGTCTATTTTAATTTATATGAATAAATTCAATCACAATAACTACAAAAGTGACTTGATTGAACACATATTAGGATAAACCGGGTTTAAAAAATAGGAATGCGGTCTTGGATAGTTAATTCTCGTCTCTTCTATTTTTTTTTTTACATAAAAAGGTTGTTTAATATTACCTGTAAATAAAAATAAATACATGTTTTTTATACACACATAAAAAACTACAAAATTATAAAATATACTTTGCCCGTTCTCATTTTTCATTTTCTTTACCTCATTCTATTTGCTTTATCTCATTGCTTAATATAATTTATTTTAAAATATGCGAGAAATAAAATTATTTGAGTATATTCTCCGCCACACTTCTTAAAAGTCCAATACCCACCATTAAAAAACTTTTTATTTTTTATTTTTTTTTTATTTTCTGCTGCTACGTTAGCATCAAGGTCCACTAATGGGTGAAAGTGTTGGCCAAACCATAAGGTGCGAGGGAGATAAAACGACCACGTTTTCGTATTTCTCCTGTTGTATTTACTTTTTTATTTTTCTTATTCTCACTCTATTATTTTATTTTCTTTTTTCTTTTTTTTTCAATTACTTGTTTTTTCTCTTCTATGTTTCTTCGATCTCATTCAAACAAATCATTATCTTTTATTCACGAGGCTTTTAAAAAATCAGCAAAAAAGGTATATTAACATGATAAAAAAATAGAATTATAAATGTTTAATCTCAACCCCAGATTAACTATGAAACTAATCATATACATGACAATATGATATCTCCTTACAGAAGTACAATGCAAACATTACCCAAGTGCTTACTCTCGTCGAAAATTTGGTTACTTTGAAAAATAAAATCATTGCTAGTATAATATGTAGTGTATCAAAGTTTGTTTTTACTTTAATAATATTAAGTTTACAAAGTGTGATTTAAACAAAAAATAAATTGCATGGGTAAGCCTTATCAATATTAATATATTTTTAAAATAATTTATTACATAGCACATTGAATGTTGTTTGCAAGGGTGTCATGTCAGTCACTAAGAATTAGGTGATGCTTACTAAGTGTTAACTATCCGATATGTTATTCATTATTATAATCAAACGTCTCTCTTGATAACCAAATGTCGCCTACTAAGTGTTGACTACTAGAACACACCATATGTGTTGCTTGTCGAGACCTATGTACTGTCTATTAGAATCAATAGTGAACTACTTTGTCACAAGTCAGTCTGTATTACTATTTCTACCCATCCACAAGGCAACTTACTTGACTACTTCTATCCAGTCATAAGTCTGTTTGTATTATTGTATCTACTCGACCACGTCGACTTACCTAACTATCACTACCTCACTATAAGTTAACACGTTTGACTACCTTTCAGACTACCAAAGCTAACAACGTACTACTTTGTAACTTGACTGAATCTGAATCAAACAATTGGCTCATGAAGTAAATGGGCCACCAAGGTCACCAAAACTCATATAGATGAGACTCGTAACATTATAATTATCCTATAAACAATACAGTTATCGAAATAAATATTTCTAACTTTCATTATTACAATACTAATTGTCATCTAATGCACTCAACTAACTTGAATATCAGAATGTCTTTTATAAACACACTTCTCATTCATTTTGTGGAGGACAAGTACCAATGAAAAAAAGGAATAACAGTTGATAAAGGAAAAATTAAAAAAGTTAATGAAATTAAAATCTATTTACAGAATATATTCAACTTTGTAAGAATATAAATAAATTTTCAAAAGGTACAAGAAAATAGAATGAATTATAATCTACTAAAGAAAAAAATGCACATAGAAAGCTTAAAAGAAAAAGGGGCAAATGATAAACCTTAACAGGGTGTCACTCCCTCCACCACCACCACTTCTCCCTCCACCTCCCCAACCTTCTCTAAAAAAAATTTTAATTACAAAAATAACCTTTTTTAATTACAAAAATAACCTTTATTTTATTTTTCATCATATTTATTTACTTTGAATTCAAACCCTATTTTTTTACCCACTCACTTTTCACTCAGTCCCACCACCAACTCTCCTTCTCTTTCTTTTAGATTCTCACCCCCCCCAACTCCACCACATTCGTCTTCTCAAAAACAATACATCAAAACATATAAATTACATTATTAAAATATATTTAAAATTAATATAGAAAATAAACTAATAAAAATAATTGGAAAATAAACGTATAATCTTTAAACGGATGTGACCATCCGTCAACGGATGTCAACATCTGTTTAAGGCAAAACGGATATCGACGTCCGTTTTCCCTTAAATGGGTGTTGACATCCGTTGACGGATGGTCACATCCGTTTAAAGATTATACGATAACTTTTTAGGATTTATTACGCATCTCCTTCACGACGAATCTTCCCACACCACCGCACCCCACCACACCGATCTTGCACGTTGATCAATTGCTTCCACCATCACTTACAATCTCGCACACTAACTAATGAAAGTCTACCATACTCTCATACCACAATTAGAATGAGAGGAAGAAGTATGAAAATGAAGAAGAAGAACATAAAATAAAAAGAGGAGGAAGAAGAGTTCCCACTGCGTGAAGGATTCGAGTGGGTAAAGATTAAAAATGATTAGAGTGGTTAGAGGTTAAAAGATATTAACCCTAAAATTTTATTAAGAGTAAAATAGGAATGGAAAAATAAAGAAAAAGATAAAAAAGGAATGAGGTGGTGAAGGGAGCAAAGTGTGGTGGTGGAGGGAGCAACACCCACCTTAACGGGCAAGTACGGGAAACGAAGCCCCATGTCAAATTTTGGGCTTTTTAAACGAGACATATATATTTGGACTCAGTTGCTTCAAATAGCGAATCGAAATGGGCCTTAATATCAATCCAACATGAACATGAAAATAATACTGTCGTAACTTTATGTCTTAACATGAAAAAAAGTCTCAATATACTTTATGTCTTAACATGAAAAAAAAGTCTCAATATCTTTATCAATATGAAAAGTCGAATATTCAATGAAACTGTAATAAACATTATATTTTAATGAATTTAATTTTAATCAGAATGTGTTGATCTCTAAATATATGATATTGTGAATTTATCCATACTCATCATTCAACAATGCTAAACTTATATGATAACATATTTAAAAAATATAATGAATAATATAAGAAAAAAAATAACAGTAATAGGGTGAAGGTTTAACTTTCTAAACCTATTGTTCCAATATTTTTAAACTGTATACAAAAGATGACAATCCATTAAGTTTAGTATCTAGGAATTAAAATAAGTAATAACATTTTCAGAAAAATATCAAGCAAAAAAATATATAAAATCTTATAAGTTTGTTAAAACAATATAGATGGAGGTTAAATTGATGAATTGAAAAGGGAAAAAATTGCAAGAGTAGGGTTCTTCATTGGACAAACGCGTCATGATGAATGAGCAAAGAAGCAGCAGCAACCATTGGAAGTGCTTTCTGTTATATTCTATTTTCCTTTCACAGTACAGACAAGAATGAACACAGTACACAGCGTTTTTCATGTGATCAAATATGTACGATAAAAAAAGTTTCAATTTATTTAATTCATTTAATAGTCTTACCTTATTAAAATTATCAGTAATTTTTTTCCATACATCTTAGGAATATAAATAATTGATTTTACTCCTAAAATCACTTCTACAACAAGAACATACTTTCTAAAATGATTGGTCAATGTTCCTGGATAGTAAAAAATCCTCAATTAATACCATCATTAAGAGATTCTGTTTAAATGGATTTGAGGAAGAGTGATGAAATGAATTTGAAGTTAAATTTTTTGTTGTTTATTTGAGTGGATTTTGAAAGTAAGTCAGAGTGTATTTGAAAGTAAAGTTTATGAAAATTAGTATATAATTTGATTGATGTGACAAATTAAAAAAACTTACTTCGAAATCTACTCTCATTTACCTCCAAAATCTATTCAAATAAACAACAAAAAATTTACCTTCAAATCTTCTCAAATCCTTTCAATCACTTTCTCCCAAATCCATTAAAGTGAACAAAAGTTAAGTGAAAACATACTATTTTACATCTCTTATTTGTGAAGGAATCATGACTATCATGTAACAAGTAATCATTAATCATGTATTTAATGACATTTTTTAAGACTTGGAAAAACCTTGTCTTCCAAGAAAGACTATCATTAGTGTTATTTATGAAGTACAGTGGAGAGTTTTAATAATAATTGATGAAATTGAGTTTTCATTCTATTTTTATCAACAAATCATTTTGTAAATGATTTCCATAGGAATATCCAAATTAAAACTTTCTAATGTTTCAAAGATAAAACAAATCTTTGAAACGTCATTTCTTCTTAAAATTGTACATAATTAAAACCACTTGTGTATTGATTAGAAAACAAAACGATAAACAATTATTTATCAAACACAATAAATGCTTTAAGCCAAAAATAAAAATAAAAAACATTTTACTTTCTTATATAGAGAAAAAAGAAAGGAGAAAAAAGAAAAGAAAAAAAGAAACAGCATATTATTTATGTTATCTCAAGCTAAATTTACAACACTGTCATTTTATAAAATATAAAACGTGGTGGCCCCGATTTCACATACATGATATAAAAGACCAATTAAACTTATTCACTAGTCAATTTATCAGTATATCGTATCCGTGAATTCATAAATTATTGATCGGACCGGTTAACTTAATATACTCATACGATTAACAAATTTATATAATATATACTGTAAATCGAAAAAGTTGTTGTGATAAAGTATCTAACATGTTAATAATAAATCAATTTTACAACAATTAATGGAAATTATATTTAAAATTTACAATATTATCATGATAAATTACTCAACAACTGAAATAATTTTTAAACCTCCAAAATCGATAACAACACAAATACGTCTGTTACAATAAGTAAATGTTATTCCTTTGAAAAGTGAGATAAATTTAAGTTGAATCGCTGTTTTTCACAAAAATAAATAATTTTACTTGCATTATAGATTAAATTATCAGCTCAAATAAAATAAAACATCAATTATCGAGTCAATTAATTAGACTGTTAATTTTTTTATTAGTATATTGTTTTCCACAACACCATTCTTATATTTTATCATGTTAGACAATTATTCTAATAAGTTCAACAATTTGACTTTTTAATATTTTCTTGTTTAACTTTTTGTGTGTTTTTGAGTAACTTGATTTTATAACAACTATTAGCAGAACAAAGTTGTCATACCTAAGAATTCCAGAGATTCCTTATACTAAATTAGAATTAGACAGGCAAGATAGTAACGTTACAAAAATGGAAAAATAAAAAATCAATTCAACATTTTAAATATGTTTTATAACCACTTATTTCGGCAATATTCCTTTAAATATTGTTATCTCTTAAAATTTCTCAAAAATATTAAATTATTTTATTAGCCTCAATTATTTGGAACTAAAAATAAATAGCATTGGAATAAAATTTAGTTAATAACAAAAAGGGATTTGCTCAACATACCTCAAATAAAACATACGACAGTGATCGTCGCATGAGTATATTTCAAGATGGCGGATTGTAGGTTTGAGTCACATCAATCAACAGAAACAAATTTATTTAACCTAAAATAAGTTAGACATTCATTAAAATGGGCGTTTAAAAATGTTTGACTAATATTTTATTTTATTAAAAATCAAGAAAACATGGATAATTTTTTTTCACTAATTTGTAAAAGAAATTCGAAAGAGATAAAAAAAATGTGGACAGAGAGAAATTAAAGAAAAGGGTTAGTGACAACACACGGTGGAACTTTGTGGCATGGGGCCCACGCTGGAGGTGACATTTATGGGTGCGGCCATGAATCAAATTCTAACAGTTGTAATTCTACAAGAGGTCGAGGTTATTTTGGACATTTAAGGTTTTTGTAGCATTGATTTTTTGACCATGGCCTATATATATTACTGCATCCTCAATTAGATTCTTCATTCCTTCTTTCTTCTTCGGTGCTAACTATACTCCACTACCCTGCACCAAAGTGCCAAGTCACACAACGCTTTTTCTTTCAAATCTAATTTCCACCAACTTCGCAACACAGCAGACAACACCTTCTTCTCTTCTCTTTCGTTCTCCAACTTGCATTCAACTTACTCAACCCAGCAGATCCAGCACTCCTCAAACACACCGAGATTTTCATAGGTATTCAATTTTTATTTAACTATGATTTTTTTTTTCTAGGTTCTGTTGCCGGGTCATGTAACTGTAGTACACCCAGATGAATTCATATGGTTTTGTTAGCTGGGTCGATAATTTTCGTTGACTTTTCTTCTTCTTTCATGTTTCCCTTGAGTCTTATAGCTCAGAAACAGCAGCTGATTGTTTTTTTTTGCTTTGTTTCTTCTTCTTATTTGTCATTGCGTTTCAGTTTTTTTTTTCTTACTTGGTTTTTATTCCAATACCTCATCTTTGATGGGACCACTTTCTGTTCTGGTTCTGCTTTTTTACCCTCGTGGACTAATTCTTGTGTCTTTGACTTCGGTTTTTGCGCAGCTAGTGTAATTTGAAACTTCTTTCTTAGTAACTCTTTTTAACCATTTTTTGTTTTTTCTATTAACTTCTGTTGTTGAAATTTCTTGGTGTTTGCTTGGTATGAATGAATTTTTTGATTTGGTTTTTGAGGATTTCTCATTCGAGAGACTGTTAGATTGTTCTATCCAAAGGCTGAGTTGACCTTTGTGACTGGCGCAACAGTATGCATAGAAAAAGGAAATATAAAGTCTCTCGGAATTTTCATTCTTATTTCTTTCGTTTTCACCGTGTATTCGTCAGTTTCTAATTTCTTACAATTTGAAGATTTCCCTTGGTTTTGTTGTTTCTGAGAAGATTCAATGTACGTGTTAAAGAAAAAAAACATACGCAATTAAAAGGAAACATGGATTAGATTTTTGTTTGGCCTTGTCCGACTTTTCTACCCATGAATAATATTGTTTGGCCTTTTCCGCGTTACTCCTGTCTGAATTGAGTTTGGCTTTTCGTCCATATCCGATTCAAATGCTGGAGCGAAATTTACAGAGATTATTGCTAAAAGTGAGAACTTAGAACTCAACACTGACCTCTTTTCTGTGTCTTTCTTATAGCGCGAGAATGTTAGAGAAAGTGGAGGAGTTAAATATGGACAAAGTTATAGAAGAATTTGAGTTACTGTCAAAGGACGCGGAAAGGGTTCAGAGGGAAACTCTGAAAAAGATTTTGGAAGATAACGCGTCAGCTGAGTATTTGCAGAGTTTGGGTCTCAATGGAAGAACTGATCCCGAGAGTTTCAAGGCTTGTGTTCCACTGGTTACCCACAAAGAATTGGAACCTTACATATACAGAATTATCGATGGCGATGCTTCTCCTATTCTCACTGGCAAACCCATCACAACCATGTCTTTAAGGTGCATTTTTTTTCTTTCTCTCTGCTTTTTTTAATCTCGGTGGTTGAGTTTGAACTGTAGCGCTTAAGCGACAAGTTTCTAAATGGAATTCTTGCAGCTCTGGCACTACCCAGGGGAAGCCAAAGTATGTACCCTGGAACGATGAATTGTATGAAACCACAATGCAGATATACCAGACCTCTTTTGCCTTTAGAAACAGGTATTTCACCCCACTTCTCACCCCTTTTTAGTGTTTTTCTTAGTTCAATATTTTACGTTATGAACTAATTAAATATAATTTTAAACTACATTTAAATTAGTTGTTATAAAAAGTAAAAAACCTTAGCCATATATGTCAAGCTGAGAGTAAATGATATTGTGAACACTTTTATTAGAACATTCTAATTCTCTTTCTGACGATTAATGATTGGACAATAGTGTTCAAATCTTTACACTGTTTTCCCATTTTTGTTTGTCCAAACTGAATTTTGATATATTCTGTCTTCTCACACAATTGCACTCCTGCAGAGAGTTTCCCATAAAAAATGGGAAGGCTTTGAGCTTTATATACGGAAGCAAGCAGTTCAAAACAAAAGGGGGTCTGGCGGCTAGAACTGCTACAAGCAATGTGTTCAGTAATGCTGGTTATAAGTGTGCAATGAGGGCACTGCAATCCCAATGCTGCAGCCCAGACGAAGTGATATTTGGTCCTGATTTTTTCCAATCATTGTATTGCCATCTGTTGTGTGGTCTTATATTCCGGGACGAGGTTCAATTTGTGTCTTCTACATTTGCTCACAGTATTGTCCATGCTTTTAGAACCTTTGAACAAGTGTGGGAAGAGCTGTGTACTGATATCAGAGAAGGGGTTCTCAGCAGCAGGGTCATCGTACCTTCGATTCGAATGGCTATGTCTAAACTGATGAAGCCAAACCCGAAATTAGCCAACTTGATCCACAAAAAATGTACGGGGTTGAGCAACTGGTACGGGTTGATACCAGAGCTTTTTCCCAATGCTAAGTATATTTATGGCATCATGACTGGATCAATGGAGCCTTATTTGAAAAAGTTGAGGCACTATGCAGGGGAGCTGCCTTTGTTGACTGCTGACTATGGATCTTCTGAGGGTTGGATTGCAGCAAATGTGAACCCACAATACCCCCCTGAGTATGCCACCTATGCTGTGCTTCCTCACATCGGTTACTTCGAATTCATTCCTCTCTCAGAGCTTGACAACACCAGGGGTCAACCAGATTTCCTTTGTATTGATCCTCAGCCTTTGAGCCTCACTCAAGTCAAGGTTGGTGAAGAGTATGAAGTTGTTATGACCAATCCAGCAGGTACTGAATTCTTGTTTCATTAATTTTATTTTAGTTCATACAGTTTGAAGAAACATTTTAGTTGTTTGTTCTTCTCAGCCAGAAAAGAAAGTTATAATGTTGCAATACAAAATATATCTTACGTGTGTACCTTTCTGTGGGCGATCTAATAAGTAACTAATGACATCAACCGACAGATTTTTTTTTAATAATGTTAAATTACTATGAGATTTGCGCATGTGGTTCTGTACAGCTCACTGTCCCAGTGCTGCATATGTTGGCTTTGTGCACGATGGGGGGGTTTGGTCCTCACTCCAAATATTTGGTTATGTGCATAGCATAAAACGTAAATATTTCTATTATTTTTATGGGATGGGGACTAAGAAAATGAAGTGGGTGCTTTTTATGCTCGGTGACATGATCTTTCATGGGACCAACTTGGAGAAATTTCTTCCCGATGCTTGTAAAGTTACATTATATATATATATACACCTAATCAGAATAAACTATATGACATGCAGCAATTATATATAATCCTGCAAGTTATACCCAGTCAATTAGTTTTAACAACTATTCTTGGATTTACATGGGCTTATTTCATGGAATTAGATTGTATGATTCGACCTTATCTGGATTGTCTCAGTTAATTTTGGCTGCATGCTTCGTCTTATTTTTTAAAACACAATTAGGAACATGAAAAGGAGTGCTTGTTTTCGACAGTGATAAAACGTAAATATTATTTTATTTGGAAACTTGTTCATATAACCTACGCATATATCACACTCATGATTTCGTGAACCTATTCACAAGTTTATATACATAGATATAGTATAATTCAAAGTAAATGTGCACAGTTTGGAAGAGTGGCACAGAAGCACGGTATTGGAAAAAAAAAAAACATTTTTCTTTTCCGACAGATATGAACAGCATCAATCTAATCATTTTAACATGTGGAAAAAATTGCAGGATTATACCGGTATAGATTGGGGGATGTGGTGAAGGTTATGGGATTCCACAACTCAACTCCAGAACTGAAGTTTGTTCGGCGTAGCAGTCTTCTGCTAAACATTAATATCGACAAGAACACTGAGAAGGATTTACAGGTAGCTGTGGAAGCAGCTGCAAAGTTGTTAGCGGAAGAAAAATTGGAAGTTGTTGATTACAGCAGCCACGTTGATTTATCCGAAGAACCGGGACACTACGTCATCTTCTGGGAGATCAGTGGGGAAGCAAGTGAAGAACTCCTCCACGAATGCTGTAACTGTTTGGACAAGTCTTTTGTTGATGCAGGGTACATCAGTTCTCGCAAAGTGAACTGCATCGGTGCCCTCGAACTACGAGTTGTTCGGAGAGGAACATTCCAGAAGATTCTGGATCATTACCTAGGACTAGGAACCGCCGTTAGTCAGTATAAGACACCGAGATGTGTGGGTCCTACAAACGCCGTGGTGCTGCAGATCTTTAGTGAAAACGTTGTGAATAACTATCTCAGTACTGCTTTCTAAAACTTGCGTTAGGAATAACAAACTGCAAACAAAGTTGGCTTAGTTTTACCACATTGTGTAACTTTCTAGATGTCTTGAATTTTGGCCATTCTCAATCCTTATCCTTTTTGTCGTTTCATCCTCTCTCTGTCAACCTCGTTATCTTCCTCGTCATCTCTCCAATATCTGGTCGCTGTCAGACCCAGAAACAGTTACACCTTCTATATAAAATATTATACTCAGAGTCAATAAATATTTGCTTTGTTTCTCTTAAATTTATATATTAAGTCATAAATTAATATAAAGGTGTTAAAAGGTTCGGTCTATATATTCATGTTTTAAAAAATAAATTACCTTGACGGCCACTGCCACAATCATTGATAGATATAACCCCATGTCATGTCGGTAGTAAGAACTTTGAAAGCTAATGGCCACGAGTGTCGGCGTGAGGCACTTTGAATAATATCATGTAAATATTTTTAAATACCTAAAAAATGAAGAGATACATGATTTGTCCTACCACAATTTGTATATACTTAAATTGCTTAAACCTTACTACAAGACTTCCTTCAAAAGTTGTCCAACAGATATGCGAGTTCCAAGTTGCGTAATATATCTTGCCCTAAAGATTGGAGGATAAAAAGTGTGGAGACAACATAAGGTTGGAGAGACATACATGTGTGTAGTTTTTGGGCTCAAGAGACAGACTGATAAATATCTTGGCGATTCTTTTCTCCATCACAAAAGATAGTGGCGAACAAGTTTGATAATGCTTCTATTCTACCATTCTATGCTCGTAAGGTGGCTTCTTTATCCACAAAAACTCTAAACTTTATAATTCTGAAAATATAAAATACAAACAAGTTAACATAGTGTGGAGGTGACTCATACTTTTAGGATGCAAATCACATTTTCTATTTTATTGTCTCAATGTATTCCACCGGTGTAAAATTCAAATGTGATTCACAGATTACTTCATTAATACACGTTTCTACTTTATTATTTATTATGTAATCAACATGTTTTTTTTTCTCAAAAATTAAAATTATTTCGTAATACACATGCCGATGCTTTATTAATAGGACATGAAACTCGGAAGCGAGAGACACGAGATTTGTGTCTTGGCTTTTCATCCATTAGATAGGCGTCCTTGTTTTGCAATGTAAAATTAAGGGAACTGAAAAATGGAAGGAAAAGAGAAATTAACTTGATGATGTGATTTTAGTAATTTTAAGGATGACAATTATTGTGTAAATGACTTATGTTATTTTTGTCACGTGGATTGGTACGATATTCAGACGAACAAATACCAAAGTTACAACAAATATTCTAAAATTGTTCTTCAGTTTCTGGTTTTCCTCAAGGAAATATAAAAGATTACTCACTCATCCATCCAGAGTTCTAACAATAAATTAAAGACATCATCCGATACTTGCATCGTGTCTATCCGAACAATATTTTATTTTCACTACATTGCGTCTTATTTCAACTTTCCTATTAAGGAATGAAATGATAGACAACTTTTTAAATTGAAATTAACAACTTTTTAAATTTTGAAGTGTAGATCAGATTGATCAGTTTTGTCACTGTACAAACAAGTCGTGGTTATAAGATAGAATTTGATTAAAAAAAAATGGGGAATTTGGCATGTGGAAGTGGAAGCCACAATTTGAATAGTTGGATGAAGTGTATGTAGTCCTTCTCCTCAGTGGACCACTGTCTTCTCACTCTTCTTTCTTTCTCTCATTGCTGACTACATTATACTCTCAATTCTCTTATGCTTTTCTATCTTAATTTTATATGTATCATGCCACCACTGTATTTAGTAAAAAAAAATACTAATTATTTAATGGATTATATTAAAGGAATATACCACAAAGATTCTGAACATAAATAAATTTCTACGAAAAAATATAATATCTTTATTAATTTAAAAACCTTAATCAAAAACCTCTTCTAGAAATATCTTCCTTCATATTTATTACTACGTCACTGCTATTGCTGTACCATCATGGCTGCACCTCTATTATTTGTTTACTGTAGATGAGGAAGAAGAAGAAAGAGTTTTCTATAAAAACAAAAAATTGATTCCAGAAAATTTGTTCCAAAATGTGTTTCAGAAAAAAATATTTTAATTTTTTTTCCAAAAATATTATTTCAGAAAATATCATATATATTTTTGAAAAACTTGCACTGAAAATCCCATTTCAGAAATCCTAGTTTGAAAATCCTGAAAAAGCACGTGGAAGTAAAATAGCACCTTAGAAATTATAGGAGTGCAGTTAGAAATTCTGGGGCTGCAAAAGGATAAAACACAATTTAAGCTTTGAAAATATTAGGTTTTTGTCAAGAGCCCGTGATTGAGAAAGCCCGAATGTATTTACGTGAATGAAAACTGGTATTGCTTATTATTTCCGGAATTTATTTTATGAAACATAATAAACATTTCTAGGTTTTTTTTTTTCGAAAAGCAATCACTTCTTATCGTAAGGAAAACATTTCCCGGTAGGTTTTTGGTGGGGTGAGGCAGAAATTTGATTGGGTGGACGAAACAATAACATGAGAAAACAAATGTTTATGTGGGTCGTAACACGAGGCCATTCTGGCGTGCATGCGAGCTTGTTTATGCTTTTAGTTCCCTTTTTTAGACCAAAAGCAAATTGCTTTTTTCTCATTCACACCAAAATTTCAAATCTAGAGGATTTATTTCTCTCCTTTTAATTTCCTCTTTTTTATATTAAAATAAGAGCAGTCAAAATGTGTAATCCGACTCGACTCGGCCCGACTTACCACGAGTTGGACACTTAGTGTACCAACTCAGTCTTGCTCACTTATTAGCGAGCTCTAAAAAATCGAACCTGACCCGACTCACCACGGGTTGGTGGGTTAAACGGGTTGGCTCACTGACTCATTTAATTATAACTTTTTTTAAAATAAAAAATTACAATTTTTTTAATTAAAATATAAATAAATGTTACACTGAAATGATGTTAAATTCCAAAGAGAACTCAAAATAAATAAAAAGAAAGTATCATACAATCCAAGCGTAATCCAAACAAATAAGTTTTTAACATTGATAATTTTTGTATCACTTGTCCATTTATAATATTAGAGTATTGAGTAGATAAATATATAATATTTTTCTCTCTTGAAACATCTTTTTTATCACCATTTACAGTATAATAAAAAAATACTAACTAATAATATTGAAAAATAAAATAATAAATAATTAAATTAAAATAGGTGGGTTGGTGAGCCAACCTGGCTCACCACAGGTTCAACCTACTGAGTTGGGTTCTAAGTGAGCGAGGTTGAAAACTAACCCACATAAAAAAGTTACATTTTTTCCAAATCCAACTTGCCTCAAACTCGTGGTGAGTCGAGTTGACTCACGGGTTACAACCTATTTTAACAAACACTGACTCTTTAATTATAATATGATTGACTGTTTAATTCATACAGTTATTTTTTTTATTATCAAACACTCGACAGATAAGATCAAATAGTCAATCAACAGAAATATTAAGGTTAATTTTAACTAGTTTAAAAAAAATGTAATTACCATCCATTATATTATAATTAATTTAAAGTTAATTTCCAAATATATAAAGTTAAATATAAGATAAGAAGATACGTGATTATATTTAATAAAACATTAATATTTAAATAGTCAAATTTTTATTAACTTTAACACGAGAATATTCTATAACCTTTTAATTTACCAAATGGTTTTTATTAAAACTGAAAAGTTTAGAATTAAATATTATTTTCATATGATTCACTCAACACTACGTCCAAAACAATAAAAAATTGAAAAGTTTCGTTGAAAAATTATTTCTCAACCTCATTTAGAAAATTTATATGGAATAAACTACTTCCTTAGAATGTATTTTTTCTCTCTTTATAAGGATAAAATTAGAAACTCTAAAAAAATGAAAGTGGTTCATGTGATTTTACTAGAAAACAAAATCTGACGACTTCATTTAATGATTTTTTGTTCCTTTGCAAGTTTGTAGTAAGAAATGCATTATCTTTTTGAGCTTTTAGTCAAAGGAGCAGAAGGAACTCAACTCAATGTATTGGAGTATAGATATTCTAAAATGGAATGTTACTCTGTTTATCAAAGAATTGTTGGCTTATATATCTTTTAAATTACAAGAGTTAATTTTTTTTTTCTTTTTGTCAAGTATCCTGTCTGTCACTGTTCCAATACATTTGGTATGCAGTGAAAATGGAAATAAATTTCCCCTGAGTACAAGGTAAATAATCGTTGTACTAATTTATCAGATTTTTTATTTAATTAAATAAAACTCGCTCAAATTTTATATCTCGTAGTATAATATAAGATTGAATTTTCATTTCAACTATAAATAAATAATTTAAGTTTTCTCTTTTTGTGACGAGAAGATAATAAGATACTTTCATAACAATAAAATATATATTTTTCAAAGTGAGACTAGATGAAAACTCTAAATTAAGACCCCTCCTATATAGTGGAATATGTAAAGTACTCAAAAATAATAATAATAATATATATATATATATATATATAAAATAATATGATTGCAAAATGACAAAAAACCTTTCAGAAGTGGAACGGTGAGCAAGACACTTTTGGTGGTGAAATCAAAATATTATTTTTTATAAAATAGTATTTTTAATAAAATATTAAAAATAAAAAATAATAAATAAATAAATAAATAAAAAGACAAAATAACTTTCAGAAGTGGAGTTAAGGGGGAACAACTTTTTGTAATGGGATTTAAATATTATTTATAATAAAATATTATTAAAAAAAAAACTTAATAGTGCCAAATCTTAACCTATAAATAGCAAGGAGGAAGGCTTAAACTTGCACCAAAATTGAGAGAAATTTTGAGAGAAGAGAGTTGGAGGAAATTCTAGTTGCGAAGGGGAAATTCTGTAAGTTTTCGGAGAACGGTTTCTAAGGAGAAGATTAAGTCTGAAATAGAGGTAAGGGGAGTTACTGTTAAGTTTTTGTTTTGTATTATCCTGAGTCTTGATTATGTAATATTTTGCTTTTGTTTGATCTTAAATCTTGAATATGAAGCATTTTGTTTCTGTATGATCTGAATTTTGAATAAGAACATGCTTCTCTGAGGAGATCCAAGTTGGATAGTTGTAAAATGCGATATTGATTATGTTATGCTATTTGTATGTTATTAGTTGCTTCTTTTGTATTGTTGGAAGGATGAGAAGTTGTCTAACCGGCTTTGCCAGATTCAACTTCTTGTTTCCCCAAACTTTTTACGGCTTTCCTTATTTATTTATATTGTATTTTTGGAAGGATGATAAGTTGTCTAACCGGCCTTGCCAGATTCAACTTTTGGAAGGATGAGAAGTTGTCTAACCGACTCTGCCAGATTCAACTTCTTGTTTCCCCATACTTTTATTGTTTTCCTTTCCTTATTTATTTATATTGTATTTTTGGAAGGATGAGAAGTTGTCTAACCGGCTCTACCAGGTTCAACTTCTTGTTTCCCCATACTTTTATTGTTTTCCTTATTTATTTATATTGTATTTTTGGAAGGATGAGAAGTTGTCTAACCGGTTCTGCTAGATTCAACTTCTTGTTTCCCCAAGAATTTTTATATTAAGATTTTTTTTTATGATTGTCAAATACTTGATTCTTCTCTGACCAATTATAGTAATATTTTATGATTGTTAATTTGTTTATAATTATCTTGTATGAATTCTATTATAAATGTATTTTATGATGTTTGATGGGAAATTATGCATTTGAAATATAGTATGAGTCTCGGGAGAGACTCTATGATGGTATGGTATTAGTGTATATGTTGATGTTGAGGGTCCTGTTGTTGGTGATTATCCTAAAACTCTAAAAATTGTCCAGTCTCAATTAGAAAAGGATGTGTTATGTGGTGAGAGTAGTAGGGGGTCTTAGTCTATGTTCATAGACGTTAATGGACTAACCTTGTGGGTGATATGATATATTATATTTGGCCATAATTGTGTGGTAGATGTCACCACAAGTGCATGACCAACCCAGACTTCCATCAACATTATATCCGGATAATAGAGTCTAGTATGATAATTGCATCTTACAAGAATTTATGGTGAATGTATTACGTATAATAATAATGTAATGCTTTTCTTTGAATTTTGCATGGTAGCTCACCCTTACTTGTTTGTTTGTGTCGAAAAATATTATTTTTGCGATGATCGTATAACGTTTATGTTAGACGAAAGCATATGACGGAACGACGTCCGAACCAATACAAGTGAAGGAGGAAACCGCAGAAAAAGGAAGAGTAGTTTAAAAATAAAATAAAAAATTATGTATTTCGAGTGTGAACTATGTTACTCCGAAATAGATGATTGTAATACTGTACGATGTTTTTATTATTAATGAAATAATTTATGTGTGAGATGTTTAATTTTTTTTGGGGTGTTTAATATTACGAGATTACAAATCTATAAACGAAAGAGAAAAATGAAGAATAGAAAAAGAACTGCATGAATTTTTAAAAAATAAGTAGGTAACTTTGACTTTTCAATGTATTCGAAGACTATATATATATATATATATATATATATATATATATATATATATATATATATATATATATATATATATATATATATATATATATATATATATATGTAAATTATTGTGTTTCTATATCATATAATTTATATAATTCTAGATATTGTTCGTATCTTTCTTTTATTGAGTACCAGAAAAATTATATTATATAAGTAGAATTTCCAACGAAGCAGGAATCATATAAACTATTACAGAATGTGAGTTGAAACTTTCCAAAATCTATGTTTATTCAATATACTACCCTTTTAGAGTTTTATTTCATCACTAATGAATGACATTTTTGTGTACTTTTACCTAATTTCACAACAGTTTTTATTTGTAAAATAATCATTAAGGAAATGCAAATTTTATAAATAAATATTTATACTATTTTATTGTTATAAAGTAATCGAGGTAATATTTAAGACCATTTACGTTTTATGAGAATTTTAAGTTATTAAACACAGATGACTTTTTCAACAATGAATCTTGTATTATGTATGGTATCTTGTCTTAAGATTGGTGTGTTTTTTTTCTTATCAAAACTTTACTTATTTGAATAAATTAATATTCAACTTTCTTGACTAAGTTTTGAATTTAAATTTAAATAACCAGTCAGATATTTTAATAAAACTAGTTTATCCGTAGAATTAATAATAATTTGTAACAAAAACAGTTGTCTTTCCCACTTGGTTTTTAGTTTAATATATTTATATATATGTATTTGAAACATCAGACAGCACATGTTGACCTCTGGAAATGTTGAAGTGTGATTGGCTCCCGTATTAACATTTGGTCACCTTCCATATTCTTCCTCTTCTTAAGGCTTTTGAATCTTTCTCCAATGAATAAAATAATAAAAATTAAAAAATAGTTATACCTCAAAATTCTTTATATTATCATATTCAGAGATGAAAAAGCTTAACCAACCAAGGTATCCAAGTAACAAACTTCTACATAAAAAAAAATTAAGAAGAAAAATTGACTATAATTCTTTAATTTTTTATATTGAAAAAATATGAAATTTTGGAACTTGTTTTTTTTTTTCAAATTAATTTATGTTAATTTTTTTTTCTTTGGAAATACAAAGAAATCTATATCTTAATACAAAACACATATCCGATTGAAGTATTTTAGTAAATCAATTAAGCCGTTGACTTTCTCTCATTGAAGAACCACTGAAACATAGTAAAAGAAACAATCAAATAAGCTTTATTTTAGAGCAACAAATAATTGTAGCTAGGTTTGTCACTATGCCATGATACTAAGAACAATTCAGCTAATTTTGTTGGCGACTTTGTATTATGCAGTGCATTAAACACATGGTCAAAGTAATTTTTTTTGTATATAATATTAATTATGGATATAACATTAACTTCACTACCAAAACCAGCTTCTAACTTCCATCTAATCAGATCCAAAATTTACTAACTTTGTCAACAAAATCCAGACCGTCATTGTTTTATTAGTTCTAAGTTAAACATCAAAACAATTCAATTTTAATTTTAATATGATGTAGTCTTTGAACTTTAAAACTAATTATTTTTTTCTCAAGTTTAAAATATTTTGTTAGTTTTTATAATTTAAAAATGTTATTTGATTTTGTTTGTCTTTGGTACCATTAAAAAGATTTGTTATTTATACCTACAAATCATTTTATTACAAGAATTTTTGTATTTACTGATACTTTTTTATTGAAAGAAATAAATTTACGATAAATTCAAATTTATTCACAGAGATAAGTTTTAGAATTTAAGTTACTAATAAATATTTTTATTAGTAAGATATCTTGATAAATTATTATTCGTATTATTGATAAATATTTTTGTCGATAATATATTTAATAGTAAATTTTGTTGATAATTTTGTAATTTTTATTATTAATAAAATAATTCAATTAATTCATTGATAAAATAAGTAATAAAGTTTCCGTGAAATGTAATGAGACTTTTTCATTATCAAGGAGAGACAGGTGAGAAAATAAGAGATTGAGGAGGAGAAAAGAGGTGAAGAAAGAAGAATAAGAGAAAAAAAAATTAGAAGATGAAGAAAAGAAAAAAGAAAGAAAAAAATAGAGAATAAAAATAAAGAAATTCAAATTCATAATATTTATTAAAAGTATTTACCGATGATAATTATTAACAAATTTTACTATTCCTAAATAAATTTATTGATAAATTTTTCACTGTTAATAAACTTAAATTATGGACACATTTTTTTCTATTATGAACTATTGTGTTGGTTAATAATACATAATTATAATTATAGTGTTATAACTTATTTCAATTTTATATTTAATGATATATAATAGAATTTTGTGTGCAAGACTTAATCAATTACAAATACTAATTCAAAACGTAAAAATTTTCTTTCATAGACACTATTTTATATATATTGTTGATATAGGATCCAATCTTGTTTTTTATTATTATTTCTTGAAGTGGCTCCATCAATCTTCAGTACCAAAAATATAATTTTCATGCGATCATATTTTGCATGTATTGAGAATACATCCACTGGCATCTTTCCAAAAAAGCTCACTGCTACTTCTTTTGTCTTTGTTCTTTAATACTTGTATTTTTGCACCCAGTTGCAAACCTCACTCTTTCCTTTATTTATCTATTATTCATTACAACTAATAGCATTAATTAATTTTTTTCTCTCTTCATTAACCAATTTCACTTACTTTTTTGTTTTTGACAATTTTATTACACTATAATATTTCTATTTAAAATAATAAGTAAAACGTGTAAAAATATTAAAAATCAATTGAAATGATTTATAATAAGTATGTAAGGTTCTAAATTTTAGAATAGTAAGTGGAAGCTTGGTGTGCAAATTCCCAGAGTAAAAGTGAGTGGTCAGTGATAAAGAAAAGAAATGTTGGTGGTGGTGTCAGTCAGTTGTATGTGAGTAGGTAAATATGTTCTCCAAATTTCTCTTTTACACATAACCACATAACTTTGCTTTTTCAGTTTCTCTTTATTAAGCATTGGGAATATTTTTGTTTATCATAAATTGTAAATTTCTTAAATGTTAAACGTTAATGGATGATAAAATATATTAGAGAGTTACTTATCAATGGTTGAGAGTGAGCAGAAACTTTGAAGAGCATGACAATGAGACAACAATGGCAGCAATGATGGATGACTCCAACATCTTTATGTGATGTGGTGGACCAAACTGGGATGTTGACATCATAGTTATACCAGTATATGTTTGTGTTGACACCTATGGATTTAGTTTTGAAACATACAAAACAAAAGAAAAAGATAAAATTTGCATGTCTACCATTTTTTTGTTTCAGTTTTTTCGTGAAAGCTATGCACAAACATGGGAACACTTTTTATGTTAATCCATTTTATAATATCCGTGAATCTGCATTTCTAGCATTGGTGATCATGATACCTAAATAAAATATAATATTATTCCTAAAAGTTACTTCCAAACAAAACAAAATAAACTTATCTAAAACAAGGAATTTACTTACAAGGATACTATAAATAATGTTAATCATTGATGGAAAAAATAGTTAAGAATATCACGTGTACATACATACAATTCGTGAACTATGTGGAATATTCGACCAGTTTGGTTTAGATTGATCTTAAAACTGTTACTGATTAAAATGTAATCCATTATTGCCATTACTAAGGTTTTGGGCATTGCCCAGAATAGTTTCATGGGTGTGAAGTGTGTGAAAGGGTACAAATCAAAACACATTCATAGTGGTAACCCTAGATGCAATTTCTCTCTCAGACAGTTTGTCAAATAGCTTTTGAGCAAAGACTGCTGTAAGAAAAGCACATGTTAATCGTCAAATTATAACCATATAAGGCATTTTGTCAAACAATTCTTAAGCATCTCCAATGGTCAGTGAGTCTGAGATGTTGGTATTGATCATCAACAACAACTTCAACAATTTGAAATGACAAATTACATATGCATGCATTCTTGTATTGACTCATCGAATAAGAAAACATGTGTGTTTAAAATTTATCTAAATAAATAAATAATCTTTATTCTGGTAATATATTATTTTATTTTTTAAATAGAAACCCTATTGCCCCGACGATGTCAAAATTCAAAATGCAAACGCATAAAGTATTTAGCAAGTAAACAACCCCCAATATGTTTATGCTATCATGACTTTGTATAAGAAGACGCATAATTGAAGCAACATTTTCTCCATTGCAAAGTTAACCAACACTAAAGTTGTGGAGGAATTAGTAAACGTGCATTCTCAAATATGATTGGACATCATTTATAGGTAATATTTTTCTTAAACATGTGATTAGATGGAATTCAAATAAGCTAAGTATTTTGAGAGATTCTTAGAAAAAAGTTTGAATATTTTGGATCTTAGGAAATGGTAATTGAACGAAAAAAAGTAAATTTGCATTAGAATTTTGTAAGAATCCAATGGATGAAAAAAAAGGCCCTCTATTGAGAAGTGATTGCTGCATCAGTGGGAATCAGAGCAGAGAGAGCAGAGAAGAAGAGAAGAGCGTCATAAACTTTTACCTCACACTTCGATTCTAACCCACCAAGTTGCGGTTTTAGATTTTGGTTTCTGTCTCAAACTGCTGCTACTTCTACTATTCTCGCTTCCCTATGCACAAATTAGGCAACTCAGCAAAGGGGATTCCTCCTACGACGTCGTTTCGTGCCTACTCGTTTCGGTTTTTGGACACAATTATTTGGTCGTTTCTCCTCGTTGGCATAGAACCAGTACACTACAACCTTGGAAAATGATCCCGTGTTTTTCTCGTACACTCTTTTAATCCCTCACTCTTTCTCTTTGAAGCCCAAACACACAAATTAATCAGGATGTTTCAGTAATTTTCCATGATAATTCCAGCTTTCAGAGTTTAACCTCCCCAGATTCTTAGATTCCCAGAGGAAATTTTGTCCGCGCTGTGATTCTTAATTAATTACCCCTTCTTCCTTTTTTCCTTGTCTTTGGTGCTTGGATTCTTAGAAAAATACTAAGAAAACCCAAAAGAAGATGCAGCAGCAGCTGCAGCGCCAAAAGAAAAAGCGAGAAAAAGAGTTTCTCTTTCTCTTTTGAGTCTTCTCTCTCTCTTTCTCTCTCTCACACACACAGACACACACTATCTGAGCCTATTGCTTTCACTTTGTGAAAGAAAGCGTTGTTTGTTTAACGACATCACCACCTTCGACCCTTCCCTTTCTAACGTTGTTGTTTCCAAGAAGCCAAGCATTCACTTTAGGGAGAAACAAACACCCTCTTTTATATGCTTTCTTCTCATTTCGTTTCTCATGTGCTTCAACGTTTATTCTTCTCGGCTGCTGTTGATGCTCTTTGCCTAGTCCCTTTTCCGTCAACGTTTCTTCATGTCGGACTCCGCCAAGGTGCGATTGGTGCGTTGCCCAAAGTGTCAAAACCTTCTTCCCGAACTCGCCGATTACTCTGTTTATCAATGTGGTGGTTGTGGTGCGGTTCTTCGAGGTAGCTTTTCCCCCCCTCTCTTGTGTTGTCACATTGGTTTTGTTTTTACTTTTTGATTTTGACGTGTTTCCGAATTTCTTTAATAAAATTAAGACATTCTCATTAGACAAATTTTGGTTGAAATTTGCAGTTTTATATTTTACTTCATTGTTAGTAAACGATCTCGTACTTTCAATCAGTTTTTGTTTGCGTCTTACCTGCGGCAGAGTATCATGATCGTATATTTTGCAGTCGGAAAGAAATTGGAAACGGGTTAGGCTTTCTAGTTTCTAATTTTAGTTGCGTTTGATTTTAATTTGCAGCAAAGCATAAGGGTTATGTGAGTGGTAGCTTGTCGGATGACGGGAAGGTTGGAGTTGGCGGAGATTCTGGTAAATCGGAAAGTTTATTGGAGAAGGGCTTAGTGGATCGCAGTGATGCTTCGGACATTGATGCTAAGTCCAGTAGTGGTCCCTCAAGGAACGAAATTCAAAGGGAAGTGGATAAAGTAGATAACATGGAGGAGAAATTTCTGAATCAACCTGAGGGTATTATTGAGAAAGGGGTATTTGATGATGGTGTTGATGTCAATGGTAGTAAAGATGAAGTGGGTAAATCAATAGGAAGAGAACAGGAGGAACCACACAAGTCTCGAATTAGCCGTGAGAATGGGTCTAAATTCTCTGGGAGAATTTCTAATATGCAGAATGGAGAGAGAGGTGAGATGGAGGGGTTTTGGAGAAAGCCACGAACTGAGATGGAAAGTGTGAGATTTTCCACTTCGAAGTATCCTGATGAAGGACCTTCGAATGGCTTTTCTAGTAATTATATGGGATCGTGGAGGCATCGCAATGAAGCAGATGGTGCAGAC
Source organism: Vigna umbellata (assembly GCF_029865625.1). Lineage (NCBI taxonomy): Eukaryota > Viridiplantae > Streptophyta > Magnoliopsida > Fabales > Fabaceae > Vigna > Vigna umbellata. The sequence continues at coordinate 61,422,444 of NC_142169.1, forward strand.
ATGGTTCAGCACCTTGAGCAGGATCGAGCTGAGCTTCTAAGGAAGCTAGATGAGTTGAAGGTCCACCTCAGTAAGTCTTCTGAATTGGTAAACAACCAAAAGGAAAAGATTATTCCTGATGAAAGGACGATTCCTCCGGATCCTCATCCCTATGGTGGCTCCGATCCTTGGTTTTCAGATGGATCATCTGGGTTGAACAGAACTTCAAGGCAATTTTATGGCACTGATAAGCACGTGGCAGGCTCCACTCATTTCAATCATCATCATCATGATTCGTATCCTTATGCCAGGGGTCATGACATGGCTATGCCCAACATCCCTCCGTCAATGCATAATCCAAATCGATATGGGGATCCTTTTGCATCCCAAATGCTGAGGGGAGGTCAACACCAGTTCCCAAAACAACCATTGCATTCCTACTATCCTGGACGGTATGTTGATACTAATCCAGATTCATATGAACTATACTCACATAATAATTCAATGCTTCATCCACCTTCTTGCTCATGTTTCCATTGTTATGATAACAAACGAAGAGGTTCGGTGCCAGCACCATCTTCATTCATTAACAGCAGATTCCCTGATATTCCAAATGATCCAATGTTATACCATCATGACCTCCCAGGGGCATTTGGTCCCCAAGTTCATAATTCTAGAACAGCCATTCCTCCTGGGACTTATCGTGAAAGCCAATTACATGCAAGATGGGGCAGTGATTTCAACTCTGAGATGGGTAGTTTTGTTCGAACTCGTCCTCGCAAAGTAATGTTAGCTACTAGTAGCCAGCGTTGCTATCCTATAGCTGGCGGTTCACCCTTCATCTCATGTCATAATTGCTCTGAGTTGCTGTTACTGCCTAAAAAAGCATTGGTTCTGGTGAAAAATCGTCGGCAGAAAGTGCAATGTGGAGCTTGTTCCTCAGAAATAAGCTTTTCTGTCATCAATAACAAGCTGATTATTTCTCCTAATTTAGAAACAAAGGGAGTTCCCTCTAGAGGTGATAACAGCTCTAATGAGGTTGGGAGTAGCCGTCTGTCACATTCCCGAGTTCATGCCAATAGGACTGGTGCTAACTTTTCATCTGATGATTATTCTGGTTATGATTTTCATTCTGTAGACAGGGAACCTCTCTCTATGGGTGCTTTGAACTCTAACAAGTCCCTGGAGATGCCAAGTTTTCGTTCTTCATCTCTCAGTACCTCTGAAGATGAAAATAGTCCGGAAGCAATGATTGATCCAAGGGAGGCCACCAAGTCCATTCATCGGCCAACTACAGATTCTCTATCTCCTCCTGCTGGTTCGCCTCTACAAGAGTATTTTGATTACTCCAATAATAACCATGCAGTAAATCGGTTTGGAAAAGGAAACCAAAGCAGTCGCTCAGAGCAAGAGAAGACAAAAGTGGACAAAATGTCATCACGTCAAAATTCATTGAAAGAGGCTGCACTTGCAACGGAGATGGATGTCCATGATTATTCAAACACAGGTGTTTCCCAGGATTCTGGATATGCTAGCCGAGAACATGATCATCATAAATCCAACAAAGGGGGTGATTCATTTTTTGCAAACATTATCAAAAAAAGCTTCCGAGATTTCTCGCGGTCTAATCATACAGATGATCGTAGTAAAATCAGTGTTACTGTAAACGGGCAGCCATTATCTGATCGTGTTGTCAAGAAGGCTGAAAAGCTAGCAGGAACAATCCAGCCTGGAAATTATTGGTTAGTATGCTTTACGATCAGTTGTAACCTTCCACACTATTTATACCTGATGCTCTTTTAGATTGATTTATATCTGAGAGCTCCAATCAACTCCTGATGTAGCTAGTGGATTCAGTTAAATTGCAATTGGCTGCTGTGAATTTCGATTGACCAAATAAAACTGAGTTTCATGCCTACATTCCCTTTACAGAATTGCATTTGTAGTTGTGCTATCTTGCGATTTTGAACTAATTATAAATTTTCTGCTGATTGCTTAGAGTGCACTAATCGATTATCTTATGTACAGGTATGATTTTCGGGCTGGATTTTGGGGTGTCTTGGGAGGGCCTTGTCTTGGAATAATTCCTGTAAGTTTTACCATTCTATCACAACCTATTTGTTGTGTTTGCTTATAGACATGAGCTAATCATACTAACTAAATTAAGTGAATGCTCCTGCAGCCATTTATAGACGAGTTCAATCATCCCTTGCCAAAACAATGTTCTGGTGGGGGTACTGGTGTTTTTGTAAACGGTAGGGAACTTCACCCGAAAGACTTGGATTTGCTAGCAGGGAGAGGACTTCCCACAGATACAGATAGATCATATATCATTGAAATTTCTGGGAAAGTCCTGGATGAAGACACAGGAGAAGAGCTGGACAGCCTTGGCAAACTGGCACCAACGTAAGTGTTATTCTGTTCCTAATATTTAATACCAGTCTTCTGTTTTTGTTTAAACTCACTCTTCTCTTTCCTACTTTATACGCAGAGATGATATGTTTTTACTGATTTGCTAAAACACCATTTTCATCATTTTTTACTAGCAACTCAAATGTTCACAGTTGCCTGTGATCTTGAGCCCTAGATTGGAAACAGGTTTCCCAAGATACACATTTTGACTTGGCAATTATTGCAAGATGGTTTTTAGGTTAGAAATAGAATAATCAGAATCTTACCAATCATCATAGATTTACCAAGGGTGAGAGGCATGGTTTTGCAGCAGGCCGCAGCTGATAGTTTGTGAATCATATTGTCGTTCTGTGAAAGGGATATGATAAACTAATTATTTTTCTGTGTCTTCGTTGTTCACTATTTATTTATCATTTTTTTGTGTGAAAATGAAGAAAATAAGACAGCTGAAGAGTTGGGTATTTTCTGGTACTAGTGATCTAGGGTACACTTCTGATGTTGTCATTTTTTTTTTCTCATCGAGGAGGGGTGTAGCGGGTTGCACCCAATTCTCTGACAGTAATATTCCTTTCTTTTTTGGATTGGATTGAAATTAGACTAAACTCAAATCGAGCCACTTACACCTCTATTGAGCATACATGGCCATGTATTAAATTTATACCAATCAAATGTTAGCATGACATAGAATATTTAGAAACAACATCCGAAATGTAAAATATCAAGTCAAAGGATTAAAAGTTGCTGAATTTAAAGCCTGATAGCTTCTGTAGAAACGTACAAATTCACGTGGACAACAGGCAAGCAAACCTGCGGATGCTTCACTTCTCAATTTTATGCCCCAAATTGATTATTCTTTCTTTCTCCGTACATTGTCCGAACTTAAGTCCACATGATTGTGTTTACTTCACTTCCCACTATGATTCCAGCATTTGACTTTTTATACATTTGTTCATATTGCATTAAATTTTTATTTATCTTGAAGGACATTCATTTTGCTTGGGCTAATTTTCAACCCGTGCTTTTATGACAATGTAACAGAGTGGAGAAAGTGAAGCATGGATTTGGCATGAAAGCACCCAGGGCTTCTACATAATCAAAACGTAGAAAGAAATATTTTACCGCAGGTTGGAAAAGGTGAATCTTTTTTCATTTGATTCGGAAAACATTATTTGGAACGTGCTAATGGAACAAGCTGGAGATATTTGCAAGTTTAATGAAAATTTTCCATTGTAAGACAAGTTCAAGGGGTTTTGTCCATGACATGAATTTATATTACATATATAATTGTAATTTTTTTTAAATGCTTATAGGTAACAAAAAAAGAAAACTGCATTAGAAGTTCTACGCTTGATATCAGGCAGTCTTAGGAAAAGTAAAAGTAATTGTGCGGAAAGTCATGTAGTGTAGAATTTGATGTGTAAAAAATTGTAATTTATTCCTTGGTCAGCTTGTAGTTATGCGTTTCTAATTGAATCATGGAAATGGTTGGTTTTTTATGATCTGGGCCAAGATTAGTGTGCATTTGTTCTATCTTGTGTGCACGCATTTTGATTAGATGTAACTAAAATCTTATTATTAAGAATGGAAAAAAACTAAACAAGAATTATTGACTTAGTATCAGTGTTTTTCCTAATCCAAATAAGACTCATATTCTGCCTGTGCATATCTCCATTTTGATCTGTGTAATATTGTATGTGATTATAATATTTGGCCATGACTCTTTCTTCATTCCCATCAAATAACCTTGCCTGTTACTTGGCCATTAAGGTAAGTACGGTTAATATTACTTGACGTAGGTGGAAACGTCACACTGTGGACTCGTTAATAGTGCAAATTTATACAATTTCTTTTAGTTAATTAGCATGAAGCGGACCCACACGCTTTCTCACATTTTACTCCAACCATCTGTACTTGTTTTTCAGTTTCATTTGGGTGAGTCATGTTATTGAGTGAAATCGAAAAAAATTCAGCTTACGAGTTGAATACCAAGTGTTTGTTGGTATGTTTTTAGCAAAAGTAGGGTTGAATGGGGACGAGTTTCTGTCGGAGAAAAAACTCACCCAAATCCTACACTTATGCAGTATTCATTTGAATGAATTATGAATTTGGAAAAGAGTGACCGAGTGAATTTGAATATAAATTTTTTTGTTATTTATTTGAGTGAATTTGAAAACAATCATTTGTGAGAATTAGTGTAAGATTTGATTGATATGACAAATTAAAAATATTTGTTTTTAAATTCACTCTCACTTATTTTAAATCTATTTAAATAAACAACAAAAAAAATTATTTTCAAATTCTCTCGAATCTATTCTATCACTTTTTTTCAAATCCATTCAAGTGAACAAAGGATTACATAATCATATTAAAGACTGAAAGCAAATTTTTGTTGTTGTGTTTATGTCATGCATGTCACAGGTATATAGTCAACTAATCATAACTGCACAAATTGTCACACTAAATACTATCCGTTGCACTTTATTAAATTCAGATAGGCTAGTTATAGCCTTTTGCTACACTTTGTTTTCAATCGTCTCTAAATTAATACTATCTGTGTCAGTTCTAACACTTATATTTCAATTTGAAAAATTGATCCTTTAATTTAGGACAAAAATTGACTATTATTTTTTATTTAGAAGACACTCATTTTTGGGAAAAAAATTGAACATTCTTGAGTAAATAAATACATATTAGGCATATAACAGATCCAGTTAAATATGTATTCCTTATCTATATTCAAGTTGAAATTCGTTTAAGTGACTTTCGTTTTTCATTTTGAAACATGCATTCTAAGTTTTCAACATATATTAATGCAACAAGAATTAGCCCGTATTGCATGAATAAAATATATAAATTTTTTTGTTAGATATATTATCTTTATTTTATATTTATTTTTTATTTTTAATTAGTTTGTTATTATTTCTTATTTGTATTTTGAATTTAGTCTATATTTTTTTGCTATAAATAGAGGATCCTATGTGTATAGAGATTAATCTCATATATACTTTTCACTATCTTCAACATGGTATCTAGAGCCTAAGGTTCTTTTGAGGAAAAAAATGTTTGTTGTCTTTACCACTACACTCGTCGTTGTCGGCGGCGGTGCCATCTATCGCTTTCACTAACGGAATTTTAGTTTCGACCGACGATCACATGGTTTTGTTCGTCTCGGCCAACACTCCCCTCACATCGAGGTATAAGCATCATTTCAAGCGTGAGACTAGACATTAATGAGTAGTTCGACAACAACCCGATAGTGGGTGGAATAACATGTCCAACAAATAACAAATATCAATAGGATAGACTCTAACCATAACTTTGATACCATGTTAGGAAGTAAACTTTAAGCCTAACTCAACCCCCACAAGACCTGCTTGGTGAGGTTTGCATCTACTTATATAATATAAATTAGCCTTATCTCTGGTCGATGGGGACTTCCAACATTTTTCAACATTTTAAAAGTGAAGTTTTTAAAGTAGAAAAGTTTTTCAACATTTTAAACTTGTTAAAGATTTATAATTGATTAGTTTAGGATTTAAAAGTTGATTTTAAAATATTATACAAAAATGTTGATTTTGTATAACTCGTTATAAATTTAGACCTAAGAGCAATTAAAATATTTTCGTAACTTAATACGCTCGGCAAAATAAATTTTACTCAACAAAATTGACTTTGTTTCAAAATAATATCTTTAATCTAATTGTATGAATCGAAAATGATTGAAAATGTTTGTTTATATGTAGATAAAAAAGTACATCAGAATATTATTTGATTAACGATATGAGATATAATCTATTTTAATGAAATACGTTTTTTTTATCACTTAATGATGATAAATTTATAAGATGCAAATCACTAGGCATGATTGATAATATGTTAATATATGTAGGATTAATGTGTCGTTATATGGACTAAGAAAGTATTTCTGAAATATAGTGTAAGTATTAAATTAGGGAATTTAATAAAATATTCATATTTTAATCATGAACTGAATTAGATAAACAAATATATCATGTAATATATAACTAATGGTTATTTTGTATACTAAATTAAGAGTAAGAGTAGTCTATACTTAATTAAAAGTGTAAAAATCACTTTGTCTGTAAGTAGGAAATATTATCAGAACACTTTAGAATCCGTAAAAACCAGTAATATAGTGCAGCAACACATTTTTCAGTATGATTTTAGTATTATGCAATAGTTAATATTCCATTAAATATTGATTAGTTTTTTATTTGATTAAATACATATTTATATATGGTTTTAATTCATTCGTGTTAGCTCTTAGGATATACTTGGAGATGCCAGAGTTTTACCACTAAGTTATTACTGTTTTACTTAAATGTTTATAATCTGTGACTACATTTTCACAGTTGCTATATCATCTTAAATGAGCCTATATTGGATTGGTTGTTTCCAAGAAACAAGTTGGATGTTTGTAATATTCCGGCGTAGAAATAAAACAATCAATATCTTGCAAATCATTATAAATTTTGAATATGAAAAATTTATTTATAAACATTTCTAAAGAAAAAGTGAAATTATTTTTTCCACATATTAAAATTAGATTATATCGATTTAATCTTTAATATTTATAAAGTTAACTTTCAAAAATTAGTTTCTCCGTAAATTAATTTAAACTTATTTTATGATGATATAGAAATATTTATAAGCAGGTATAAATTCATTTTCATTCAAATTTATTCAAATAAAAGTATTTGTATTGGATTAAATTTAAGTGTATTAAATCTATACTATTTTTTATCAAATATAAATTAAATGAATTCAATTTATAGAGAGTTATATCAGATTGGGTTAGTAAATATTTTAAAAAATTATTTTAGAATTTAAAAAAAATGCTATTTTTCTTTTACCAAAGAATTTTTATTAATCTTCGAGAGCTTTTGGTTGCGAAAATTTCAATACGTGTTTTATTTTTATTTTTTCAATTTAACTGGATGGAGGGAAGGAATCGTGAATTTTGCATGAAAGTACCTAGAGCAGTTACATACTGACTATTTAGAAAATAATAGTAAGATTACTTGAAATTCTTCCATTGTATGAACAAGTTCACGTGATAAGATAATTTTTTATAATTTACAATCAATTTTAATAATATACGACACTTAATTATATTTCATTATAACAATTTCATAACTCTTTTTTCTTTTAATTTTCAAATTTGACTAATAATTCTGATTGAATCAAAATAATATACTCATAATATATATAAAATAAAAACTCATTACAAAATCATTTTGTGTAAGAAATTGTTTAACCACAAGTGTTTTTTATTTTTTAGAGGCTAATTACCAATTCTTTCGGATAAAATTAAATAAAATTATATACGAAAAAATTATAAAACTCATTATAAAATCATTTTTTGTAAGAAATTGTTTAACAACAAGTGTTTCTGATTTTTTCAGTTAGAGCTACGGTAGGGATGACATAGAAAATGTTGGAGTGAGAGAGATGAAAGAGAAAGGGTTGAGAGGAATGATAGACGTGAGTAAGGGTGTAGGGGTTTCTTGGTTTTTTTTCAGTTTTGAGAATGAAAATTATTCAAATATCCTTAACTTTAAAACTTAGAATCCATAATATATATGAAAATATTTTTGTCTACTAAAATTCGGTACACAGTGATAAAATGTATAAGAAAGGTACCCAAGTTAGCAAACCCCGTATATATATATATATATATATATATATATATATATATATATATATGTATATATTATCATTGTTACTAATTTAACAAAAATAAACATATAATAACTATAAAAAAAATTAAATACTACATTTTTATTTATTTTGTAATGTAAATGATACAGTGCATACTTGTTTAATTTTAGTCTCAATTTTTTTTTTCCAAATAACTTTCAACTTATCATCTTACCTTTAGCCCGATCTATCTAGTTATTTTAGGGAAAAAACATACAAATCTTTTCATTACTGCCTTTCTTTCTTTAATCCCTATGTTTTTCTGTATTTTTTAAAACTTACATATAAAACAAATCATCAATTTCATATTAACTATTTAAATCAGTTAACATTATTTAATTTTACTAATTTTAATTCAAAATATCATTTTTCTAAAATATTTTTTTATTAGAACTTACTACGATGAATATTTTTTTTATTTAAAATAGAATGACCGTTAAATATATGATGTTTCAAGAATAATATTATTGAACAAGGTAAGATTAATTAAATTTATTATGTTCAATTAAGTTTACATTTTGTTTTTATCATTTTAGAATATCTAAGTTGAAAGGAGGTGTTCCTCTAACTTATTAGAGTGTATAGTTTTCATCTTTAGAAAAAAAAAAAACAAGATAGAAAATATCCAATTTTGGTACACTCAAAAGCATACCAAATTCATCCAACTTATAAGTAAAACAAAAAGAATAGAAAGAATTGCTTTATTAAGATAATGTGTTTAGATTTCATGTAAGAAATTGGGTTAAAAAATCATTATTATTTTTTAAATAAATTGAAATTTGAAGTGATGTTTATAAACTTTATCTAAAAAATATCAATCATTTTAATAAAGTGTCGAATAAATTAAAATCGATTTAGGTGATTCAAACTAAAATCTAAACACAAGTATATATATTCATCATGATGAGATAAGAGATGGAAGAGCACAATAAATGGGTGGAATATAGTTCATATCAACATGCCTATCTCCTTTTTCTTTTCTTTTTTTCCAAATAAAATGAATTAATAATGGAAAAGATAATGAGCTGGCCTTGAGCTTTCAGCTTTAGCATTTTGTTTTTTTGCAGTGAAAGCATCTCAGGGGATAGTGAGAGTTAAGAGAATATTTATGAGCAAATTTATGCTGGATAAATCATATTTATGCTAAAGAAATACATGTTCACCTTATTATTAAAATTGAGAGGTTATATATTAAATTATTATTACTCTCTAATAGATTAAATATTAATGTGCTTACTATTTAAAAAAGATTTACTTTTTATTGGGTATTTTTTTTATTGGATGTACCATTATTAATTTAATTTAAAGACGTTGAGATTGTGATAATTGGTGATTCGGATCTCTTTTCACATGTGTAGTATCACACTCTTGTCCTAAGAAGATTTTCAAAAGATTGTGCTATTTGAATAAACCCAAAATTGAAAAAAAAATAATTAAACTATATTTTTAAAGATAGTTGTTATTTAAATTTATTATGAAGTCTTAGAGGTTGTTGTGTGGACCATTTTCAATAAGAAAAGGATTATTCTGAAATTTTATATATTTGATCACTTAACAATGACAGAAAATGAGATGAGATTGGGAAAAAGGTTTTTGGATTAATGAAAGCAATTCATAAAGAAATTCCGAATGCAATCACAACAGTGTAAAGAAAAAGGCACATAAAGAAAAAATTGCGACAGAATATGATGCTCTCATAGTGTAGTGTCTTATGCATATGATATAGTCTTAATTTCTTTATTTATAAAGTAAAGCTGTGAAATTTAGGTTTGTTTGTTTGAACATCAACATTGAAAAATAAAATTTGACCGACACTTAGTAAGAAAACGGCAATTGCTAAATATTCCTTCTAAGCAAACTCGAGTATGGTTAGGAAGATTTTTGTCTGTCAAAAAACTAACTACACACTTCATTACAGTTCCACCTTTCAAGCTATCATTTCTAAAAAAACTTATTTTGTTTTCATTAGTTTACGTTTAAAATAAAAAGGTATAAATCAAAGTGATTTAATATCAAATCTCCATTTAATTAAACAAACTCAGACTTAGTTACTGTCTCCATTTTGATTGAAAAACTTTCATATTAGTTTCAATTAAACTTTTTCTTTTGAATTACGTTTCAACTTATAGAAAAGTATTTCAATTAGAATTTTAAAAAGAATAATAATATTATGACTGTTTTTTTTATTACGGTTTCGAGTATAGGGTTGAGAATCTTCACAAAACACGTCTTCACCATTTGTTCCAAGTTAGCTTAGGTAATCCTATGTATCTTAGTCAAAATTATCTCTTGCTTGCGTTAATAGTTAATCCGTTCGGGGTTAGAGTGAAGTCTTAAATTTACAATAAATGAATTCACCTACTTTCTTACTTTTGATCTCTATTTATAAGTTTCAAGATGAGTCTGATATTAGTGAAACCATAATCACGGTCCAACCATGACCCAAAACCCACTAAGCAATGCTTATCGTAATCTTGATTTGATGTGACGTTTAAGGATGGCTGAGGTTGGGGAACATCGACTCGGTCTCCCATCCTTCTCGGCAGCTCTGTTGATGGCTGCTTACCTTATCTGACGTGCAGATTGTAGGCTGCTTGGCCGGTTGAGCTCCTTTGATGACCTCATCCAGACGGTTCTATCATGTGGCCATCTGGTCATGCAGTACAAGAACTTTTTAACTCCGCTACGTGAAAGATTATGATTGGTTCAGATGGCCAAAATTAAAAAGAAAATGAGGTCAAATGTGCAAAATTAGGGGTTTCAGGAGTTCTTGTTCGTGCTTTCCCTTTCTCCTGTTTGGATTCAAAAATTCATTTTGGAAGTTGTGAGAAAGAGGGTTATGCGAGAGAGAGTCATCATTGCTTCAACCGTCGTTCGCTGTCGTTGCAACAGTCGTTGGTTTCGAAGCACCGTTAAAGGACGAAACCACCATTAACGCAGGTTTTGGAGGTTCTCGTCATTCGTTTGGGACCTCGCAAGCATTTATGGTTGTCGTCGTTCGTTTGAAGCTTTGAATTGTTGTTCGTCTTTGCTTTCTTATTCTTGTTCAATAAACTTAAGAAGTTTTTCATTTATTTTATCATTTTGGGGTTGTTGTTGGGTGTAAAGTTTTTATTTTTTTCCCAACCCTTATTTTTTGTCCAATGTTTCATTTTATATTAATGGATTCCATTCCACAACAAAGTGAAAACAATGTAAGTAAATATGTCTTTAAAAATTGATTACTTTCTTTGAATAATTTTATTTAATCGTTGATTTTGTTAACCTTACTTATTATACTTTGGACCTTTGATAAAAAATTGTGCATTTTCTTAACTATATCTGTATTTGATTGTTTTCAGGAGGAACTTCAACACTTTAGGGAGAAATTTGTTTGTGATTGGATTCTAGATAATGCAATGTCCATATAGACGAAGTGTTGCAATAATTAGGATTGTTGTTAATGTTATTGTAGAGTTAAAAGTGTTGCAATGTTGTTTGTGGTTTTATCATTATGTATTAAGTATTTAACAGTTACAAGTTCAATAACATATTCATTACCTTTAAAGTACATAATTATTGTTATAGATCTTCTAAGAAATGTATTAATTACATTTAATCATAATAAAACTGTAGTTTTCTATATTTCAGTATTCCTTATAATATCATCCTGCGTTTGAAGATGAGAATGTGCATTTTATGTGTTACACATTTGTGTATAACAGGGTTGTAGTTGTGGGTGATTTCTTATTTTTGGTGTAGTTCCTACCAAATCTGGATGTTTATTTTGCTTGCTGTACTGATAGGTCCTCCCGGAATAAGACACGTCCGTCCAGTAATCCGGACGTCCGCCAAATAGTCTAGGACCGTCCGTCCTTAGAAACCAGACGACCGTCCAAGGATGTCCGCCCAGGAATCAGGACCGAACGAGCGGCCAACCATCCGAGAAGTGGAGCGTCCGCCAATGAGGAGCGTCCGCCCAATGTGGTAAGTCCGCCCAATGTGGGGCGTCCGCCCAAATGTGGAACGTCCGCCCAGAGGAGGACGTCCGCCCAAGAGCTGGACGCCCACCTAGGGTAACATCCCTGACCGACTATCATTCCCAACCGACGCACTTTGCTGATTACACGGTTAAATGCTAATGACACGTTAAGTCCTTAATGAAGATTAAGGTATTATTGGGCCGTTCCCAGGCCCCCAAAAGGTAAAAGCCCATTACAACTCACTATAAATAAAGGTCTCAGGTATGAACTCGAACTAACTTGATAACGATGCATACACGCATCACAATCGCTCTGTCATATTACTGACTTGAGCGTCGGAGTGCCTTTAGCAGGTACCCGGCCCCTCGCCAACTGGGAGGTTGGAGCAACGCCGAGGAGAGGGAGGACGCCCGCCCAGCTTGGAGCTGAAAGCAAGGATCATCCGCCAGGAGTGGAGGACGCCCGTCCAGCGTGGTGCAGAGAGCGAGCGTCCGGATTGGAGGACGTCCGCCCGGTTTGGAGCACAAAGTAATCGTCCATATTGATGCCGCCCGCCAGTGAAGCTTGCTTCGGTTCGTGGGATCCAGCTGAAAGTGTCCGCCCGTTTCCGACGTTCGTGATCGCTCGTCCGCCCAGCGTTCGAGACCATTCATCCGTTCGGCCTCAGTATTCGTCGTCCGCCTTCAACAGTAAGCTCGTGTGTTTTTGCAGGGTCCGCCCGGACACAGCCGAAACATTTGGCGCCCACCGTGGGGCCGTGTAACTTCGGTTACCCAAAGGTGACCACGAGAAATGAGCACGGACCACCCCATCACCAGTACTTCATAGCCGCACATGTGTCCTCGGCCATTCGGCCTCCACATATTTAAGAACGTTCGGCCTCTGCATAGTCTCGGCCGTTCGACCTCCCCATATTTAAAGACGTTCGGCCTCGTCATATTTTCGGCCTCCACCTGATTAAGAGCGTTCGGCCTCAGTACAGTCTCGGCCATTCGGCCTCAACCTTTTCTTGGCCATTTGGCCATAGCATATCTTCGGCCTTACAAGGTACGGACACATCTTTCGTTAAACTTGAAATTCGCTATGTTCCCTTCATGGTGCAGGTAACCGGCAACGATGGCGACAAAGCGAAAGACCGTCCGCCCTACCAAACTCCAAGCTGGTGAAAAAGAGTGTTCCAACGAGAACAACTCTCAGCTTGGTTGGGCGACGGAGCGAAAGACCGTCCGCCCTACTAAACTCCAAGCTGGTGAAAAAGAGTGTTCCAACGAGAACAACTCTCAGCTTGGTTGGGCGACGGAGCGAAAGACCGTCCGCCCTACTAAACTCCAAGCTGGTGAAAAAGAGTGGTCCAACGAGAATAACTCTCAGCTTGGTTGGACGACGGAGCGAAAGACCGACCACCCCAGTAAGACCAAGCTGGTGAAAAAGAGTGTTCCAACGAGAACAACTCTCAGCTTGGCCGGGCAAGAAAGCAAAGAGCCGGCCATCCATAACTTAGCCAAATCTGGCATTCAGCGATCAGCCGGCCATCCGTAACTTAGCCAAATCTGGCATTCAGCGATCAGCCGGCCATCCGTAACTTAGCCAAATCTGGCATTCAGCGATCAGCCGGCCATAACTTAGCCAAATCTGGCATTCAGCGATCAGCCGGCCATAACTTAGCCAAATCTGGCATTCAGGAATCAGCCGGCCATCCGTAACTTAGCCAAATCTGGCATTCAGGAATCAGCCGGCCATAACTTAGCCAAATCTGGAATTCAGCGATCAGCCGGCAATCCGTAACTTAGCCGAATCTGGCATTTAACACTAATCTGGAGTAGGAGGACGTCAATCAACAATCCGGCCATTTGTCCTCCAAGGAACGCCAAGTCGACCACCACATGGACCCAACAATTCGAGGACCATCCTAAAAATCCCTTCGCACAATCAAATTACGCTCGGGCTTGGGGGGCTTATGTACTGATAAGTCCTCCCAGCATAGACCGAGCGAGCGGTTAACAAAGCCGCCTCCCAAAATGGCAATCAGGACCAAGGCCGCTCAAGCGCCACAAGGCCGAGCGTTCACCCCTGTTGAGTACCAAAGTCGAGCGCCCACCCTGGACAACTCGCATAACACAAGAACCGGACGTCTGTCTAAAGTAGCGCGTCCGCCTAAAGATTGAACGAGCGTCCAATCACTCAAAGGGACGTCCAAGATGGAACGTCCGTCCAGAGTGAAATGACCGCCCAAAAATGGAAAACAGAACGGGCGTCCAGCCATTTGGACGTCCGCCCTAAGATGGCAATCAAGACCGAACGCCCAAATAAACATTAGTCCGAGTTTGCATGGATCCAGTGGTTTTCCAAAGACGCCCATCCAGGCACGGACAACCCCTTCGCACAATAAAATTATGCTCGGGCTTCGGGGGCTTATGTACTGATAGGTCCTCCCGGAATAAGACACGTCCGTCCAGTAATCCGGACGTCCGCCAAATAGTCTAGGACCGTCCGTCCTTAGAAACCAGACGACCGTCCAAGGATGTCCGCCCAGGAATCAGGACCGAACGAGCGGCCAACCATCCGAGAAGTGGAGCGTCCGCCAATGAGGAGCGTCCGCCCAATGTGGTAAGTCCGCCCAATGTGGGGCGTCCGCCCAAATGTGGAACGTCCGCCCAGAGGAGGACGTCCGCCCAAGAGCTGGACGCCCACCTAGGGTAACATCCCTGACCGACTATCATTCCCAACCGACGCACTTTGCTGATTACACGGTTAAATGCTAATGACACGTTAAGTCCTTAATGAAGATTAAGGTATTATTGGGCCGTTCCCAGGCCCCCAAAAGGTAAAAGCCCATTACAACTCACTATAAATAAAGGTCTCAGGTATGAACTCGAACTAACTCGATAACGATGCATACACGCATCACAATCGCTCTGTCATATTACTGACTTGAGCGTCGGAGTGCCTTTAGCAGGTACCCGGCCCCTCGCCAACTGGGAGGTTGGAGCAACGCCGAGGAGAGGGAGGACGCCCGCCCAGCTTGGAGCTGAAAGCAAGGATCATCCGCCAGGAGTGGAGGACGCCCGTCCAGCGTGGTGCAGAGAGCGAGCGTCCGGATTGGAGGACGTCCGCCCGGTTTGGAGCACAAAGTAATCGTCCATATTGATGCCGCCCGCCAGTGAAGCTTGCTTCGGTTCGTGGGATCCAGCTGAAAGTGTCCACCCGTTTCCGACGTTCGTGATCGCTCGTCCGCCCGGCGTTCGAGACCATTCATCCGTTCGGCCTCAGTATTCGTCGTCCGCCTTCAACAATAAGCTCGTGTGTTTTTGCAGGGTCCGCCCGGACACAGCCGAAACACTTGCAAATTTTGTGGTTATAATTACCACACTCTATTTGTTTACCGAGGTTGGAGTTGTTTGTGCATTCAATTGTGAATGAAAATTGATGTAATGAACTTTGTTGACCTCACTATGCAAAACTATAACCTTAGATTCTCAGTTATTTTGACCATTGGTCCCCACCCAATTGTGCAACAAGAGTTTTACACTTTTTGGTTGCTTGGTGATGGAGTTGGTTAAAAATGTGGTCATCATTGGTTGAAGATGAGTTGGTTGTACTTTAATTTGTGCCAAACAATATTTTTTCCACTTAAAAATTCATGTCATAAATGGTGTTGACCTCGCTATGCAAAGCTTTAGCTTTAGGTCCCTAGTTATTTGACCATTGGTCATCATCCAATTGTGCAACAAGAGTTTTTACAGTTTGTGGATGATGTTGACATATTTTAAAGATGATTTGGTTTAACATGAAAATTAATAACTTCTTTCATTACTATGACATAATAATAAGAAAGGAGGTAGACAACGATATTATCATCTACTTAACACTATAAGTTACACAAATATTGAAATTAACAATAATTAGTCTTTGGTTGCACCAGAAGTTTCACCAATAGATATGTGTGCATGTTCAAAAGCACAAGGTTGGTAGGAGGGATACAAAAGTTTACGAAGTATTTTCTCAATTTTGTTGTATACAAGCAGGGTAGGGTTGAATGACCGATTTAGACGAAGTCTTTACTACATCTATTGTTAACATAATGTTAAACCTTTGTAAAAATTCTTTGGGATGAGTATTGTCGAGTTCAAGTTTCTCCCATGTATCTATTGATGGATACCAAAATGAATGGAAGGAAAAAAGCTATTCTAACTTAAAAGCATAAATAAACATGACAAATATATTGGCAAATTCAAAACTTTCATTACGTAAACTGGATGAAAATGAAGTTCGATGTGTTAAGTGAAGATTGTGGCATAACAACAGATAAACCAATATTTTATAGTCAAGAAATGAAATAGGTCCACTTCCATTGTGATGACATTAATGATGGTCCATCAAAATGACATTAATAATGGTTCATAAATAATGTGCATTAATTTGTGGAGTAATTAATGTTGTTTAGTTTTAATTGTCACTACTGTCATCTTATATTAATGATGGTGCAATCATAATGTATATTATTTTGTAGAGTAATTAAAACTATAGCGTTATACTAATTCTATAAAAAAGTTATCATTAATTATATAAAAAAACGTAAAGGTGAGCATTTATATGTTGACGTTGATATTAGACATTCTCGTTGTAATAGGAGGAATTTGTAATTTGAAAACTGTCATTATTCCTTAATTATTGACTAATTAAACTATAATTCTAAATTAGTAACATCCAACAACAAATCAATCCCAAAATAGTAAAAAAAATACTAATGATTTTAATTTTTGTTTTTTTTTCTAATTTTTTAAAATTTTTATTCAATTTAATCTTAACTTTATTCAATTTATATATATATATATATATATATATATATATATATATATATTCAATTTAATTCTAATTTTAACTAATTTATTTTTGTAGAAAAATATAAATTCATAATATATTTTAAATACTTATGTTTTTAGAAATATTTATATTTAATTAATTTTAATTTTATAAAAAAATTATAAATTAATAATATATAGTGATATAATATGTTAAAAAATTGTTTTTAATAAAAGTATTAGTTATATAAACAATAAATTTGGTTATATTTTAATGGGAACCAAATTTATTGTTTATATATATATATATATATATATATATATATATATATATATATATATATATATTATTGATATTTATATTAAATTTATTAACTGATTAACAATTGATTAATAATATATAAAAATATAATATATTAAAAGATCATTTTTAATAAAAAGTATTATTGTAGTATTTATAAAAATAATAAATTTAGTTTTATTTTCTAAGACGTGTTTTATTTTAAAAAAATTGAGATTAAATTAAATAAAAAATATATACAAAAAATAAATTAAAATTAAAATAATAATACCTTACTTTCATACGTGAAATTATTTTGTCGTATGATACCTAATGTCACCTGAACACCAAAAACTTATCACGTAGAGAAAGAAAATTTTCTAAAAAGATTAAAAAATGTAAAAAAATTAAAAAAAGTAAAAAACTACATATAAAATACCATCGCTAGTAATTTGTTTTTTTTTTTAAAGAATTAATTAAGACACTTTTTTAAAAATTGGAAAGGAATTGAAACAAAAGAAAAAATTTAACGGAAATCAGTTTTAAAGTGTCTAAACAAAACTAGATATTAAGGGAATAATTAAAAGTTGCTCACCTACATAAAATAGTGTTAATTTAATCCCATCTTAAAATAAAATACGACACAATGACTGCACAACACGTGACGTGACAGGACATAAAAGCTGTAGAAAGATTACAAAACAAAAAATAAAAACAAAAAATACAAACAGCATATAGCGTTGTACCTGTGACACACATTCTCTTATGCCATGGCTGGGGAAAAACCAAACAACAAGTTTCACTTCCACATTCTCATTTTTTTATTATAATAGCTCTTACTGGGAACACTGCAAACGTTCTTGAACAAGCAGCACTTTAAGTGTAAATTGTTTCTATTCATACGCACAATTACTTGGTCACTCTCGTAGGATCGTTTCTTTCTTTTGTTTGGTTTTGTGAAAGTAGCGGTTTACAAGCTTAAAAGCCTTTGTTCTCAAGTTTTCATTTTTAGCATCAAAGGTTTTCCTTTCTTGGTGTGGAGTGACACAAGATGACGAAGGAAACGAGGTCTAATTCGAACCCATTGTTCGCGCAGAAGCACAACTATCATCATCATCGTTTCTTCCTTAAGTTGGCAGTGTCGTGTCTCTTGGTGGGTCTCACTGTTCGCCTCCTCTTCACCGATTCCTTCAGTTTGTCATCTGTTGTGCACAATCCTCCCCCTCTTGCAAATGCAATACCAAACTCACCCTTTCTATCTTTTCCGCCTCCGCCGTCTTATTCTGCTGATTTTCCGGTAAACCAGACCCAAGCCTCTCCCCAAGGTAACAAATCGTTGCATATGTTTGTTTGTAGTGTTATAGACAGTCCATCTGCAAAAATGTGTTTTCGGTTTACTAATGTAGTTTTATTACAAGACCACGAGCATCCTTTAACCTTTGTGGGAGAAAATTTCTACACTAATTGGGTAGGATAAATTTCCCCTTAGTCAAACTTACAACAATTCCGTGTTAGTTTCTTTGCTTCGTATATATTTGGATTTAATTCTTTATGCATATTCATCAAAACAAAATATCACAAGATTTTGTGATTTGAAGTTAGAAATGTCTGGTGTGTGTTTGTATATATATTGATGCAATGCTGATAATTTTCCTTTGAAATATTTAGATGCAGTGGAGTGCGATCTTTTTGTGGGAGATTGGGTGCCGGACCTAAATGGTCCAAGGTACACCAACGAGAGCTGCCGTGTGATTCAAGATCATCAAAACTGCATGAAAAATGGACGGCCTGATTCGGGGTACCTTTATTGGAGGTGGAACCCAAGGGGTTGTGAATTACCCAAGTTCAGTCCAAGGAAATTCCTTGACATGATGAGGGATAAATCATGGGCCTTTATTGGTGATTCCATCTCTCGCAACCATGTGCAATCTCTTCTGTGCCTTCTCTCACAGGTACACTTAGTTTCTCATACTCCTGTCTGTCTCTGTTCTAACTTTCCTTTTTTAGAGCTTCTTAATGGTTTTCTTTATCTCTCTGACCGACAAGAGATGGTTTCTTGTGATCAGTAACACATTGTTGTCAATTGTTTTCTACTCAGCTTTAGACACACTCATGTTTTACTCTTCGCTGACCTGTCAAATCACAAGAAACTAAATTGTTTTTTTTTTCTCTTTTTTAATTTTACAATACAAGCGAAGAATTAGAAATGGGGCCGTTAGTTCTATAACGAGTCAAGTTCGTGTGATGGTGTGATCAACCTGATAGTTTCTAGCCCATGGTTAGAACTAGTAAATAATCATTTGTATGAGTGGTTCCAAATTTGATTCATGAGGAATATTGTTCAACAGCTTGCGCTGCATGCAATGTCCTTTTTCTGATAGTGATATATATGTCGTTGTAAATAAAGCTGTATAAGTAGGATTGTGGAAAACAGCTTGTGCTTGTGTGGTCGGTCCACGACATCCATGATAGTCTGGTGTCTTTTTCAAACAGCTTTGTCTACCTCAATTCTTAAATACTTAAACACTAAGCAGTGGTTAATTTTGTGATCAATGATCATTAGTGCGAAAACATCTTTGGTGTGCGAAGAGAGTAAACTTTTACTAGCCGTGAATAAACCAGTTTAAGCATGGTATCTTCTAGCAAATATTGTAGTCTGAACTTCATATTCTGTAACCAGAACATTTTCTGGTTCAATCGATTTTTCTCTTTCGATTGCTCCTTTCACAGGTATGCGTTGCTGATTTATTACTTTACCAATTAGCGGCACATGATTTGTGTGTGGTGCAGGTGGAAGCAGCTGATGCGGTGTACCATGACGAGGAATATAAATCAAGGATATGGAAGTTCCCCTCCCACAACTTCACCCTCTCAACACTATGGAGCCCATTCCTTGTCAAAGCAGATATTTTCGAGGACATCAATGGAGTTTCCTCTTCAGAACCACAGCTCTATCTTGACGTTGTGGACGACAAGTGGACCAGCCAATACAAGAATTTTGACTATGTTGTAATCGCAGGTGGCAAATGGTTCCTCAAGACAGCAATATACCATGAAAACAACACTGTAACAGGCTGCTTCAAATGCCATGGAAAGAATTTAACAGATCAAGGGTTCCAGCATGCATACAGCAAAGCATTGCAGCAGGCTTTTGATTTCATGACACATTCAGAGCACAAACCGGTTGTGTTCTTCAGAACCACCACAC
The DNA here is from genome assembly GCF_029865625.1 of Vigna umbellata. Lineage (NCBI taxonomy): Eukaryota > Viridiplantae > Streptophyta > Magnoliopsida > Fabales > Fabaceae > Vigna > Vigna umbellata. Next base: position 61,442,808 of record NC_142169.1, read on the forward strand.
CAGACCACTTTGAGCATGGGGAGTGGTTCAGTGGAGGGTACTGCAATAGGACACTGCCCTTCAAAGAGGAGCAGATACATGTGAGGTATGAGGATTCCGTCTTGAGAAGCATTGAACTTGAAGAGTTTGACAGGGCCAAGAATGCAAGTCCCAACTTCAAACTTTTGGACACCACTGGGCTTTCACTGTTGAGGCCCGATGGGCATCCAGGCCCATACCGTTACTTTCATCCTATGCTCAATTCTACGGTCCAGAATGATTGCCTGCATTGGTGTCTCCCAGGCCCAATTGATTCCTGGAACGACATACTTTTGCAAATGCTCGTAATCTGACCATTTCTGTAAATTCATTACTTTCTCCTTGTTACTCAAGGATTACCCAAACAATAAGACGACGTGGAGTTAGAATTCAATAGAATTGAAGATATAACATCTACATATGTTCATTGATTGAATTCAATTGGTTTTGAATGGATAAATCATATTTTTATTTTGGTTTTCTAATACATTGAATAAATAAATCTTTCTGAATATATAATTATATTATCATTGATATGATTTTAAATAAGGATAATGATACTTTGACAACATTTTTTTGACAACATTTTAACACTGTCTACGTCTATATTAGTGTTTATGATTATTATTATTGATTGTGAAATAATTTTGGACCAATCACAGAATGACACATACAGTGTTAAAATGTTCTCAAAATATCATTGTCCAATAAATAAATACTCTGAAACATATATTGTTGATCATTGACAATTTATTTTAAAATAGTAAATTTTAATTTAAAAATAATGATGAAAATAATATATTAGAGAGAAAATATTTTTAAAGAAATTTCTAGAATTGCTGTAATACAAGAAATATTCTGGAAGATGTTTTTTTTAAAAGAAAAAAAAACATAATCTGTTAATTATTTATGGGAATATTTTTTTGTTTGTTTTAGTCTTGTTTTGTTTTTTTTATTGAAGAAATTGTCTAAAAATATATAAAACAAGTATTAAAAAATATCAAATATATAAATATATTTGTATAATTATTAATTTTTTAAATATAGGCTAGTAAAATAATCGTATAATTTGTTTTTACTTTACCAATTACTAAAAAAAATTAATTAAATGTTTTTTTATAAATAAGTATAACTTGTTTGATAATTTTAAAATATGAATTTATAAATAATATGTGTGTAAGTTCAATATAGTAAAATATTCATTTGATCGATTGTTACTAGATTGTATCGATTTAAAAACCCTCCAATAGGTTTCAGAAAGAAAAAGATCCTATAGGTAACGAGAATTGAGTTCAAGTGATGGGGGAGTGACAAATAGTAGTATGCCACGTTGTATCGATGGCAAAGTTGAAGCCCATTTATACAAACAAGTCCGTATCCAACAATCATCTCTAAAATTCTTAGCTTAAAACACATTACCATAATGGACTGGATTTCCTTATTTGTATTTGTTTTTATATATATATATCCTCACTATTTTTCACTTGTATACTTTTTTTCTCCTTGATGAAAATCCTCCATGTTCTTATACAAGAAGCAGATAAAAGAAGAAAAATGAAAAGAGGTAAAAATGCACGATAAAAAAAATGTAAATTTATTAAAAAGTAGAAACATTATTTTATGAACGTTGAGTTATATTATCATGTTCATTTTGAAAATAAAGATTATTTTTAATATTGAGATATATTAGTTTTCGTTTTAAAATTGTATTGCTATACATGATTGGCCCAGACAGATTTAAATCCTATGGAGATGCAGTGTACTGTGACTTCACGGGTGTCTTAATAATAAATTGTCACGTGTGTTTATTGGAAGTTATGTATCTAGTCAAATCTCAAATTAAAAAAGATGGAAACCAGACATTGAATTGATAGTACAGTAGGGGTGGAACTGGGTATGATAACTTCGGTAATACAAAATCCAGCGTACATTTAGTAAAATTAAATTGAAAAGAAAAATAACGAATTTCATATCATAATCACATAATCACGTGACAAACATATTTTAGTTTGATAAGTTTTCTTTTCCCTCAAAACTTAGGAGTATATGATATTGGGACCGTTAATTGTACATGAGTTCTGTACATGGTCCATAAATAATCTTATTTCATAGAAATCAAAATTGTGAACTAAGAAAGACAATATTATTGTGTTTTTGATAAAATAAGAAAATAAGTAATAACACTTTTATATTAAAATATGGATAAATGATAACGGTTAATTTTATGTGTTTTTTTTATACTTTCATAAATAAATTAACACCTTCATAATTTTTACTTTTTTATCCCAATGTTTAAGGTGTTTTAGTTATTTTATGTTTGTTTTATCTAATATATTTGTTTACAAGTGTAAAATATATTAATACGGAACCATTTTAATGGAGGAAAATTAGAAAAAACTTAAGAGAAAATGTTTTGGAACAAGAAAATATCAATTAAAAATAAATACCCTTGTTCCACACCTTTGGAATCACACCAATGCTTAAAATTCAAAGTGCTACTTGGAGTTGAGCAGTAGAATAGTAGGGTTGAGCACCACCACGATAGAGTTGAGAGGTGGAAAAGGATGTTGAGAGGTGGTTTGATAGAGAGCTCCTCGTGTGTTTTAACTGATAGCGCTAATGGTAGTGATATTGCGCTGAGCGGTGGTGTCGTTGACATGTTAAAATGGGTTATTTAAACATGTTTCTCACGAGGTTTTGGGATCCTCTTCTTCCCACATTTCACTCTCGACCTAGACAACTGAGAGAAGTCGTTGAAGGTTATTTGGAGTGTTGGGAAGCTCTCACACTCCTCCTTTGGGTCTTCAATCTTCATCCATGGTGTTTTACACTTCTTAGGGTTGATGATGAAGATAGCTATGAGTTGGAGGCGTTGATGCAAATGGGAGGCACAATTGGGGCATAGAGAAGTGTCAAGAATATTGGAAAAGGGCTTGCATCTTCTCTTTGGTTTCCATTTTTTTTCCACCTCTTCAATTTGTAAAACCCTAAGTTCTCCACCATGGAGAGCTATTCTTATTTGGTGAGATTAATGTAAAACATGACACTCTTGTGTAATTTTGTGCTATTAATGATATATGTTTTTCCAATTCATGTTAGTATTTAATTTCCATGTCTAATGCTTGATGTAGATTGTTTCTATGCTTGATTTGTGTTTTTTGATGTATTGGAAAATATGACCTGAATCTATATTTGAAATTGAATGCTTAATGGAGGCTTGTATCTAGGAATAGAACATGTGTCATTAGTAATCTTAAGACTTTTGAACTTAATGTATGATTGCTTGTTAAAAATTCAAGGAATTGGAACTTGTTAAGCTACTATAGGTTCAAAGTTATTAGGGATAAAATTTGAGTATAATTGTGAGTTGATTTTTACTTGAATATGAAATTGAGATGTTTATTAATGCATGAGAGTGAAGTGGATGACTTATAGCCTTAGCAAATTGTAAATACTCTATGTTACATTTCCTTGCACACCAACTCTTTGATGAATATACCAAAAAGAGTTTCTTATGTTTTTTGTGAACTTTGTGGTCTAATTAAGTTAGAATGCAAGAGTTGTCGAATGTTTCACAAATTCCTTGGTAAAGAACGATATTTATCAATTACTACACTGCAACCAATGCACTAAGAGTTGGTTCTACATCCAAATATGACACATCAAATTCTCCTTCATCCAAATATGATACATCAAATTCTCCTTCCATCTATATTACGTCAAACAAATATAAACATTATTACATACAAATGATGATATATTCATTTACAATTTTAACATAATTTTATTTTATTTGATGTGTGAATAAAATATAATTACATTCATATCTTAGTTTATATCATTTGCATAAATAATTGCATTAATTAAATGATTTCATCATGCATTATTTTTGTTTGGGATCATGTATCTACGTTTTATGTTTTTTTTGTAAATATGTATTTCTAAGTATTAAAATCACAACTTTAGAAAAATTAATGTTCATGTAGAATGTGTAATGATTTAAAATTCATATGAAAATGATGAAATTTATATAAATTTGTGTGTATATGATATGTGATTTTAAATTTAATTAAATATTAATATCCAGTAGTAACGTGAGTCTTTCATATAGTCTCACTCAATATCATTTTTGTCGAATATTTCATGATATATTGTGATTTATATGATTTTGTATTGTGATTTTTATTTAATTTAAATTGTTTATGAATTTTTAATGAAATTGTTCATTTTATGTCATTATAAATTGTATTGGTTTTCCTTCAAAAGCGATATATTTTTCGAATTTATTAAAATGGTATGATATGATTTTAGTAAGATGAATAATGTGCATAATGAGAGACAAAGCAAAGCATCCAACCATGCATGCAACGTCATGAAATGGAAAGCATGACTTTATGGTACATAAAAAGCAGCAGCACTGTTACTTTTCCTGCCACCATGTTTGAATAAGCACAGTGCAAAAGATCATCCACATCACAACTTTAATTTAGTCACTTCACGGTTCCATTCTTGCAGCAGTTGTAGTAGAAAACAATCTCATTCTAATCCAGCACTAATTAAGTTTAGATCTTCAAACATATCTAATTAATTAATTAATTAATACGGACAATAAGATTTTGGAGAGCTAATGCTTCTGCAACTTTGTGGAATAAAAAGCACTGGATTTGCTTTCTAGTTAAAGTGGAGGCCAAATAATGAAATTTAACTATAACCACTTACTCTAAGTTCAGTGCTTAACTAAAACACATTTATCTACTAATTAACTAACACCAATGACTCAAGTTCTTTATCATTTTATATGAAAACTTAACATTACACTTTAATTTCAGAATATAGGTTTCGTGATTGTTACTTCTAATTTTGATAATTTATTGTTTGCAAAACTAAAAAATAATCTACATTCTTTTTTAACAATTAATCTACTTTCTTTTATTAAATTATTTGTAAAAGAATTAATTCATGAAATAAAATTTATACTTATTTATATAATCTTAAAATGATCTGATGACAATAAAATAATATGTTCAATAAACAATAAATTTTACTAGAATGAACACTAAACCATGACTTTCATATTATATTAACAAAAAAATTTAAATTTAATTCAATTTCACTGACTTAGAAAAAGAAATTTACATTCACTTATGTTATCATACAAAAATTCCAATATTCTAATTTATTTCTTCGTGTTCATATTATAATCCAAATTGAAGGGAAAAAGCAAAGACCATTCGAGATTTAAGAATAGTTTTGCATGGATGAAAAATTGAAATCGTAAGAGTGTTGAATGTGAATGGAAAGAGAGAAAGACATAAAATTAATGGTTATGAAGACTTTACAAGTTACATCATTTCCTCCTCACCGCAACGGACAGACTGTATATTCACTTCAATTCCATGTTCATCACGTGTGTGTTTTTCTTTTTAATTGGTAGAATATTTCAGCATTCACACCCAACATCATTTATACATATATAAAATGAAAATTTAATTATAAAGAGTGACCAAGTTAAGAAAATAAGAAAAAGTAAGTGTAATTTTTTACTAACACAGATTGTTTAAAACGTTTTTATAAACTAACGTACTGATTGAGAGTAAATTCTATTAACTATATGAGAATATATTTGATATCATATGAATTATCATACAAAAAGTAATATTATTTTTAATATAAATTATAATGTGTAATATTTATCGCATTGTTGTTATATAAGATTGTATAGATGATATAGTTTATTTTATTAATTTCATTATAGTGGATGCTGATTTAGTATTTAATATTACATTATTAAAAAACCATAATTGAATTAAAAATAAAACTAAAGTAATGAATCGTGAATTGAACTTTATCCATCCCATTGAGCAGCTTCTGTTATTCTAAAAATATTATTGTTGTTGTACCCACACGACGTTTCAATGATGAAATAATGATGAAAGAAATGTAGCAAAAAGCTTCCCATATGATGTATATGATAATTGTTTCGGGTACATCATAACTGTTTCTGGACTGAGTCACCAAGTCACCAGAAGTGTTTTGACAATTCAATAAAATAGTAATAAATGTGTAATAAATGTAAGTTATATATCACTCATCTTTATACCTATATTTATAGTTTTTTGTTATAGATTTGAAATTAGTGAAAAGTTAATCAGGACCTAATTTCTAGCCCAATGACTTAATGACCTAGTTTACTCATCGGTTGGCTTTGTGCAGCCACCCGCACGATATACTGTCATTACTCATCGAATGAAAGGATGAACTATCAGGTCATATAACGTGTAGTAAATATTTATACCAGTCGTCTGACAATACTATCAGAAAAATAAAAAAATTAAAAAAACACCAACTATTAAATTAGTATCAGCGTTGCTTTCGAACCGTCTATTCCGTATGAGTTGCTCTTGGACCATCCGATCCATATGTTTCAATAACAATTAAAGATTACCCAAAAAATAACTGGATTGTAAAGTTTCCAAAGAGAAAAAGTTATAGTTATCAATTATAAAAGGCATTTAGTGGATTTGATATGGGTCACTTTCACATTATTATAAAACTACCATAAAATATATCGTGTTTGGTGTTGTGTATAAAATTAATTATGCCCATGCCAGATGTCATTTATAGCTAATAAAAAAAAATTATTTTTACTTTTTTTTCAGTCATTAAATTCATTTATTAAGTGTTTATTAAGTTTTACTTTCTCAATTAGCAAACATTTATTACGTGTTTAATATCATTTAAACGAGGAAATACATTACAGATTCTAGTGTTAAAATTGGATAAGACTTGTCTTAAGAGGTTATGTCAATTAGGATTAAAGATCATCAAACTAAACATTTCAAAGATAAAATCATAAGTGTTTTGCAATGTCAGATGGGAGTTAGAAGAAAACATGAAACATGTTTATCCTTATCTTTTCCTGCTCAGTAAACTTTCGATAATGAAAAATTTTATTATTAAAATGATGTAAACATCTAAAAGATAGCTAAATGCATACGTCATAGTTTTTAAATAAAGCTTGAATATTTTATTATTAAAATATATAAATTTATAAATAGAAAAATTATTTAGTTTAGTTTCATTTTGTAAAAATCATAGTCTCTTTTAAAAGTATCATTATTATTTTCATTTCATTATCTTCTCTCTAAATTTCTTATCAAAGGCCATGATGTAGAGTAGAATAATATTGTCAGATTAAAATTTCATAAGAGTAAATCCATCGTTTACCATTATCTTTAATGATTTTGAAAGTTTAGCATCCATCTTGCACGGGCTCTTTTCGATTCAAGATAAATATCTATTTATTTAGGATTGTTATAATATGTTCAAATCATTTATGTTTTTTTCTTATATATATATATATATATATATATATATATATATATATATATATATATATATATATATATATATATATATATATATATATATAAAAGTTTTTTAAATAATTTTTTTTAGGTAACTTAAACCGTCTTAAAATATATATATTAGATAATTTTGTCTTAGCTAAATAATAAATTTATCAGGAGTATGAAAATATTCTTAAAACAAAAAATACACTCTAAGATCTCATCTTCCCTTTCTTTCCATCTTTCTTTATATTGGTGGTAAAGAACTTACAAGTGTGATAAATATTTATTATTTATGCTTATTGTTAATTTTAAATTTGTATTTATTTGTGTATTATGTGTTTTTCTTATGAAAATATGTAATTTTTTTTGTTTATTTCAATTTAAATATTATGTGGTCTTTTGTAGATTATTGTATAAGAAAATAGAGATTTAAAGAAATGGAAGGATTGTTGTTATGACCATTTTCGGTCAGTCACAATTTGCTCGCTCGATAAAGAAGAAATATATTTTCTTGTTTAGCGAGACAGATTAGTTCAAAGAGAAACAAAAATTTATTCTCGCCTAACGAATGTGTATTCTAGTCTAATAAGAGATTAATTTTTAAAAATAGTTATTTAGTCATGAATGAAAGAACAAAAGAAGTTATAGTGTGTGGAAACGCAGAAAAACTCGAAATTCAATCAACGATGACTCCAAGGCATCAATACTATGTTCAATCATCAATTTTCATTAAACTTATATGTTTTTTATGCATTGGAGTAGTGAAACTACCATTTCATTCGGATTGGATGTAATGAATTCAATTTGATGTAAATTTTCTTGTGCAATATAATCATTGTTTGTTCATATGTTCTATCTAAAATGATAATGTGCAATATAATCATTATCTGTTCAATATGTTCTATCTAAAATGATAATGTCTATGTTAGAATATCTTGCCTTTTGAATGTATCTAATCATTGAAAAATAAATTGGAACATAGATAGAACTAAAAAGGACTGGTTCTTAATATAAATTCAATATCTTTTTATCATTAAAGACGTTAGATTTTAATTCAAATTGTATTTTAATTTGATTAAGGAATTAATAATTTAGTTTATAGATTTAGAACTTCCTCTTAACGAATTAGATTTAGTATGTTTCTGATGTGAATGTTTAAATGAAATAAAGATATAATTTATAGAGTTTATGCATCTTTAATTAATGAGATTTAATTCTGATGAAGCTTTTAATCATTTTACTAAACTTATACATTTATTATCACAAGTGCATTTTAGTTTGTTATGAATCAAATCATACTTTTTTATCAAAACTGTAATTAGTAAATAACAATAATATATGCTTTTCTTTTAAGATAATATGATCAATTGTTATTCATCTCTTTGTTCTCTGTCAGCATTCATCTTTTTGCTTGATGGCTTTCACATAAGTCTTCCACACTCTCACGTGTAGCACGTTTATTAAGAGTAACATGCTTGCAACAAACCAACATTTCCCTCAAACCACGATTTAGTTTGAGCCGTATGATTTTGAAAATGATGAGATTTTAGCAGTGTACGTGCAAAACTTGTTTTGCATGACTCTGCAGACTGCATATACTCAATCATAATAGGACGTGCACGTGCAAACCCAAAGACAACGTCTGAATAATATTTTTCTTATTTGGAATGTAGAAACGTTTTATTATATTAACATATATAGATAACAACTCATAACTTTTTATTAGGTAACGTTTTAACATTCAATATAATGGAAGAGTTATTTGTAGTTTGAAATGTAACTCTGTATCAGTTCCCAGTGATAATTTCACCGATCCTAACATTTTGCAGTTTCATAATTTTATATTTTAAAATATACATTCAGTTTATTTAAAAGGTTAAACGTTGAAATGTTTAAAGGTAATCTATGATATTTTTAACTCTTAATGAATATAATATGTTTTCTGCATAAAAATGTAATTCATGTTTTTCAAATCCTGACTGTTTTCCAAATTGTTGCAACTGGTGAGATTACAAGAATATTATAAGATATGCATTTTTGTTCTTAATGTTTACACCTAAAATATTTTTTTTTCTAAGTTATCGGGGAAAAAGTACTTTATGATTTTTGGCAATAATATTGTGACGAGGCTTTAATTAATGTGATAATTAATTTACTTGAGAAAATGATTATATAATTCTCTTTGGAAATATATATCAATTATAATATTTGTTTCATGAGATTATATATTTTTATTTCAATCTGATTGAGATTTTTTTTCAGGATTTGTTCTGGGGTATACTTTTCCTTCCGGAGTTGGTGTTGAAACAAACACTTCAATAAAATAGCGAGAAATAATTGGTAGTAGGAAATATGCAATGAATAAATACATTTAAAAATGGCAATAATTATGATAAGTATTTGTACTTAAATAGATTTAGACTAACATGATTAATTCAATTGGTTTTATATCTGATTAATAGTTTATTTATTTCATGATTACAGTTGCAATTTTATTTATATCATCGTAAGTCACCGGTAAATTTTAAATTATTATATTTTTTAATATATTAATTATGGCATTCTTAAAAGCAATATATTAATTATGATATTCATTATGCTTTATTGATAATTGCTCTACTAACTACAGTGATATTTAACTTAGGCTACACATTTAAGATGAAATATATTTTATTACAAATGGATTATACTTATGCTAATATTGAAATAAAAGATTAATTATTTTTAGTGTAGATTGAACTTATGCTTATTTCATTTTAGTAGAATAATGTTTTTCATATACAAACTGAATATATTGCAAAGCTCAAATAATATAAAGATGGAAACGAACATTCTTATATTTTTTTTTTCTCAAATTTTAAAATTAAATATATTTCTTGAAATTAAATACATTGAACGTTAACTCTTGCATTTTTAAATTTAGATATATTTTATGGATAGTGTTTATTATACAAACATTTATTTCATTTAACCAGTTGAAAAATGTTATAATATTCATTCTATTTAATTTTTTAATTAATTATATTTTATTATTACAGTGGACTTAATCACGCTGGCTCAAGCTTTTAAAATTAGATACATTTTAGAATTAGAGTGATGAATAATTTAACTTTTTTTTTTCGTTTTAAGTGTGAAAAATGTCTTATGTTTTTAAAACCTTGATGGTTTTCTCTTTGGTGTTTCTTTTACCATTTACCGTTTAAATTTTATTGTTTTTTTATAGATGTCTTATGTGTGAGTACATGGATGTAACTATGTGATTAAGATTTTTTGACCAAAAGAAGGTGGATGTTACTGTCTAATTAAGGCTTTTGAAAACGAAAAAGAAAATGGTGCATGTTACTATCTAATTTTTAGGCTTTTGAAGATGGAAAACAAAGTGATATGTTAGCTTTTTCCCATGAATGTTGTCTCTTACTTATTTTACACAAACTGTTAACTTTTTACCCTTTTCCAGACTGGTGCTTGTGTCTAAGATGAAAAAGATGCAAATTACTTTAAAATGTATACTAACAATAATTCTTCAAGAAATTAATTCAAAAGTTAGTGTGTAACTATAGTATTAATTTAGTTCATAAATTTTTAATGACAACTTCGATACTAAAAAAATATTTATTATATTTCTAATATTCAATGAAAACTATCCAATGTTTATCACAAAAATATAAATAAATATATTCACAAATATTAGAAAACAAATTATAGTTTTGTGTAATCTAAATTATGCTTTACCGTTAGTATCATTCGATATTTAGTATTACTTTTTTCTCGTACCAAGTAACAACATGATATATGTACAATACACACCAATTATAAATATTACATTTTCATGATCCTTTATTCTATTTCAATTATTTATACTATAATTTGTCCTACAACACTCATATTAAACATGTTTGATTAAGCATGCTTCACCAAACTATGATATTTCATGTATAAAAATCACATTGAAAAATTCATCATTAACTTCTTATATTTGTGGTTCGTTGCACTTCTTTTGTAATAGCATGATACACAGAATTTATTTTACTTCTCATTACATCATGTTTTATTTTATGTGATTTTAACCGTTAGTAAAATTACGATATTTCAATTAATAAGGTACAACTCAATGTTGCACTATTCACACACATACATTTCATAAATTCACCAAGTGATCTTATATTGTTTAGTGGATAGTTGCTTGAGCGACCATAATCTTCTTTTACCACTTAAAAAGCATCACATCAACATTTGTATGACAAATCTTTATATAATTGTTCAAATTTTGAAAACACCAAACTCATTGTTTTGTTCCTTTACCAGTCATAACTCAAATGATAAAATTTATACTAATAACATTGAAAAATGGATATAACTTACATTTTATATATGTTTATAACCATCACATTATAAATTCATATAATAATTACACTAATTTGATGATATTACTCTATATGACTAATAAAGAGACTTTAATGTTTTATTAAAATTCTATAATTTCACTTATAATTGAAGATTTACATCATATAGTGATTGTGTCCTCTTATTTATAAGGTGATTATTTATTATTAGTTTTTCAAATATCGAACAAGAAGTATTATACATTTAAACATTTAATTATTTTTTATTTATTTCTAAAAAAAAATCTTATTTATTTCTATTTATCGAAGATTCTTTTACATATTTGAAGGTAAAAGTCAGACGCGTGAGTTTCAGATACCAAATACAAACTCTGGATAAGACCAATTCTTAATATGATTGAATGGATATGCATTAATATATACATGAATATATACTTTAAGAAAATAATAAATACATAAAAGTGAAATTATTTAATAAAAAATATAACATTCTATATATGTAACAAATAATTTTATATTTAATTAAATGAGCACGATGGTATTATTTGTGATTTTATCAAGGACAATTATATTTTGATACATAAAGAATTATACACCCTTCTAATACTATTTTTCATTCTTTCTTTTCCTACAAATACAAAAAATCAATGTTTTTTAGTGACTGTTTTATTCAGTAGGATATGAAATGAATGATTTTGGTGTGAAAAAAAGAAAGTTTTTATTTTTATTTATTGTGATGGTAATAGGGTCAAATAATTGTTTTTGGTGCCAAAGAATTATTTGTTTTTATTAATTATGTTGGAAAAGGAAGAGTTGGAATTTGAATGACGAGGCATTTGACCGGAAGGTGGAATTGAATGGACACAGCGTCTGTGTTGTAGAGAGGGAAGAGGAAGAAGAATGGCATATGGAAAATAGTTTTATGATCACATAAGCCTTACGTTTGAATTGACATCATCCATCCCAACGCCACTACATAAATTCACAAATTCTCCCACCCAACCCTTTCCTTCTAGATACATATTAACTCTTCTTCTTGCCTCTTCCTCCTCCTTAAATACCAACCAAATAAATCAATTACAAACTCTTTTTCCTCCGTTCCACAAAAACCATACTCCAATCATAAATCAATCACATAATAATACTTTTATTAAAATATCATAATTAAAAATATCATAATTTTCACTGAAATTCAAGCGCAGGCACTCACCACCAATTAATAAACCCTGCCCATCAGCACACCCTCACTATATATATACACTCCCTCTCTGTTCTTCCTTCATCTTCACAACAACCCCAAAACAGAGCAAACAAAACAGATCATTTCACAACTTCCTGCCATGGAACTCCCAAAACAAGAAGCTCGAGTGGCACCCGCGCCTCCCATCGTCGCCATGTTGCCATCACCTGGCATGGGCCATCTAATCCCGATGATCGAGTTCGCCAAACAAGTCGTCCGCTACCACAACCTCTCCGTCACCTTCGTCATCCCCACCGACGGTCCACCTTCCAAGGCCCAAATCGCCGTCCTCCAGGCCCTTCCCGACTCCATCTCCCACACCTTCCTCCCTCAGGTCACTCTCTCCGACCTCCCGCCTGACGCCAAGATCGAAACCGTCATGTCCTACGTCGTTCTCCGCTCCCTCCCTTCCCTCCGTCAGGCCTTCCATTCTCTCTCCGCCACCCACACACTCGCAGCCCTCGTCGTCGACCTCTTCTCCACTGACGCCTTCGACGTTGCCGCTGAATTCAACGCCTCCCCCTACGTCTTCTTCCCATCCACCGCCACTGCCCTCTCCCTCCTCTTCCACCTCCCAACCCTCGACCGGGAAGTCCACTGCGAGTACCGGGACCTCCCAGAACCGGTGAAAATCCCCGGCTGCATTCCGCTTCACGGCAGGGAATTACTCGACCCGGTTCAGGACCGCAAGGACGAGGCCTACAAGTGGGTCCTACACCACGCGAAGAGGTATAGAGAAGCCGAGGGAATAATCGAGAACAGCTTCACAGAGCTCGAACCGGGCGCCTGGAGCGAGTTGCAGAAGGAACAACCGGGAAGGCCGCCGGTTTACGCGGTGGGGCCTTTGGTCAGAATGGAAACGAGCTCTGTGGAGTCGGAGTGTTTAAGGTGGTTAGACGAGCAGCCGTGTGGGAGCGTGTTGTTTGTGTCGTTCGGAAGCGCTGGGACCCTCTCCACTGCTCAGATCAACGAGCTTGCTCACGGACTGGAAGCGAGTGAGCAACGGTTCTTGTGGGTGGTGAAGAGCCCAAACGACAAAATCGCCAACGCTGCTTATTTCAGCGCGGAGACTGCGGCGGATCCGTTTCACTTTTTACCCGAAGGGTTTGTGGAGAGAACGAAAGGCAGGGGTTTTGTGGTTCCCTCTTGGGCTCCTCAACCTCAGGTTCTGGCCCATCCCTCCACCGCCGGATTCTTGACCCATTGCGGCTGGAACTCCATTCTGGAGAGCGTGGTGAGCGGCGTGCCCTTCATCGCATGGCCTCTCTTCGCGGAGCAGAGGATGAACGCCTTCATGCTGACCCAAGAAGTCAGAGTGGCGCTGAGGCCCAAGGTTGCCGATAATGGCTTGGTGGAGAGACAGGAAATAAGTAGCGTTGTGAAGTCCCTGATGGAAGGTGAAGAGGGTAAGAAGCTGCGTTACCGAATGAAGGATCTGAAGGACGCCGCTGCCATGGCTCTGGCCGAAAACGGTTCCTCCACCAACCATATCTCCCATCTGGCCCTCCTCTGGGCCAACAAAACCACCGTAACACCACCACCTAAAATTAAACCAAACCCTTCCTCCTCCTCCTCCTCCTCCATCCTGTAATATCTGCACTTAACTTATTTTTAATTATAAATATGCGTGTATTTTTTCATCTCAGTTGGATAAAAGGGGAGATAAATAAAAAAATAATTGGGTATAATGTGAAGTGTAAAAGTTATGATAAAATTGAATTTCACGTGGCGCTTCACATCCCAATGATAACGACCAGGTATGCTGGGCAAAAGGAGCAGGGCCCCAGTGGACACAAAATTCGTAGCTCCACCGTGAGGAATCACAATATATCCAAAACTGGACGTGGCTAGCATTAGACATAAGAACTTAGAAGGAGGAGGGTTCCATGTGTAGTGTCTTGTGACATAACATAACTCCCTGACAAAGCTCAACGCCCACTAGAATGATTGTAGTAAGGAAATTCATTATGGTTTTACCTCATTCAACCACTTTTTTTAAAATGTCTTTCAACCTAACGTGCGTTTATTTCTTCAGTTTGGTAAAATGCCTTGAACATAATAATATTTGTTCTGATAATCTAGGATTAAGTGGTTGAATCATGGTTGGGGAACAGCTGATAGAGTTTGCCTTGTGTGTCTTTATTTTATAATTTTTTGGTGATGTGAACTTTATGACATTGTTGTGGAACAGCTCCAAAAATGGGGGTGGGTGTGGTGAGTGCTCGTATTCTTTTGTCTCTGGCCCCGTCCCATGCGGATGCCATTTTCTTGGTCAGCCACACTATGCATATGCTGCTTTCACCATCTTTACATCATCCACTTTTTATTTTTATTTTATTCGTGCCTCCTGTTTATACATGGAGGAACGGTATCCTGAAATGATAATAAGTATGAAGTTTTGTATTTTTTTAAGAAAAAAGAGAGTAAAAAATAAATAAAGCTCATGTAAAAAATTTAAGTGGATCAAATAATATATTTTTTATACATTTGCCTCTTCCAAAATCAACTTTATTTTCCGTTTCGCATTTTTACTTTTCTTTGCGTTCGTTACCAACTCACTCACATTTTCCAATGTTTCATATTCCTCAAAACAGGGTACGCCGGCCTGCTATAGAGTATATAAGATAATGGATAATTTTATTTTCAGACCAAACATATTTTTAGACATGTTTTATATTTTATCCTTTTCTTTTTTTATAAATACAAAAATTAACTTTTTAAAGACCAAAATCACCTTCAGATTATCAACACGTTCCTACAAAATTTTCAAACCGAGAATGTAATTGAAAATTTGAAAGCCGAATTAATTCAACCACAGGTTTTACATTAAACACATACACATTAAAAAATATGTTAAAACAAAGTGGCACTTAATTTTTTTTACCATCATCTACTGTCCTAGTTCGCGACCTCAACCAAGAATATTGATGAGACGTGTCTAAAGGCTGATTTAAAATTTATGGACTCAATAATTGAACTTAAGTCTATTTTGTGACCATTAATATTTTATTAACAAATACTATTGTATGTGAGAGATTTGATATTTTATTATTATATTTTGCAGTTGAGACGATTTGTAATTATTTTGTTTATAAATAAAATATTAACTTTCACGATCAAGAGATAGAATTATTTTGATGTAAGGTGAATTCAGTATATTTTCATCAAAAGACACCTAACTTTTTACTAAAACAAATTGAAGCGGGGCTTGTTAAAACTTTATCTCAGTCTCATTCATAAATCATAAATTCATAAAAAAAAAAACAACAACTCCAATCATCAAGAGGAGGATGAGAATGACAACATTTGACATGTACAAGTAATGAGAATATGGTAAATTTTTTCTCATTCTCCAATTACAACTCAACAATTAATTCTTTTGGTTAAAGTTTGATTTGCTTAGAGACTCTGTCTCTCCATCTCGGGAGAGCTATGCTTTTTCCGATTACAGATGAAGAATCAAGTGTGTCTCTATTTTATGTCAAATCGACATTTATTTTGGTTGCATGAGTTTCAATTTGTTTTTCCCGATTGGAGTCATTCCGCTAGGCAATACACGATTTGAATCCTTGTATTGCAATTTGGATAATCATAGATCACGAGGATTTTAAACTTTTTATTTTGTAGTTGTTTGAGTTATATACGTTCATATTATGTTATGTGCATCATTAACTTTGATTTTATGGCCATATTCAAAGTTATTTTATCGTGTTTAAATCGATTAACTTCAACTAAAATTTCATCATAATAGAGAGTAGGTTCTAACCGACTCAAGAAAAAAAAATTCAGCATAATAGAGAGTAGCAATTTAGTGCAAGCTAAAGCGGTTACATGCAAAGAGATACACCAAATTAAAACTAACAAAACAATCAAACTAGTAAAAACAAAAAAAGTGAAAAAGTTTCACAAAGAAATAACAAGAATGAATTTAACAGATCTATTCCGACTTTACACTTTAGACACTTAATGAATACTGAAAAATTGTGTACCGTCTTAGTTAAAGATTAGACTTAAGATGACCAATTAAGATTTGATTAACAAATATTATTATTATGAAGGAGATATTTGATATTTTTTTTATTACTTTTTGTGGTTGAATAGTGTGTTATTATTAGAAGAATAAACAATTTATTTATAAATGAAACATTAACTCTTATAAACAATAAAAATATTTTGGCTTAATGATGATTAACTGTGTCAAAATTCAGTCTACTTTTATTCATCGTAGAAGACACCCAACTTTTTAAACACATCACAAAACTTTCTATAAAAATGAATTTGTATTCTGCACCCGAAGTTAGTGAGTGGCTTTACCTTTCTTTAATATTTGAAAAAGAGAAAAAGCGCAAGAGGAATCTCAAATGATATATGCCATTAATATCCTGGGTTGAAATCGGAAGCCCACTACTTCAAACTTTTCCTGTCAAAATTATTGACACTGCCATTTTTTAGTAATATTTTTCATTATTTTTTTAAATGTGCTCTTGTTTGAAATAATTAGATTTGATTTTTACAATAAATTTTACACTTAAAATCATTTTGATAAACAGTTCATTTTTTATTATACATTAAATAAGATTATTTTAAATTAATTATGTTTGAAGTTCACACAACGGCTGGATCCCTCAATTGTCTTTCATGAGACTGGTACGATAATACCTTCGATCCATCTTTATCTGTTTCACCTATTCACCAATTGTTTTGAACCTTTTATTATACATAAAATGTTAAAATTTTAATAAATTCATTTTTTATGTTATATTATTTAAAAAAATATTATATTGTTATCTATATCATTCATATTTGTAAATTAAATTTTAATTACTAAACATAACTCTAAAAAGTAGTTATTTTTTAATTTGTCTAAATAAAAACATTGGTAAATCATTTAAAATTTAAAATATGTTCTCATTTTTATTATATATTTAAAAATTAACAACATAATGAACCAGTCTAATATAGGATAAGGTGGGTTAGAATTTTCTACTTCTCTTCATTATGTTTGTTAGTTTCATAAGTATCCTCCTCTTTATATGTTCTCTCTAATAATTTTTCTAGAGTATTACTCTCTAGTTATTTTAGAACTGTTGTAAACATTTTTCTTATATAGAATTTGTAGTGAGACAATGATAGAGTAAAGAATTATTTATTGATCATAATTTGTTTTAGAGATTATGTTCCTTTTTATTATAAAATTTATTTATCTTGTTTCTTTCTTACACTTTCTCTAGATATTTAAGATTTCACAAGTTCAAACAACGGATAGAAGTTATTGGAAGCCTTTATAATGTATTTTCAACTCGCTTTCTATCATAAGGGTTGGTTTTTCATGGTGAACAATAACTCTCATATAAGTAAAGATAATTTGATCAATGAAAAATAAATTATTTTGATCGTATTAATAATTATAGTTCATTGATAATCTAATTGGATGTCCTCATTAGTGCACAAATGACATTAACATATGTTATTTTGGCCTTTTAACGTCAGTTCCAGAACCGACGTCTTTGTGGGTCATGTTAATCAAATGTCAGACTCAACAGGTCTGACATCTTTATAGACGTCGGTTACTGCATGATCCGACGTTTAAAGGGTTATATAGACGTCGGACATTGCATTAACCGACGTCTACTGCAGCTTGTGTCTTTGGGTAGCGTAGTAACACCTTCTTCCTTTACTAGTTTTGTCATAGAAAAGGTTGCGTCTTTTGGATCTCTTTCAATCGAAAACCGAATCTGGGTCCTTGCCTAGTTCCATTAAAATCGTCAATGAAAACGAACAATGACAATATAACTAGGCAAGGACTGAAGTTCGGTTTTGGGTTGACACGCTATAAGACATCCAAAGGACGCAAGCTTTTCTTACGAGGAAACTAGCAAAGGGAGAATGCGGTACTACGCTACCCAAAGACACGAGAAAGACTGCACCAAAACACAACAAAGACTCATTTTAATCGGTTCAAATAAAAGATAATCAACCAAAGACTAATATAATCAGAATAAAAGTACGTTTAAACAGTTCAAAAGAGACAAAAACGCACCTGGAAAAGTAATGTCGCGGAGAGAAAAGGTGAGAAGGAAGACGATGAAGTGCTCGTAACTGCGGGTTTGATGTCTGATTTAACAACAAACTAAATGTCGGCTCCCCAGGTGAAGCGACATCTATTCTGGCCTAGACGTCGGGGCCCTCACTAATATGATGTCCAAAACAACTTTTCACCTACCCTTTCAGGCCATTTAGACGTTTGTACGACGGAAAAAAATAATTTTTCATCCACCTATCAGACATATACACATCCGTTAGGAGGGACACCGACGTCTATAATCGAATATAGATGTCGGGGTGGCGGGATCAGATGTCTCTAAGGCGGAAAAAAATTACTTTTCACCTGCCAGACATATAGACGTCTGTTAGGAGGGGCTCGACGTCTATAATATTATAGACTTCGGGGCCTCTCCTAACAGACGTCTATATGCCCACTTATTTATGAAAATATCACCGATTAATAATTTATGTTGGTTATTTTGTGACCTGACGTCTACGGGATGACGTTAAAACCTAATTTTGTATTAGTGTCTTGAAAGTTATGATTTTTATTTTGGAATTACTTGTATAATCGAGGAGTGCGCGGTCCTGAGTATAACTTCTTTATTAGTCAAAAGATCATATTGACTAATTAATCCAAAAGGGTGATATGGATAAAATAGCATAAAAAATTATTTAAACCTTGGTAGAGTTATAAAATTCAATTCAAGAGTTTAGGATAATTGATTTGTCAAAAGTGAACTGAGTGAAACCACATTAGTATTGTATTGACATATCTTCCAGTATTGGATATAATTTGTTTGATTCCGTAAACATATGAGTTTGAGTGAAAAAATTGCATGATTGCCTTTTAGATTCTACCTAATTATTTAAAATGGCGTAAATGGTTCAACAAATAAGAATTCATTTAGGTGTATTTTTTAAATAGATAAATTTTTGGAAAAGTATAAGGATAAATTTGAGTGGAAGGATTTGTGTGTTTCTTTAAGGAATTTACACGTGAAAGTGAGTTAATTTAATAATAAAGTTTGGGAAAGATATGATTGATAAAAAAAATAATAAATTAAAATATAATATTATTATTTCATCATTATAATTAAAATTAATATATTATTATTATTTATAATTAGTGTTATTATTATTGATAATTAGTATTATTATTACTATTAATTATTATTATTTATATAAAAACTATGGAATTGGTTCCATGTTACCTAACGGTTCCCTCACAAGCCAATGCATAAACATATATGTATAGAAATTCGGTTTTATGTTAATAAATATATATTAATGTAAATATGCATCAAATACCTACAAATCCTTTGACCTTCAATGAGATTATAGATATGGGTTATCTCACAAAATTACGTTTTCATTATCTTTTAAATAAATTGATTGAAAAAGCGAGAAATCCTACATATTCGTCTATGCGAATTGCATTCCACAATGCAATTTGTTCAAACTAACATAGTCTTAGGGTGTATTCCTTTGAGATGATAAATTTGAAGAAAAGTTATTAGATGAGTTTGAGTGAATTTGAAAATAAAATTTGTGTTGTTTGTTTTAAGAAATTTGAAAGTGAAAGTAGATGGATTTAGAAGTGAATATTGTTAATTTTTGTGAATGATTTGATTGATATTGTTACTATGAACTTGCAGGCAACCGATCGG
Source organism: Vigna umbellata (assembly GCF_029865625.1). Lineage (NCBI taxonomy): Eukaryota > Viridiplantae > Streptophyta > Magnoliopsida > Fabales > Fabaceae > Vigna > Vigna umbellata. The sequence goes on from NC_142169.1 coordinate 61,463,476, forward strand.
TATTGGTCTATCAGCTCCTCAGTCGATCGGTCTCTATAAGCCTCTTGTCGTTCGGTCTCGGCAAATCTCTTGTCGTTCGGTCTCGGCAAATCTCTTGTCATTCGGTCTCGACAGCTCTTTGACAGATTTAATGCATAAATAAATGTGGTAACGACTACCGTTAGACAATTAAAGTTTACATTAGTGACCATAAGAGGTAAATTAATTGGTCAGATTCCTTTAAACTCTATAAATAAGAGTTTATGCTTGAGGTACAGACATTCAACTCATACTCTACCACGCCCTATTTACGTCCTATGAGTTGCCTTTTGCAGGTATCTCCCTTCTTTTACAAAGAGGGTGACCGAGTGGCCAATATTGAAGGTGACCGATTGGTCCAAACCGAAAGCAGACAAGCGGAGCGCACCAATCGAAGGTTAGTGTCTCGGTCTCACAAAATCTCCACCGAAACACATATGATAAAAAAAGTTTTAATATATTAAAATGTAAGATTATAATAAAAAAATATATAATTACTATTTATTATTATTACTGAGTCAAATAATGCAACTGGTAATGAATACTACCGTTTAAGATTTGAGAATCGTGAATCGATTCCCAAGAGTGTGCTCCCCTTAACAATTTTTCATTATGTATTATGTAGATTAATTTAATCCCTTACAATGATTATTTTTCAAGCGGTTAATATTTTTTTTAACATTGTTATCCAAGTCCTTTTGACCAGGTATTTTTAGTCTTGCTAAAAAGTTTGATAATACATGATTTCTCTCTCTGTATTTTAGAATGAATGGAAATTGACAAATTGATAAATATGAAGGAAGTTGACAAATTGCACGAAGGTCTGTTGGAAATATTTGATTGGAAATATTTGATTGGATAAATGATGTACTTGGACCCTCTAAGTATTATAATATTATAATTCGTCTGTGACACCTTTTTCTGTACGTGTTCCTTCGTAGTACTCATTACCAAAGAGCTTGGAAGAACCAGATATTATTCCAATTTTAAAATATAGTAAGTTTTTTTTTCTATTTTCTCTAATTACAAGATAGCACAGAAATTGCAATGAATGTTAAAAGTGAGAATGATAGGGGTTGAAAAGTAAATTACATTAGTTAGAAAAGGTGATAGTGAGTAATGAATTTATAATGGTCACCTACTCTGCCTTGGAGTGAAACTCTTGGGTGCCTCCCTTACCTACTAAATGCAATAATAAGGCATAATACACATTTATAATAAGCTTTTTTTGAGTCCTGATCTTCAAAATTTAAAGTAAGTCCAATTATTACTCATAGGCATCTTGTCCTCTTCGATCGGTCCATCAAATCTTATCAACCTCACTTCCATATCAAAATAATTGTTTGCCATAAAAATCATAAATTTGGACAATTTATTTCGCTAACAAAATAAGTTTATCTTTCATTAGGTATAGAGAAAACTTCGTATGGATAGATATCAATGAATTAAATATGTATTATATATTTTTAATAGATGTTTATAGATAATAAATATGGGTATTTAATTATTTATTTGTTCTTATGTAAATCGTGTTATTTAATCTATGGATATTTGTCAATGATTATAATTAATTTTATTTTCTTTAAAATTAAGCGATCAAATTATATGAAACATCAATGAAAAATATTAACTATAAAATAATTCATTAAGATTTGACTTTATATTTTTTATTTATAATTATGAAATTGAAGTTATACAAAAATATTGTTTTTTAATTTGTATTTTGATGGAATTTATTCTTTTAAAATATCAAATTTAGTTGTGTCAATATCTGTGTAATTTTATTTGAACTGTAATTTAATTTTTTTTTATCTAAGTTTATATTTCACGATTTATTTTTAAACGAATTTTATTTAAAATTAAAAGAAATTATAAAAGTATTTGAAAGTATACATATCCATCGACATAAAAATACTTACAGATATTAGCAAATAATCATTGTCGGTATTAATGACTTATTTTCATACGATTATTTTTATAAAATTTAATATTGAATTTTATTTTATTAAATATAAAAGATATCATTGTTTTAATTGAATAATAATAGAATATATTTTTAATAAATAAATTAATAAAATATATGTAAGTTCATAGTAATAAACTTAAAACGTAATTATGTTTTCTTTTTCATGTAAAAATTAATGATTATATAAAACAAATTGTAATCGTCAATATCAAGCATTATAAATTCAATTAAAATATAAAATTTATAACATGAAATTCAGTTAAAAAGATTTAAAATTATAAAAAAAATAAAATAAAATATTAAGTTTGAAAATACTAATATGTTTAAAGTTTGTAGACTTTAAATAAGACATTGATTAGTCAATTATTTATGTTGATACAATGGATGGATAATTTGGAAGGATTAAGAAATTAAATTCCATTGATAGGGTAGTTGTAGGAGTTTAGTTCCGTGGGGTTGGAGGAAACTGGATCATTGGCCATTCTCAGTTTATAAATCACACTCACATTCCAAATCTCGAATGCTTCAACTCCAACTTTTTATCTTACCTTTTAAATTTAAATCTCTTCAATGGCTGAATTTTTTCAGACACTTACGTGTGTGTATATGTATATATATCTTGATTACTTGAAGTAGGATGAAAATTTTTCACTTACATTTCGTTTTTCATGTTTTAATAGCGTCTGTTTTTAGGTTATATATATCTATGTAAGAGAGAAAATGTTTGTTAATTGTAAAAAGTCTATGTCTGAACGAGTTCTTCATTTCCCAACAATTATCATGACTTTGAATTTTTAAGCAAGTGCATTCAAACCAAATTTTCACGGCATCATAGTTTTGAGGTTTGTGTAATTGTTACTACTGCAGCTGCAATTTACAACCTTAATCAAGTTTCCAGTGTTATAAATTATGGTATTTTTTGTGTGGCTGGAATTAATTCATTTATAGCATCATGATTGAAGCTCTGGATGTGGCTGTTACACGTCTTGCCAAATACCAGCATGTGCTCCAATCTTTTTCAGCTAAAAATTATGGTTGCTATGTTCCATGAATTCCAAAGATATATGCTTTTTGTCACTTAATTTGATGCAACTATATTTTTTTCAGTCTTTTGGTGAATTATTTATAAATAGAAAAGATATTCAAAATTTCGTATCTATATAAAACTCTAATTATTCTTTTAATTCCGTTAAGCTGAAATCAAAAATCCAAATCATAATCATTGATTCTTCTTTAATCGAATTGTATCCGTTTACTGTGCAACTTCTGTCTAATCTATGGTGCGATATCTTATCGGTTTCATCGTAGTTTGTGTCTTTTGTTTACTTTTTGTGTCTGTCTGTCGCTTGTCCATTTTGGATTAGTCGATTTCGAGCATAATAATATCAGTCACTTCTACTGTATCATGTGCGGAGATTTTAAAATTAATCATTTTATTTTATTTGTTTCATTCTAGCACTGGAGTACACTTCTTAGAATATTTTAGGCTCGCAATTCGATAATGTCATAAATTATTAATTTTCAGTATTCAACTCGTTGTATGATTAGATTCAAGAAACATTTTATTATTAATGTTTGTAGAGTGTTTCATCCTACACCTCCAAGATCTCATCCTGCACCTCCAAAAATTTCACTTTTAACCTTCTGACATTTCATCATTATCCTACACCTTTAACTTTATAGAAAATTTTATTTTTAATTTTAATAAATATATTCTTATTTTTTTCTTTTTCTTATTAAAAAGATTCTATATCACCTTAATAATAACTAAATTTAAAATTCAAATATTATTTAATATAATTTTATATTTTAATAATTATTAAAATATAATTTATGTTATAATAATAATTATATTAAAAATATAAAAATAAAATAATTAAAAATAAAAATAATAACAAAAAAGTAAATTATATTAAATAAAACATTTAATATATTTAAATATATTAAATTATATTAAAATATTAAATTACATTAAATAATTATTAAAATTTAAATAATAAACAAAATTTTAAAACAGTTATTTATCAAATAATAAATAAAATTATATTAAATAAAATATTTAAATATACTAAATTATATTAAAATATTAAATTAAATTAAATAATTATTAAAATTTATATATAAAATAAAATTTTAAAAACATATATCCGATTTATAGCTTATCGGATATCTATATCCGATTAACAAATTTTTCAAAATTTTGTTTTTTTAAAATTTTAATAATTATTAAATTAAATTTAATATTTTAATATAATTTAATATATTTAAATATATTAAATATGATTTTAAGTGTGGTTTTTATTTTTATTTTTATTCTTATTTTAGTTATTATTTTTTAATTTTCTTAATAGAACTATTTTAAAAATATAAATTATATTTTATTAATTATTAAAATATAAAAATATAATAAATAATATTATAATTTTATTTAAGTTTAATATTTATTAAATTTTAAATAAAAAGCAATGTATTAACATATTTTATAGATTTTAATATATAAATAAGCTTTTTAAAATTTTTATTTTTATTTAAAATTTAATAATTATTTAATTTATTTTAATATTTTATTATAATTTAATATATTTGAATATATTAAATCAAACTTATTTTTATTATTATTTATTATTATTATTACTATTTTTATTATTATTATTATTATTTTATTTTTATGTTTTTAATATAACTATTATTATAATATAAATTATATTTTAATAATTATTAAAATACAAAATTATTTTAAATAATATTTAAATTTTAAAATAAATTAAATTAAATTATTATTAAGGTAGTGAAGATTGTTTTTAATAAAAAAGAAAAGAAAATGAAAAAATATTTATTAAAGTTAAAAATAAAGTTTTGAAAAAGTTGGAGGTGCAGGATGATGATGAGATGTCAGAAGGATAAAATTGGAATTTTTGGAGGTGCAGGATGAGATCTTGGAGGTGTAGGATGAAACACTCATGTTTGTATTATCATCTTATGCACAGTGGGTCTCTCTTCGTCTCCATCTCCAAAACCCAAGCCCAAGCCCAACACGGAATCCGTGCACTCACCCATTTCCCTGGCAATTTAAAAAATCAGCCCAATAACAAAGGTAATGTTGAGATTGGAATGAGACGTGAAAAGAGTGACTAAATAAATTTGAGAGAATAGTTACGAAGTTGTTTAAATTGAAGAATTTAGAGGGATGAATGAAAATATTTAATGGTGGCATAATTCATTTTATTGTATTAGAATCATATATAATCGATTTCAACTTCAACCCAAATAGATCGATAATTGAATACAAAACCATCATAATCACTTATGATCTTTTAAAAACGCATCCAAAATTTATTACAGTCCTTTTTTAATTATGTATAATCGATTCTCATCATCTTGAGAATCGATTTTTTTTTTTCTCTTCCTATCCTCTTTCTCATTAAAATGAATTTTATTTTCAAATTAAAGCGAAGATATTTTCATCTTTTGTTATAACATCAACAGTAAACACTTCTGTATCTTAGCATAATGCACAAATGCTTACATTCCTCTCTCATCAAAATTCGCACCAACCCATTCATTCTCCCACCACAGTGGAAACAGTATGATGACTATAAACAAACACATCCTAAAAGTTTCCATTTTCACTATTTATGACTTAGATTCAAAATAGTAAGTTATATTATTATTATTATTATTATTATTATTATTGTATATTATTTTATTATTATTATTAGTGAAAACATATGTAATCCGTCCATGTTATATTTTTTTATGATAACAGAAAATAATAAAATTATTATAATCATACAAATAAGTTTAAATAATTTTTATAATTTTATTGTAAGTGATGTTTATTTTTTTTTGAATATTTTTCTATTATAACAGTCATTTTAGTTTAAAAATAGTTAAATTTTAGAAAAAAAAAGTTAAATTGAAAAAAAGGTTAGATTTAGAAAAAAATGAAATTTAAAGGATAAAACCGATAAATTATTTATTTTAATTTTAAAAAATACTTCAAGTGTAAAATTCAAAATAAAATGTGTGCAACAAAAAAAACTTCTCTTTATATAACAGTATAGATTATTATTACTATAATTATTATTTAACTATTTTAGTCAATATTTAAAAAATAAACATTTAATTAATTAATGATGAAGTAAAATAATAATAGTTATATTTCAATTATTATTTTTAATAATTATGGTCGAGTTAAATTAGATTTCAAATTTTATATTCCTAACTCAAGATTTATATACCAGTGTATGATCCTAGATAATTTAATATGAAAATGATTAGTTAAGTTTAAATTATAATTTTTAGAATGAGTAAAATAATTGTATTTCTCAGTAAATGATTTAAGTTGAGGGATTATATTAAGTTTTGGATATCAAGATGGAATAGGTTTAAATTATAAGATACATGTTTTGGAATATATTTGGTTGATGCATTTTTATTGGATGTGGTTTCGAACAGCTAGGCACCACCATGTCAATGGAGATACTGCCACAAAATAATTAGGTTCTATAGAATAGACGCCAAACATGAGTATTGTAGGTACAAGATGTTAGGTGCTAGGTGTTGGGGAGTCGGATGTCATTTTGTTTTTTCTACTCCGAACTATTTTAGTAAAATTGTGATTCTCATTTCATTAATTATTGGATCGAGTTAAAATTTTGAAAAATAGTTTTTGATATGTATTTTACCATTAAAATTAATAATTGAATGTCTAGTGGTTATATAATAAATCAAAGTGTGTATGAAGTATAAATTTATGATTTTTTTTAATAGAATCAAATTGTAAATAAGTTGAACGAATCCATTTTAACATGACTATATTGTGAATGTTATTGGACTGTTTTAATGATGGATTGTTAAGAATTTTGATTATTATTTTTAGTATGAATTAATTAACATTATGTGGTATGAATATACGGTGATATATGAAATCACAATAACTCGTGTAGGATTGAAATGTCTCAATAATTATAATGAAAATATGATTAAGTTTGAAAGGTTATCTCATAGTTTTTCTTTAATGTAGTGAAATAAATAATTTGAGGTTAGATGAAAGAAAATGAGTTAAGCTTATGTTATAGATTAAGTAGAGTTGAATCAATTGAGAGAATTAATAGATGGTTGTGTAGTAAGAACCAAATGGAATAAACTCATAGTTAATCCTATGATATTAGAACTTTGGAATTGTTAGCAGATATTTTTAAGGTAATGATAATCATTAAAAGGAAGTATATGAAGAGGGTAAAGGGTTACATCATCGAGTATTTTCATGTTATTGTATTCTTATAACTGACCTTAGGTTATGTGCGTTTGACATCATCTAAACAATGTTTTAAGTGATGTTTATTTTGTATTAGAATTTGTAGAGTGATGTTATTTAATATAATTATGATAACATGTAAACGAATGCTTAAATGGTGGTGACTAAATGAAAGTTGACACTTTGTCAGTCTCTATTGATGAGATTGAGTGTTGACTTTGCCATAAGTCTCTTTGGGAGAGTAGTGGGAAGGGTAGCTTCGTGGAACTATACTGGAGGTAAACTTTGTTGAAAAACTTTTGAGAAAAGTGATGGAAAGTAACACATGTGTATTTCACCGGGGGAGCTCTTGAAGAGAGTGATGAAAGAGATGTATGTATACTCAAATTAGGGAATAGGTGAGTTATGATGAATGGATAAGGCTTGAGAGAAGCAATAAAGGTAGTTGCTCTAATGGTGAAAAATTGTTGGTAAGTTAGGTGTAAGATTTACAAACCAATTTAAGATGTTGAGATCATTGGTGTTGTATTAATTGTTGTGATGATATGTTTTGAGTCAATGATAATATGTTTAAACGGTTCTTTTAGACAATATATTTTATGAATAGTTGTGTGATACAAATAATGAAATTGAATGGTATTTTGAGATACCATAGTTATGAAAGGTGTGTAGGTGTTATTATATAATTATTGTTGTATTGGTTAATGATATTTTATGTTCCTATTAACCTGTTATTGAAAATGTTTATACGAATAATATGAAACTTTGTAAATTAATTTGTTTTGACAAAAATTGTTATAAAATAATATACACTTTGATTTAATTATAAATTTTTCAATCATTCTCTTTAATTGATTAAACAAATAAATGAATTTTTCAGTTTCCCTTAATCTTAAATAGTTGTATTTACAAAATAAAAGATTTTAAAATTTAGATATTTTAGTAAGAAACTTATTAGCATCCTAGTTGAAGTGTAACACAAATATTACATTAAATTTGATTGGATTATATTTAATTAAATCATAAAATTTAACTTAATCTATTTGGAGATTAAATTGAATTTTCCAGTTATCCGAGTAACAAATATTCATAATAGTAATGAAAATTTACCATTATTGTAAAACAAAAAATGATATATAATAATTTAAAAATATTCCTGTTATTACTTTATATTAGTCAAATATACAATTTTTCGATGAAAAAGTTTCTAAATTAACATAAAATTGAAGGATTTTATATTCTCACTCCTGTTTATGGCAAGTTGAACTCACATTTTTAAGTCAAATATCGTCCATGGAATTGCACCATATATATATATATATATATATATATATATATATATATATATATATATATATATATATATATATATATATATATATATATATATATATATATATATATATATATATATATATATATATATATATATATATATATATATATAATGAAAATTAATGTATATTATATTGGGAGGTTATCCACTGTACAAAATACAAATAAATTTCTATTATTAATATTTTTTAAAAATATTTATTGCATAACTATATATATATATATATATATATATATATATATATATATATATATATATATATATATATATATATATATATATATACACACACACACACACACATAATTATAAAATGTTTAATCACTAAATTAACATTTAATCAATTATGCTATGTTTAACCCTTTTAATTTTACTCTCAAGCTTTCAATAATTAAAAGATTTCCAACTAAACATATCTATCATATACTACTTTCTGAATCAATTTGGAACTTTTGAGGCTTACTTAATTTACGTAATAGAACGAAATTTTCTCCATGTATCCCATGAGTATTAAAAAGTTATGTAAAGTTTTGGAAATCCTAACTTACTTTCGAAACCTAATTCATATAATATAATAAAATACTATCACAAGCTTAGACTAACAAAAATTAAACTATTCAATGCACTTGTCATTCAATTCAAAATTTCAAACATACAATCATATTAAAATTGGAGAAACTTGAAATTTGAAGAAAATAAAGATTGTTTAAAACAAAGTCTGATAAAGTCATATTCAATTTTGTTGTCCAATTGTTAGAAAATGAGAAATAACCATGAATATTTTTAAATAAAAAAACAATAGTAACAATGTAAACAAATTTGTAAAATGAATTATTAAATAGATTAAATTTAAATTTAATTTACTAAACATAAGTCAGATTTTTTTTTCTAAAATACTTTTTATTGAACATAATACTGGATATTATAGTTTTCTAAAGTTACATCATTAATTACTATATACATTGAAATAAAATTAATTAAGATTGAATTTACCTATTTGATGGTGGTGGGTTATGTATAAGGCATGCATAACATGAACCTTTTTTTTTTATTTGTGGGCATACCAATTTTAAGAAACTTGTTTTTGATGCTCCATTTACAAAGTTAGCATGTGTTTATGTTGTAATTAAGTATACTAAATTATTTTAACTATGGAATGCATAGTATTAAATAAAAGATAGTGGATGTAAGAATATACCTAAAAAATGTAAGTTGATTTTGAAAAGAGAGCAACGTACAACACATGTTAATGTCCTTTCCATATTACATATAACAACAACTAGTTTGACCAGACCCGTGACGGGTAGTTTTTTTTTTTTTTTCAAAAACTTGTATTAAAAGTTAACACGATTATTATTATATTTAATTTTTTTTTACATAATTATGTTTAAATATTATAATTATAAATAAATTTTTGAATACTAAAATTTATAATAATAATTAAATTGACGTGTATACATAAATTTATGTAATATTTTTATAATGTTAAAATAAAAAAATTATTTGTTCTTAGAAATTATATATTTTTGAGATCTAGTAGTTAGTGTAGGTTGTGTGTAATATTCGGTATGATAATTATATGCTTAAAATTTGTCAGACTCCATTAAAACGCACTCAAAATCTCAAGTAGTGGGATTCATGTGTCAAGAAGGGAGTGAGCGTCTCAGTTAGTGGAAAACAGGTGACTACAGGAGAGTGGTCGTTCGTTTTGGGTGATGACAGTATTTATGGTCAAAATTCAAATAACGTGTCACTTCTCTACATGCCTTTCTTCTTCTCCAAACTACTAAAACTCTTTTCTCCTCCTTCTCTCTAAAATCTCCTCCTTCTCTCTAAGAAAACCTCACCATTTCTTATTCCAATCACCTTTCAGGCACGGCTGGAACACTTCCGGCGTCAAGAGCTTCCATTTAAATCGATCGGTTTGTGATTCTGAGCTGGTGAGTTCTTTCTCTTTAAGCACGTTCGTTTAGACTGACATGCAACTCTCTAGTTCTGGTAGCCTGAGTGGGTAGTATTATTCTGAGCGTTTCTGGTTTTTTATGTGGTTCAGTATTCCTAAAACGTGGCCATCGGACATTAAGTCTTTGGTTGTAGGGAGCTCTAATTCTGCATAGTTGAGCATTTGGTTACGTGTCAAGGTAAAGGAAGCTTATATAATTTGATTAAATTCTTGTTTGAACGTTGGCATGTTTGCATGATACGTTGTTTGATTATTTGATGAATATGAGATATGTGTGTGTTGCTTGTTTGGATGTGTGGATGGATGAATGACGCATGTTGTGAATTGAGTTAAGATAGGATTTGATATTCAAACTGTGGTAGTCTGAGTAAAGGTGGTAGTATGGTTGAGAGTTGTTAACGAACGCTCGGTTCTTCTTGGGAGTACATGGTCTTACCTGAGTCTCATGTCTTGGGGATAAAATATAAGAGTTTTCCTGTAATACTATATAGGATTTGTTAAACTTTGACCGAGAGTTCGTATTAACCATTCCGTTCCCCTTTGAGCGTCCGTCTATATTAAGTTCTTCTTCTACAAGAAATTGCGTGAGTGAAGATCGGGTTATAATAATAGATATGTATAATGAGTGTTCGGCCTAAGTGTAATCCTTCTTTAGGTTTCATAAACAATTTAGTTCATGTATTATATACTACTTAAGGTCGTGGACGTTATCGTTCTTTTTCAGTAAGACTATGTGTGGAGTAATTGTATATATATATATATATATATATATATAGATATATTCATTCTTTCTATGTAAATTATCAGTGATCGAACTTGGACCAAGTGTTCTGTCTCAGTAACGCTCGTTCCTGATAAGCACTTTGTCTTGGGTCATTACTCGTTTTATAGCGTTCGGTTCTACAGGACTCGGTCTTAAACCAAGCGCTGGGTCTTGTTTTCTGTAATATATATCATTATCGTTAGAATGAGAGTCTTCATTCAAACTCAATAGCGTCCGTTGCTCCATAGTTTCTCATCAGTATTAATATTTAGTGTAAATCAGTGTTGGTCTTTAAAAGGTGTTCGGCCTAGAGTCTTAGTACTCGGCCTAGGCTTCGTGGCGTCCGGTTTGAACTCTTAGGAGTCTGTTTATTGAAGTAGATGAGTAGCGCTCAGTCTTGTTAGTTTCTAAGAAGCGTTATACCAGTCGTACTTGGGTTATGATAAGAACGTATGATCTTATTTCATTTGAATATGTGGATGATAAAGTATGAGAGAATTTGAAATGTGATGTGTATGAAATAGTTTAATTATGAACGAGTATTCCAGGGAGGAATATCTCAGAAAGTGGTTATTGATTGGTAAAGTATGAATGTGGGCAAAGCTTAGCAGGCGTTCATCCTAATATTCCATGATTACTCGTTCTCATGTAGAGAGGAGTAAGTCACGTGTGGGAATGACAGGAGGTCCTAGTCCATAAGGTTAACTTGGACAGAACGGATCAACCTCGGGTGGCAGCTGTTGAGGGTATCCCACATCACCCGGGTGCACGAACGTCGTAGCTACACAAGATTCATACAGTCCAGACAGTCAGAGTCATGTGGTCGTTATTTGCATGCATGAATGTATGAATTATGATGTGGTCGTTGTTGGTTTTGCTATGAATGTTGTATGTTGTGATTGAATAAATTACATTACATAAGCTTACCCTGTTTATCATTTTTGCCTGTGTGGTACGTCCTGTCGTTGTCTTGTTGCAATGATCATCCGTGTGGATGTGAGCAGAAGGAGAAGAGTTGCTGGAAGAAGTATTGGAAGACGCGGAGGAAGTGAAGGCCGAACCTTAGGGACGTTTGGTCTGTTATTAGCTTTATATTTTGTAAGACCGTTCAGTATGAGTTCCTTTTGTATAACGTTCGGTCTAGTGGCAGTTAGAACAGTGGTAATTAGCGTTAGTTTTTAATTCCCTGCTGTTATGTAAGGCCGTTCGGCCGTCATTGTATATAGCCGAGCGTTGAACTGATCTGTAGTATTGTTAATATGTGATTATTCTCTATATAATTTTACACTGTATTTTTGGGATGTTACAAAATTTATAATTAAATTTTTAGTGATATATTATATTAAAATGAAATGTGTATTTATAAGTCGTTGTTAAAGTAAAATATAAACATATTACTTAATATGAATTTGTTTGTATTAAATTATGAAATTGATATAATAATTGATTAATGATTTGTTGTAAAATAATAATACAGTTATGTGATTGAAGTTTACCATAAATTTTTTTAGTTATATATTATATTAAATTAAAATATATATGTACATGTCATTGTTTGAATAAAATGTAAGTATATTATAAAATATCGTCTATTCAAAATAAATACAACATAAAATTATGTTAAAATTTGTAAATAGAAACACATCACACAAAGATGTATTGAGATATATTAGCCTGTAGAATCATACATATTGTTGTTTTCTTAATGATAAATATTAAAGTTAAAAATAACATTTGGTTGTTAATTTGTTTGTATTAAATTATAAAATTGATATAATAATTAATTAATAACTATAACTAAAATTCCGAATTAGACATATTAAATTAAATGTTTTTAGCTTATCTTTTGATTGTGGGTAACACAAACTTCTAATATTTGATTATACCAATTATATAACACAAAATTATTATGTCTTTCTAATAATAATTATACTAACAAACAAAAAATAATACCAAAATAATAATAATAATAACAATGATAAAACTTCTAATACTCATTCTACTAATATCAATACTGTACTAATATTAAATCAAGTAATAATACTAAAACTAATTCTGATACTAACACCAACAATAATACTAATATACTAGTAATAATACTAACAACAATAATAATAAAACAATAATAATAAAATAATAATAATAATGTTAATAATAATAATAATGCAGTAGTAATAATAATAAAATTATTATTAATAGTAATAACAATGTCAGTTATAAATAATAATATTATTACTATTAATATTAATATAATAAAAGTGACATTTTTATAAATAACTTGAATGACATTTTTGAAAATAAAAATATATAATAGAGATATTTTCTGAGTGACATTGCTGTATTTCTAAATAAATAATAAGGGTGTTTTGGTAAATGTAATAGTAGGTGAGGAGAAATGATTAAATAATGAAAGAAATATATTGGTCAAAGATTATAAAGAAGAATGGTGAGAAGGATTTAATAATAGTTAATTTTGTTAAAGACATAGATAGATAGTATGAAAAAATTATGCGGTGAAGGGTGGTTGCCTATTTTTATAGACATAGACAGCACGTGGTGAAAAGGTTGTCTATTTGCAGGAACAGGAGAAGGTGGGTTTTGCATAATCTGGAGAGTAGGAGAAAGAGAATGAAGGTATGCGTGACTGGCGGTGGTAGTTACATAGGGTCTTCAATGGTGAATATGCTTCTGGAGAAGGGCTACACCGTTCACTCCACCCTCCGCAACCTTAGTACTCTCTCACTCTCTTATCTTTTCTCTTATTCTTCTTCTTCTTCTCTTTTCATCTCGGATTTAATTAATGCTGCTACCAACACTTCAAAAATATGAGTTTTTAAAAATTTTGCTGATGTAAATTTGAAGAAACGCTGTCGAGTAAATCGGCAGGAACCTAGCTGTGAACTCTCATACACCAAATAAGCAAACAATGAGTAAATTAATTGCAGAGGATGAATCGAAGATAAGGCTTCTGAAAGGGTTGCCTAATGCAGAAGAAAGGTTGGTGTTGTTTGAAGCAGACATATACAGGCCACAGGAGTACGAGACTGCAATTCAAGGTTGCGAAATTGTCTTTCACGTGGCCACTCCCTACCAACATCAAGTGGATTCTCAGGTCTCATCAAACAAACATCTTCAATGCATTCATCATATCATTTCCTATGAACTTTGTTTTTACTTTCCTTTTAAGTTTGAGCAGTTTAAGAACACCACCGAGGCTGCAATAGAAGGGGTAAGAACCATAGTTCGCCATTCCATTAAATCGGGAACGGTTAGACGGGTGATTTACACAGCTTCCGTGGTTGCGGCTTCTCCTCTTAAAGACGATGGAGCTGCGGGTTTCAAGGATTTCATTGACGAAACGTGCTGGACGCCTCTCAATCTTTCGTTAGATCTTCATAAGGTAAGATCCATGAACTCTTAAAATTCTACATCTGATTGCATGAAAAACTCTTTCGGGTTGCTTCAAATGTTGGTCGATCCCCTTTTCTTTAGCCTCTGCAATATTCTTTTACTGCTTATGACATATGATCCTCTATTCTCCATTCTCCTGTTCAATTTGTTAGTACAGAACTTTTATTTGATCTGTATATAAGATTTGTTAGTACAGAACTATTAAGAAAGTATATTTTTACTTAATAAAAGTTTATTAAAAATAAATCATAAGGAAATGAAACGCGAAGACTACAAAATTTTGTTATTTTAAGAAGTCTCACCAAATAAAAAGACATATTGCAAAAAATACATTGTGTCGTAACAGTTTTTCTATTCAAACAAGTTTAATGTCCAATGTTTATGAAACAAGCTCAGAAAAAAAATTTAGAAAGTGATTATAATTTAGAGAGGGCACAAAATTTAGAGAGTGTGGTTCCGTTTCAGGGGTACGTTAATTCGAAGACAGAGGCTGAGAGAGAGTTATTGAGTTGTGGAAGCAATGAAAATGGAAGGAGATTGGAGGTGGTGAGTTTGGCTTGTGGTCTAGTGGGTGGGGACACTCTTCTCAGTTACACACCATTGAGCGTTTCAATGCTTTTATCTCAGCTCCAAGACAATGAAGCCACATACCAGTCTTTGAAGTTCTTAGAAGATTTGATTGGAAAAATCCCAGTTGTCCACATTCATGATGTCTGTGAGGCCCACATCTTCTGCGCGGAGACTCCTTCAATTAATGGCAGATTCTTGGTTGCAAGCTCTTTCTCATCAACTGCAGATTTAGCAAATTATTATCTTCAGACCCATCCCCAGTTTCATTTGAAGAAGTAAGCTATTACTTACTATATATTTGTGCTGAAGTTAGCTACTATATATTTATGCAATCTGACCAACCAAACCACACATAGATTGAGTTCATTACTAACAGTAAACAGTAAGTTATTTGATATTACACTAAGCTTAAGATAGAAAACAGAATGCTGATAATTTAGCTGTCAATTTACCTTCCTCAAGTTTACCTTCCCCAAGTTATTTGATATCACAATTAGCTGTCAATTTACCTTCCCCAAGTTTCCTCGCCATTATCAGCTATCTACCTGCATCACCAGTATCCTGCCACACCTTCTAGCAAACCGAATAATACATAATTCTGATTCCTACTGCCTTCTTCACTTGTACCATTCAGTGTTATTCCTCACCGGTAAGAAACTCCTTTTGCGACCTAAAGATCCGCACTGAGGTGTTAAGCTGCTGCTCTATAGCAGACGCTTGCCACATTGCTTCTCTTCAGAGTAACATCGCGGTCCATGATCCTCATAGCTACTGCACAACACCTCGTTATCAGCATGGTTACTGCCATCAAACTGAGATGACTAACGAAGTCTCTGTTTTCCCATCAGCCTCACATCATGATTGCTGTTCTACCATAAATTGTCCAACCGGATTAATGCCTCATCATGGTTCTGCCCTTTGTTATTCCAATAGGTCTAAACATTCCAACCATCATTGTGCACATGTTCTACAATAGTGCTAGACTTAAGAAATTCTTGAGAGGTACTAAACCAGACACTCAACCGAGGTATACAGCATACAAATGCAACCACTGTTTTTCTTTAAATTTGAAAAAAATAAATGAAAACTTAACTGTTCAACTGCAAATTAAATACGTACATCTTGATTTGACGAGTATATATTTGAAATTTGGTTTTAGGTATTTGGAAGGACCGAAAAGGAATATAAAATGGGCATCTACAAAGCTGACAGACAAAGGTTTTGTTTATAAACATGACCTGAAGATGATATTAGCTGATTGCATCAAATGTGCAAAAAGGATGGGCGATCTCTAGTCTCTACTGATTATATATAACTATGTTATTAAAAATTATCAAATATTTGTGGGTCTTACATTTATTAAAAAGACGTGCTAGAAAATATATATTAAAAAGTATCTGTCTACCTTGTCTTCTAAAAAATTTTTGAGCACAGGATGCTAAATATTTGAAACCATTTGCACATGCTGCAGTTCTACAACAAATAATTTTATTTTCTTCATAAAATGAAACTAATGTTTAACCATGGTTTCGGTAACAACTAATTCATTTAGATTCTTTTCATTTTGTCAATTTGTTTGTTGATTTAATTGACAAACAACATACTCATACATGTTTCCTAAATATGTGAGTTTGAATTTGGCTGTTATTTGGGAAGTTAATTCTCTTGGTCTGTTTCTAACCTGAGTTTGCTGGCTAGAGTTTTGATATCAACAAGAGTATGTATTCTTTGTAAATATAAGTTACACTTTGTATATTATTTTGTTGGAGAGATTTGAATAAAAGATTTAATGTTTATTAAATCTTTTTTCTTTAGTTTTTTAGTCGCTTCTCTTTCTTGATTGATTTTATCTCATTTTTTTTTTGGTTTTCTCCTCACATGGTACGATAAATATTTGTTTTTGTTTTATCACATTGTTTTAGTTTTAACCCTAGTAGCTACTTGGTTGCTTGGCTTTAACAACAACTTGTCTTTTGGGGGAGAAGCAAGCTTGATCACCCATGCATCTAAATGCATTTTTATGGGATATACCAATTGTACTAAATGTTTTCTTCATTTCAACTTACATGATAAAAAAAACTTTACACTTTGTTCACTTGAATACTTGAATGGACTTGGAGGAGAGTAATTGAATGAATTTGAAGATAAATTTTTTGTTGTTTATTTGAGTGAATTTTGGAGGTAAGTGAGAGTGTATTTAGAAGTAAATTTTTTTAATCTGTCACATCAATCAAATTCTATACTAATTCTTACAAACTTTACTTTCAAATTCACTCTCACTTACCTTCAAAATCAACTCAATTAAATAACAAAAGATTCACCTTCAAATCTTCTCAAATTCATTTAATCAATCTCCCTCAAAATGTTTTTTATGAATGTTTGCACAAATATTTTGTATGAACTTAAAGAAGCCAATGGAATAAAAAAATAACTTTCGTTCAAAGTTCTACAAATCACTCTTTATTAAAAAGTCTTATATTCTTATCATAGTTGTTTAATGATGTACAATGGCATGGCAATTTTTTTGTTTTCAAAGCACATTTCCATATTCAGTTTCACATCAAAGATCTCCATATTCTCAAATATATGTAGGTCTTGGAATTATTCAACTCAATATGGTCTTATCTTTAATCAACAAAAATATTGTTTGAAACTTCTCTCTAAAGAATTATTGGTCACGTTACTTACTTAACAAATACTAAACTTATTATTAGTTTTGTTACGCAGCAATTAAGTCATTTTTTTTTCAATATTCAAGAGTCAATCACTTCCCAGCCTATTTTATATTACAAAATTCAAAAAGTTTTTTTAATTCAATTTAAAT
Source organism: Vigna umbellata (assembly GCF_029865625.1). Lineage (NCBI taxonomy): Eukaryota > Viridiplantae > Streptophyta > Magnoliopsida > Fabales > Fabaceae > Vigna > Vigna umbellata. The sequence goes on from NC_142169.1 coordinate 61,481,587, forward strand.
TTTACTGAATTTTCTAAATTAGATTTCAAGATAATATTCTAAATTAAATTTCGAAATTTAATGAGCTTTTAAACTAAATTTTAAAATTTGATTAATTTTTAAATTATATTTCAAAATTTAATAAATTTCTAAATCCGGTTATTATATATATATATAGTTTTACTAACTTATGAAATTTCTTCAAAATAACCAAATTTTAGTTGTTAAAAAAATTTATATTTATAAAAAAAAACATACTTTAAAGTATTTTAATAATTTTAATTTTTATTAAATATTCTTAACCTTAAAATTTAAAAGTTATGATATATAAAAGTATTTTTCAACTAAAATTTGTTACAAGAAGTTACATAATTAGTAAACATATATATATATATATATATATATATATATATATATATATATATATATATATATATATATTTAATTCTTCTTTTAGATTTAGATTTATAGTAAAATTAATATTATTTTTTTATGTTACACTCATCATGACAATTAACGAGATGGAGATTGATAAATGTTATCCAATTTCTTTAGTATCTCTTGCTAGGAGACAATTTTCTGAGCTAGAAATACTTAATTTAAAAATTTTATAAGTATTGATATATGGATATTTTTTATTTTTAAATATTAAATTAGTATATCTAATATTTTTTTCTTTAATTATTATATATTTTCACTTATTATATTACTTTTTTTTTTCTGTTATGAAATGTCATTTAGTTTGAGGTGTTATATAATTTTATTTATTTTAATTTTATCTCTTGGCCAGTTTTGAGTGCTCTAAGTAGCTGACGCGTGGGTAGATTACTGTCGTTGTCACTCTAGGAAAAACTATGTCCATAAAAAAACTTTTTCCATATATTTATTGTTAGATTCTTAGGTTATAAAATAGAATGTCTTCTATAAACATAGGATATAATTCTAATAGAAAATTCCAGTTAGATTCTTAAGTTATAAAAAAAGATCATTATAGAATGTCTTGTGTAAACATAGGATATATTTCTAACAAAAAATTTCACTGGACAATTCATCATAAAAAACCTCTACAATGTGTTATTTATTATTTGCAATAAAAAAAATAAGCAAATTAAATAATCCATAACTACTCTAATTTGAATTTATATTTTTGGCATAAAAAATATTATATCACGAACATAAAAATGTAATATCACATCTTTTTAAAAATTAATTTGTTGCATTTTAGTGTAAAAGAACTTCAGTCTATTAAAAAAATATAATCTTTAAAATAAATGCAAGTACTTTTAAAAATCTATCGCGTATTAGAAAAGGAGATAATAATAGTTTTTCTATTTCACCATTTTATTTAAAAATATCAAATTGACTTCTGTTGCCAAATTTAAATGAAAATTTATCAATGAATGTTTTAATCTTCTACGTATTATTTTTCTGTTTTGTGACACTCATGTCCAAACATAATCAAAGGGTTTTTCCGTACGTAACGCAACTACATTTGGTCCGCGCAAAGGGTTTTCTGAGATTATATAATTTTAATTAATATTATTGAAGAATGAACTTGAAATCTGTAAAATTTATGGAGATATCAGAAATGTGGCACACCTTAAATAAAATTTTTGTTTTTATTTATAATAATAATAATAATTATTTATTAAATTATATGAAAATATAAATAATAATAATTATATGAAAAATATTAAGTTAATTAATTGTTTATTATTATTATTATTATTATTACTAAATAAAAATAAAACAGTAAATTAAAAAAAAAACTTAACCGCCAACCGTTTAAGGTTTTTTCTTAGCCAGTTTTTGAGCTTCGGTAAGGATATTTTTAACAAGAGGTGCAGGATAAAAATTTGGAAATTTGGAGGTCCAAGGTGAAACGCTCTAACTTAAATTGCAAGCGTCTTGTATCAACAAATAAATTGAGTAATATAAATATATATCCTAAATATAACATATTTAATAATTTAAATTATTAGAAGATAAAAGAAATAAAAATATAATAAATTATCAGATATGATTTAAAGAAGGACAAAATTTATACTAAATAATAGTAATGAAGTGCATAATATATAGAGACATCCATGTTAATCACTTTCCGAAGTTTGTTTCGTCACGTTTTAGTTCAAAATTATTGGCACCAATATCCGAAGTTGAATTATGATCTCAGAGTTTCTTAAATAAAAAATAGTTCCGAAAACTATATCAACAAAAGAAAACAAAATACTATGTGCTAAAAACATAAAAGAGATAGACATCATATAATTATCTGAAAAGTCATACTAAAGTATTATATTGACACCAGATATTATGAGTGGATGGACCATACTCACATTTGAAAAGTTTTTTATAAGAGAAAAACCAGGTTCTAAAATCAACATTTAAAATTAATAAAAATATAGTTTTAATGATCACTTTGTTATAATGTAATAAAATAAAAGAAAAAAAATTTCAGAATCACCTTTTTTATAAACAGTTGCTTGATAATTTTAATAAAAATATTAAATTATGACATTTAATAAAAAAAATAATGAAAATAATTGCAGAGTGGTAGTATATAAAATAATATGGATACCATAACTCTAAAATAAATTGAGTGGGTGATAGGATATGCGGTTGGATGACAATCTGAAATCTAACGGTGTATTTAAAGAGTGTTTTGGCAATATTTCTTCAAAACCTATTTCACTAGAGTTGTAAGTGTTTGTGGCGTGAGTCTCATTGAAAAGAGTAGGAAAAATGGGAGAAGGGAGCAAGGTATGTGTTACAGGAGGCAGTGGTTACATAGGTTCATGGCTCATCAAGAAGCTACTGGCCAAGGGTTATACTGTTCATGCAACTCTCAGAGACTTGAGTTAGTATTTTCTCTCTGTCTCTTTCTCTTTCTGTCACGTCTGAGTTTTTATTCATATTTTGGAACATAATCAACAGAGAACGAGTCAAAGGTAGGGCTGCTAAAGAGCCTTCCTCATGCAGAAGGCAAACTGGTTCTGTTTGAAGCTGATATTTACAACCCAACTCAATTTGATCCTGCAATTCAAGGATGTCACTATGTGTTTCATGTTGCTACTCCCTTCATCCACGAACCAGGTTCATCTCAGGTTCGTTTCTTTAACTCTGGATGCATAACTCAATCTGTTTAAGGCATGGGATGAAATTCTTGAAAGTATAATTTTAATCTTTTAATACTATACATGAGTGATGTGATGATAAGATGCATATAACAGTACAGGGATATTACGGAAGCAGCAGTTGCAGGTGCGAAAAGCATTGCCCTGTCATGTGTGAGATCAGGGACGGTGAAGCGTCTGATCTACACTGCTTCTGTTGTATCAGCCTCTCCGCTGAAAGAAAATGGTGGTTTCAAAGATGTAATGGATGAAACTTGTTGGACTCCTCTCAACGAGTCCTTATACCTTGATGATCCTATTTACAAGGTTTGTTCCCAACTTTTCATTCTTATCCTTTTTCTTATATCAGGACTGGTTTATTTCTATGTTTGCACATGTTTCACTTGTCTGGATCACCGTAGATACCAACCCATTGAAACAAGATAATAAGATATATGGCTGCAATGGATAGATAAAAGTAGCATAAATTCTTCTCACATGTTTTGACCTACTTACAAGATTACAGAAATAAATTATATATAAAATATGTTATGGCGACTAAAATATAATTTTTAATTTTTTAGTTGGACCATTAACGAGGAAAACAATTATTGATATTATTGTGTTGGTGTTATTTGAAAGGATTATATTTTTTCAAAGACATCGTCTGAAAAACATCTGTTGAGCTATGGGAATGATGAAAATGGTGGAGGATTGGAGGTGGTAACACTTGCTTGTGGACTCGTGGGAGGTGACACCCTTCTATCTTCACCCAGTACCAGAACAGTTTGCATCGCACAGATAGTGCAAGATGAAAGGGCTTACCAATCACTCAAATTTCTAGATGGATTGCTAGGTAAAATCCCTCTTGTGCACATTGATGATGTCTGTGATGCTCATATCTTCTGCATGGAAAACCCCTCCATCAGTGGAAGATTCTTGTGTGCAAGTTCATACACTTCATTACAGGATATGGCTAACCATTACGCTCTTTATTATCCAGAATTCACAGTCAAACAAGAGTGAGTGATTGCCTGTTCTTGGTTATTGCTAGATTTATCATTTCTCTTGCTTTTTTTTTTTTTTTGTTTCTGAAAGAACTAACTCAAAGGCCTAAATAGTAGTATCTTTTCTGCAAAAAGATGTTAAACAAGGACATTTTCCATGGAGTAACTTTAAGAATGATTAGGATCAAATTTGTACTTGATTGTATGGTCTTGGAACGCACAAGTTTTCTTCCTATTAGATTGTTTACAGTTTTCATCTGAAAATTACATTTCAGAAATGAAGATGGGCGGAGAAAGGATATAAAGTGGACATCAACAAAGCTGTGTGACAAAGGATTTGTATACAAATATGATGCAAAGATGATATTGGATGATTGTATCAAATGTGCAAGAAGGATGGGTGAACTCTAGTCTCCATCTGCATCTGCTTTGCAAGATGCATTTTTTCTTTCCCTATCTTATATTTAATACTATTGTTTGTCTTGTTGATTAAAAGTCTCAGTTCTAAAATAACTGAAAAAGGGAATTCACTGTAAGAAATTGCGCTACATTACTAAGAGAACAAGGGTTGTGATAGTTTGTCTACAGAATTCCTGTTTACAGAATATTTTTTTTCTTATGTATTTAAACATTTCCTAGTTGTATATCATGTTCATTTGGTAAATTCAATTAGTATTAATGGAGAAAACTTATAAATATGGTATAAATATAGAATATCTAACTATAAGTTTTATTTTTGCGCTTTCCAAATGGCATCAAATCTCAAACAAAAATGTAGTTGACCTCTGCACAGGCAGCGATAGGGATTTCCTTTTGTTTTGGAGGAAAGAGTGTTGGGCTAAATTGATAAGTCTTTTTCTCTTGTTTTGTGAGATGATTCATTGAGTATACATTGATAGATAATGATATTTTAATAATTTTTTAATATTTTTTTACAATATATTATTATGTGTTATTATTTTATTGGTCTGATAGAATAATCACAAATTATCATAAATTATTGTAAAAATTTAATAAAAGAAGTAATTAAAAAAACATTTTTCATATTGATAACAGATATTACAAGTGGTTCATTTCAGAATCTCAATCCATATGCATGAGGAGACAAAAGCATCTGAACCATGACTAGGATCTACGATTCACCAGCCAGCCTGGAAAAAAATAGGAATATATGTGAATTGGACTGATTTTGGAAGAAAAATCATTAATGTTTTATTAATCCATCCAATCGGTTTTGTATAAAATATAAATCCAATTCAAGTAGAAAAATTAGCTTTCAATTTAATCTTTATTTTTGGTGAAAATAATAAACAAAGGACAAAATGCATAATACACGTAACTTAAATAATTTAAAATAGTATAACTATACATAAAAACTTCCATACTTATTATAACTTGGTGTTACCCTCGCCTCCTTGGTGCAGAGGCCCACCAAGAAAACGACGACTACGTCTCCTACTGCACGAGTCTCACGAATGGTTTCCACATATTTCGTATAGTACGAGGTTGTCTCCTCTTATGAATAAAAAAAAAAAAATCTTACGTCGAATAAAAAAAAATTAAATATAAATTTATATACACATAAATAAATATTTGAAAAATTTTAAAGTGATATCAAAACTAAATGTTTAAAAATTTAATCTAAAATGGACATTATCTTTTCACGTTGAGATACGTGTATATCGAAAACACCTTCTACGTTCATGTTCCATGCTCACCATTAATTTGAGATTCTGTACAATGCATTTTACTTACTCAAAGACACCGTAGAGGGTGTGGTCCTGTTTGACATTGAATAGCTGATTTGAAAGGAAATTGAAGCTTTTATTCTTCAGTGTTTCTTTGAAGGCACTTCTCTTGTGAATTTCATTAATCTTTTATTTCAATTTCAGTTTTGTTTTTAACTATTTCTAAGATGGTGGTGACCTTTTTGTTCCGCAATTGTCTTGTTAGGAAATTAGATGATGTGGTGGAAGTAGCAGGAAGAGTTTCCAATGGCTAAGAAAGTCCTGGATGACGTCTCTTCATTTTTCCTAGCTAGTGGTTTTTTTTTTTATGGTCACAAAATATATCATTATTTTATTAGTTTTTAATTTCTATTGAAGATTCAAAACCACCAAAAATTATTTGAAATATGTTTTAAAACATTTTAAATTCTAGAAAATATTTATTAATTATTTTTCAATAATTTTATTATCAATATTTTAATTATTCGTTTTATTTAAAATCAGTTTAGAAGATGATAAATTACTAATTAGATTTTTTAATAATCAATGTCTTCTTGAAACAATCCAATTTGACAAGTATTAGGATTAAAATAAAACAACTCCCATCATTTAATTTCATCATCAATTTCAAAATCATTGTGACCATAGAGAAGCACAAATAGATAAATAATTTCAACAAAAAATAATTTAAATTATACTGTAAATATAATCATTACGTGTTCTAGCTTATCATCTTTAGTTTTTCATTAATGATAGATATTGTGCTTTTGATTTTACAGATGTCATACTGTGTTACACATATAATACGTTTAGAATTTAGTTTTTCAGAGATCGAATTTTAATATTATTTGAGGTGTTTTAATAAAAAACAAAGCTTGAAATTCGTTTGTCAGAAAAACGGATTTTGGGAATGAGTTTAGGCTTTTAATTTAGGATAATTTATTTTCACTTCAACTTTAAAATCCTCTTTACTTTTTCACTTCTTTTTTAATCTAGCCGTTGTCTCTTTCCTTTGTTCTTATTTCCTCTTTTTAGTTACTTTTTTATTCTTTTTCTTTTCGTGACACTCCATCACAACAGATACCACAAGATTCTTTGCACCACAAACACTCTTTAAAAGGAAGATATTATTATAATTTTCATTACATTTTTATAGTTATACATATGAGACCTTTCGAAAACCATTAAGGTCTTTAACAAGTTTTGAAACAGTTTTTCAAAATTGTTGGCCTCAATGGTGATCAAGAATCGATAAAAGTCTTAATAGTTTTCGAAACTCGTTGAATATATTTGAATTTTTTATTTATTTTTAATTTTGTATTATTTTATGATGTTTATTGTTTATTTTGTTGTTTTTAAGATTATTTTGTTATATTAAATTTATTTTAAATATTAATTTTAAATTTGTATTAATTTTATTTTGTTATTTTTGAAGATTATTATATGATATTTGAAATGGACATGAAGTAATGATCACACTCACGAAATTGCTCTCTCAAATACTAGGTCACACAAGAAATCATTGTCCTCACAATCTTGACATTAGAGGGTTCACATTCCATCATTAAATTCATTGAATTTTTATTTCGAGTGTAATTCAATAAATAAAACTTATATTTGTCTTACAAAATAAAATAAAAAATTTTTATTTATCCTCAACTGGGATTTTCTCCAAATGAAAGAATCCCGTTTCAACTAGGTTCACCAAGAAAACCGAACGGTCAATGACTATTCAGTAACGAACGTACACTTTTATATGAGAAATTTCATACCAGACTTGTTTATTTTCAAACTCATTTCTTAACATATAGTTTCATAAGTTTATACATTTATATTATAATCAACTTTCATACTTCATACAATCCATATCATATAAGTTTCATATTTTTCATCCATCAGACAGGGCAACCATCATATATCATATAGTCAAATATCACAATAGTCATACTTCACTTTAATTTTAGTAACTCAACGAACGTTCATTCAATCCAATCACATCAGTCATCATGCATCAAAATCATTCAATCAACTAAACGAACGTTCAAACATTTCAACAGCATACAAATTAAATTAAATAAGCTTCCCTTACCTCTGAGCGTGACCGAACGTTCCCAGATGCCGAAATACAATTTCCCCACCACAGGTTCTCCCACCGTCAACGCTTGACAATTCAAACTACAACAAGTGATAACCCGACACTATCAGAACCACTCATTTTAAGAATGGTGATCCACGCACGAACCCAGAACTGGGTTTGTATGTTTAGGGAAACGAGTGACAGAGCGAGGGGAAGGACTTACCAGCCCAGCTTCACAAACCGAACGGTTTATTTGGAAGCTCTTGACGCCGGAAGTGCTTCTACGGTCCCGGAATAGTGATTGGAGGAGAGAAAGTGGGTGTTTTCTCAGAAAGAAGATGAAGAGGATGTAGAGAGAAGGAGGAGAGATTGGGATTCTTCAGAAATCTGAAAAGAGGGTGCATGCAGAGAGTAGAGTGTTTTTTTGAAAATCCAAGTTTTGCTTCCCACTCAAAAACGAACGTCCCCTTCTCAGTCGACACCTGTTTTCCACTAACTGATTTCTGACTCCTCTCAGCTTGACACCTGGCGTTCGTCATCTGAGTGTCGAGCTCCCCTCTTGACACGTGAATTCCACTAAACAAATACGTGTGTAGATTTTACTCGTTTTTGACTTTTGATTTTTTTTTACGGGTTCTGACAGTAAAATAAGATAAAATGATGGATGTCATCCTTTTAACTATATACCATGATATAGTAATATGTTATGCTATTGAAATGAGAGCTGGTTATTTAAAAAATTCATATTTTGTTGCATACTTTTTTGGATCTTTTGTATTTTTAAAATTATCTTAGCACATTATAAAAATTAATACACAAGTCAACCTATTTGGTTTATATTTTAAAATCTTAAGAGTTTTGATATCTCCCTTCGGAGATGTACTTTGTTTTTTTCTTTTGTTTTTTACTGTCGTGTTGAAACTATGCCGAATTAATTGTGTATTCTAAACACAACTTTTTATTAAAGTAACATTTTTCATTATCTGTACTTTTGATCCTAAAAATCGAAATGTTGATTAATAAATTCTTAATTAATAAATATAAATTTACCATATCTAAGTTTTTTGCTAAAAGAAATTGACATCAACATAACATGCCTCATTTCAACCTCATATATATATATATATATATATATATATATATATATATATATATATATATATATATATATATATATATACTTTTTACTATTTTGTACACACGTATTAAAAATGAAACTTAAATAATGTTTGTCCTTGTAAGATTATTACCCACTACTACTAGTAAAAAAATTCTTATCGTTATACTAACATATTATATATCTTTTTGGCAGTGACTTTTATTATAATACATACAAAAACAATATATTTTTTTATTAACATCAGTACTGTATTTTTTTTATACAAAAAATCAATCTTAAAAATATAATCATGCAAAATAAAGTTCATAGAGCTCATTCAATCAAGCCAAATTCAAGAGAGTATTTTATTTTTAATTGCAAAACAAATATGACATCTTCAATTGTATTTACTTGGGTATTACTTGTTTATTTAGAAAGTATACTAGCACATGTCACGTGATCTCTAGGATTTTGTTTTAAATGAAGTACCAAAATAGTGAAATACCACTTTTAAATCTTTAATTATTTGTAGCAGTTTTGGTACACAATCACGGAAGCTGCTTTTGTAACATTAAAGGCTAAGAAAGGGACAAATGAGAAATATAGTATACAATTTTTATTTAGGTTTTTGAAGAATGCAATTGAAATCTGTAAAACAATGGAGATATTAGAAGTTTGGTATACACTTTAAAAATATATTGCTAAAGTGTTAATATTCTCTCAAAAGTAAATTAAAAATATTGAATAAAATAAAAAGTATGCTAAAGGATAATGATACTTTAATAATATTTTTTGATAATATTTTAACATTATTTATGTGTCATCATGTGATCGGTCTAAAATTACTTCATAATCAATAATAATAATCATAAACACTAACATGCACTAATCACGTAATGTCACATGTAGATGATGTTAAAATGTTGTAAAAAAAATATTGTTAAATTATTATACGATAATTTAAGACATTGTCGATGAAGCCAGCTGCTGAATCGCGGAAGGCATGGAAAAGTATTTGTAATGGTTCCCACCATGCCAATTATTTAAGCGTATCTGTGTCTTTCTTCTGTGCATTAATTTCTTTTATAATTACGAAATCCAAGACTTCTAGAATCTAAAAATAGTTTAAAATGGTGAACTGTGATTGAATAAAATTGTTTAACATTACATGTAGACCGGTTTTACTTATACTTAATGAAAGTCATCAGAGACACACACTAAGAAGATTTAGTTTAGATCGCTTTTCCATATTATAAGTTAAATAGAGTGGACGCTATTAAATCAGCAAGTTTATGGATCTTTCATATGTTATGTAGTGTATAACTTTATCATTTTTAATTCACACTTGGATTATTTTTCACATATAAAAATACCAATCTGAAATCTAACAGTGTACATGTTTAAAGAGTGTTTTGGCAATATTTCTTCAAAAGCTATTTCACTAGAGTTGTAAGTGTTTGTGGTGTGAGTATCAGTGAAAAGAGTAGGAAAAATGAGAGAAGGGAGCAAGGTATGTGTTACAGGAGGCAGTGGTTACATAGGTTCATGGCTCATCAAGAAGCTACTGGCCAAGGGTTATACTGTTCATGCAACTCTCAGAGATTTGAGTCAGTATTCTCTCTCTGTCTCTTTCTCTTTCTCTTTCTGTCACATCTGAGTTTTTATTCATATTTTGGAACATAATCATCAGAGAACGAGTCAAAGGTAGAGCTGCTAAAGAGCCTTCCTCATGCAGAAGGCAAACTGGTTCTGTTTGAAGCTGATATTTACAACCCAACTCAATTTGATCCTGCAATTCAAGGATGTCACTATGTGTTTCATGTTGCTACTCCCCTCACCCACGAACCAGGTTCATCTCAGGTTCGTTTCTTTAACTCTGGATGCATAACTCAATCTGTTTAAGGCATGGGATGAAATTCTTGAAAGTATAATTTTAATCTTTTAATACTATACATGAGTGATGTGATGATAAGATGCATATAACAGTACAGGGATATTACGGAAGCAGCAGTTGCAGGTGCGAAAAGCATTGCCCTGTCATGTGTGAGATCAGGGACGGTGAAGCGTTTGATCTACACTGCTTCTGTTGTATCAGCCTCTCCGCTGAAAGAAGATGGGAGTGATTTCAAAGATGTAATGGATGAAACTTGCTGGACTCCTCTCAATGATTCCTTGGACTACGTATTCCTTGATGTTCCTCTGTACAAGGTTAGTTCCCAACATCTTATTCTTCAATTTGTTTGAAAGAAAAAATTTGGATTCCCATGACTCCATTTGCACTGTTTTTGCTCCCTGGATTATAATAAAAAAGATTGTTTATTATTACTGTTCATTGTACAAGAATCAAACATGAACAGAGTTGCAAATATACAAATGTTGACTTTATTGTATCGGTCTTATATTTAAAGGACTACACTTATTCAAAAACGCTGTCTGAGAAACATCTGTTGAGCTATGGGAATGATGAAAATGGTGGAAGAAAATTGGAGGTAGTAACTCTCCCTTGCGGACTAGTGGGAGGTGACACCCTCGTATCTTCCACACTCGGTAGCAGGGTAGTTTGTATTGCACAGATCGTGCAAAATAAAATAGCCTACACAGCACTCAAGTTCCTAGAGGGATTACTGGGTAAAATTCCTCTTGCACACATTGATGATGTATGTGAAGCTCATATTTTCTGCATGGAAAGCACCTCCATCAGTGGAAGATTCTTGTGTGCAAGTTCTTACATTTCATTACAAGAGATGGCTAACCATTACGCTCGTTATCATCCCGAATTCAATGTGAAACAAGAGTAAGTGGTTGGCTGTTCTTGTTTGTTGCTAGATTTACTATTTCTTGGTCTTTTTGTGTTTGTCTATGAAAGAACAAATCAAAGTCCTAAATTGTAGAATATTTTATGAACAGTGATGCTAAACAAAAATATTTTCCATGGAATAACTTTAAGGACGATTAAAATCAAATTTGAACTTGATTGTATAGTCTTGGATATACACAAGTTAAGTTTTCTTCCCATTGTTGTTTACGGTTTTCATCTGAGAATTACGTTTCAGAGATGAAGATGGGCAGAGGAAGGATATAAAGTGGACAGCAACAAAACTGTGTGATAAAGGATTTGTATACAAATATGATGCGAAGATGATATTGGATGATTGTATCAAATGTGCAAGAAGGATGGGTGAACTCTAGTCTCCATCTGCATCTGCTTGCAAGATGCATTTTTTCTTTCCCTATCTTATATTTAATACTATTGTTTGTCTTGTTGATTAAAAGTCTCAGTTCTAAAATAACTGAAAAAGGGAATTCACTGTAAGAAATTGCGCTACATTACTAAGAGAACAAGGGTTGTGATAGTTTGTCTACAGAATTCCTGTTTTTAGTGAAAATAATAAACAAAGGACAAAATGCATAATACACGTAACTTAAATAATTTAAAATAGTATAACTATACATAAAAACTTCCATACTTATTATAACTTTGTGTTACTCCCGCCTCCTTGGTGCAGAGGCCCACCAAGAAAACGACGACTACGTCTCCTACTGCACGAGTCTCATGAATGGTTTCCACATATTTCGTATACTATGAGGTTGTCTCCTCCTCCTAAGAGTACAAAAAAATCTCACGTCCAGTAAAAGAAGAGTTAAATATGAGTTTGTATATACACATGAATATTTTTTTTATAAGAAGTTTTTTGAAGTAGTATCAAAATCAAATCTTTACGGATTTGGTTTAAAGTGGACATTATTTTTTTCTGTGAAGAGTGGAGATCCGTGTGTATATCGAAAACACCTCCTACATTCATGTTCCATGCTCACCGTTAATTTGAGATTCTGTACAATGCATTTTACTTATTCAAAGACACCGTAGAGGGTGTGGTCCTGTTTGACATTGAATAGCTGATTTGAAAGGAAATTGAAGCTTTTATTCTTCAGTGTTTCTTTGAAGGCACTTCTCTTGTGAATTTCATTAATATTTTATTTCAGTTTCAGTTTTGTTTTTAACTATTTCTAAGATGGTGGTGACCTTTTTGTTCCGCAATTGTCTTGTTAGGAAATTAGATGATGTGGTGGAAGTAGCAGGAAGAGTTTCCAATGGCTAAGAAAGTCCTGGATGACGTCTCTTCATTTTTCCTAGCTAGTGGTTTTTTTTTTATGGTCACAAAATATATCATTATTTTATTAGTTTTTAATTTCTATTGAAGATTCAAAACCACCAAAAATTATTTGAAATATGTTTTAAAACATTTTAAATTCTAGAAAATATTTATTAATTATTTTTCAATAATTTTATTACCAATATTTTAATTATTTGTTTTATTTAAAATCAGTATAGAAGATGATAAATTACTAATTAGATTTTTTAATAATCAATGTCTTCTTGAAACAATCCAATTTGACAAGTATTAGGATTAAAATAAAACAACTCCCATCATTTAATTTCATCATCAATTTCAAAATCATTGTGACCCTAGAGGAGCACAAATAGATAAATAATTTCAACAAAAAATAATTTCAACAAAAAATAATCAATAACTTCTCTTTAAAAGGAAGAGAAGTTAAGCTATTATTATAATTTTCATTACATTTTTATAGTTATACATATTCATTTGGATTGATATAGATAAAGGGTAAATTATTGAGACCTTTCGAAAACCATTAAGGTCTTTAACAAGTTTTGAAACAGTTTTTCAAAATTGTTGGCCTCAATGGTGATAAGAATAGTTAAAAGTCTTAATAGTTTTCGAAACTCGTTAAATAGATTTGAATTATTTATTTATTTTTAACTTTGTATTATTTTATGATGTTTATTGTTTATTTTGTTGTTTTTGAAGATTATTTTGTTATATTATATTTATTTTAAATATTCATTTTAAATTTGTATTAATTTTATTTTGTTATTTTTGAAGATTATTATAGCCATGTTAGTACCATATTTGAAATGGACATCAAGTAACCATCACACCCACGAAACTGCTCTCTCAAATACTAGGTCACATAGTCTTAACATTAGAGGATCCACATTCAATGGTTAAATTCATTGAACTTTTATTTCAAGTGTAATTCAATAAATAAAACTTATATTTCTCTTACAAAATAAAATAAAAAATTCCTTCTCCTTCTTCATTTCAATAAAATAAAAATTAAATAATAAATTACCTTGAAATAGATTACCAAAATCAGCTTCCTTTAGTAAATAATCACTAGTATCAAAAATCAAATTTCAATTTCACGATAACAAAATTCAAACTTACCTTTTCGTAAAATTTACTTAACAAAAGTTATATTTTGGTTTACCAAAAACTAATTACAATATATATTTTCTCAAAAATATTATAAAAGTAAATTTAAAATTCGGTTTCCTAGCAGCCGAATTTCAATATTCTTTATATAAAAGTTTTTAGAAAATAAAAGTTAGAATTCGATTTTCTAAAACTCAAATTCTAACATAAAAATTAAATTATAAGGTGAGGTTTATATACTACGTGAGACTTCTAACAAATAATCCTTTTATCTTTTAATATTTTTGATATTTTTCTATATTTTACAAAATTCTAATCCAAATTATTCCTACCTTTCAAGGTGAGAGTGAGTTTGTCTTAAATGTCTACATCTGACTTGATATGATAATATATAATTTTAATATTGAAATTATCGTTTTCTTATTATCTTTTAACAATTATGGACAACATGATTTTATTTTAAAAAAATATATTTATTTTTATTAGCTAAATTAATATTTTATCATTAAAAGAGGTTATACAGTAAAATAAGATAAAATGATGGATGTCATCCTTTTAACTATATACCATGATATAGTAATATGTTATGCTATTGAAATGAGAGCTGGTTATTTAAAAAATTCATATTTTGTTGGATACTTTTTTGGATCTTTTGTATTTTTAAAATTATCTTAGCACATTATAAAAATTAATACACAAGTCAACCTATTTGGTTTATATTTTAAAATCTTAAGAGTTTTGATATCTCCCTTCGGAGATGTACTTTGTTTTTTTCTTTTGTTTTTTACTGTCGTGTTGAAACTATGCCGAATTAATTGTGTATTCTAAACACAACTTTTTATTAAAGTACATTTTTCATTATTTGTACTTTTGATCCTAAAAATCGAAATGTTGATTAACAAATTCTTAATTAATAAATATAAATTTAACATATCTAAGTTTTTTGCTAAAAGAAATTGACATCAACATAACATGCCTCATTTCAACCTCATATATATATACTTTTTACTATTTTGTACACACGTAATAAAAATGAAACTTAAATAATGTTTGTCCTTGTAAGATTATTACCCACTACTACTAGTAAAAAAATTCTTATCATTATACTAATATATTATATATCTTTTTGGCAGTGACTTTTATTATAATACATACAAAAACAATATATTTTTTAATTAACATCAGTACTGTATTTTTTTTATACAAAAAATCAATCTTAAAAATATAATCGTGCAAAATTAAGTTCATAGAGCTCATTCAAGCAAGCCAAATTCAAGAGAGTATTTTATTTTTAATTGCAAAAAAAATATGACATCTTCAATTGTATTTACTTGGGTATTACTTGTTTATTTAGAAAGTATACTAGCACATGTCACGTGATCTCTAGGATTTTGTTTTAAATGAAGTAGCAAAATAGTGAAATACCACTTTTAAATCTTTAATTATTTGTAGCTTTTTGGTACACAATCACGGAAGCTGCTTTTGTAACATAAAGGCTAAGAAAGGGACAAATGAGAAATATAGTATACAATTATTATTTAGGTTTTTGAAGAATGCAATTGAAATCTGAAAAATTAATGGAGATATTAGAAGTTTGGCATACACTTTAAAAATATATTGCTAAAATGTTAATATTCTCTCAAAAATTAAATTAAAATATTGAACGAAATAAAGAGTATGCTAAAGGATAATATACTTTAACAATATTTTTTTATAATATTTTAATATCATCTACGTGTCATTATATGATCGATCCAAAATTACTCTATAATCAATAATAATAATCATAAATATCAATAAGGACCAATCACATGATACTACATAAATGATGTTAAAATGTTATAAAAAAAATGTTGTTAAATTATTATAGAATATTTAAGACATTGTCAATGAAGCCGGCTACTGAATCGCGGAGGGCATGGAAAAGTATTTGTAATGGGTCCCATCATGCCAATTATTTAAGCGTATATGTGTCTTTTCTTCTGTGCATTAATTTCTTTTATAAATACGAAATCCAAGACTTCTAGAATCTAAAAATAGTTTAAAATGGTGAACTGTGATTGAATAAAATTGTTTAACATTGCATGTAGACCGGTTTTACTTATACTTAATGAAAGTCATCATAGACACACGCTAAGAAGATTTAGTTTAGATCGCTTTTTCATGTTATAAGTGTTAGATATATTATATTTTTTATCTTTTAGTTAGTTTGTTATTATTTTTTATTTGTATTCTGTGCTTAACTCATATTTCTTCTATTATAAATAAAGAACCTTATGTATTTCTTCCGGGTCTCTGTTGTCTGCCGACGGCCGACAGCCTCTAAAATTTCAGCCGACAGTCCATTCTCTTTTTTTTAAATCTGTGCCACAGTCAGCACCAGTACAGCCAGTCGCCTCTGCCGTCGACCATCGCCAGCCACTGTCCGCCCCCAACCTCTGTCCGCAGCCGGCCACCGTTGCCGTCGCCCCGGCCACCGTCACAGTTTCGACAGGTGACCTACGGATCTGGACCGTCTCTTCGACCACGCCGGTTTCGAGAGCCACTTCTCAGTCACGCGCCGCCACGCAGCGCTTCTTTCCGGCCAGTCCGCCATCGTCACCGTCGCCGAACGTCGTTTGCTCCGGCGAAGTCAAGGGTTAGGTGCACCTTGAGAAACGCAACCCAACCCTAGTAGTGGTCCCGTCCTCCGAAGCCTCCGCACCAGCTGTCACGCGCCGCTTCTTCTCGGCCAGTCTCGGCCACGTGTTCTGCACGCGCCGCCTTCCCGGTGTCGAAGTTTCACCGCGTCACTGCAAATCATCTCGCCGGAGCTTCTTGAGTACGTTTTGGTTCCTGTTTCTCCGTTTTGTTGGCTTGGGCTCATACCTAGGGTTTTCTCCCTCACGTTTTTGGAACCCTAAGTCACTTTGATGTCCGCGTCGTTTGCCGCTGTCCCACGCCGTTTGCCGCTGTCCAAGCGCCGTATGCTTCCAACCACTGTAGGCCCCCATCACCTCGTCAGTTAGTGATGACAGTCCTTGTAGTTTTGTCGCTTCCAGCCACTACATGCCTCATCAGTCAATGATGGCAATTTAGTCCCTACAGTTTTATAGCAGTCAACCGTCGCTGCAGTCGCTACCGCCTCAGACAGACGCAACTACATCAGTTGTTCTTGGGCTAGAGTTTAGTCTGGTCTTCTTGTGATACACTGCTAAGTATCACCACTTCGGAGTTGTCCAACAAAGAATTTTGAACCTCTAACATATCTTTGGATCTTTAATGCCTTTGTTTCAGCATTGTAGCTTAATATTTTGTTTTGTTTTAGTGGTCCAGCAACTGTGATATTCCACATTTCCGCCCTTCACACTAAGGGAGAGTACGTTTCCAAGACACTGCAAGTCACATATATATGGGTGTAGTCCCTGCAGTTTTGTAGATTTCAGCTGTTGATCCCGTCATCCAACCATCATTGATGATGATTTAGTGTAGTTCCTGCAGTTTTGTAGCTATTAGCTTTCAGCTACCACTGTTGATCCCGTCACTCATCCATCATTGATTGGGAATCAGTCCTTGCAGTTTGTCATTGTCCACCACTGCTTTCCTTCATCCACTTTTGAAGTTGAAGTTTCACAAGCTGTTGTTAGTCCATCTATGTTTGCCTCGCACTCTTGAAGACAAATCATCTAGTTCAACACTGAGTTCATCTATTCCAAGCTTAGTTGGTACAGTTTGTATGCTCGAGCTTGAGGGGGAGTGTTAGATATATTATATCTTTTATCATTTAGTTAGTTTGTTATTATTTCTCATTTGTATTTTGGGCTTAGCTCATATTTCTTCTATTATAAATAGAGAACCCTATGTGTGTATTTTACACAAGGGAGATTAATCCAAATATAGTTTTCCACTATATTCAATAATAAGTTAAATAGAGTAGATGCTATTAAATAAGCAAGTTTATGGATCTTTCGTATGTTATGTAGTGTATAACTTTATCATTTTTAATTCACACTTGGATTATTTTTCACATATAAGAATACCAATCTGAAATCTAACAGTGTACATGTTTAAAGAGTGTTTTGGCAATATTTCTTCAAAAGCTATTTCACTAGAGTTGTAAGTGTTTGTGGTGTGAATATCAGTGAAAAGAGTAGGAAAAATGAGAGAAGGGAGCAAGGTATGTGTTACAGGAGGCACTGGTTTCATTGGTTCATGGCTCATCAAGAAGCTACTGGGCAAGGGTTATACTGTTCATGCAACTCTCAGAGATTTGAGTCAGTATTCTCTCTCTGTCTCTTTCTCTTTCTCTTTCTATCATATCTGAGTTTTTATTCATATTTTGGAACATAATCATCAGAGAACGAGTCAAAGGTAGGGCTGCTAAAGAGCCTTCCTCATGCAGAAGGAAAACTGGTTCTGTTTGAAGCTGATATTTACGACCCAATTCAATTTGATCCCGCAATTCAAGGATGTGAGTGTGTGTTTCATGTTGCTACTCCCCTCACCCACGAACCAGGTTCATCTCAGGTTCGTTTCTTTAACTCTGGATGCATAACTCAATCTGTTTAAGGCATGGGATGAAATTTTTGAAAGCATAATTTTAATCTTTTAATACTATACATGAGTGATGTGATGATAAGACGCATGCATATATACATATATAGCAGTACAAGGATACTACGGAAGCAGCAGTTGCAGGTGCGAAAAGCATTGCCCTGTCATGTGTGAGATCAGGGACGGTGAAGCGTCTGATCTACACTGCTTCTGTTGTATCAGCCTCTCCGCTGAAAGAAGATGGGAGTGATTTCAAAGATGTAATGGATGAAACTTGCTGGACTCCTCTCAATGATTCCTTGGAATTCGTATTCCCTGATCCTTTTTACAAGGTTAGTTCCCAACATTTTATTCTTCAATTTGTTTCAAAGAAAGAATTTGGTTTCCTACTACTCCATGCTCTCATTACACTTTTCTTCTCCCTGGATTATAAGAGAAAAGTAAAGAAACAATAAGTGTTATAGTTGGGATATAAGGAAATTAAACGGATGACAACATATAAATTCATTTTTTTAAAATGTCAATTTCTTATAAGAAATTGAATTTATATTTGATTGATATTATATCTCGTTAATGGTCCTTTATATTCACAACATAGTCATTTAGAGGGATTCAGCTAACTGTAAAGTGTGTAAGGTGAGTGAGTAATAATTTTGGTCATTAACAAGGAAAATCATTATTGATAACAAGTCTCGTACTACAGATCAATCTTGGGAATTTTATCAGTTGATTTTCTTACATGATTGAGATTGTTTCTTACTACTATTCACTTTACAAGAATCAAACATGAACAGAGGTGCAAATATACAAATGTTGACTTTATTGTATTGATCTTATATTTAAAGGACTATGTTTATTCAAAAACACTGTCTGAGAAACATCTGTTGAGCTATGGGAATGATGAAAATGGTGGAAGAAAATTGGAGGTAGTGACTCTCCCTTGCGGACTAGTGGGAGGTGACACCCTCGTATCTTCCACAATCAATAGCAGGGTAATTTGCATTTCACAGATCGTGCAAAATGAAATAGCCTACAAAACACTCAAGTTCCTAGAGGGATTGCTGGGTAAAATTCCTCTTGCACACATTGATGATGTATGTGAAGCTCATATTTTCTGCATGGAAAGCACCTCCATCAGTGGAAGATTCTTGTGTGCAAGTTCTTACATTTCATTACAAGAGATGGCTAACCATTACGCTCTTTATTATCCAGAATTCACCGTCAAACAAGAGTGAGTGATTGCCTGTTCTTGGTTATTGCTAGATTTACTATTTCTTAGTCTTTTTTTTTTTTTTTTGTTTCTGAAAGAACTAACTCAAAGGTCTAAATAGTAGTATCTTTTCTGCAAAAAGATGTTAAACAAGGACATTTTCTATGGAATATAACTTTAAACACGATTAAGATCAAATTTGTACATGATTGGATATACACAAGTTAAGTTTTCTTCCTATTAATTGTTTACAGTTTTCATCTGAAAATTACATTTCAGAGATGAAGATGGGCAGAGGAAGGATATGAAGTGGACATCAACAAAGCTGTGTGATAAAGGATTTGTATACAGATATGACGCGAAGATGATATTGGATGATTGTATCAAATGTGCAAGAAGGATGGGTGAACTCTAGTCTCCATCTTGTGTTGTATCTGTTTGTAATACAGCAAATAGCAGAGACATCTGTTTCTGTTAGTACTGTTTGTTTTTTCTTTTTTATTAAAAAATAATCTGAGTTTCAAATCAACCAGAAAAGTGAATTATTCGACTGAGAGTTACCAAATTGAAAGGGATTTGGATGTAATGGAGTGAGTTTCATATGGAATAGTATAAGAAATTGTCTTAACAAAACTACTAGCTATAAAAACTTGTTCTCTGGGATTTTCGGAAAGAAACAACTAGGGTTCTTTCTAACAAGAAAGTTCTGTACTGTCTATATTATGAGTGCTGTGAAGTTAGTCATGAATGCAAACTATCATATGAAGTTCAGATTATTTGAATTTTAAATGTATATTTTACGTCAAATTTACAATCAAAAACATAAGCCCTCCGATCTTCGCCAAACATTAATGATCGATTGAATTCACTTCCTGTGCATTGGAATTTTTGGAGTAACCTTGTGTGGTCAAACTGTTCCACACAGAGTACATGTGTCCAAAAAGTTTGACACGATCTGTATAGTGAAGTCTAGAATAAATATTATTTTTATACATTTTTATTATATTTTGTTTGTGTGTTTGTGTTTTTTTTTAATTATCACCTGAATCGTTTGAGCAAACGATGTTTCAAATAATCCTTGAGCAGTGATGTTGAAGTTTATAAATGGACAACTTTTGCTTTATTTTTTATTATTCTTGAAAATCAGTATTACGTTTTTATTATCCGTGTAATAAAACTCGCAAAGATATAACATTATGTGTGTATATTTGCTGTCATGGTATGTACGAGATAAGTGTAATAATTTATTTACATATTTTTTTTGGAGTTATCAGTTTTTTCAATTGTTTTCATTAATGTTTACCACAACAAAATTAAACAGTACTTGTGTTCATTGGTAAAATTTTGTTCAAATGCCTTTTCTTCTTCAATGTGCTTAGATAATAATTTTGAGAAATCATTTCCAAATTCACTAAGTTTCTTTTGTTTTGTATAAAATAGCTTTGAAAGTGCATTGTATATTTGATTTTCAATGTTGTTTATATAGGCTTCTTACATCCAACTATTTTACTGGAAATTTAGTTGCAACATTTGCTAGACTCACTACACAAACACATATAAGTGTGATTCCTTTATTATATTTTTATTATTCTCAATCTCAATTGCATTAATTATGTTTTGTTTCACTGCAAAAACCAACATTTCTTTAATTTATAACTATTATTATGCAGTCGACTTGGTGAAAATCAATTTCTAGAACGATGGAGGTCTCGCTTGGAATCAGATGATGGATCGTTCTACCTCTACTATGAGTTATAAAGCATGGCAAAGAGAACCAAATGTATGTTATTTCCTTGGTAGAACCTTCTACTCATATTTGAATTACCTACTTTATTTGATGTTTTTTTTTATATTTGTTTTGTTCGCTTGTTCCTCCCCAGTATAGAAGTAACAATAGAGTGATTTTTTTCCACATAGGTACATTCTCCTTACAGTGAAAGCATTCTTAACTAACAACAACCACGAGAAAGCATTAGTCATTTCCAAGGGTCATATCTTAACAAAACTTACTTACCTGAATACTCTTTGTAGGAAGACTTTCGGTATAGGGGATCAAGGAGGAGGTTTCGTGTGACTTACACAAACACCAATAACATATGAGCCAACTATATAAAGGATAGACACCACTCTTTACCCAAAACCTTAAGACAATGGGTTAAAGGGTCTTTCATCTTTATATACTGCTCTACTTTCTCATTTCTATCCAATGTGAAACTTGGACTTACCCTTAGATACCCAACATGCTATGGAATTTAGACCTAGATGGGATGACTTGCTTGCAAAGTCCTTAACTATTGAAGAGTGTCCAATTACTGGTACCATGAAAATGCAATGGATACGAAAAGTGCATTAGAAGTTTCTCCTGATTTAAGTGTATTTAATTGTTCTCGCTCAGTGGGCTAATGGGTGCTAATTATTTGTGATATGGTATTTTTTTAACAATGGAATCAAAGAGAGGTACCAGTCAGTTAACTGCACTGCCTGTGCAGTTTTACTCTTCCATCATGAAGAAATGGGCATTTCATGGGAAATTGCAAAGCTTGGAGGAAAGAAAAGAAGGTGAGGAACAAGCTCGGAGTAAGGAAAAGAAGGTGGGAACTGTTCAAAAGATTGAACATGAGGAACCACAAGTCGTGAACATTTCCAAGATGCTAGTTATTGGTGGTGTTGTAACTCTTCACTGATACAAAATAGGTTTTTTATAGCTAAATTTTATACTGTCAAAATATAATAGGTATAAAAAATTGGTAAAGTGACATTAATCTTTTTTATACCAACTCGTCTCATACAAGTATAAAAAGTAATAAAATAGCAAATGATAAAAACTTTTACATGTCATTTTTATGCCTATTAGATTTAAAACTGGTATAAAAATATATTACTAACAAAAATATAATTTTAGAGAACTTTTTCCACGCCGGTTGTTCTCCTTACGGGTATAGAATATTTGACATTCTGCAACCCTCCTTCTCGTTCTCTTTGGGCATTTCTTCTCCTTTACTTCTCAATCTCTTTGCGCATTTCTTCTCTAGCTACGTTGCCTCCACGACGACCTCCTCTGCATTAAGGGCACAGTACAAAACCCTCGCCATCTACAACGTCGTGACCCCATCCAAATCGCCAAGTCGTCTCTCGTCAAAACCCTTGTCGTGCTCATGGGTCGCACCCCATCCTAGAAGTGTTAGATCTCGCTGTGTTTGGGCACTAGATAAAGTTGGAAACGTCTATGGATAGGGTTCCGCCACCGCACACGAGCGAAGATTGGAGATACTCCAACACGAGATCAATTAGGGTTTTGTTTCTCGTAGCGCCACCATTGTTCGCACCACTGCCACTCGCCGCAGGTGTTGCGCGCCGCTCCATGATGTCATTGAGGGTGTCAATTTGCTTGTTCCCCTATTCTTTATCGTCAGCGACGACAGTCGTTCAGATGATACTCTGGTCGTGATTATGAGGGATTAAGAGGATGAATGTGTTTTGGAAATTGGTACGTTGTATATCCAGCTAGTGATGTTGAGGATTCTAGTGATGTTAATAGCTTAAGTGGCAGCAGTAGTTGCTTGAGTATTCGCCAAGATGAAGTGGTATTGCAAGATGTAGGTAGCACGAGGACGAAGCCCGCCATTTTTTTCAGCAGGTTTAATTTTTAATATTTTTGTGCGCTTCAGAAATTTGTGCTTGTTGCTGATTATATATTCTAACTTGTGTTATGGAACTTTTTCTCCTTTTTTCCTTCGATCTCTGCTTTTTTGCGAATTTGGATTTGGGTTTTGCGTGTGCTTTTTGTTAACACGAAAATAATATGATTTTTAGTAACAATAGGCTCCAGGACCATAATGACTGAACCTTGTATAGTAAGGATTTGGTTGATGAGGCTTCAATGAGAAAGAGTGGAGACAATTTGTCTGCAGTTGTGATTTGCTTCCAGCAGCAACCTCCTCGCAACTTGGTGGCCCCTTGGTCTAGAGTGCACTGGAGCTTCTCTGCTTAAGGTTTAAGGAGTTGTAGAGTTTCCTTGATAAATTGGGTAATTGAGTTCCTTCAATTTTCTTCTTTTTGAGGATTAAGATTCATTTGTAATTGTAGGTGTAGTGTAGTTAAAAAGACTACTAAAGTTTACTTTAGAAATTAATATGTAGAGATGTATGAGTGTAAAGTGAAAAATATAATTAAAAAATGTAATTTAGAATGGTTGAAAGAATTCTGTTAACTAGTTGCAGCATGAAATGTACTTCTAAATCAATGAGAACAAGGATATCCTCATCATCTAATTAAAATAGAAAGTTAAAACTATATGTTTTCATTTACGATATTTAGGTTGCTTATATCAGTAAGTTGTCAGGTGGTAATTCTTGGTTCTGTTTCTTAGTTATGTAAATTTTTTTTAAGTTACATTAAGTGAGGTATATGATTTAAAATTGGAACTGCAGGTGGTGTTATGATTATGTCATTGGCATAATTTATATTAAGTTTGTATTGGCAGAGGAAAAGAAAAAAGAGATTGAGTCATTTTGTTGGTATGGTTTGAGAGTTCATGTGGAGTGTAATTTGGCTAAGAGGAAAAGAAAAAAGAGATTGGGTCAAAATTGGGTGATTACTAGTATAAAAGTAAGAGTGATTACTTTCTACTTTTGAAATTTGTTTGCTTCTTTATTAGGCCCATCACCTTAATTTGATGCACTTGTAAAACCAATAATATATAGTGAAAAGTAGTTTTTATTTACCTTTGTATTATTGGTTTGCAGGATCTTGTGGAACTGTGTATCATGCTCTGTGGTATGGATCGGTATGTTCTTTCCTTTTCCTGTAATTTCTGTTTTAAATTTCATCTTGCTTAACATGTTTAAGTTTTTTGTATACATTACATTATTGGTTATGTTGCAACTCAAATTACTTAAATTTAAGTTTATTTTAAATTTCTTAATTTAATTGCAATTTAAGTTTGTAAAGCTGAATGTTTGACAACCCATTAACTTTCCTTTGCTTCGAGCATTTCATTCCCACTGCAGTTTCATGGCCTATTTGTTATCCAATATGAGTGATGCCTTGCCTTTGCATTCAGTCTTTAAAGAGGATTAATATTAAAAACTCAATATTTCAATAGTCTTATTAGGATACTTCACTATTTAGTTCAGTCCATATGATATCAACAATTTCTCTTTTCAATTTTATTAGCAGTAGCTGATGTTTCTGTAGCTGACTTAATTCTAAACCTATGATTTCTTACTCATTTTGTTTGTTTCTTTAGTTCTAGGTTAAATAGGGTCGAAACTTCTTAGTTACATTTTCAACAAGTGTTTACAGAAAAAAATATTTAAATTGGATCAAATCACATTTTCAGGATCTATCGTTAGTTTATATATATATATATATATATATATATATATATATATATATATATATATATATATATATCCCTGCAAAAGAATCAGATAAGATGATAAGAAAATTGAATCATACATTATATGTTACATGATGCCTTGTTTAATGGTAAACAGAGGAAGGTGGGTGATGTGTTACAGTGCTTTTTGAGAGAAACTATTAAGTATTTCATGTGTTTATAATATGTGCTAAAAATTTCGATTTTTTAATCTGAATAATTTTAAAATACTGATAAACATTAATTTTGATGTTTTAAAATATATTAAAAAATTTCAAAATATCAACATCAATGTTCAAATAGAAAATATACCAAAATATCTAATAAAAAATCAGAGTATATAAATAATTTATATAAAAAAGTGAGGAAAATATATTTGACCAATTATGAACATGTGGGGAACATTTACTGTTGTGTGTGCTTACTACATTGATGGTAATAACTCTATTTATCCTTGTCCATTGCATTCATTAAGTGGCACCAATGTTGAAGGTGATCATCTGCATAACAGATATTAGTGGAAAGATACAATTGGACCATGGGAAGAGAGAGACCAGATCACTATAATGATATTTGGGACAATTGAAGTGGTGATGAAATTGTAGAGCTGTTAAGTGAGCCCCTTTAATAAGATTTGGCCCTAACCCATGTGGGTTGGGGCCAAAAAAGCCCACAGGGCCAAAGGAAACCCTTCACTAAAAAAGCCCACAGGGCTAAAAACCCCCCAAAGCCCTTTGGGTTAGGGCCAGCCCATGGCTTTCCTTACAAAATTTTAACTCCTCTCCTAGAGTTAAGGATGTGAAACTGCTATTTGTTATCAATTCATATGTTTGATAATAAACAGGCCACTTATTTGCGAGAAAATGGGAAATGTAACCGTTAGTGTGCAATCACGGACGATGATGTAATACAGAAAAATTTACTAAAAGAGTAGATCAGTAACACGGTAGAAGTTGAAGGCAGTGAATATTAGGACCGCAACCCCCACTATAGTAGAACTGCTTCTCCAAGGGTCTCTGAAGTAAACCCACCTCAATGTCCCCATTGCCCATTTCCAATCATTGTTGTAGTGTTCATTAACATCTTCCATGATCTGGTGGTAGCATGTTGAATTTGTCACATGTTTGCAAAGATCATTAACCAGATTTGCCAGTTCATGGACAATAATTTCTTTCTCAACCAGCAACTCTGCATCATCTTTGGAGTGAATAAAAGAGTCAATCAGAGAAACATAGTTGAAGATGTAAGGTTCTTCAGGATAGTGACACTGCTCAAATGCTATTAGGTTCCTCAGAACACACTCTGTTGTGTGGTCTACTTTCAACTGGGGGATCTGAAACCGAGCTTTGAACAACTTGTAGCATGGCAAACAACCCAAGCAAAGAAACCAGTTGAAGAATCGTTTCTTCTCAAACTTGCTTAGACAGAGAGGTTTAGTCTAATACACTCATGAAAAGGGAAAAAATACCAAAGAGGAAAACTATACAAACAAGAATGCATAAAAATCAGAATCAAATGTAAAATGAAACTTGCTCATAAACTCCTTATAAATTAAGGATATTATTAACTACTTGCTTCACAAAATTAACCACATGGTGTCATTAACCCCTTATAAAGCAAACTTAACCAGTGTGAAATATTTCAATAAGCTAATGATTATCCTAACCACATAAAAGTTATTCTTGCTTTTCTAGTGGATCCATGTTGATTTTTACAAGCAGATATTAAATAGGGTAAATTGTAATAAAGATACAGATAAAAACAAACCTAATTTAATGTAAACATATTTTATTAATATCACAATTTACAAGCACCTAAAGCAGGATTTATCATATTCAATAAATTTCGACTTTAAAAAAGGATGAATTTTTTAAAAACAAGATAAATTAAGATACGTCTTTTGCACATTTAAGCAAGTGGAAAGGATCCTCTTTCAAAATGAATCTGCTACCTATTTTATAAAAGAAAAAGTATGCCACTAGTTTCATTACCCATGTTCTAAGATTAATAAAGAGCATATCTTCATCTGTATCTGATCTCCACATCTTTCATACTATCCTAATCTTTATTTGTCATCACAAATCAGTGTGGCCGATATATTGTTTCAACTTCCCACAACATTTATACAACAAAATAGCACACACCCAGACAACTACAATAGTACCTGTTTGTCTTTCAAAGACATTTTCAAATACAGTTATATTTTCTCACTTATTTTTTTCACCTTGTTTTTCATTTTTTTACTCACACACCTAAAAAATAAAACCCAAAATAAATGGAGTGTATGCCTTCTTCTGTTCAGAGTTAAACTTCTTTTGCTTAACGTTTTTCCTAGATAAAGATATGAAGAGTCAATGAAATTGAAGCCAAGGGTTAGAACTTTGCGTTTAAAAAATTATCAACTAAAGAATGGCTGAGAAAAACTAGTGACATGCAAAGTTTAATCCACCATTCATTCTAATAAACAGACTTCTAATTAGTCTTGAGACAAGTAAAGAAATTTAGCATATTTGAAACGCATAAAACAGAAGACAAAAACATATATTCCACCGTTTACCTACCTTTAAATTCAAATCAGAGCATAGACAGAAGACAGAAACAGTATTAAATAACACTGTTTTCCACTCTACCCATCAACTAGCATAGACAGAGCACTTTTACAAGTTGTATATACAAAATCATTAAAAATTTGCACAAATGTATATACAAAATCAGAAAGTGGTATACAAAATTTCAGAGGAAAAATAAAACAAAGGTAAAGGACCAACCTGTTATGAAGAACACAGTGAAAGAATGTTGAAGGACGGAAGGGAGTTCGCAATAGCTGTGAATAGCGAATCAATTCTTTAGTTGTTAATGCCCAAGAAAATGATGGAGGAAGTAAGCCCCTTGGCCTTGCGGAAGGGAGAGAAAATGATAATGTTGCTAACATACATATTTTCATCATTAGACTTCAAAGCATGCAGGGGTTGTTTCTTTTCGTCATATTGAACATGGGAATAATCACTAGGAGACCCATGGTTGTCACTTATCAGATTTGATGTCGTTTAATTGCGTGTTATATATGTTTTTGAAAATTAAGTTGAAGTAAAATAAAAACTATTAAGCAACCTTTTAAACCTCGCAGTAGATGTATTTTCATTTTGTATCTAATTTAATCTTAGCAACTCTATTTTGTCAATATAACCATATGTAAAATGCAATCTTGAATTTGTTCTGTGTCTTGAAAGCACACTCAAAGGCCTCCACATGGGAAAAGGAGCTCCAGGATGTAAGCTACCAGACTCTCTGCATCCAGATTCCCTACACAGTAAGGGCTCTTAATTTTGCCATCAATCCTTGTCTCATGTTACAATATATTGCATAGTTTACAGACTTTAAGCTAATAAAGCTTTGACATGTTTTTTCACAAAAGTCAGTGTTTTCTAACATGTTTTTATTGAATCTTTGGTCGTATGTAACTGTGATTTTTCTTGCACTGATTGTAATGGATGCAGGGGCGATGCTGGTTTCTCAAGTCAAATTTGCATTTGTATTTGGATTAGCAATAACCATTTTATTCATACCAGGTAGAAATATCACTTAGATTTTTTAAATTATTGTTTGGTGACATGTTCCAAGTTCAACTTAAACATTTCCTAGGTGTTATAATTTGGTCAGATATAATTGTTCTCTCTCATTCATTTGGACCCGCTGGTTCAGTCTTACTTTTTCTTTTTCTTAAAATTTGCACACATTTTGGGATTGACGCCAGAGTGTAATCTTTATTTATTGTTGCAGGTAGAAGATGCTCGAAGTCTAGGTGATAAATTGCCTATCAAATTCAACAAGTGATTAATTGTTAGAAAGACACGTTATTGAATTATAGACAATGTAATTGTTAATTTTTTAAGTTGGATTATAAACAATGTAATTTTCAATTTCTATGTATAACCGTTTCTAGATGGTTAGATGTTTCAATATTACATTTTGAATTGAGAAACTATTTTATGTGTAATTATGTTATGTTTAGGGACATTGTTAGGTAAATATTACATTGAGGAACTATTTTGATGTGTTAATAATAGAAATAATATTGATTATTTTTTTTGTTATTGATAATTTAGATTGTATTATGGAATTGAATTCTATGCAGGTCTAAATATGGATAGTGGCAGATACAAATCAAATATTCAAAAACAAAATGTCTCTTTTATACTTCTTAAAGCACAATATGTATAAAAAAGTCTTATTTTTTTATACATGTTACAATAACGGTAGGTATACAAGTGAGATTCTTTTATACCTGATATGGAACCCTTGGGTATGAAAAATTGGTTTTATCTGTTACTTTTTTATACCTGCTCTAGAATTGCAGATGTGAATTACAACTTTTATATCTGTTATAGACATAACCGGTGTAAAAAGTTTATTCTAGAATCGGTGTAAAAAATCAAAAATTTCCTATATCTTTCACTTTTATACCAACTCAAAATAGATATAAAAAATCTTTTTTAACAGGTATAAAAAACATTTTTTGCATTAGTGCTTGCTTGTAGACTGGGTAGGGGTCTAGTGACAAAGTATCTTGTATTTGGTGTTACTATAAGATTTGTTAATATAGGTAAACGATAGTTAAAAATGGAGAAGGTATGAATGCTTTAAATGATATTCTTTTATATAATAATATTTTGGTTTATATTTAGTTTTGGTTTCATTTTATTTTATTTTGGTTTACTATTAAAACACTTTTTATGATCACCAAATCATTTGAATAATAAAATAAATTTTTTTACATTATTAGCAATTCTAGAAACTCCAACTATGTGAATCCAGTCATTATCGGTGGTTTTGGTAGAATCCTTGTAACTACTAATGGTTCTGTTGAACCCGAGCAAGCACTGGTGATTTTGTTGAACTTCAGCAAGTACTGGTGATTCTCATAAAAACCCCTACAAGTAGAGGCGGTTTATAAGAACCCTGCAAGTAGCGGCGGTTTTTAAGAACACCCGCAAATAGTAGCGGTTACTCACAAAATTGTTGGAAATTATTTGTCAACCGTGCTTTTCCCAGAGTTTTCCTAATTGGGGAAAAGGTATTTATCAGGAGTTAAAACCCTCGATAATGCAAAAAAAAACCCTAGTAAAATTCTTGATTTTTGTAGTGGTTGTGGCACACTTATACCATTGACAACCTGAGGCTCTTATACCACTTTGTAGAAAAAGAATGTGACTCACAGTATAATAATATTCTTCAATTCACTGTAGTTATTTTCATTGAACTTTGCCTCCATTTAAATAGGTACAAATAGAACATTGGACCAAATACAAATAATTACAATAAAATATCAGCAGACTTAAAATAAAATCTATTTAATCTATCCCTATCTTATATCAATAAAATAAAATAATATTGTACCTAAATGAAAAATCAAAACTACTTATTCCTATTTTATCTCTATAAAAGTCAAACTAAGTATTACTAAACCCAAAACTAATAAAATAAAATTCAAATAAAATTAGGGTTAAATATGTCTTTAGTCCCTAAACTATTGGTCGTTTTTGGTTTTCGTCCCTCTTTCAAAGTAAGGTACAATTTGGTCCTCATTCTTTTCGAAAACGTTCGTTTTAGTCCTCGAAAACTAACACCGTTTAAAAATTTGGTCCTCATTTAGCAACAAAATGAGGACTAAAACCAAAGTTCTGAGGACTAAAACGAACGTTTCGAAAAGAATGAGGACCAAATTGTACCTTACTTTGAAAGAGGGACGAAAACCAAAAACGGCCAATAGTTTAGGGACTAAAAACATATTTAACCCATAAAATTATTAATAAACATCTAAAATTTAAGTTTATTCCAACAATTTTATTTATGTTTTTGAAGAAAGCTGTTGAAATCTAAAATTTATGGAGATATTAGAAGTTTGACATACACGTTAAAAATAAAAATATATTGCTAAAGTGTTAGAATTCTCTCAAAAGTAAATTAAAAGTATTGAACGAATTAAAGGGTATACTAAGCTACAAAATTACGGAAGGCTTGGAAAAGTACTTGTAATGAGTTCCTTCGACCATGCTAATTATTAATGCATATATGTGTCTTTCTTTTGCGCATTAATTTCTTTTATAATTATTAAATTCTAGGACTCCTTGAATCTAAAAATAGTTTAAAAGGTTGCGTGTACCACGGTTTTACTCATACTTAAAAAATGAAAGTGATCCGAGACAAACACACTGAGAAAATTTAGTTTAGATCACTTTATCATATAATAAGTTAAATAGAGTGATGAGATTTATGCAACTTTACGAATTTTAAGACAAGGTATTCACATTCGGATTATTTTTCACATATACTAATTTACCAATTAGAATTTTAAAACGTGCTTTGGCAGTATTTGTGAGCCAGGAAAATGAGGAAAAAACATCCACTTTAGAAACTACTTCAACTTCATTTGAAATTTGTAATATTGTTTGTGGTGTATACGCATCTGTGTAAAGATAATAAAAATGGGCGAAGGGAGCAAGGTATGTGTGACAGGAGGCACTGGTTACATTGGTTCATGGCTCATCAAGAAGCTACTGGCCAAGGGTTATACTGTTCATGCAACTCTCAGAGATTTCAGTCAGTATTCTCTCTGTCTCTTTCTCTTTCTCTTTCTGTCAAATCTGAGTTTTTATTCATATTTTGGAACATAATCATCAGAGAACGAGTCAAAGGTAGGGCTGTTAAAGAGCCTTCCTCATGCAGAAGGCAAACTGGTTCTGTTTGAAGCTGATATTTACGACCCAATTCAATTTGATCCTGCAATTCAAGGATGTGAGTGTGTGTTTCATGTTGCTACTCCCTTCATCCACGAACCAGGTTCATCTCAGGTTCGTTTCTTTAACTCTATTCATAACTCAATCTGTTTAAGGCATGGGATGAAATTCTTGAAAGTATAATTTTAATCTTTTAATACTATACATGAGTGATGTGATGATAAGATGCATGCATATATACATATATAGCAGTACAGGGATATTACGGAAGCAGCAGTTGCAGGTGCGAAAAGCATTGCCCTGTCATGTGTGAGATCAG
Organism: Vigna umbellata; assembly: GCF_029865625.1. NCBI lineage: Eukaryota > Viridiplantae > Streptophyta > Magnoliopsida > Fabales > Fabaceae > Vigna > Vigna umbellata. Next base: position 61,514,008 of record NC_142169.1, read on the forward strand.
GGACGGTGAAGCGTTTGATCTACACTGCTTCTGTTGTATCAGCCTCTCCGCTGAAAGAAGATGGGAGTGATTTCAAAGATGTAATGGATGAAACTTGCTGGACTCCTCTCAATGATTCCTTGGACTATGTATTCCCTGATCCTTATTACAAGGTTAGTTCCTAATATTTTATTCTTCAATTTGTTTCAAAGAAAGAATTTGGATTCCTACTACTACATGCTCTCATTTGCACTTTTTTTTCTCAGTTGGGATATAAGGAAATTAAGCGGATGATATTATATAAACTCATTGCCTAAGGTTATGAGATAGAGTGGTTTCAATTTCTTAACTGGGAACTGGATTTATATTTCATTGATACTGTATTTCCTTTAAAAAAATACATGATACAAATGAATTGAAAAAAGTAGAAGGATGTCTTTCCATAAAAAAAGATATAAGGAGTTAGTAACAGTAGGCAATAGTTTGCATGAAAGATAAATTTACCTCAGGTGTTAGGATAGAAGCCACCCCAAATTCACAACATAATCATTTAGAGGATTCAGCTAACTGTAAAGTAAGGTGAGTGATTAATAATTTTAGTCATAAACGAGGAAAATCATTATTGATATAAAGTCTCGTACTACAGATCAATCTTGGGAATTTTATCAGTTGATTTTCTTACATGATTGAGATTATTTATTACTACCGTTCACTTTACAAGAATCAAACATGAACAGAGTTGCAAATATACAAATGTTGACTTTATTGTATTGGTCTTATATTTAAAGGACTATGCTTATTCAAAAACGCTGTCTGAGAAACATCTGTTGAGCTATGGGAATGATGAAAATGGTGGAAGAAAATTGGAGGTAGTAACTCTCCCTTGCGGACTAGTGGGAGGTGACACCCTCGTATCTTCCACACTCGGTAGCAGGGTAGTTTGTATTGCACAGATCGTGCAAAATGAAATCGCCTACACAGCACTCAAGTTCCTAGAGGGATTACTGGGTAAAATTCCTCTTGCACACATTGATGATGTCTGTGAAGCTCATATTTTCTGCATGGAAAGCACCTCCATCAGTGGAAGATTCTTGTGTGCCAGTTCTTACATTTCTTTACAAGAGATGGCTAACCATTACGCTCGTTATTATCCAGAATTCAATGTGAAACAAGAGTAAGTGGTTGGCTGTTCTTTATTATTGCTAGATTTACTATTTCTCGGTCTTTTTGTGTTTGTTTATGAAGGAACTAACTCAAAGGCCTAAATTGTAGAATCTTTTATGAACAGAGATGCTAAAAAAGGACATTTTCCATGGAATAACTTTAAGGATGATTAAGATCAAATTTGTACTTGATTGTATAGTCTTGGAAAACACAAGTTTTCTTCCTTTTAGTTGTTTAGAGTTTTCATCTGAGAATTACATTTCAGAGATGAAAATGGGCAGAGGAAGCATATCAAGTGGACCTCAACAAAGCTGTGTGACAAAGGATTTGTTTTCAAATATGATGCGAAGATGATATTGGATGATTGTATCAAATGTGCAAGAAGGATGGGTGAACTCTAGTATCTGCTTGTAATACAGAAAATACCAGACATCTGCGTCTCTTATTACTGTTTCATTTTTCTTTTTTATTAAAAATTAATCTGAGTTTCAGATCAACTAAAAAAGCGTATTATTGGATTATGAGAGTTACGAAGTTGAAAGGGATTTGGATGTAATGTATTGTCTAAATTTCATATGGAATAGTATAAGAAGTTGTCTTGGTTAACAAAACTACTAGCTATTAAAACTGGTTCTCTGCGATTTTCAGAAAGAAATAACTAAGAAGGGTTCTTCCCAACAAGAAAGTTGTGTACTGTCTATATTATGAGCCTTAGATGCGGAGAAGTTAGTCATGAATTGAAACTGTCATATGAAGATCAGATTGTTTGAATTTTAAATCTATATTTTAAATCTATATTTTACGTCAAATTTACAAACAAAAACGTACGCCCTCCAATCTTCACCAGACAGTAATGATTGATTGAATTCCCTTACTGCCAGGCATCGGAATCCTTGGGCCAAATTGATCACAATCTTTTTCTCTTGTTTGGTGATGAAATTGAACATTGACCATAATTATAGACAGCAGCTAATATGAGAACTCATTCATTTCAGAAACTCAATTCTTGAGAGCCCAAAGAAACACCGGAACCAATTACAAGTAACAAAATGCACAAGTACACAACAGCTACAAATTATTTACGCACTAACCCTAGGTAAAAACTTAAATTACATACAGGAAAACTCTACTAAACTTGCATGACAAGGAGGTTTCATTGTCTTCGTTTATCAACATGACCCATGATACCCTTCCATAGCCAGGATCTAAGACTCACAAGTTAATCCAGAACAGACTATGGCATTGGCTACGCTGTTCTTAGTTGGTACCCACTCTTTAACTATCTAAGTGGAAGTGCAGGGAAGTTCGAATGAAGAGAAAAAGTCAGGGTTGTTGAAAGGGAAATCCGTGTCAAAATCCCCTTTATGAAGCAAAATGTCCAAATCCAGGATTGGGGAGTTGGTTACTGAAGTTGGGGCCGAAAATGTCTCAGTGATATCAGACTCTGAGGTTTGAATCTGTTGACATAACAGTTCAGTGCTGTTCAAGTAGCACGCTGACAAACAGAAAGGGTTTGATTCTGAAGTGGCTGGTGATATGAATGCAGGAGAAAAGCTTTCGGTGAAATGGTTTTCAAAAGTAGACTCGAGTAACACGTCCTCGTTTTCTGATCCATTTGATTGAGAAGGAAATGAAAACCATGGAAAGATATCTTCCTTGATTTCCAATTCCTCGGTTTTGACTCTATGCTCAGTTTCAAAGGCGAAAATCCCCACTGGGGTTTCTTGTATTTTCTCTTTAATTGGTTGATTGGTTTCATCATTGTGGAACTGATTTTCCCCCAAACCCTTCTTTATGTTTGATGGGAATGCCTTGTTCAAATACTTAGCTTGCGTGCACGTATGTCTTCCTCTGTAGGTCACCTCAATTGTTGTCGGGTCTTCATCTGACCTTTGAACTTGTTTAGTTGCCAGACACCCTTGAACATTTCTATGTGTGCATCTGTAATATCCTCTGCAATGCAAACCACAAGTTGTCAGTTTTTGGCAAAACTATAAAATAGTTTCTTCTTTTTCTTTACAGATTGGCAAAGTAACGTGTATTCTTTTATGATCCTTTTTATTTGCATTCAAGTTTATAGTACAGTCTGTCAAAAAATAATGAGAAAAAAGGCCTTAATGTTCTGTTCTTGTCTATCATTATAAATTCGCTTGCAATTTGCATGTCATAGCATTTAATAATGAATGGGGTACATGAGCAGCCAAACCCAAAACCAGCATGGCACTCTACAACAAGTTGTCCCATTTGATAAGAGTGCCACACAACTCCATAATTAACCCCATTAATACAACTCAACACCTTTTACACAAGGGACGAATTTAAGTTCATTTGAATTAGTCTACAGATTGGAATAATTAACCACTGATTTTTCTGTAACCAGGAAAAAATTGAATACATGCATACATTTAATCAAACTTGTTTAATTTATAACAATGAAAGTTAAATGAGAAGAGAGCTTCTAACTGACCTTGGAAACTTGGCTCCAAGAATATCCTTCTGCCCGTATTTCCTCCAGCTATATCCATCATCCAAAGACCCCTCGAGTCCTGTTCTTGAGCAAATCTTCACTTGCTCCGTCCATCTAGGCATGGTCTTTCTGCACGCCAAAAATTCAAAGGGTTCCATATTGAAATCAGAAAACCAGTCTCAACAATTGACAGAATTCACAGAAACAAGAACTTGGTAGCTCGTGATATTACCTTTTCTTGAGGACAGCTTTGTGATCTAATTCACGGTCCACAACCTCACTTTTGGGACTCCCTCCATTCGTAAAAGAACAATGGGAATCCATCATGGTGGCACCGGTGGTTTTGGCCTCTCCTACAATGGACCCCCAGTTCAGCATGGTGAGTGCTTTCTCATAGGAGGAGAGAATTTTATCAACCAACAATTCATTGGCTTCATGGGACGATGGAGAAGAAGAAACCAGAAGGTTACCGAGCTGCTTTGCTAGCTCCTTACCTTGGATAAGTTCATGGATGAGGCTAGAGTGTTTTCTTTTGGGGCTCTGTTCCATTTGGTGTAAATCAACTAACAAGAACAAAACAACAGATAGGGAATTACTCTCCTACTTGGTTGCACTAAGGCCTTGAATTCCTCAGTTGAGGGATTTGATCATATTAAGGAGAATATCCAAGGCAGAATGAAGTAGTGATGTTGTGCCAAATGAAGGGGATGCTAAAGTGAGGAGATATAAGGCAGCAAAGTAAGACTTAAAGTGAGTGTGAAATATACACAAGACTTGGTTTGGAAGGTGAGACGAAGAGGGATATATAAGAGTGAAAAATTTGAACGGAAGGAGATACTTTTGACTGGCTAAACCGAACGAGTTTTCCACAACGTGGGTCCATGATAGTGGAGAGTTTAGTGTGTGCATAGATTTGTTGGAGTCTTTGAGAGTGATCTTTTTTATTTCATGTGCTGACTCTTTCAAACCCCTTGTGTGGGTCAAGAGATCCTCACGCGTTCTTTCCTCCCTATGGAAACAAGTCCGAAGATTCTTCTATTCCACCTCGTCATTTCCAGTTCAATCTCTTACCTTCCAAGCACTTTTCTCTTATTTTGAACACATCTTACTTTACTCCTCATAAAGTTCTTACACTTTCCATCAGGGGATAAAAAACATAGAAAAACCGAGAACTCAGAAACAATTACACAGGATGTTATAACATGTTAAGAATAGATACGTCTTTGGAGGAAGACAGTTAGGAGACAGACATTATTAATAAGACATGAATTCAATAGAGACATAAAATTAAATTGATGTCCAAAATGTTAAAGACAATAAGTTTATCCATGCTCGTCTTTGTCATTTTTAGTGTTAAAACTCGGAGTCAATCTTAAATTGCAAACAAAAAAATGAGTAAAAAGTAGTTTAATCTTTTGGTAGGAGCTACCGAAGGTGATGGTGAGGGTGAAAGGAAGGGACCAGTGTTGTGGATGTTGAACAGGACGAAACGACAGAAAGGGATGGATGTTGTTATCGTGATGTAATGTGCATCACACTGCGTATGATGTTAATGCTCTAACGTGAGTCTCATTCCTTCCCATTAATTGCCCTTCCTTGGGTAGCTGACCGTCATTCTGTGTTTTCTTTCAAGGAAATTTCAGCTGTTTTCGTCTCTTCAATTTAGGATGAGTTTGTTTATCGTTTGATAAAAGTTTAAACATTTTGTTTCTTTTCATATTTCTTTGAAATATTTAATTAGGTCATTATTTTTTAAATTATGATATGATTTAGTTGTTTCGTTAGTAATAACGTATCGCATTAATTCATGTATCATGTATGAGTTAGTGATTTTTTTATTTTGTTATTTTTTTTTAAATTGTCATCTATTAAATTACGGTCCTATTATATACAACAGTGAGAAAGTGTCATGAGTGATGATAATAAAATGTCATGTAAAATTTATATTTTAAATTAAATTTTATTTATATTTTGTTTTAAAATTTTACATATATTTATTTTAAATTTTTATAAAACTATTTTAAAATTTACATTTGAATCTATAAAAATTTTATTTTTGAAAAATGTCTAACATTTGTATAGAGATGATTGATATATAAATATTTAAAAGTAAATCTAAAATAAGTTAATATAAAATATAAAATTAAATAAATTCAATATTGTTAAAAATATCATAATATTTATATAAAAGTTAAATTTAATCTTTAAATATAAATGAAATTATAATATTTTAAAATAAATTAAAACTAAATTAAGATAAAATAACAAATACAGACTAAATTAAAATATTTCATCTCACACTTATCCCAACATTACATAAATTAACCTTGTTGCTATAATACTCAAGTTGCGTCACATTTAAAAAAATGAGATTTAATTGAGATCAATCAAAATCTAAATACTTAATTAAAATTTTAAAACAAAATGAAAATTAACAGGAGAATTTAAACCTTTAATAAAAGACACGTATGGATTTCTCTAATTCATTTATATCAAAATTAAACAACTTTCAATTATTTTAATAACCAAATTTGACTCTCTTTTTTTCTTGCATAATTAATTGGTGTGTACTTAAGATAATTATTTACTTTAAGTTTTACAACTTTAGTTTATATATTTTCAATTAAATTACACTTATTTATTAAAATATTAATATGTATATAACTTATCCTATAATATGATTGTATATGGATTTAATCTTTAAACTTGAATACGAAGTTAAAGATTATTGTGATTAAGTCAACTTAATTATCAATTCACGAAGAAGCCTATAAATACAAAAATTATTATAATTTTTGCAAAATATTTATTATTGTATTAATTATTCGACCCTTTAATAATTAACTAACTTTAAGTATTGGAATATTTTTAGTAATTTAAAAGTAACACACGAATAATAAAAAAAATAGTTAATTGAATAAGTTAAAATAAACACTTGATCTCATACACTTGAATAAGTTTCTACGTATTAATTAATTAATAATAAAATAACCTTTTTGTTAATATTATTTTTTCGTTAAAATGCAGCTAAATTTACCCGGGTGGTTGTTTAGAAAACACAAACATGACGTATCGTAAGACGCCAAAAATAATGTTGTTGAATTTGAATAATTTGTTTTCAGTATTAAATATACTGAAATTGTCTTATTTTTTTAAGAAAAAATTAGATAAAAAATATTTTTTAAATGTTGCATACTTGAATTTATTTCAAATATCTATCATATATGGAGTTATGATGCCGTAAATTTCTAATAGCTAAAGGTTAATTAAGTTTGGTGAAAATGACAAAATAATAGTTAAAGAGTAAAATTAGAAAACAAATATGCATACATGAAAAGATTATATATATATATATATATATATATATATATATATATATATATATGTGTGTGTGTGTGTGTGTGTGTAAAAATTTCTGATTGATGGCATAAAAGTATTTATATTTACAATACATATAACTCAAACACTTAAAAGAAATAATTTGAGAAAGACAAGAAAAAGTAATATATGAAAAATTAATAGAATGAGAATGTAAGTTAAGTGTTAGTTATACTTGGTTTATTAAATATAGTGTTAGAACTTTTACGATGGAAGTATGGTCCAACATGATCTACTTTTGTAGGTCAAGTTAATTAAAAATATATAATTTAATTTGTTTCATATTTTAAAAAATGTAAAACCTCAATTTCTTCATAAATCTCAATAAGTATTATAATATAATATAACTCATTTAAATAAAATTATAAATAAATCATATATAACAATTAATATTTAATTTGCAAACATTAAAAGAAGAAAGAAATTTATTTTTTAGTTTGAGTGGAAATATTTGTGTATTAGCAAAAATATGTTTTCTTAAATGAAAATTGGATAGAAACTTGATTGAATTGTAGTGTTATTTTTGTTTGAATAAAGAAATCTTCACTTTAGTAAAAATAAAATAAAAAACAAGGTTATTTTTAATTCTATTTTCTATATTATATTTTTGTTTGAGCGAAAATCGTTCACTTCAGAAAAATATCACATAATTCAATCTTAATAACAAAATCAAAACTAATTTTCAAAAACATTTCAATAACACTACTACTAAAGAATTCAAATAATCAATTTGAATCATCTTTTACTCATTAATTTAACCTTGGTTGTTTAACTCAAAATATTATTATTTATGCTCCTATCAATTTTACATAATATCATAAGAAATAATTCAAAACTCAATAAAAAAACTTTATAATTAAGTTACATAATAATCTAGTCTATAAATTAATATATCTAATTCATAACATTTTAAATAATTATTCATCAAACAAAATTTAACAACATTCAATCAAAACATATTTTCAATCAACTATAATCTCTACATAAAACCTAAAATCAAGTGAGTATGTCACCTTTACATAAAGATAATAAAGATTGAATATCTTAAGATTCTATAAAGAAAAACATAATAACTTTCTTTACCTTAGAAGACTATCCAAAAAATATTTCAAAAGAAAAAAGTATCTAACATCACAAAAATTCAGTATGTGATAAAATAAGTTAAACTTGAATATTTCAATTAATCTTATTAATATCGATAACAAAAACATCTATACAAATTTATTTTTTAATTTAGATTTAACATGTCATGAAAACTACAAGTTTATATATATATATATATATATATATATATATATATATATATATATATATATAGTATTCTCACAAGAGTCCGTGATAAACGCATCACATGTCTAAATATTATTTGATGATGTTAAAATATGCAAATTGTAAATTATGAGCTACTAATAGAAATATAAAATGATGTTGTGATAAAAAATCTAGAAAATAATATATTTGAAAAAATGTTTTAGGATAATCCATATTATTCAGATAAACAATTTTTAGAAAATTAAAATTTATAATTTTATAAAAGTAATTACATTATTTAAAATAAAATTTTATTTTAAATTTTACTTACAAAAGTTTAAAGTTATTTATATTTACGTTTTTTTTTCATATTCATCGAGACATTGTTAATTTTATGAAGTCTAATACTCCTTTTTGGGGTTGGATAAGTTTTGTTTTTTTTTTTTTATATTTATATGTATATGAGTTGTTTTTTTTTTTATCTTTAGAAATATTTTGTTATTGGTGTGAATCATTTGTTGTATAAAAGCTGACATAATCACGGACAATATTTATTGAGGCGTGTAGATTCACTGAGGACTTATCCGCGGTGTATTGCGCAAGTCTCTCAACAAGAACTTCCCAGAACATCTATAAGAATCTCAAAACTAGCAAGATCTCTAAAAAAGGTATAAAATAAACCCAGAATAATTTTAGAAGAGGAAAAGAAGAAAGGAGAAGGAAAGAAGACTGACTTAGGATGTTTTGGAATGGAGAAAGAGCTCTCTATTTATAGAGCTATGGAAGAATAAAAGCAATAAAAGACAATAAAAACCATTAAATATTTTCCATTGGAACATTTAAGAAAATGAATTTGAACGTTATTGGCGTTTTGACCGTCAAAAGAAAAAACATAAGAAACTTTTATTTTGGGTCTCAAAGGATGTAATGCATCGGTATAGCAAGCTATATGAACCAGTCTTAGATTTAGAAACTTATCACACAGTGTAGTTGGTATAGCAAGTTATATGAACCAAACACACTTGACGTGTGTTAGAGGTTTATCAATCACAATAAACCCCCCACAATCCTTGTTGTTATCGCTGTGTTGCGCTTACTAGGCCATGCGCGTGCCCGGTATTCATAAGTGTTCTAGAGATCATGCCAAGATCTCATGCAAGCGGCCCCACTCGACACTCATATAGGTGATTTCATCAAGTGTATGCTGCAAATCACACACCACCCATAAGGGATATGAAAATCATTAAAAACTTTGTTTAAGCTAAAATTCTTTCACCACGTAGAATTTTAATAACAAAGTTTAGCCTCTCAATAATGCAGTCTCTAGCACTTTCACACACACCATAGGAATGAACATAATTGATTAAAATCAATTTAGTGCTATCAGAACTAACAAGTGACTTGTTTTTACCCATATGAACCTTATTCATGGGATCTTCAATCACAAAGGTTGGGTTACCATCACTTGTTTGTTTGTCAGTGGCTTAAGTCTCATTCCCCTCGATGTTTCTAATATCATATTTCTTCCCAAGATTTTTGTCAGAGGATCTGCTAGATTAGTTTCACTCTTTAGCAACTGCTTCACCAAATTGTGTATCAATTGAATATGTCTATTCTTTCCATTGTAATTTTGCTTTTAGCTATAACTATTGCCGATTGGCAATCACAGTGTATTGACATCGATGGGTTGGTTTCATTCCTAGTGGAATGTTTGCTAAGAAGTTTTTCAACCACTCAGCCTTACTATCAGTCATCTCAAGAGTGACAAACTCAAGTTCCATTGTTGATCTTGCAATAACAGTTAGCATCAAGTGCCCTTCTAGTACATCGGGAAATTCACTATATTCAATGGCATAATCCATTGAAGCTCTTAAGTATCTCATAAGCCTGAAAAGTGCATCCCAATGTTCTTGATTTGGACATTGAGTGTACCTACTCACTCATCACTAATACCTAAAATCACATCACATTGGTTTTAGTCTCTGTTTAACACTATTCATTCATCATTATCTCATTTAAAAATATTATTCATTCATTATTATCTCATTCAAAAATATAATGTCCTGAATAGTTTCTACTCAAACAATAATGAGAAAATATAAATAAATATAATTCAATATCAAAATAATAAATCATTTATTATTTTGAAATTAAATTTAGGGTTCCTATTCAATTAGGATTTCAAGTTAAAAAAAATAAAAAAGTTATTTACTAAAAAAAACCTATTAACGCTTTCTTCCTCCAAAGTTGTTGAAACAATTACTCAGAGTTAATTTGCTTTGATGCTAAAGTTTTTTTTTTTCAGAATACTTTAAACATAAATGAGTGCCTAATGTAACTACAGCCACCATATTTTTCTCTTTAAAAGATTCACATCTCATGAAATTAATTTAAGTTCTAGAAACAAAGTTTTGATCTTGTGGAATTGAGGTGTTGATTTGAGCCATAAGTCCTTAAGATTGTTGTATAAAAGCTGACATAATCACGAACAATATTTCCTGAAACGTGTAGATTCACTGAGGAGTTATTCGCGGTGTATTGCCCAAGTCCCCAGGATACAACCAGCACTTTCCAGAACATCTCTGAAGATCTCAAAACTAGCAAAGATCTCTAAAAAAAGTACAAAGAAGAAAGGAGAAGGAGAGAAGAGTGACTTAGGATGTTTTGGAATGGCGAAAGAGATCTCTATTTATAGAGGTAGGGAATAATAAAAGTAATAAAAGACAATAAAAACCATTAAATATTTACCGTTGGAACATTTAATAAAATGATTTTAAACGTTGTTGGCAATTAAAGTTTTGATCGTCGCAATCCAACGTTTTCTTTTGCAATAATCTAACATTATTACAAACATCATTTTTATTTATACTTTGAATCCAAGTTTTATCGAGTAATGTTGGATTTTTTTTTTCATGTCACTTCAAATTTTCAATTGATATTTATTGTAATTTTTTTAATATTTGTGGTGATAATTATTTTTATTATTGACATCAATAATATTTATTATCAATCATTTATTAATATTTTCTTTCACTGAAAAAAAAATTCTAATAACACTATTTGAGATTTTTGTGGTCTTAACATCAATTGTAATAGTTGTTCAAGTGACATTAATTACAGAGTTGACAACTAAAACATTAACCAACAGCATTATAAACATAGTGTATGATTATAATTAACATTAACAGAAAGCAATCTCTGTCAACATTAATTAAAAAGAATTTAACAAAATCTAGCCAAAGAATAAAATCAGTTGTCAATTAAAAAATTTATTGATTTTTATATTTTTAATTATTAATTAAAATTTAAATACTTTTAATATTTCAATAATAATTAAAATACGCTAACCTTCAAAGAATAAAATTAATTCAAATTGAACATACATTAACGTTATAGAAATTATTAAACTCACACAATGTTAACGAAAGGTTTCCTCGATAGTTATTTCTTTGGCGATATTAATATTAATAGGATTGAATAATGGCCGCATGTTTGGGCATTGAAAATTTCCACGATGGACTCGGAAACGCGTTTGTACTACAAATCAATGATTATTGATTACTCAGCCTCAAAAGCACTAATGCAAATGCAAGCTTATTTCCACGGTCCACAACGTGGAAAATATTTCATTCAAACATTCAAAACAATACCTCATCTTCAATTCTCTCCTATCCCATTTATCAATTTTAACCTTTCTAAGAATAAAAAATTAATATTAATATTTCATTAAAAACTGAAAATATTAATCGGTTTAAAATTTAATGGCCCAAGGCCATTCGTGATTTAGGAAGATTATATCTTTTTCTCTACTTAACCTTGTTGAAAGTGTGACCTATTGTTTTGAGGGCTTTGCATCAATTACAATAATAATACTAATAAGAACAAAGGTAATAATAAATTTTATTAAACTCATAAGTAACTTATCTATATTTATTAGTTTGTTTACTAACTATATTAAATTTTATTAGTTTTTTAATATATTTTTTAAATATACTTTTTTTTGTAAATCTAAAATTAAATATTATGATATCCTATTTTAATAAAGTAATTCTACTAAAATAAGCATTACATAATCAATAATTGAAAATAGATCATTCATAACTAGAAAGTGTTATTACAATTATCATAACATAATTATATAAACATGATAAATATAGTTGTATATACAACTCATGGACATTAATAGCTATGAAAAGAAAGCATGAAGTATTTAAAAAAAGATTTTTATATCGACATAATCACAAACTAAAAGCTAGACATTTGTATCATCTTAAGCCAAGAAAAAATCCCTAAATTATGACATTATGCTACTTTCACCACATAACTCATTATTATCTACTTGAGTCTAAATGAAACTTAAGTCTAATCTACTTTAGATGAGTGCACACCATCCTGATCACATACACAAATAATTCCCTTAATAAGTTTTAGGGTTAAATATGTTTTTAGTCCCTAAACTATTGGGCGTTTCTGGTTTTCGTCCCTCTTCCAAAGTAAGGTACAATTTGGTCCTCATTCTTTAGAAAAACGTTCGTTTTAGTCCTCAAAATTTTATTTTTAGTCCTCGTTTTAGTCCTCAAAACGTTCATTTTTTCGACTAAAACGAACGTTTTTTAAAGATTGAGGACTAAATTGTACCTTAGTTTGGAAGAGGGACGAAAACCAGAAACGGTCAATAGTTTAGGGACTAAAAACATATTTAACCCTAAGTTTTAAGATTACATCAAACACGCAAAATCAGTGAACATAGAAATGACTGAATAATTTTGTAATCCCACTCAGCGAGAGCATCCACTTTATCAGAGAGTAGTGTTTGATGGCTTACTCGCCCAACAACTAGAGGTCTCGCTAAGCACACTAGCACTGGAACACTTTTTGCAATAAATCACCCAATGAGCACAATTATCGCTTAACAAAAAATGCCACTGGAGCTCTCAGGGATTTAATCGCCAAAATTCGCCCAAGGAAGTTTAGTCACGCCTAACAATGACTAAGCTCTCTAACTTTGAAGTCACTCAACGAGAACATTCTTGCCCAACGACCACCAAGTTTGTGAGCTCTTTGACTTTGACATCATCAGTGATGCAACCCTTCACCAACGAATATGCATAATTGTAGAAAACAAATTTTTGTAATTATGCAAATTTATTCCTACCAAAACCAACTCAAAAGCTTTATACAACCACAAAACATACCAATTATGAATTGCAAATTAACACAGTCCAAATAATCACAATTGTAATACTACTCCTCAAATAACTTCAACATTCATTATACGACCTAGTAATGCAAATTAAGAGCCTAACCCCAAAATTCAATAAATCATGTTCATCACACATAACAATTGATCATACAATCACAATGTAAATACTTAATCCATAAATTAAGCAAATCTAAAACTTAGAAATATTATAATTAGCTTCCTTACTTGTGAGATAGTACAAAATGCTCATAAACCCCAAAACAACTTCCAACACACAAGAAGTTTTATCTATACTTAGAAATAACGTCAATACAATCATACCATACCATTATGATTACTGATCAATAGAGAATCCTAAAGAATGCTCAAAGGACACATGTAATTCAAAAGATAACTGCACACAAGAAAAAGACAGGTTTGACCTAGAAAAGAGCATAAATTTAACTTACTCTAATGAAAAAAATAATTGGTTGGATTCAAAAATCTCATCAAGTGGATTACTAATACGGTCTTTGATCTTCACAAATGAACATAGAGTGAGATATCCTAAAGAGAAGTGAGAAAACTCTAGAAAAGTGATTTATAGAGATGTTGCGTTTTTAAATAATGAAACTCATTTATAAGATTTTATATTATACTAAAACCTTTTGATATTAAAATAATCGAAACAAATCATCAATCTTAAAATACCATTTCTAAACCTTTACAAATTATAATAAAAGTTTAAGGTATTTTAGAAAAATAAATATCATTAAATGAGTAAAATTAGTTAGAAGTTGTTTACATTTAAAAATAAAAATATATAGTTTCGTTATAAATAATAACACAAATAGTAATAACACTATATATTTATTTGGGTTAAATATGTTTTTAGTCCTTAAATTTGGACATAAAATTGAAATTTGTCACCATTACAAAATTTAATATAATTTTGTCCTTAATTTTAAAATAAGTGAATAAATATAATTCTTTTAATTTAATTATGTTAAATTGATGTGTCAGTCACATTTCAAGTTGATATTTGAGTCTTTTACATCCCTTAACATGTTGCAGCTAATAAATGTCAAATAGAAACTCATTTAACAAGCCTAAAAAATTAATGACATTAAATTAAAATAATTATATTCATTTATTTTTTAAATTTGAAAATGAAGATATATATCAAACATGAACTAATTGTATTTTAATATCCAAATTTATTAATTAAAATCATATTTAATCTTATAATTTATCTGATAAAAGTTAAAAAAATAGTGAAAAATAAATTACAAACAACTATGAAACTTATATTATTTTTATAACAAGGAAACATATCATATGAGCATTTGTTTTTCACTATAAACAACTAATTTAATTTAAAAAATAATTAAATTTAAATAAATAGTTAATTTGAAAAATAAAATAGTAATATGATTATTTTAATTTTAAAAAAATTAAATTTAAATTAACAGATTTTTAAAAATTAAAAAGTAATAAAATAATTATTTTAATTTAAAAAGAAAAATATGTATAAAGAAATCATTTTATATAATGATATAAGTTATAATCTGATTAAATTTTGGTTTAGGTAACTTTTCAAATAAAGTCATCTTAGATATTATAATAAATTTTTACATCTTCTACTATGTAATACCAAACATTGTCAAGTAAACTTTGTTAAAAAACCAATTTTTAGATAATTAAGTCTATTTGAAAACAATAACAGATTATACTTAGTAATTTTTTCTTAACAAAAATATGTAGCTGTTTATCATCATTACTTTATTAGTTTCCATTCAAATGTATGATAGTTTAGAAATTACACGTTTAAAGATCAAATAAGTTGCTCCAGTTTAATCAAACAATTGGACTCTAGCGATGCAACAAACTATATTACTTTTCAGGAAAAAACTGTTTTAAAATTTAAGCTAATTGTCTAAATAAAATTATTTTTTAATAAAGAGTTTTAATATCTAGAAATCAGTTCATCAAACCCTCTGTCTTCGGTTATAATTCAGATTTATTTTGAATTAAAATAAAATAAAAAAATGGACTGGGATCAACGTGAAATGGAACTACCAATTTTGCATTATTGCAAACATAGCACGTACGGAAGTTTGAATTGGAAAGATGGTGAAATGTGATAGGTAAGAATGTTGAGAAAAGATAAAACGACTGAAAAATTTGTATGAAAGAAGCAGGATATTTTGTGGAAAATGACGATGTCATGTCAGGGACACTGGACTGGAACTGCTTCTTAGTGGTCCTTAGTATCAATGACGCGTCTGGCTAGGCCCACCAATTATTTTTGTCCCTGTGTTTATTTTTGCTTAATGTCTTTCTTTTTTTTAACCCATTATTATTATTATTATTATTAAAATATTTAAAAACTTATATCACTTCTAAATAAAGTTGAAGTTTAAAACACTTTAAGTAATCTATCTTTTGAAACTTATTTTAAAAGTAAGTAATTCCAAAATAGACAGTATTGTTAGGAATATTTTAAATATTATAACATTTTCCGTTTCTATTTTTAAGAAATATAAAGTGGTTTATTAAGTTGTTAATTTTATCTTTTTTATTACATAGAAGTTATAGAACAATTATTAATACATTATAGAACAATTATTAATACATAGAGATTATAGAATAGTTATTAGTTTTGTTTCAAGAGTAAAAGCTATTTATTTTTGAAGTGATGACCAGACTTTATATAAGAGAATGAATTATTCTCCGTTTTGATCATTAAGTTTATTCTCTATTCAGAAAACACACTATCAAATTTGAGTGAATTAAGATTTAGAAAACAAAGTTGTATTTGGATTTCAAAGTTACAATGACAGAAAGTACGTATATTACGTTTTTGTTTATGCTATTTTTCATTTGAATGTGTTATTATTATGTTAATATAACATGTTTAGGTCAATTTTATACTACTATCTTATAAACAATAAAAAATTATTCACTATATCAATATCAATCAAAATATTATTATTGAATAATTTATATCTTTTCAGGTTAATCTCTCCACAGTAAAATTTAGAAATGTATATAGTTTGCCGCCCAAATTTTGGAACATGACTCTTATTATCATATTCTGTTATTGTTCCGGACAGGGTCCGAGAAACTCCAATCTATTACTGTTTCTGTCTTCTTTATTTTAATAGAATAGTTATAATTTTATTTATTTATATTTTATAAAAATGATAAAGATTGAGTTAAAATAATTATAAATATAAATTATTCGAATATTAGATAAAAAAAGAGAGTATAATTAATAAAAAGTAATTAACGATATCTTAAACTTTAAAAAATAATAATTAAACTAAACTTTAAAATTTGATAGTTTAAAGGAATCGAAAGCCTAAGGCTGTGTTCGTTTCAAGGTATTTCACTGTTTACGTGAAATACCGAAGACAAATTTGATACAGGAATGATGTTACTATTTGGACGGAGAGAAAAGCGAAGATTTGCGGGATTTGCACATTATCACCATCCCGCTAATTTGAGAAGATTTACGCTGATTTGGACAGAAAAGACTGCTTTGCCCTGTACTATTATCAAATTTCCAAGCACACCGTTCAGCCATGCTTAACATAAAAATGCACATTAATAACCGGTTACAGTAGAGTGTAACCGGTTACAGAGAAGAATGAATTTTTCTTGCACACGCGTAACCGGTTACGCAATATATATTTTTCAGTTTTTTAATAATTATTTTAATATTATAATTTAAAAAGATATACATTTTAATAAAATTAGGTATATTATATTTCCTAATTTATTAAAAATAAGTTGATTATTTAATTTTTATAATCTTTAAACATTAATTTTATAAATTATTCATAATTTTTTTTATAAACATTTTTACAATTAAATATAACATTTTATATTACTTTTATAACTATGGGCATTTTGATAATCTTTAATTTCTACCAATTAAACTAATTTTTAAAATCTATCACATCAATTAAATCCTACCCTAATTCTCACAAACTTTACTTCCAAATTCACTCTCAATTACCCACAAATCCAATAAAAAAAACAACTAAAAAATTACCCTCAAATCCACTCAAATCCATTCAAATCATCTCCTCCAAATCATCTCCCCCAAATTTACCCAAACGAACACAACCTAAATGATGTAGGGTGAACAAGTTTTTAATAATTACAAATGGTAGAAACTTTCTCTGAACTTTCATTCAGTTAGTTGGGTGGGGAGTTAAGTTTCTGAGCAGCAAGTGAGATTCATTAAAATTGATGCTTTTGTTATAGCAAATTTTGGACATTGGCGAGGGACGAAAGAGTAAATAAAGTGTTTAATTATTTGTTACGTGACGTTTGGGTTGGGGTTGTTTATTTATAGAGCATAGTTATACAATATTTTTTTTTCTAAATACTTATCATTTTTATGTTTTTTTCTATTGCACCATAATTTTTTTTCTTTTTTGTGTCATTTAATATTTTAGGAATTTATATATTATTTTTCCTACTTCTATGTTTCAATTTTCTGTTCTGTACCCGTATGTTTTCCTAATAAACGAAAGGCAGATTCACGCTATGCTTTGCCACTTTTAGTTGTTGCTTTCCTTTTCTTAATTCTTTTTTATTTTTATCTATAATTATTTTAATGAAACAACTCATTTTCGTATATACTTTGAAACATTTTTATTTATTTATTTTGTAATAGATAACAATCATGAAATTGACCATTTATCTCATATTTTATTTAAAACCAACCATATACACAAATATATAATGGATATTTTGATGGTATCTATATGTCTTTGTAGGGTCAGTACGTAAAAATTTCAACCATGTATAAAATAAAAAAGAGGTGGTGGTATTTACACTATTCATATTGTGGTTTTGTTTAATTTTTGGTTAAAAGTCATATGAATTAAACATAAAAATCATATGTAATTGGTTTGAATA
Organism: Vigna umbellata; assembly: GCF_029865625.1. NCBI lineage: Eukaryota > Viridiplantae > Streptophyta > Magnoliopsida > Fabales > Fabaceae > Vigna > Vigna umbellata. The sequence goes on from NC_142169.1 coordinate 61,532,364, forward strand.
TTTAAAGAAATGTAATTAAATCAATTTTGACGATTTAGTTTGGATTATTTTTATATGTATTTTATTTTCTTTTTAATATGAAAACCTAATATTATATAATCATAAATACTTATTTTCTTCAATGTTATGCATAAAGTTATTCTTAGAACTTAATTTAGTGAGAGATTTGTTATTTGTTGGATATATTGTTCCACGTTATTAGGTCGTTATCGAAAAAAATCATCTTGTAAGATGAGTTTTGCATCCACTTATATACTATAAATTGACCTTATTTCTAGTTAATGCGAGATTCCTTGGGTGGAAATTTCAAAGTCCAAATAAGGCACCCATCTATGTCAAAGGAAGTATATCATCTAACTTCTTACAAGATACCGACTTTCTCAATGTCAAATCTGTTCTTATCCCGATAGATTTCAATATACATTGAACTCAACATATATTGACTTATTGTCCGATCCTTTTGCATATAGACGACCACTAGGCACTAGTAAAAAATGACGTTTTTAACTCGTACATTATGACTCGGTTTTTACTGAACCGAAGCATATCAAAACGCGGTGGCAGTCTCGTAATTTTAAAAGCATTATATGCCTCGGTTGTTAAGCAACCGGTGTCTAAAAGTAATACTGATTCGGTTATCAGAGTGAACCGAGGCATAATCCTCACGTAGCAAAGATACGACCTCGGTTGGCATGAACCCGAGGCATATTGGACTCTAAATCGACCTCGGTTGGCATACACCCGAGGCATATTGGGCTTTAAATCACGCTTCCCTGCTCATTTCCCCCGAATTAGCACCTCTCCTCTTCTTCTTCTCTGCCTCTTCTCTGCCTCTTCTCTGCGTCTTCTCCGCCTCGCTCCCTTCCTCCGCGATGTGCGATGTGCGACGACGGTGGACGCAACGGCGGCAGCAAGGACGCGGCACCGAGAACGCAGCGGCGATGAGACGCGGCGACGACGACGCAGCGGTGACGGAGGGCAGATATGGGCGCACGGAGGGCAGATCTGCGTCGACGGACTGCATTCTTCGTTGGTGGCGGTGAAGCGATCGGCGACGGCGAAGCTGAGGCTGTTGGCGAAGAACAGAGCGGATGCAGGAGCAGCGGTGCCCTGATTGGCGAGTCTGGTGCAGTGCCCGGTCTGGTTTCGTTGCTCCGGTGCAGCGATCTGTGGACAGACTGCGGCGAAGACGCAAGGGCGCAGTGGTCATTCCTTTTCTTGCGACGGGCGCAGTGGTCGTTCCGATTCGTCTAGGGTTCCGATTTTAATTTTTGGAGTTTCTGCTTGAGGTTTTGATTGGATTTTTGATTGGAGTTTCATTCTTGTTTCACTTTTGATTGGATTTTTTATTGGAGTTTCATTCTGGTGGAGAATCATTCTTGTTTCACTGAAAATGTGGAATTGCGTTGTTGTGTTGGTAGCTCTGAAAGTGGGAAATCATGCTGGTGGCAGTGGAAGATGGGTGATGGCAGTGGAAGATGGGTGATGCATAAGAACAAACATCAACAACATCCTAAAGCTTAAAAAAAAAAACAAGTTACTGCCTCGGTTACGTAAAAACCGAGGCATAAATCCTATTCTTTTTAACTCAGTTCACGATCGAGGCATAAAACCTACCCCTTTTTACCTCGTCGGTATATGCCTCGGTTGTAGAACCGGTGCCTAAAAGCAAAAGTAACCGGTGCAGTATCCTCTTAGTGTACTAGTGAGGAAGACTCAAGTACATTTGTATCTCTCGAGAAATGCTTATTTGGATGCTCATTAGGGAAATTGTTTAGACAATAGAAAATTCATTCTCAATTTTTGTATCTTCATGGGTGATTCTCTCCTTACTTGGAAAAAATAAAATAAAAACACATAAAAAAATTTTAAATGTTGCAGGATATTAGTATCTCCTCTAAATTAAACAAATATATAATCGCCATAGAAAGTATGAGAAAGAAATTGTATCATTCGAGAACCAACCATATGAAGCATATGCTTTTTAGAAATAAACTAAATGTACCTCCTTATACCTTCTTAGCAAAACAAAATCACAAAGGAGAGAGAGGATCCTCCTATCTATCCTTTTTACCACAAGTAAAAACCAACCAAACTACCATTAATTCGGATAGAAAGATGAGCAGGTTGCAAGATATGCAAAACCCATGTCAAACGGTCTTTATAAAAACCAAAACAACGCATCAACTTGAATTAAGAAATACCAATTAATAATATAAAAAATCTTTCATCAACTTGAATTAAAAAATACCAATTAATAATATAAAAAATCTTTGTTATATAAATCTTAATGACTACATTACCACTTTTAATCTTAGACCAGAAATTAATAGCTCTGAAACTAGTATAAGTATAATTTTTAACACTCTTTCCTATAATGAAACCATTTTGATTAGAAAAAATAATTTTATTAACAATGACTACAATGCTACACAAGTCTATAAGCTAATTTTTTTGTAATGATTTTGAAACATAAATTAATAATTTTTATACGAAGAAAAACAGTTTACCTCGTTAACTTTACAAATAAAAGAAATAATATTCAAATTCATATAATATATAATCCAAGTTGAAAGAATTGTTTCACAAGTATCAACACCAACAATATATAAAAGAAATATAAAACATCCGTCAAAACCATCTGGATTAGTGCTAAGAAATAAAATTACATACTTCACCTCATCCAAGATATTTTCGAGAAGGAAATATTTTTTATCCTTAAAAAGGTGATTTTTTTTTTTGTTTATCCCACCCACCGAATTATGCCCTCATTGGATAGATGTAACAGGGCATGAGAATCTTTCCTCATAATTAAACTCACCTTCTGTGTTTTTCAATTAGTTCTCCTCGTCCTTCTTCATCAATCGCAATTTATCTAACCCAAGTTGAGAAAGAAATAATAGAGTTTGATATTTAAATGCAACTTCTTTTTGTTTTTCTTTTTTTCACAACATTACTAATATCCATAGAAGTTTCACTATCCTTAATGGGATTAATGTATGTGTTTGAAACATGATAAACTGATAGAAAATGAGGACATGAAAAACTGAAAATGGTGAGTATTTGATTTTTTTTTTGTCTGTAGGTTTAGTACAGGTGAAGGTTTTTTAAATTTGGATAAGTGCGGCAAATTATGATGAAATATTTAAATCTTTGAATTAACTAAACTTTAAATTCTTTATAAATTTAAATATTTTTAATTATTTTTTTTATTAATTTTTATGATTATTAGATATTTAAAAATTTTATACTTTTACAGTTGAGTTAATATCACTTTTTGTTTTCATTAATAAGATAATATGACTATTATTTTATCTTATTTCTTTGTTTTTATATATTAAAAAATGTCAGATTTTATAATTAATATAACAATTTTATGATTAATAAAATGATAAAATACTTTTATTATAATATTGTTTTATATTAACCGTAAAGTTTTCAATGAAGACAAGAAAATAAAATAATGTGACGAAAAAATAATATTTATATTATTCAGAGGAAAAAAAGTAAATAATAAAAACTTAATAAAATATATAAAATTTTATATACTTAATTTAGAAAAATTTATTAAAAACCTAATTAAAAATACATATATTTGTGAAAATTTTAAATTTAATTGATACAAATATTTTCATAATCTTGTATACCTTTTTTAATATTTTGTATTAGATGAAATAATATTTTTAGTTAATAAATTGATAGTCTTACATAGTTTATAACTTGAATTAACTAAAAATATTAATTCGGTTAACATAAAATATTACAAAAGAAATATTACATTACAAATATTTACCTATTCAGCAAATTTACTGAATAATTGGGATTGGATATTTTTTAATTGGTTGGACTTTTACCACTGAGTAGAATGGAATTGCTTGATATCGAAGTAGCTTGCAACCTAAGGTACTAAAAGTAGAGAGCACCGTCATCCAATCATTCAATCCCTTATTTTGCCTTTTAATTTATCATTCCTCGTAAATGCAGAGTGGGCCCTACACTCACTTCCGATTCCCGCTATATATACATTGGATGTAAACGGAGGAGACGATGAATTTGCAACTCTATTCTCCATCGTCCCATCAGCATGAAAGAATCAGGTAATTTCTTTTTCTTTTCTTTTTATTCTGAAGTTTTATCTTTATTAGTTCGTTCTTGGTGGTTAAACATCGGATTTGTTTCTGAGTAGGAAACGAGCACCCCTGTTATGTCCCACCAGAACTGGTGAATTGTTCATCAAAAGCTTACAATGTGACGTACCAATACTATTGCTATTTGATGGAGTTGAAGCAGGACTACAAGTATGAAGTGTTCGTTCGTGACATTGTACTTGCAATTAGGTCTGAACTTGACCCCCAAATCATAGACGCATTATCAGGCACATCATTTGTTGTTGAAAGGGGAAAATTGTCACTCAACCTTTCGCCTGCCAAACGCATTCAACTTAGCCCTGAAGAGGTGTGTGAGTTTACATCTTCTGATCTTTTTGATGTCATATTAAATTTCGTTTGCATAAATTATCTCTGCCAAGAATGTATGTTACTTTATAAGTTATAATTATTAATGTTTATATTTTTAAAATTTTAAATATTTAAGCGTTGATATTTTTTTATGAAACTTGATACAGTGAGCCTTATTTTTATAACCGTTTTTATAAAATTGAAGTATACTAAATGACAGCGATTCTTTTTTAAAAAAAAATGTGTGATGTGTAATAATCATAAATACAAAATTAAATTTTAAAAGAATATTTAATAGTCATATTTATTTCGGACTCTCAATCACGCGTAATCTAGTGATTTATATTTAGAATCTATTGCCGTCCAAATCTCATTTGCCAAACATGTCCTCAGAGTTATTGCATATGGTTCCGTCAATTGAAATAAGTTGTTTTATTTTTATTTTATTTTATTTTAAGAAACTTATAATTATGATATATTTTAAATATTGTTTCTATTGATAAAAAAATTAATATAAACAGCTTTTTCTGTAATGTTTATTGATATTATTTATCTCCATATTCAAGGTTGAGCAATGTAGAAGATTTCAGACTACCCTGTTTAGGATCCTGCTGAATCGGGACGAAAACGAGTTACCAAGTGCTTCAGATAATTTCAGTTTCGGAGATAATCCTGAATTTGATTATCTTCTGCTCCCAGCCACAGTTGAACACCAGAGTCCTTCAAATTCAATTATTGATTGGAAGTCTGTAAAATCTTTTCCTTTTTCATCAGCAAGTACTTGTGATTGCAATTGCAAGGATCATGCATGTGACGTGAGGATAAAAAATGGTTCAGTTTGCTCTTGCAAACTTGAAAACTGTGTTGTCTACACTCCTCATAGTAAGTCTTTCTATACCATGACTCCTATAATATGGGATTTGAATGGCAACTCAACACTACGACACCTTGGTCGTCATGGAACTGCCACATACAAGGAGCACTTCAAAAACAAGTAAATTTTTTTAGCTTACTTATATACTTGTGTCTTAGATGTCAAACCTTGAGCACCAAGAATGATTTCGATTTTTGTTCCAAATTTCAGGCACGGGATTGATTTGCGTTTTCCAGAACAATCTCTACTTCGTGGAAGGAAAGTTTTTGAAGTCGGGAATTACCTTTTGAAGGATAGGAAAAATAAGAATAAAGGTTCCTGTTATTTACTTTTACATATTTGTTTTTCATATACTTTAGTTCCTGGTATTGCTATGTGACTCATTACCAAAAAACATTACAAGTGGTTCTTGTTTCTAGTCATGTATTAAGCTACAACAGAATCAATGTCCATCACTGTTACAGAGGTATAAAAGCTGATCCTATTTAAATATTTTAAAAAACTATATAAAAGGACTTCTATGAGTTAATTCATAAGAAAATTTATTTCATTTATTCATTTTTTCTCTTAAAAATCTTTGTTGAAAAATTTGTCTGGATATCGTCTTACTTTCCTCCGAGGAATTAAAACATCTCTGCATTGTTTTCGGGATGTGCTGACCATGATGTTTTATTAACAATGTATTAGCATGATTCTATTTTATGTAGTTTAAGTTGTCACATTACTTGCTCGTGTATAATATTGAAGCTGTTAAAATGGCATTTGAGCAAGTTTATTACAAATATCAAGAAACCTGATCAAACTTTTTGACCCCTTTCACTAGGAGAAAAAATGGGTTCTGAAGAATTGCCGCCAGAACTTTGTTCCGTAATCATGTCACCAATATCAATTGGTACCGTATATTCATTTTCTTTTATGCCATCAATCATGCATTGGCTTGAGGGCTTGCTCGTCGCTTTCAACTTTAAAAAGATGTTCTTGGATCATTGCACAAAAAATGATATCCCAATCATCAAGGTAAGCCACTTCTTTCTGTCAAAAATGCTTATAATTACACATGATTATACTTTTACATTGATCACCACGATTCACTTCTAGGAGACAATTTCATGTCTAAGTTGATGAGAACAAATTAGATAGTTCGGACTTATAATGTTTTTTTTTCTCTTATGAATTAAAATACTTCCACACATTATGCAGAGAATGTTCGAAACTGGAACGCAATATGCTTTTGAACAGCCAAATAAACTTTCCTTAATTCTTAGTCCTTCAATGTTAGAAGTGAAGAATTTGCTGAAAATCTGAGATTAATGCTGATTTGCCAAAAGTGAAGAAAACAGAATACGAACTTCATACCGATGGTTTAATTGGATAAGCTTAAAACAATATAATATTTTTGAAAGCCAATCTGGCAAGTTTAAAAGAACAGATTTTTTTTTCAATTTAAAAATATTTTATCATTTTTCTTTTAAAAAATCTCTTAATTTGATTTACTGGACAGTTGTAAATTATCATATATAAAGATTTAAAGCATTTTCATATTTAGTCTTTTCAAGATTGTTTATGCCTACAGTCTTTGATGAGCACGAATATGATGTCATATTTATTAAAAAAACTCTTATCTATTTATTTTTAAAAGAAAACTTATTTTTATTGTCTGTTTACAAATTCAAAGGAACACTAGTTATTATTTTTAATGATATCTTTATCTTTATTTGATTCATATATACACACACATATATATATATATATATTATGAATGGAATCAAAATACTAATGAAAATATTGATACCATTTCTCATTATGAGAATAATTTAGATTTAGAAAAGAAAATACTAAGTATATGGAATATAGAGTCAAAATGAACCAATTTGGTTCCGAGAAATTGGACTGACTCATTATATGTTGAATTAAAAATAGTTAATTTAATTTTGATTCATTTTTTAATAAGTTAAAACTTTTTTTAACCTAGTATGCCCCATTAAAAGTTGATGAATTTATCAAACTTAAAAAAATAAAAAGGTATATAACACAAGAAAACCAATTTAAACCTAACATTTTTTGTGTGAAATATAGTTTAATATCAAACTAATATTAAATACTTAGAACAAAAATTAGGAGAGTTATGCCACTTTGTTGCATAACTTAAAACATTTATTGTTAAATTTGCACCATAGACTTTAAGTTATTAGGATTTTTGCTATCCTTTCCACTTTTCGAAATTTCACTGTAATATCGAGACATGTATATATCAATCTTTGTCTTGTGGTTCCGATTCTAAATCCTGTGAACGGTAATAAACTCATTGGTTAGTAAGATAAGAGTTAAGGGTGATCTCAATACATGAAAATTAAACAGAAAATAAGAATATTTAACATCTTAAGAATTTATATGCTTTTGTACTTTTTTTCTTAAGTTTTGTTGATACGTTTGGTAATCTTTATGGCTAGATTTTGGTTGTAACTAGGGCTTATACATGATGGTTGTAATGGGTATATGATAAAGTTAAAGCCTGGAGGTATAATATGGTAATTGATTTTAACAAAACTATTAATAATCTTCTTTATTATCTACTATACCCTCATTCCTTATAAAATCAAGAAAACTAAATATTTAATAAAGTCAACTTAATCTAACTTCTTAATTAGTAAGATCTGTAATGAGATAGTGTAATTCACTAGGAGTTGGTAGATTGATTTATTTAATGCTCTTAGCTTCTTTGATATTTTTTATTGTATTATAATTAAAGTAGATTGACTTAATTTTCTTATAAAAATCAAAGTGTTTATCGATTTTTATTAAACATTAACCATAATTAGAAAGTAAGATTATAAAGATAGGAAGCAAACATCAAATTATTAAATTATATAGCTAGGAAAACGAATAAATCAAGCATACAAACTATTCAATAATTATAATAAAAGAAAAAAGAAAAACAAAGTGTGAATCTACATAATTAAAAGTAGTAATTAATTATAATAAAAAAATAATGAAAAAAATTATGAGTTGCTGTTTGGTGGGTGACCTTCAATCCGATTTGAATTTATTTGATAAGTAGATTAGATGAATCAAGTTAAATTTAATCCACACTTAAAATTCATATTCTTTTTTTAATTCAACCTATATTTAACCGATTGTGAGCTAAGATGATTCAAGTATTTACATCTATTTTGACAAACAACCCTAATTTTGATACATATTTTATTTATATTGGAAAAGAAATAGAAACAAATTATTTAAAAAATATATATAGATTACTATTCCATATGTTGTGTTATATTAATAATATTGTTCTTCAGAGTTTAAAGTTTTATTTTGATAGTACATTATATATTTAATAAAATTATTTATCATACAGATTAAAATATCATGGGGAAAAATCTAATATAATTAGAAAAAAGTACATCATAATGAAGTTTTCGGTTAAAGTTTATCATGGTTATTGTAGGTATTCGAAGCAATAACTGCAAAGGGATGTCAAGAGGCGTACAATTACGAAAACTTAGAGACACTTGGAGATTCTTTTCTAAAATACGCTGTTAGTCAACAGCTTTTCAAGACCCGTCAAAACGATCGAGAGGGTACCCTTTCCAAGCTCAAGGAAGAAGTCATTTCCAATGTTGCCTTGCGTAAATTTGCTTCTGACAAAAATCTTCCGGTACACTATTATGTTTTGCCTCTTTCTTCTTATTCTTACATTTTCAATATAAGCTTCATTTCAAGCACTTGCACTTGTATATTAGTACAAAAGGGAAGAATCCACTATAGTAATTATAGTTTATTGTTTAACATTTTGTATTGACTTTCTTTATCATTGTAATTTCTTATATTTCAGACTATTCCAAAAGAAGTAAACTAATTTACTAGTAAGGAATGTGCCTTAACATACTTTCAGATCGGCCAAACTATACAAATCCTTGAACAGTGCTTGTGTCCGTATTGTCAAAATAACCTTTTGAAATCTCATATAACTACCATTGAAGTTATCCCTGGTTCTATTTTTCGGCCCTATTTTTGAAAAGAATTTCAAATGGAAACCTTGTTCACATATTGCAGGGTTTCATACGAATGGAAGCATTTGATCCAAAGAAGTGGATCATACCTGGCGATAAGTCGAAGAGTCTCTTGTTAGAAGAAGGGTTGGTTTGCGGTGGAAGAACTAGCATGTATGTTGGTAGAAAGAGAAAAATAGAACTCAAAAAGGTTGCTGATGTCGTTGAGGCATTAATTGGTGCCTTTATAAGCACAGAAGATGAAGAATCAGCTTTATCGTTTATTAATTGGCTTGGAATCGAGGTTGACACCAACATTAAGCCTTATGAGAGGCACCTTAGCATTGACCCTGAGAATCTTGTAAAAGTCAAAGATTTAGAATCTGTGCTGAATTATAAGTTTAAAGACCCTTACCTTTTAGTAGAGGCTCTCACCCACGGTTCTTACAAAGGACCAGAAATTCGGACATGTTATGAGGTACTGTCATGATTATTTACATACTAGCTAGAAGGATGATATACTATGACAACTTTAGCGTATATAAGAGGATGGAATGAAAAAATAATAATAAAATATAATAGTATTGTGGTCTTGTTTCTTAATAAAGACTTTTAAGAAAGAAAGTAAAAATAAAAACTGTATTGGATTTTCTCACAGAAGTATGCACTTCAGTTTCAGTTTGCAGGGAGTTAAATGCGATAGTTTTTAAAGAAGTATATAGTTGTTTTTATTAAAGACAGAAGCTCAGTTTGTTTTATCTTTTTATTTTCTTCTATAAAGCTTCGTTTCATTGCTCTGATTGGTAAATTTACAGGGATATGGAAATGTGTGAAACTTGTTTTTTCAAATTTCACTGTTTATGTTCTTTTTTTTTTCTCTTCTTTTCTTTTAATTTGGATGAAGTATGTCGGTACAGAATTTAGTCCATTCTATCGTAACATGATCATACAATGGAATAAAGGTTTCATTTCACCCCATTCAATTCTACATTTTATTGTAATTCTTTCCATTTTATTTATCTCTTTCCATCAAATTTGGAAGCCCTTGCAATACTGCATATCTGATAAATTCTTAACATGCTCTGCAGCGACTAGAATTTCTTGGCGACGCAGTGTTGGACAATTTGATCACGATGCATCTCTACGGGGAATATGTCAATGAAAATTTTTCACCGGGATTTCTGACTACCATGAGGTCTATTTCTGCGAATAATGAGTGCTACGCACTGTCAGCCATTAAAGCTAAGCTTCACGAACACATACTCTGTGACCCCGTAGTAGCAAAGAACATTGAGAAGACAATGAAAGGTGTTGAGAATTTATCTTTGGATTCAACTTTCGGATGGGAGCTAGAAACATATTTCTGTCCGGTTAGTTGTTTAATATTTCAGTGCATGACTTCTTCCAATCCCAACATTTTTCATTATTATTCACATTACTTTACTACCACATTCATGTGAGGTCTTCATTGTTTATAACTACATACAAAATGTTACAAGTCTGTATTGAATAGAATATGAAGTTTAATGTTGTATTAGGTGCATTTTTCTTTCAATTTATGTCAGGTGCTTGCAGATGTTATAGAGTCTATAGCAGGAGCGATTTTTGTTGATTCAGGATACAAGAAAGAGTTTGTTTTCAAAAGCATAAGACCCCTTTTGGAACCACTTGTCACACCTGAAACAGCGAAGCGACATCCTATTTGTGAGTTGCAAGAACTGTGCCAGAAAAATCAATACAAATTGACAGAGCACGAGCACCCCCCTGTCCGTGAAAACGACGAAATTTTGTTTATAATTGAGGTGAAAGCTAACAGGATCACGCGAACTGCAAAGGCTTCTAATAAGGATACAGCTCGCAAAATGGCCTCCAAGGAACTTTTAAAAGAATTGCAGGTAACAGAATCGAAGTTATCAATCAATAGAAGACGATTTTTGTTCCCTCTATTATCCGCAGTCTTTTTGTTTTGTTTGTTTATGGATGAAATAATATTTCGTGTAGTGGGTAAGTTATTTTTTAAACTCGTTTAAGTTTTGAAAACTTTTATTTGTAATTGCAGATTTGCAAGTCTGTTGGCTAGTTCATGTTGTACGCCCAAGGAATGCTATTATATCAAGGTTTTGTAATCATATTATATGGTATTTGGAGTGAAATAAAATAGATTGATGAACTATCTGCAATCGCAATGATTGGAATCAAATAGCCATGTAATAGAAAATACCCTTAAAAAGTAGCATTAAAACTAATGAAAAGTAAGAGATAAATAGATATTCTTTAACGAAAGATTGCAAAATAAATTGCCCAATCAGATTTGAAAAGTTATAAAAATTGTTGAACTTTTTCTTGGCTTTAAAACGCTTTTAAATAAAAAGTGTATTAATAAAGTTTTCTTTAAACATTTAGTTCTATTTAAAATGATGTACCTTGTCCAATTGAAGATATTATAATTAAGATAAAAATAGTGAAAAATGATACTTTCTTTTTAATAATTATAACTAACAATAAATGTAATAAACCCTAAGCCTTAAATAAATGTTAAAGTTTGATTAATTAATGAAATCATATTTTAATGATATTTGCAAACAAAATTAGAATGACAAACGATGAATTCCCACCAACATAGTTCAACCATATTATTCCCTTGACCCCACACTCCCTTCTTCCCACCTTAATTCAGGATGATAACAACGTATTATCTCAATTTCGGAATTTAATGGGAGACCAGGGCCATTAAAGACAATTGTTCCAACTCAAATAATGTAATTATCACAAACAGATTAAATAAGTCAAACCTAGTCATATTTGCTCACACTTTAAATAATCTCAGTAGAAACAACTATTGAAAAAGATTTATTTTTTTTTGTCGAAATTAAAAAACGATAGATTATATATAATTGAGACAACTAATAATTGAGACAACTAATAAAAAACAAGTAAATATGTTTTTAGAGCATAATTCTACCCAACCATTTTTGATATGACATCATCGTATCTTTTCAAGTTGTATCTGAACTAACGGCAAATTTCCTCAAATAAAACTTCTGAAAGTATGGGTTTCACAGAAGATCAAAAAAATAATCCAAACCTTGGCCAATTTCCCAGATCGAGATGCCACATCCCCATGAACGAGCTTCTTCTAACCGCAAAGAAATTGACTTCAAAGATGGATAGAATACCGCGTGTCTGATATCCTTGTCGTCATTGTAAATGAAAAAATGTTCCCCGCTATTCTTATCCCACTGCAGTTCAGGCCTATGCTTCTCCAAAAGTGCCAGGTAATCTCTCCCAATAATAGCTCCACCACCACCTGCATCTGCACTAGCAAATTTCACTAATATGCAAAACAGAAAAAAGTTTTTGCATAATAATACCTCCGAAAAACTCTAAGATGATCTCAAAGCATCAAAATGACTAAAAAAGGTGTTCTTGTTCCACTCAAGAGCAATAAGAAATTCATATAAATATCACTCTAATCAAATGGAGCACATTCCTTTCTCGATCCCCCTTGGTTTCCCAGTGGGGGTCTCTTAAGCACCACTTCAGCGGTTATAGTACCTATGTGTGTGTATTCCACATTGCCACCGTGAAATTAGACATTTTAGTTCTGGTACCCAAACTCCTTTATTCCCTCATACCAAAAAATGCACGGATAAGAAACAAAGCAATTACCTCTTGAAAGGGAGAAATCATTTCCATAGAAGTTGAGGCCGAGAAGTATCTTGGGGGTAAGACTTTGGGCTCTACTGCCAGAGTTACCAAGAAGCAGCTTCAGAACAATTTGAATCCATTTCAAAGGTGCATTAGGACCAGGATTATGAGGATTAGAAAAATCATATGTCATTAACGAGAATCCATCTACAGCTTCACTTAAAGTCTCAAGATCTTTAGGACCAAAGTCATGCTCTTGCAGTTTCTCGGAAGATGGTGGACCTATAACATAGACTAACTGCAGCTTCTGGCCACTAATGTTCTCTGAGCCTATAGAATGCAGTGCATCTCCAAGCTGTTTTACAAACTGCAATGCCTGTGCTAGCAAAAGAAGAAAGCTTACCATATCAACCATGCCTTAATACAAAATGAATGCATTGTGTCACAGAAACACCATGATTGAATTTACATTTTTCCCCATGGCAATCTATCTATGCTAATAGAGTTATCGATAACAAAACTATCATACAGGTGTATAATGGTGTGCTTCCATATAAGAGAACTTAATTATGTGATTCATGTTCCAGGTGGTAAAGGAACCACCTCAGTCCTTCATTGCTGAAGTAATGACAGTTTTTACGTAACCATTTAATCACTGACCTTGTCAACTTTAAGCAATCACAGATCGTGTTAGGATATAGGGTATTTGGGATATAAGGGTATAATGGGAAATGGGATTAGGATAGAAGGTAGAGGAACTGTATAAATAGATTGTTTGAATAATTAGAAGGGACTTTTGGAGAGATCTTTGTTGACATGTATTGACATGTGAAGAGGGTTAAGCCTCTGTATTCAGTTGTACAAAACATTCTTTCTGTGAATAATATTCAGTTTTTCCTATCTTTCTTGTGTCTTTTGGTGAGAAAGAGAGTTCTTAATTAGGTTCCCAATTTAGGAACCTATCAATTGGTCCGACCTGCCGGATACGCTTGGGAGGGGACTGCCGGATAGAGACGCCGCCGGAATCGTGTGAGGGTGAAGGAAATTTCGGTTGATAGAATGAAGGTGCAGACAGGGGAGCTGCGATCAGACTATGCAACAATATGCCAAGATTATGCTACAATACGCTAAGATTATACTGCAATATGCCAAGATTTGCAAGAAATCATAAGGATGTTGGGTGGTTGAGGCCACAACTAGGACGACCAACATTGGGACTGGCGAAAGGAAGAGGAAGGGGAGAGAGGGGATGAACGCCATGAAGTGCAACCCATCGGGGAGAGGAGAGTAGATTAACCCGTTTTCGAAGGGTTTGATGCGATGGGGTGGATTGCTAGGGCGGAGACAGTTTTTGAGACCCAGGGGGTGAAGGAGGAAGAAAAGGTGCGCCGAGCATCCATTAGCATGGAAGGAAGCGTGGGCTACTGGTTCAGAGCAAGGAAGTTGAAAGCCAAATATCGTTCTTGGGAAGGTCTGAAAGGGGCAGTGGTGGTGCAATTTGGAGAACGGAACGGGGGTACCAGCTTTGAAAGGGTGGCGGCCAGTGAATAGTCGGGAACCACTGAAGAATACGTCCTAGCATCGAACGTGAGACAACTGTCGAAACCGAACAGTCTAGGACTACTGGATCCGAACGGGAAACGACGATCAGAACCTAACGGGAGAGGACTGCCCAAGCCGAACGTAAGAGGACAGTCAACACCGAAAGGGCTAGGACTACAGGATGCGAAGGGGAGAGGATGGTCGGAACCGAACAGTTCAGCACTACAGGTTGCAAACCCGAGAGGACTGCCGGAACCGAACGGTATGGGCGGACCGAACGGTATGGGCAGACCGAACGATAGAGAATCGACGAATCCGAACATAAAGGAACGGTCGAAACCGAACGGTATTACAGTTACATTTAGTGGCCGAACGGTAATACAGTCCAAACGGTCTCCCAGTAAGTGGCCGAACGGTCTTACAATTAGAATGAAGGTTGGGGAGGGAAAGGTGGATGGAAGAATCAATGCCGGGGAGAGAACTTTTTGAAGCTTTGAAGACATGGAAGACCATTTCCTCAGGGTTTGTGATTCTGGAAAAGAGGTGACCAGAGTGTTGGAAGCTAATAAAATCCAAGAAGAATGGAAGCCATTGGAGGAGAAATTGCCACCACCCAAGCCTCCAGACCTGAATGGGAGGGCAGCATCCAGTGGGTTCCCTTCATATGGTAACAGGTTGATGAAGAGGAGCCATCAAATTGAGCTTTCCGGTTCCAACCTTGAGGACAAGGTTGTTCTGCAGAGGGAGTAATGTTAGGATATAGGGTATTTGGGATATAAGGGTATAATGGGAAATGGGATTAGGATAGAAGGTAGAGGAACTGTATAAATAGATTGTTTGGATAGTTAGAAGGGACTTTTGGAGAGATCTTTGTTGACAGGTATTAACCTGTGAAGAGGGTTAAGCCTCTGTATTCAGTTGTACAAAACATTCTTTCTGTGAATAATATTCAGTTTTTCCTATCTTTCTTGTGTCTTTTGGTGAGAAAGAGAGTTCTTGATTAGGTTCCCAATTTAGGAATCTATCAGATTGGAAGAAGGCTCAATAGCTTAATCCATGAATCATAGGCAGAGTTCCGTATCATAACTTTGCTGTACAAAAAACAGTATTGAAAAAGATTAAACGAAAAGACTGCTCACCAAATTCCGCATGTTTGGGTCATGCAAGATACCGTAGGCTGCCCACCTTGACCAAGATTCTAAAACAATACCATCATATCCCATTTCCCTACAGAAGAAATACATTCACATGAAAAACAAATCACAGCACAACATAGTGAGAAAGGAAGTGCTTCATATATAGATCTGATTTATCTGAATACTTGCTTCCATGCACACTGACACTTATGCAATTCATTTGTAATGGGTTTGCTATAGGGTAAGAAACTCTACCATAAGGCCTTTATCCAGGTAAAGGAAGCAATAGATACACGACAAGCCAATTTTAGATAAAATAAATAATGGGACAATTACAAGCAAAAATGAATTATTGGCAAAAATAGTCATGGTTTAAAAACAAATTAATTCAATAGTTAGTTAAGTTAATTAGTGTTTTGCTATCTGATAGAACTAATATAGAAATAACAGAAAGATATCTATTATTATCTGTGCTCTAATCCCGTACCAATATAGTAGGGAATAGAAACAAGGAACAAAATGAATTTTAGTACACCAATACAACTGAGATTATTCGAGAGAACCTCACTCTCCACAATCCTTCTCACTAATCCCAAAAATTTGACCACTCTCCTCATTCCTAAGACTATTTATAGTCTGTTACAGCTATTTAATTACAGTTGTACTAACTACCTTGTCTTTTCCGCCTTTTGTAAACTATGGCAAACCTATCAATATCATTCACCAATTAAGTGGTCAGTTGACTACTTCCTAAACTACAATATCAATATCAAGAATTCCTTTTGCACATGGTACCCAGAGACAAATCCAATTATTTATCCCCGGAGTTGACGATGATAAAAAATGTATAGCTAATTTAGAGACCATAAGAAGCTTATATAAGCAAAAGCAAGACATTTTCAAACATTCAGGAAATAACTCTGTTCCCGTGATGCCAAAGCCAACAAGAGGTGTCTAGAAAACTATTTACAGGCTTACTTGCACTCTGTTACTATAAGTTTAATGGCTTTGTTCCTTTGTTTTTCCTTCCCCAACAGCACAGCTGGCGATGCTTCCAGAACAACTCTAGGCAAAATCTACATGTAATTGAAAAGAAATGGATGGACTGATATAAGGCCAGTTACAAAGAAAAGTATAAGACAATCTCAAGACAATTAAACAAGTGTGAAGTCCAACAAGTTCGAGAAAAAATGGGATCAGCTACATTGTAGCCAGTACAAGGTCCAAATCAGCCTGTTCCAACCTTCTACTTGGGATGAGTTAAAGTACTCAATAACCTCACTCTTTATTTACTTTAGATGAAAGAGAGGGAAGAGCGAAAATGCAAATAAAGAAAATTTTGTATTTTTTAAAAGGTTCTCTCGTCAACCAAATAAAGAGTTACTAGGCATTAGAGGATATATATTTTCGTTCCAATTATCACTTGCCTAGTAACGCTATTCTCTCTTCTCTACTTTCTTTCCAATTATCAGCCATCCCTCATAACATATCAGTCAGTATATACTAGACATTAGAGGATATATATTTTCGTTCAAATTAGATTGCAATACACACATATACCGGAGCTGCATTAGATGAATTTCATCATAAACATACAAAGCATTAAGCATTCAACATGCTCCATATTATGTATACTGGCTGTAGACAGATCAAAGGATTCAGTTCTGAGACTTAAAAAATTATAAACAAAGTTACTAGGCAAGTGATAATAGCGTTCTCGTAAAGAAGCAAAGGAGAAAGCTAAAGGGAATAACCTTTACAGGTCTATTTTCTAGTTTACAAATCCAAAATAAAAAATGTTATCATGTAAAAAGCTTTCAAAGTGAAAATAAGACCAGCAAAAAATTATGGGTAAAGGGGCATTTAATTTTCCAGTAATGAATGAAATGAAAATAAGTCTAAAAGTTGACAATAATTCACTGTACCAAAGCTTCTCCTGACTTTCTAAGCTCTGAGATCCATCCTCTGTCAGCATTATGTCTCCCCTCTAGAACTAAGCTAGTCTGTTGGCTGGCAATAACAACTGATGAAACAAAACCATAAAGCAGTATAATAAAAGCCTACTAAATGACAAACCCTGGGATTTATGATCAAGTAGTCACCAGAATTTCATTGCAGTGAATAAATTATGAAGTATGTGAGGATTAAAAATATTCTGCTGATCCTCAAGGAGGCTGTGATGTCGGTTAAAGTGAGCCCTGGATATTGTTTCTTCTCCCAAAAGGAACCATGTCAGGTCATAATTTGTAGAAAAATTAATGGTAGGCAGAAAACTTGAGAAACCAAAATTTGTAGAAATTTTTTAGTGCTGCAAATTAGAGTTGAAAGTTCTAATGAAAAGGTAGAAGGAGAATTACACATCACACAGGTCATAGGTCTTAACTCTGCACCCACCCCTCTATTACTTCAATAAGTCATTTGGAACTGAGGTACATACCTCTTTAGATCATACCAAACGGGTGATATATGTGTGAATTTAGAGTTGAACCTTTTTGCCAATTCATAACCTCGAGAATTCCTGTCATAATTAACATTTTTTTGACATACAAAGGATTGTAATCACAGGAAGAATGACACAAAGGAAAAGAATCTCATCCAAATGGATCAGAAAAATTGAATTTTCATATTAAAGACTAAGCAATATAACTATGAAGATGTTAAAATTTTGGGAAACAGGTCAGCTAGTAGATGACATGAATTGGGTTTTACTGAAAAGAAGAATCGTGATACTGTAACAAACAAAACCATAACTTTCAACTTGTGAAATTTCACCAAGGTTTTAAATCAATAAGGGTTGGGTGAAGCCATTTCCTATTGTACTTATTTGTTTCTACCAGCTAAAATAAAAGATGGGGCAGAAATTTTACGAATCTTCCGGATTAATGAACTATATAATAGGAATACATGTCTCTTTTATAATGTATAAATACAATACCCCGTATCAAAATTATTTTAATAGTGCCGAGGGTTGAGTGAGTCAATTACTCAATATACGTATTTGATTCAACTAGCCAAAATCAGTGTTGATATTTTAAGGATCATGCAGATTAATGAGCTGTATTAAGGAAAAACAGGTCCATTTCACCCGTACACATCTGATGATCTATCTCTCACTTAAATTATAATTATAATTTTCCACCACAACCAAGCCTATTATCTTGCAAGTCCCAACTCCCATTGTTTATCCCACTAACTACCTCCTTTTAGAGAACTTTAAATGAATTTTTACAAGATGGGACGTTTTAGCAGGTCTATGCTCAAGAATAAAAATAGGAATAAATTATTATGCACTCAAACGGTAAAATAAACTTCAAATTTTCGTAAGCCGGGGTCACTAGTTAAAAACTATCCATTTGGTTATTGTTTACTAATTAGTTTCATCCATATTAACATGCCATCTCAAATCAGAATCAGATAGGGCCAATTTGACTATTAGCACTCCACACTTGAAATTCGGAGCTCAAAAACTTCTTGCAAATTATATCGTAATCGAAAAAAATAAAATATCAAATTACATAAACAAAATTGTTGCTTTAGCAGAAAATAATCCATGCCAAGTACCATATTCACTATTCAATTATTCATCAAAGAAATTGCTAAATTAAAATACAAAAAAAAAAAAAAAACATACCAGGGAGTAATGTAGCCAAGCACAGGATAATTATAATGGCGCTGAGAGGTATTTTCTGATACTTTGGAATTTTCCTAATTCATTGTAATAAACAACATGGGATACCAAAATCAAAACTACAAATAAATTTTTTGTTTACAAGTAAAAAAAAAGGTGTTATGATTTGATTTTGGGCGGTACTTACGGTGAGTACATCCTGGTAATTAGCATGGATTGTGACAAGGCCTTGCTCATACACATACAATTCTTGGTATTGCGGAGGAGAAGATTGTCTGAACCGGTAAGCGACGGTAGCAATAATGGACGATATGATAAAGAAGACAACGAGATTTCTGCGACCGGAAGCTGAGTTGACCTGTGGTGGAGGCGGTTCCACTCGGTTTTCCCGACGACCGCCCACCGGCGCTGATCGCTTCTTCGCCATCTCCTCCGTCTAGGTTTTCTAACACAGCAAACGACACCGTAACGCTTCCTTTAGTATATCTATGTAAAAAAATTAGGAAATCATACATAATGATATTTATTTTTATTTTTTAAAACTTGGAAAAACTGGTAGGGTTATTGAATTTTAGTTTAATTATATTTTAAGTTTATTGTAAAAATTGTTATTTTTAGTTGAGTAAATAATTATTTTATTAGGTGTTTAATAATTTTATATTTTTTCAATTGAATAACGTTTAATTTTTTTTGTTTAGATAATCTAGGTGATTATTTTATCTGTTAAGTTTTTTACATTTTTTTATCTGTTGAATTTATGATTTTTTTATTAGTATAAAATAATATTATAACTAATATAAAAATGAGTTAGGTAATATATTGATCACGTTTCAAATGACTTGTAAGTTATTACTTAGAGCAATTGAGAGTCATCGTTATCATTATTTAACAATTTTAATAAAAAACATTAAAACTACTTATCATTTTATATTAAAAATGTCATTTATATTAATTATATTATTTTACTTTTTAATACATAGAGATAAATAAATAAAATGATAGAATAGTACAATATTTGTATCACCTTGTTAATAAAAAGTTAAGCAATATAAACTTAGTTAAAAAATATTAAAAAAAATGCTACCAATATAAAAATTTAAGAAATTTTAATTCAAATTTTCTAAATTTAGATAGGCGAGAGTGGATTTTGAAATAATTTTTTTTAATTTGCCACATCAATCAAATCGTACACTAATTCTCACAAAAATTGCTTCCAAATTCACTCTCACTTACCTCAAAATTCACTCAAATAAACAATAACAAAAATTTATCTTCAAATCCTCTCAAATTCACTGAATCACTCTTTCTCAAATTCATTCAAGTGAACAAATGGTTAGAGTTTTAAAAACTATTGAGTCGTTTACATTTTAGGCTATGAAAACGTATTCCAACAATAAAAATTTCTAAATTTGGTTTTTTAGCGTGTCAAACTTAATGAGTAAACACACCACCATATATTTATTTATGTATTTACAAAGTTGAAGCGAAAATAAGTTTATGTTATATTACTTTGACTTAATACCTCTTTTGGTCCCTCGAAAGAGCGGTTGTGTTCAAAATGAACATACCTTTTTTAAAAAGTAACAAATGATCCCAACTTTTAAAAAAATGGTTCAAGTTAATCTTTTTTTGCTAATGGAGTCAAAATTTTGACGGTGCAGGTACCCCATGGACAAAACATGATGAAGTGTCCAATTTTAATGATTGCATGGCATTGTCAGGGTGAATGAGATGTAAAATAAAAAATTGAATAATCCTTCAAAGGGAAATAAATAATTATTAAAAAATTAAATAATTACTAAAAAATATTGAATTGGGCGAAGATTCCTTTTAATTTATAATTAAAATATTTATGAAGAGTTAGGTTTTCATTAACCACTGTAAATAGCAATTTCTAATTATCTCTAATCTTAATAGGTAATTATTTAAAATCACTTTAACTTTAATTAAATTTCTAAAAGTTGATTCACTATCAGAAACCTAATCAAGAACCCGTCTTCTTCTCCCCAATTTTCTTTTATTTCTTTCACGCTAACAACCCAATCCTGAGTTCTTCTTTCTCGCGGACAACTCTACTCTAAGAGTTATCCGGTAACCTTTAACCTTTAACCTGTAACTAGTAACCTGTAATCTGTAATATGTAACTCGTAACCTGTAAGTTGTAACCTGTAAAGTGTAACATGTAACATGTAACCTGCAATCTGCAATCTGCAACCTGCAACCCACAACCTGTAATCTGTAACAAGTAACCTTCAACCTGTGTAACCTTCAATATGTAACCTTTAACCTGTAATATGTAACTTGTAATTTGTAACCTGCAACCTGCAACATGTAACCTGCAACTTGCAACATGCAACCTACAACCTGCAACCTATAACCTATAACTTGTAACCTGTAACCTGTAACCTGTAACCTTTAACGTGTAACATGTAACGTGTAACTTGTTACCTATAACCTGTAACTTGTTACCTATAACCTGTAACTTGTAACCTAAAACTTGTAACCTGTAATTATACCCTACAACTTGTAACCTGTAACCTGCAAACTGGAACTTGTTACCTGTAACCTCCAACCTGTAACATACAACTTGCAACCTGTAAAGTGCAACCTGTAACTTGCAACTTGCAACCTGTAACTTGCAACCTACAACCTGTAACTGCAACCTACAACCTGTAACTTGCAACCTGCAACCCGCAACCTATAACCTTTAACCTGTAGCCGGTAACATGTAACAAGTAACCTGTAACCTTTATCCTCTAACCTGTAACATGTAACTTGTAACCTTTAACGTTTAACCTATAACCTGTAACTTACATCCTGCAACTTCCAACTTGCAACCTACAACCTGCAACCTACAACATACAACCTGCAACCTACAACATACAACATGTAATCTTTAACCTGTAACCTATAACATATAAAATGTAACATGTAACTTGCAACCTACAACTTGCAATCTGCAACCTGAAACTTGAAACCTGTAACTTACAACATGCAATCTGCAACTTGAAACCTGCTTCCAGCAACCTGTAGTAAGTAACCTTCAATCTGTAACTTTCAACTTGTAACCTGTAACCTGTAATAAGTAATTTGTAGCCTTTAACCAACAACTTGCAACATGCAACCTACAACCTACAACCTACAACCTGAAATTTATAACATGCAACCTCTAACCTGCAACCTATAACCTACAATATGTAATCTTTAACCTGTAACCTTTAAGCTACAACATGCAACGTGTAACTTGTTACTTCTAACCTGTAACCTTTAACGTGTACCCTGCAACCTGAAACCTGGAACCTTCAACCTGCAACCTGCACCCTGCAACATGCAAACTATAACCTGCAAACTATAACCATTAACTTGTAACCTTTAACTTATAGTCTGTAAGCTGTAACATGTAACCTCTAACTTGTAACATGTAACCTCTATCCTTTAATTTGCAAACCTTTAACCTATAACCTCTAACCTGTACCCTATAACCTGTAACGTGTAACCTCTAACGTCTAACCTGTAACCTCTAACCTGCAACATGCAACCTACAATCTGCAACCTGTAACTCCTAACCTGTAACATTTAACTTATAACCTGTAACGTGTAACCTATAATCTGTAAACTGTTACCTGTAAATTGTAACATATATCCTATAAAGTGTAACCTATAACAAGTAACCTGTAACATATAACCTGTGACTCGTTACCTATAACCTCTGACCCGTTACCTACATGTAACCTCTAACCATTAACTTGTAACCTGTAACCTCTAACATGTAACATGTAACTTGTAATTGTAACCTGTAACTTGTAACTGTAACCTGTAACTTGTAACCTATAACCTTTAACTTGTAATCTTCACCTTCCAACTTGCACTTGCAACTTGTAACCTTTAACCTATAACGTGTAACCTGTAATTTGTAAACTGTTACCTGTAAATTGCAACCTATATCCTAGAAACTATAACTTGTAACAAGTAATCTGTAACATGTAACTTGTAACCTATAACACGTGACCCGTTACCTACATGTAACCTCTAACCATCAACCTGTAACATGTAACCTGTAACATGTAATATGTAACCTGTAACTTGTAACTTGTAACATGTAACCTTTAACTTGTAATCTTCACCTTCCAACTTGCACCTGCAACCTATAACTTGTAACCTGCAACCTGTAACCTTTAACCTTTAACCTGTAACCTGAAACTTGAAACTTGAGACCTGAAACTTCAAACCTGTAACCTATAACCTGTAACCTGGAACCTTGGACCTTGAACTTGTAACCTATAACCTGTAACTTGTAACAAGTAACTTCTAATCTGCAACCTACAACCTGTAACCTGCAGCCTTCAACTTGAAATTTGCAACCTACAACCTCCAACTTGTAACCTACACTTGCAACCTATAACGTGTAACGTTTAACCTTTAACATGTAACCTGTAACTAGGAATATGTAACCTGCAACCTACAACCTACATCCTACAACCCGCATATTGTAACCTACAACATGCAACATGCAACATGCAACCTACAACATGCAACTTGTAACTTACAACTTGTAACTTGCAACCTATAACTTGTAACCTTTAACCTGTAACATGTAACTTCTAACGTATAACCTCTAATCTGTAACATGTAACTTATAACGCCATAAATTTTGGGACACCACGGTTTACAAAAACCAATAAATTTCAAACTTTCTTATAGTGCATAAACGTATTTTTCTTAAAAACCTTAGCCTTTAAACATGTATAACTTTTGTAAAACATAATAGTTCAAAAAGTCTTGTTCAAATACATTATTCTAAAAGTAATTAAAATAACAAAGGAAATAAACCAACTACAATTACATTGTTTCAAAAGTTTACACCAAAAAAACTTTTTAAAGAAACTTAAATCTTTCTCCGTCAGCTCATGAATCTAACATGTCTCTGGAACATCTGTAATATCATCTACTCATGTATAACACATTATACGATTATCGCCAATAATTTCATTCACAAAAACGTATTGGGTAAGCTACCATTAAAACAATCATAATAATAACAAGATTTAACACACTGAAATATATCAACCATAACAATCACCCCATACTCAATAGTAACAACAATAGAATTCCTAATCTTCTAACACAACAAGTCAATCCTATTAAATTACTCGATCCTAGATCCACGTTCTTTGACCCTTATTTTATACATTCAGTAGCACCTATACTAACTACTCATTAAACTATTATAATAACACTACGATCAACATAACATCACCTGAAACATTCCATACCATGATCATCATCATAGGTATACCACCACCATGACTATCCTAGTCATAAACAAACCATGAGCATCATTAAACCATAAACCCCATAGTGGAAAAAGTCAGTCTCACTGATGTACCTTATCCTACTAACTATAATCATTCCTAAAACCCAATATTTAGATTCCCTATATAGATTCATTCTAGTAGGCTCACAATCCAGCTAAGGAACATGTAATCTTGCAAGACACCTACAACCTGCAACCTGCATCATGCAACCTGCAACCTACAACCTGCAACTTATAATCTTCAATCTGTAACCTATAACCTGTAACATGTTACCTGTAACATGTTACCTGTAACTTGTAACTTGTAACTTGTATTCTGTAACTTGTAACATGTAACCTGGAACTTGTAATTTGTAACTTGTATCCTGGAACTTGTAACCTATAATCTGTAACCTATAAACTGTAATCTATAATTGGTAACCTGTAACTTGTAACTTGTAACCTATAACCTGTAACTGGTAACTTGTAACTTGTAACCTGTAACATGTAACTTGTAACTTGTAACCTGTAACTTGTAACTTGTAACCTGTAACTTGAGACCTATATCTTATGACTTGTATCTTATGACATGTATCTTGTGACTTGTATCTTGTGACATGTATCTTGTGACGGTAACCTATAACTTTAACTTGTAACCTGTAATCTGTAATCTCTAACCTGTAATTTGTAACCTGTAACTTGTAACCTGTAATATGTAACTTGTAACTTGTAACCTGTAATCTCTAATCTATAACTTGTAACATCTAACTTGTAAATCATAACTTATAACTTGTAACTTGAAACTTGTAAATTGAAACTTTGTAACTTGTAACTTGTAAGTCGTAACATGTAACTTGTAATCTGTAACTTGTAACTTGTAACTTAACTTGTAACTTGTAACTCTGTAACCTACGCCAATGTGACTTGACCTTTGATCCGATTTACTTGTCTCATCCTTTGATTTGGGTCGACCATCTTAACATTCGGCTTAGGTCAATTCGTTTTGAACTTCAACCAAATTGGAATTGATTCAACTTTGTGTCCAAAGATTACTCGATTAAGCCTTTAACTTAAGTCAACTTGACTTAGTTTTAAACTTGAACCAATTTGACTTGACTTTATGAAGAATAAAATTTCAAATTTCTTTGATTTTTAGAGTATTGAAATTTTTTCTGTTTTATTCATTTTAAATAACTTCATCAATATATTATATATTAATTTTTTTTAATTAATTTATCTAAATAAATTATTTTAGTGTAAAAGAAATTTATATTCTTAAAAAAGAATAACCAAATTATTCTTTTAAATTATTTCATTCTAAATTACTTCATCCAACCATGTATATTGAGTTATAGAGTTTTGATTTCTAAAAAACAGAATTAAAATCTATTAAGCTATTAGACTACTCACATTCAGATTGGTGTGATAACTTAAAAAAAAAATCCATATTGGTTACATATGTTTAACTTCTTAGGAACTCCAATGTCAGGATATTCTAAAAAGTTCCCTGTACTCTCTTTTTGTAAAGCAAAATATATTATTGTATGATCATTTTCTAGGTGTTAATCTGAAGCATTGATAGATGAAATACATATTCATTATGAGATATATGTTAAAGGGATGATTGATAACAAATCACCCGTTAATATATGGTGAGAATCCAATAACACAAAGCAATTATATTAAGACTAACTTTCATAGTTCAAGGAACAACGCAACCATCAAAAGTTGAATTTAGTGTTTTATAGAAGTGATATTCAACTACAAGATATTCTTAAAGAAAACCTTGAGAACACTCTGTTTTTTACTATAACAATTCAACAAAAGAAAGTTAAATTTAGTGTTTTTGAAAAGTGAAATTCAAATAAATATTCTCACAAAAACATTGAGACATGAGATTTGTAAAGTTAAAAACTTGTATGAGTTGTTTCTTTGAAATTAAGAGAGGATGTTACAATTAATCTAAATTTATTTTATTTCTTTTATTAATTTCATAATAAAATTTTCATAATACTTTTAAAAATTATATATATAAATATTAACGTGTCAGCACTAATTAATTTCATTTTCTTCTTGTTGCTTAATAGTGCATCTTTGTACATAAATAAAATGGAGTTAGTCTATTTGGATTCCAGAAGAGAACACAAATTCATGAGCACTATGTAACTCTCCCACCTCATAATTTTAATTGTTAATTTTGATAACTCTGTATGCATGTAGAAATGAGAGCTAGCAACACATGTGAAACTAAAAGATAAAGGTCTGAATGCAAAGAATTGAATGAATGACGCGTGAGAATAACCGATTCTATAAAGAGCAGGTGATGGCAGCGGCTACCGAGTGTCAAGAAATGTGGCTGCCACTGGTGTTACCTGCTGCATGCAACCGCACATTTGGTGCTTCCTCTCACCAGCACTTCTCACTCACTCATCATTTCTCTTTATCAAACGATGTCTAGGTTTAACACGTGCCACCACATTCTGACTGGACAAAATTCTTATGTTATCACGGGAGTGCCCCGGACAACATAAATTCGATGAACCTCTGTAAAAGCTAACTCAAATGCATAGAAAAATAAATAAATAAATAAATAAAGGATATTTTCGTCTCTGAGTTCGAAGTTCAGAACCCACATGAGTCATTTATTATCACTTCTCTTCCTCCTGTTTTCTGAACATATTTCAGCAAAACATTACTGTCCCTGTGAATAACGATATGAAAAAGAAAGAAACATAGAGAACAAAAATAAAAAATATATAAAAACAAAATGATATCTTAGAGAAGAGAGAAATTGATAAAATTATTTTTTAATTAAAAGCTAAAAATAATTATAATTTACTTTATTCACAAACAGTAATTAGTTATATTTGTAATGTAAGCTATATATAATTTTTTCTTTTTTAAATAAATTGACCATTCTAAACTATCTCTGTTTTTTTTCTATCCTTATTCTTAAAAGGAAAGCTTAATTTAATATCATTTTTTATGTTTTATTTTCACTCCACAAAAAAAATTATTATCATTATTTCATTCTATTTTCCTTTACTTTTTTTTTTCTTCTCGTCCAAGCTCTCTGGACGTGCTGGCGGAGGAATCACAAAAAGAACAGAGAAAAGGTGTCCCTGCCCCTGATCTAAACACATAAAATTATATTATTTTATTCATCGTGTTGGTTCTTCCTTTCTTACGCCCTTGGAACCAATTCTTACACTATAAAGAATAGTGAGCCTCATTTTCTAATTATAATACTATAAAATGCAAGATTCCCCCATATGCACACCATTGACAGAAATCATATCCGTCTTGTCCAGCTAACATCAACAGCCAAACAGCCACCGTTTACAGAGTTTCATCATGGTTGTCTTCTCTGAATCTTCTTCCAAGTAAAGGTTCTATTCTTAAAACTCATTGCTTACTTTGCTTCTTAGGCTATATCAATTACATGCATTTTCACATCATTTTTTTTTCTCTTATTTATAGTCTTGTTCATCTCCTAAAATTGTCTAACCATGCAATGCAACAAACACTTGAACCGGATTGATAAGCTTTTCATATCAGTTATTTACTTTCCACATTCCACATACTTTTGCTCCTTTTTTAATCTCTTAAGCTTTCAAATTTGATGCTTATGTTATAATTTATATAAATTATGTTCTTTTTTTCCATCTATTTTTTTATTATAATTTTTGGATCTTTATTGGATTTTTGGTTTGATGCATCTTTGATGTCAAAGAATATTTATGTGGGTTTGGTGATTGTTAGTTTGTCGGTTTTATGATTTTTTTAATAAAACTGTTCATGAATATTCTTTTTCTTCTCCAGCTTCCCTTTCTTCTTTTACCAAGTGATGGGTTGCCAAAACATTTTTCTTAAATTAACATTTTTATACTGTATAGCTTAAAGTTTTATATACATTTGCACATCATTTGACTTTTGAAACATTGGCTAATAAGTAGGTAAGAATTAAGACGAGCTTTATACTTAAATTCGGCATCCTTTGACACCAACAATGGAATAAATTCACCTGTTTTTTTTGGTTGAGTCGACACCATGTTAAAGATCATGATTTCTTTACTATCACATTAGTTACATTGGTACAATGCTAAATGATTAATATATAGTATTCAGTGGCTGTTTAAAATATTATTTTTTATGAAAATAATTAAAGAATATTGGTACAGTGCTAAGTGATTAATATACAGTATTTAGTGACTAATAAAAATATTAACTTTTAAGAAAATAATTAAAGAATATTTGATAACTTTTATTTTACCTTTTTGAGAACTCTGTCTATTTGTAACAAGAAGAATATGTTGGTAATATTACTTCGGCAATTCCAAGATACTTTGCCTTGTAAAGTGCTTTTATTTCGTTTGGTACTTTGTGTGTGGAGGAGGGGTTTAGGGAGTTTGGTATACTTCAGTAGGTTGTTTCAAGTTTTAAGTCTTTATCCTTTTAATTTTCCTTCCTACAATGTCGGTTGAAAGCTTGGTCTCTTAAATATGCGAGAATTCCAAGAAATTTGCAAATACAGATGTAACCTTACTGACGAAATTAAGGAATTCAGTTGCAACACTGTTTAAAAACAAAATACTATCACATAATAGTTTTAAAATTACAAACTTCATCATATTTTCTTCTTAACTTTGGACATGAAGTATAAATTTCAATGAAAATATAGTTATTTCGTTATGTGTTTTTATCACCAAATAGTACTTGTTGGTAGAGAAGTTTCCATCTTCTCTTCTACATGAATTTTATAAATTTTATCATTAAATCAATTTTATAACTCCAATTCATGTTTTCACTTTCAAAATACATTGAAACTTATTTCCCTTTCTTTATCCTTGTTTCATATAGCTTTTTCCCGTTACTGTCCCATGGGCGTGTTTGACATGTAGAAAGATAGTATATGTCTTCATTGAGAATCATAGAGTTCTACGAACATGACATGTCTTTCTCTTATATTAATCTGGTCCTATGGTCAATATTTTCCGAGAAGCAAGGTTTCGAGCTTAACTATGTCTTGGCTTTGGTCTTAACACACACCACTTAACGATGCTTTCGTCTATACCTTACTATAGGAGTTGCGTTCATTGATAGGTAAACTAATTTAACAATTAGTAGATTTGAAGTTTCAACATCTTTAAGAAATCCTCGTTGATAACAAGAAACGTAGTTGTTGTCAGTTTTCTTATAAAATCTATATTCATATGTTTGGACTTGTTTCAATAACCTCACCACACCACAACATATCAGGCTTTGAGGTTCAATTATTTGTATTCTACAGAGACAAAATACAGTGAAGGATTTGGCTATCCAACGCATAGCAATTACAACCATGGCATACACTGCAGTTGCTATGCCTACCTCTCCAGCTGCTACCACTGCAACCATGGACATTGCAAAAGAACATAATGGTCTTCGTCGTTCCCAATCCAGCAAAGAACTACGCACGAATTCCATTATGCAGAGGTCTTATTCTGACAACCACCTATGTTGCTCCATCAATCGCATACACGCCACATCAGTTACACCAAAACTTAAGAGCAATCTGTCAACGGGAATTTCCCCATTTCCATTTTCAGGCTCCATTCTTCCAAATTCGCTGCGTTCCTTCCTGTTTGATCCAGAAACAAACAGGGATATAGTTGTGCGGGAGAAGGAGATAAGTATTGAGGAAAACATGGTGGAAAGCAGCAAAGAAGAACGAGTAAATAGAGCCAACTGGGTGGAGAGGCTTATGGAAATCAAGAAACATTGGCGAAATAGACTGCCAAAAGAAAGCATGGATCCAAATGTGATATGCAAGGACAATAATTACGAGGAATGCGAATGTAATGGAGATGACGGTGTTTGTGTGGTGGGTGAAGATGAAGATGAGGAGGAAGTGACATATGATCGTGACTCATTCTCAGAATTTCTGGTTGAAGTGCCATGGTCTGATACCCAACTGTACTCTCAACTCGCTTTCCTGTGCAACATGGCCTACGTAATACCTCAAATCAAGGTAAGCTTTCACCAATGGTCGGATAACTTGTCAATTTCTTTTCAAGATCTGCATAATATGAGGGAGTTTCGCATGTGCTTTTTCGTTTTCCTTTTTCATGTATGAATAATCGATTAAGAAACAGAAACAAACAGCAACTCTTGCCAATGATTTGCAGGCTAAGGACTTGCGACGATACTACAACCTTCAATTTATAACATCTTCTTTGGAGAAGAAGGCCCAAGTGGCTAAGTTAAAAATGAAACTTGACCAGGACTCAACTCGCGTTCCTATAGACGACTCTGTAGCCTCTCAAGGTATCACAAAGAAAGGCAAAGAAAATGCACAGAAGCCTCAAATCCAACTTGCTTATGATATCGCTACCTCAGCTGCCTCTTATGTTCAATTACGAGCTAAGGACCTCTTGTACCTTGCTGCTAAGTCACAAAAGAGTGAAAATGAAGAGTCTAACCTAGGAGGAGAGTCACCTCGAGAAGAGTTGGAAGGCACTTCGCGAGGCTACAAATCAGAGGTTGCTGCGTATGTAGCAGCATCCACAATGACAGCAGTGGTTGCAGCAGGGGAGAAGGAAAAACAAGAAGCGGCAAATGAACTTCAGTCACTTCATTCCTCACCTTGTGAATGGTTTGTTTGTGATGATCCCAGCAATCATACTCGATGCTTTGTGATTCAGGTCATTCCTTAGTCACTCTTTTTGCTATTTTGGTTCTGTACCATAATAAGGCTATACATTGTTGAAGTTTTACCCGTGATATTTTGTTCTATGTTGCAGGGGTCAGACTCCCTGGCATCTTGGCAAGCAAACCTCTTTTTTGAGCCCACAAAATTTGAGGTGAGAATAATTCTTATTTTATGGAGATATTCATTCCTTGTTCTATATCTTGAATTTGGTAAGAAAAATACCGAATCGCTCATGATCTATTATTCTCTTGCAGGGCACAGATGTACTTGTTCACAGAGGAATTTATGAAGCAGCAAAAGGAATATACGAGCAATTCATGCCCGCAATAATGGATCATTTGAAGAGACACGGGGATCGTGCAAAGCTTCAATTCACCGGGCACTCTCTCGGGGGCAGTCTCTCTCTTTTGGTTCATCTGATGCTGTTGACAAACAAGGTTGTGAGTCCCTCCACTCTTCGACCAGTTGTGACTTTTGGCTCACCATTTGTATTCTGTGGAGGCCATCAAATTATCCATGAGCTAGGCCTGGACGAGAGCCACATCCACTGTGTGATGATGCATAGAGATATTGTTCCCAGGGCTTTCTCCTGCAATTACCCAAATCATGTAGCTGTAGTTCTTAAGCGCTTGAACAGCTCGTTTCGCTCACATCCTTGTCTGCTGAAAAACGTAAGCATCATCACTCTATCAATTCTTCATAACAGTCATTCAAAAAATCCAAATTTATGCAGGCAGGTTGCTGTTCTCACTAGTGGGTAAAACATTCATTAATTTTCTATGGAAATCTTTCAGAAGCTGTTGTATTCACCACTGGGTAAAATATTCATCCTCCAACCAGATGAGAAGACGTCTCCTCCACATCCTTTGCTCCCTCGAGGAAGTGCCTTCTATGCCCTGGACAATACTAAACCTGGATACTCTCCGAGTGTTCTTAGAACTTTCCTGAATCAACCGCACCCTGTTGACACTCTGAGTGATCCAACAGCATATGGTTCAGAAGGTACAATTTTGAGAGACCACGATTCCAGTAACTACCTTAAAGCAGTCAATGGAGTCTTGAGGGAACATTCTAAGATTCTCCTTCGCAGAGTGAGGAGCCAAAGGATTAATCAGTTGTGGCCACTTTTGACATCGCCGTCTCCACACTCATGGAGTCATGAACAGAACTTGGAGAGATGCAGCATGATGACAAAGGAGATAGTGACGGGGGTTTGAAAAAAATGCTTTTCATCCGAGGTTCCCATAGATCATGATCAAATTAATTAAGATCAAGGGATTAATTAGCAAAATACATCACTTTGTTTCATGTATATTTCTAAATCCAACATAACCAGTGTATGTGTATGTGTATGTGTTACCCCATATTGGAAAACCTTGTGCATACAAATGTCCATAATTCCTATAGAAAATAGAAGAAAATTTTCCATAGATTTTTCTTGCGTAGCATCCACAAGCAAGATAATACTGGATAAATGCAAATTACCCTCCCTGGATGGAAGAAATAATATTACTATTATTCATATATTATTATTATTATGATTATTATATATAATAGTATTCCATGAAAGCTAACAGAAATGATTAACCTTTCACAGAACGTAACAACGCATCAATGTTAAAAATTTTATTCAGAGTGGTATCTACATCTAGTATTTGACTTTATCTCGATTCAAAAGAAAATCTAAGTGAACAACTAATAGAAATAGAAAAACTTATGATTATGCGCAACAATCCGTTTCTAAAATGCAACGAAGCAACAGAGATATCCTAATCGAGGCAGAAAAACAAACCAAAATCTTTGAATTATAAAGCAATTACTTATTTTCTTGGTTATGGATTAAATAAGTAATATAAAAAATATTAATATTTTCTCTGGAAAAATGTTTGAAAGAAGTAATCTCCAGTAGTGTTTTCAACTCATAGTAAAACTTGTCAATTTCTTTTTCAAAAAAGACGTAATTGAATAGAACGAAATTAACAATTACTCTTTGTTGTAAAACTAAGGAACAAGAAGGAGTAGGAGAAATGAACATGAAGCGAATTCCAAAGCACCAATTCGAAAATTTTGTTGACTTCACTTGTCAAGTTTCTAATTTTAAATAAAGTCCACAATGAGGCCCATTAGACACCAAAAAAGCCCATAAAGAAAAAGAATTATTTTTATTATATTTTTCTTTTCCATTTTCAATTTTCTTCTCCCTGTTTCTTGTATATCTCTCTTTCTTTCTTCGTTTCCCTGTTTCTTCTTCTTATTCTCTCCTCTCTCTCTCTAACCTCAGATTCTGTTCTGCAATCCTCTGCTTGCCAATAATTTCTCCATTTTAAACAACGATAAGGAAAGGAGCACAGCACCCTGAACTATTAATCTGCATTTCGAACCGCTTCTCTCTCCGACGCTCTGTTTTTGATCGGCGCCATCGGATTTGATGCCACCATTGCATTTCCATTTTTGCCCCCTGCGTTTCTGTCATCGCTGTTGCTACGCCCACACTCCAACTCTTCCGGAAATTGGATTCACCACTTTCCGTTAGGGTTTTAATCATCTCAGCTACTATACTGTTATTTTCAAAATATCAAGATAAAAAAAAAAGAAAAAAAATCCTTACATTTTTTATTCATTTACTTTTGTTTCGGTATTTATTGATTACTGGCTTTTGCCCTTTTTGGGATTCAGTTGATATTAGCTGTTGTGCACTGTGATATCCTGTTTGTGCTAATTTGGAAACATACCAAGAATTGGATAAGTCTTACTTTGCTGCTCCTGTTATTGAGAGGGAACAAAATTTCCGTGTTGTGTTGTTTGTTCTGCTCTAGTTCTAGCTCATTAGCAAAATTTCCTCTCATGAGTTGCCTCCGTTAGTGGTGTGGTAGTGTATTGTTGGGTTGGGTTTTTAGGTTTTGAGGGAAGAGTTTTCAACGGGAAAGCTTAGGTTTGCATGGGCGAGCATGAGGATTGTGCACAGCCACCAAGTGGGATGTTGCCTAATGGTTTGCTGCCCAATGAGGCCGCATCGGTGATTCGAGTGCTTGACATGGAGCGATGGTTGAAGGCTGAGGAAAGGACTGCAGAGCTAATTGCCTGCATTCAACCGAATCCGCCCTCCGAGGAGCGCCGCCATGCAGTTGCAGATTATGTGCAGCGGCTGATCATGAAGTGCTTCCCTTGCCAGGTGGGTCTTAAATCTTTTCATGTCTGCAAACTAATAAGTTCTGCCAACTTTCCAAACTGGAAATGATTGTTTGGTCAAGAACTTCTGATTATGTATGCCACTATTTTAGCTGCATTGTCGAATGATATTTAAAGTATTAAAGGCTGCTAGCACCAAGCATGATCATTCATGATTACAGGTGTTCACCTTTGGGTCAGTACCCCTCAAAACTTATTTACCTGATGGAGATATTGACCTGACAGCATTCAGCAAGAACCAAAATCTGAAGGATGCGTGGGCACACCAGGTTCATGACATGCTCCAGAATGAGGAAAAGGATGAAAATGCTGAGTTTCATGTCAAAGAGGTTCAGTACATCCAGGCGGAAGTAGGTTCTCTTATGTAACAAAGCATTTTTAGAATTGTTTATCTGTGTGGCCGCTATATTTATAAATTATAGATAGATGAAATAAAAGATACGAGATTTTATTATGTATATCATGAGACTTTTAGTGGTTCTGTCTGGAGATTGATTGTTGAAACACTTTTAGGGTTTATTATGAGACACAGGGTATGAACATTTGAGTTCTTAACCAATATCGAGTTAAGTGACTTTACTAGGTAAACTGTTCCTAGCCAGAAAAACCTGTTACTTGATTACTAGTTGCCAAAATTAATATTGAACTTCAGAGTTTTTGGTTGTGATGTGGTTACCATGTGTTTCTTATTAATGAAATCCAAAATGTGAGCTATAAGTTTTTTGTTTTATAGTTCTTTTCATTTGCCTAGCTTTAATTTAAGTTGGTATAAGATTTTATGTTGGTTTGGCCAACTACTAGATTGTAGAATTTGTATTTTACTTGCATTTTATTTTTTCATTTTTGTAGGTGAAGATTATAAAGTGTCTTGTTGAGAATATTGTGGTGGACATCTCATTTAACCAACTTGGAGGATTGTGCACCCTTTGTTTTCTTGAGGAGGTATTTTGGTGAATTCTACTATCCTAGAATTCTCATTTTATCTATCTTTGAATTTTAACTCTGGTACTAAGTTTTAATGTATTTACCGGTGTTTAATGTTTTTTCTGCTGTAGGTTGATAATTTGATTAACCAAAACCATTTATTCAAGCGTAGCATTATACTTATAAAAGCCTGGTGTTACTATGAGAGTCGTATACTTGGTGCCCACCATGGACTTATCTCAACTTACGCATTAGAAACTTTGGTTCTTTACATATTTCATGTTTTCAACAATTCCTTTGCTGGACCACTTGAGGTAGCAATTTATAAATGGTGTTATTTTATGTGTCCTTTTGGTGGTTGAGTTGACTTGGTGTCCTTGATTTTGTAGGTGCTGTATAGGTTTTTGGAGTTCTTTAGTAAGTTTGATTGGGATAATTTCTGTGTAAGTCTATGGGGTCCTGTACCCATCAGTTCACTTCCAGATGTGACAGGTAGTTACAATCTGATTAGTTTTTTTAATAATGATATAGCTCCATTGCTTATCGATTTCTTCATTCCCCTCATCAACATTTTCCACAGCTGAACCTCCTCGGAAAGATGGTGGAGATCTATTGCTCAGCAAGTTATTTCTTGATGCCTGCAGTTCAGTTTATGCTGTTTTCCCTGCTGGCCAAGAAAATCAGGGGCAACCATTTACTTCCAAGCATTTCAATGTTATTGATCCTTTGCGTGTCAACAATAACCTTGGGCGTAGTGTCAGCAAAGGTTTGTTAGGCTGAAATATTGGATACAGTTCATTTTTCAAAGTGTATAACTTTCTCGTATGATAACTCTTAAGTTTGCTTTTATATGGGCCTGATTCTGTTACTGGGAGCATGTATATATTATAAGGTTGGAGGAATCAGTTAAGGATACATTGAAGCTATTGTTCTCCTCTTTGAATCAGCATGCTTGCTCATTTAAGACTTAAGTATTTTTCTCTTAACTATTGAACTACACTGTATTTGTCTCATTATAATGCATTATGAAAATTATGCAAAAGTTATGCATGCTGTGTAATATATAGCTAGAGTAATTATTTTATTGATATTATTAGTTTATAGATTCCCTGAACCATCTGTCTGATTTGATTATGGCTAATACTTGCATTTATGATCTGCATGAACCAGGAAATTTCTTTAGAATTCGCAGTGCTTTTGCATTTGGGGCCAAAAGGCTTGCTAGATTGCTTGATTGCCCTAAGGAGGATTTGTTTTTAGAAGTTAATCAATTCTTTATGAACACTTGGGTCAGACATGGAACTGGGCAGCGACCTGATGCTTCGAGCCATGACTTATGGCATTTGACATCATCTAGTCATGTCCAATCACACGGGTCTGACAATATCCAGAAAAATAACAATAAAACTGAGAATACCTGTAATCATGAATTTCAAGTAAAAGGGGTGCATGCTTCACAGAGTGTTCTATCTCAACACAGTATATTGTCCTCTAAAAGTTTATCTAAGAGTAGTGGTGATTCTAAAGCTAACCAAAATAATGCAAGGAATTTTGATCAGGTCAAAAGGGAAGCTAACTGCAATCAAGGTGCTCGGGTTGATAAAGGACAGAGAAATGCTAAACCAAATAACGCATTCAATGATGTCCCAGGAAGACTTTTATTTGCAAGAACATGTTCTAGTCCTGAGTTGACAGACTCTTATGGTGAAATTCCCAGGCAAGGAAGACATGCAAAAGCCCCAGAAAGTGGGAAAGGACCAGCATCCTCTGCAACGTTGGAGAATAGTCACAGGAAGCATCTTGATTCTGACATGCCTGCTAGTTATGCCGTTAGAATTGATGATTCATCTGGTAGGAAAATAGTATCACATCAAGTTCTTGACAGCAGTGCTGATTCAAAAAATGGCTCAAATAGTTATGATAATGAATCTGGCCACGGCATTGTGGGTGAAGAGTTTGCTTCTGTTTCTGGAGTAGGTGGAACACATATGATGCATCAGGAGGAGCAGGACCTTTTGAACATGATGACATCACCCGCAAATGAAGGTTTCAGTGGTCAGAATCAAATACCAATGAATTTAGCTCCAGGTCACATACCACTTCCACTTTCCCCTTCCATTCTTGCATCAATGGGATATGCTCATAGGAACATGGGTAACATTCCCTTAATTGAGTCCTTCAATTGGGGTACTAATGTGCAATTTCCCCAAGGTTTAGTTCCTTCCCCCTGGACTCCATATTTTCCTGGCATAGGATTGACCTCAAATCCTGAAGATTTAATCGAAACTGGTAATGAGAATTTCAATCCTGTTGAAATGAGTCCAGCAGAAGCTGATAAAGATTTCTGGCATGAGCAAGAAAGGGCTGGTGCTGGGGGGATTGACGTGGATAATGGTAATTTTGAAATGGTTCCAGATGATAAGCGACAGTCAACTTCTAGTGGTTATAACTTTATACCATCATCTCATGTTGGCAGCTCTGGTAATTCTGCCATACTTCAGCCAACATTTACTAAAGAAAATCGAGTTTCTACAAGAGAAGAGCACATTGATAGTCCTAAATATCAAGATGGCCGAGGAAATGGTGCATATTTTGATGAAAGAATTGCAAATTCTAGGTTGCCCAGTGAACCATCCTCAAGCTCATTCAGGAGTAAGACGTCTTCAGAAAGCTCTTGGGAGGGACCATCTGCAAAATCTTCAAAATCAACTAGGGAAAAAAGAGGGAAGAAAAATACTTCCTCGGTGCCATCGGCTGCTTATGGTAAGGGCAAGAATGTCTCAGATATTTCCTCTAATCTTGTGGATGATGAAAACAGACAACGGACACCTTTGTCAACTACAGCATCTGATATGTCAGATAGAAGCACTGGGCTGCTTGCTGTTGCTCCTGTGCATGTTCCAAGGCAACCGGTGTCTGGTTCTGAAGTGGTTCGGACAAGTGGATCAGATTCTGTGTTACCCATGGCTCCAGTGCTTATAAGTCATGGTTCTCGCCAAAGAACAGGGGATAATTCTGGGGTTGTTCCATTGGCGTTCTATCCCACAGGGCCACCAGTACCATTTGTTACCATGCTTCCATTATATAATTTTCCTACTACTCAATCTTCCCACACACCAGCAACCAATTTCCATGTGGAAGATGCAGATAACAATGACCATGGTCAGAGTTTTCATCCATCTGAGGTGCATGATCTGCCTGAGGTGTTGAGCTCTTCCAATTCTATGGGAAGAGCTGCTATTGACACAGTAGAGCCCAAGCTTGACATTCTTAATGGTGACTTTGTTAGCCATTGGCAAAATTTGCAGTATGGGCGAATTTGTCAAAATTCACACCAACCTGATTCTGTTAACTATCCTTCATCTGTTGTGGTACCTCCTGTTTATTTGCAGAGTCGTTTTCCCTGGGATGGCCCTGGAAGACCACAGTCAGCTAATGTGAATCTTTTCACTCAGCTTATGAACTATGGGCCACACCTAGTGCCTGTTGCTCCTCTCCATTCAGTTTCCAACAGACCAGCCAATATTTACCAACGATTCATAGATGAGATACCACGGTATCGAAGTGGGACAGGAACCTACCTGCCAAATCCTGTAAGATTATTTTCTTATCCAACTTGGTACTTTATGGTGTATACTGTAATTTGTTTTCTTACTAAAATAAAACTTACAAGTGTGAGAATATGTCTGTCTTCTTTGATAAAGTTATGATTCTATTGCTAAGCCTAAGGTTAATCTGCTTCTAGGACTGCTTATTTTACCTTCTTTTCTAATTTATTTCAGAAGGTTTCTGTTCGGGATAGACATTCTACAAGCACCAGAAGGGGTATTCACAACTATGACAGAAGTGATCAGCATGGTGAGAGAGAAGGGAATTGGAATGTTAACTCAAAGTTGAGAACAAGTGGGCGTAGCCATTACCGCAGTCAAGCTGAGAGATCTAGCTCAAGGCCAGAAAAGTTGCCAACGGGTGAGAGCCATTCTGAAAGATCATGGGGTTCACATAGACCTGATCCTTTTGTTTCACACCAGAGTGGTCCTGTCCGGTTAAATTCTTCACAGAACAGTCTATCAAATTTGGCTTATGGAATGTACTCTCTACCGGGCTTGCGCCCTAGTGGGATATCATCAAATGGACCAACAATTCCACCTGTTGTAATGTGGTATTCATATGATCATAATGCTGGCTACGGCACACCAGCGGAACAGCTCGAATTTGGAACTCTAGGACCTATGGGTTTCCCCGGTGTCAATGAAGTATCACTGATCAATGAGGGAAGCCAATCTGGTGGAGTTTTTGAGGAGCAAAGGTTTAATGGTGGCACTGCTCAACAATCGTCACCTGATCAACCTGCTTCACCCAAGTTTCGAAGGTTGTAATTGTGTCCCGGCTATCACTTTTTAGGAGAATAATAGATGTGCGTTGCAGCTTGCCACATTGAATTAGTTATATTATTTTTAGGATGGTTTGTACCCCAGTGCCTAATCTTTTAATCCTATTATTTATCCATAACATGTTTTCACTATTTACTTCAAATTCCCCTGTTGAGGAAGTGCCTTGTTTATTTAAAACTTTTTGTGGTGGTTCTTAGTATACTTTAATTGGACTCCTTTTTTATGGTATCTGAATTTTATGATTTTTTTTTTTGACAGGGGGATTTGATTCTATTGCCAGATCTTGTCAGGTGGAATCGTTAACCTAAAGAGGAGGAGGTTTATCTTCCCTCGCATATCAAGGCAGCCAGGCGGGGAATGAGTGGGGAAAACCTTTATGTAAAACCCACCTATTTTCATTCAACGGGTTCTTTTTCGCACCCCACACTTCAAAAGCAAATTACTTTTGCTCTTCCTCTGAATCTTGTTTCTCGAGAATGCCCTTCGTTTATGCGCTGCCTCGTGTACACTTACAGGTGATCAACCCACCTTGTTTACATTTTTTCATCGAAGATTTTGAGTTTTGTTTAGGATGAGGAACAGTAGTACTAAAGATGATGCAATACTCGGTGATTAGTTTTCATTTAAGGTTTGGACATGCTTCAGAAATATCACAAAACTGGGTTAGGTTCAGAATTCAGAAATATCACCGTGTTAGCAGTTTTGGCAGCTTCTCATACAGTGTTGTAGTGTAGGTCCTCCTTCTGGTAGATAATAGTCTTTAACTTTTGAAAAGTATTAACTGTGTAACAATAACAATATGAAAATTGTATTAGATGTCATTTTTATCTGGCCTCTCGCCCTTTCTTTATGAAGAAGCCTATCACTCAAGTTGGAGGATGGGGAAATCAGTTCAACTATGCTATATGTAACAGAATTATCCCGACGGCAAAAATGTAAAAATATGAACAAGCTTAATATTTTTTTGGTGACTTAATAAGCACAATGTCCACGGCATTATACTCACATCCTTTGAAGTTTAACATTTTTCTCCATACACGTCCCTCCATTACTCTACGAACCTACCTTAATTAATGCAAACCCCTCCTGATTTGTTATACATATATATACATTAAGTAAATAGGATCTCGGAGAGTGAGAGCAACTTATGTTTACAATCATCATTACTTATTTTCATATGCATGTGGCTTGTCTGGTGCTTAAGATTTTGATTTATGCAGAAAATCCATTTCATGTAAAACTCGTAACATTAGTCATCTACTTGTTCCACGACTAAAGTTTACCATTCTTGTGCATCCATTCAACCTTCAGAATCTGAGAATTGGATCTTGTGATTTCTAAGTTGTCCCAGTCAATATGTACCGAACTGTGGTGGCATCTGTCAAATTGCATGTCCTTATACCATAACCATAATGTACATGTCCACTCTGTTGCTAGTGGTCACAACCACAACAACACTGTCTGCTATTATGTAATCACAGCAAATTTAATAAGACTTTTGCCCTTGCCGGAAAATCTCTGCATTTATATTGCAGGTTGAAGCTTGTAAGTGTCTCAAAACGAGCTGAGTGACAACTCTAGACTATCTAAACCAAAGTTCATATTACAAATCACAGTAACGTTAAAACTAAGATAACAGTAGAAAATATTTATTTTCTTGTCTACACACTTTTATTCTTAGATAATGTGTGTAAATAATAGTATAAAATACACAGGAAAATAATTGAAAAATAAGTGGTGAATTTAATGTTGTTACTATTTAAGTAGTTTACAGTATTACTATATACCCTAAATAACTCATAATTAATCATGGATGTTTATAATTGACTTAGAGCTCATTTACGACACCACCATATACTCAATTTAGCATCATATCTATAAAATATTTGGACTATGGCTTCCTGCACCTCCATAATTATTAACTGCATCTCCACAATATTAGAAAAAGATTCAAATATCCTTCACCGCTTTACAACTGCCACCGCTTCCACCAGTCACCGCCTCAGTGCTGTTGTAGAGGGAGTAGCAGAGGAGGAATACCAGAAAAGTTCGAAACATATTTCATGTGTCTCGGGAAACTCTTTAAAAATTTTGTTTTCAAAAATTTTGTTCCAAAAATATTGTTCGGAAAATTTCAAAAACTGTTTTGAATATTTTTTTTAGAAGATAAAATTGTTATTTTGAAAATTTGAGGAAGTGCGTAAAGAAATTGTGAGGAAACAATAAATAAAAGCTAAATATTTTATGTTACATTACATCGTATATAAAGCGCCATATGTAATTCGTAACTACTGTTTTTTTTAGATATTTGCTTTCTGCACCCATGATTACTAGCTGTACTCCCATACTAACAACAAAAGATTAAAACTTCTTCCTTTTTGGATCACAATCTTGTTGCTATCACAGTGCACTCCCGTGTTTTCTTCCTACACCACACACCATAGATATGATATAATGACCACATTAGTCTTTACAAAATAATTAATAAAAATCTATATTATTTTTTAGTCCAAAAATATATTCTTCTTTTTAAATTACATAATCCAAATATATTTTAAAAAACAATACATTCCGAATTTCATAATTTATAAATAAAAATTGTATGTACCACGTTTTCATTCTACAGTTCAATATTATTATTTTTTAATATTATTTAACATTCTAAAATTTGGAATACATTTTTTAGAAATACTCTGAAATTCATAATTTAAAATGTTAAATAATATTAAAAAAATAATATACAATCTATAATATAACACCAAAAATTTTAATTTTCAAATTATATAATTCAAAAACTTTTCAAATCACCATCCGAGATTTCTTCTGCAAAATTGCTCCAGAAGAGATAGAGGTGAAAATGAGTTGTAGTGGCCTAGCCTAAGTCTATTGGCCTAGGCCAAGGTGTAAAAGTGGGTAAAATCAAATCAAATTTTAGACTGTTTTTCCGTGCACATCTAAAGCACCTTTAATTTCAGAAAATAATCTTAAAATGCGTTTCTTTTCAATGGATTTTGAACTCTTTCAACAAAAATTTGTTAAGAAATAATTCTTTTATCAAATTTTGAGATTGGTTTTTAAAAAAAATTCAATAAATTTTAAAACTCAGTAAAAGAAATTTTTTCAATAAATTTTGAATTTCGTTAAAATATAAAAAATGAAATGTATAACTTTTTGAATTACAAAAATAGTTTTAAAATTAAAAAAAATGAAAGTATAGGATGAAATAATTGAATATCCATGAGAGGAAGAAACAGCCGAAAATTTATTTGAAAAGAACTTTTCTAAGTGTAAAAATTTAATTCTTTTAATTTCCAAAAAGTGAACTGCAGATTCTTATTTTCATTCTAGAAC
The DNA here is from genome assembly GCF_029865625.1 of Vigna umbellata. Classification (NCBI taxonomy): domain Eukaryota; kingdom Viridiplantae; phylum Streptophyta; class Magnoliopsida; order Fabales; family Fabaceae; genus Vigna; species Vigna umbellata. The sequence goes on from NC_142169.1 coordinate 61,575,483, forward strand.
GAAAATAAGTTGCCATGAAAAGAAATGGTCTAATATAGGTTACATATTTTCTAGTCCACAAACATACAGCGGGCCAAATCACTATTTATTTGTTCTTAGAGTGCTTTCGTTACCTAAAAACATTAAATTCTGATTAATTATAATTGAGGTGCACATATTAACATATTTCAGAGCTGGTTTTTATTGTATTTTTTAAAGGAAACGTTGCCATTTTCGTCACCTCTTGTATTTTCTGAAGCTAATTTTCTAGGTAAGCTACAGATATTAGAATTAATATTTAATAACAAAGTTCAACAAGAAAAGCGATGTTGTGTACTATTTTTTCCCATTGCATTCAATGAATTGAATTTTGCATGTGTGGAAGAGTGATGACTTGACTCTTCTCACATGGTTGACTTGGTCTCAGAAAGCTTCTCTCCCTCTCTTTCTTCGTTCTTTCTCCTTCTCTTTATCTTTTCACAGCCACATCAATAAAAGCACAATCATTCCCTCTCTCAACTCTGAACTCTCCCTGTTCCATTCAAGCCTACAACCTATTACTGCATTTAACGAAACATTCCATGTTTAAGGTTGTTGTTTCATCCTTCTGTGAAAAAAAAAAAACAGACAACTTTTATTATCTATTTTTCCACTTAAGAAACTTATTGGGTTTTTCTCATGTTGATGTTTAGCTTCCTCTCTTATGTCAGTTTGGTGTTTCACATGGGAAAAACAACACCCAGTAAATACTAATAATAAAAAAACTTATTTTTCATTTTTTATATATTTGTTTGATCAAGTTCCTTGTTTCTCCTGTTTGTTCTGCTCGTTCTTCTTCTTCATCATTAGTCGTTTGGTGTCGGTAAAGTTTTCTTAAAAAATTAGGGTGTCCTTTTGTTAGGCTATTTATATATTTACAACAGTCATTTCTGACCTGGTCGAGGTTGGTTGTTATGGCCGTACTTGATTTTGGAGATTGACTTGACTTGTATATTTATATCCAAGTCGTTGGTGGCTTCACTTTTATAACTTTAATTAAATGATATTAATATTGCTTTAACGATTAACCATTGACCCTTGCCTTCTTTGTCACACTACTTTTAGCTTGAGGGAATAAGTTTCAAATTTGATGCTGGATTTTGCAGGTCACAATAATCTTCTGTTTCTGCAAAGCTTGAGGGAGAACGAAAACTGCTGAAGTAGAGTCTAATCATGAATGGAAAAGGACATAGATTTGTGAGGTTCGGTTGTTCAGTCCTGGTTTTGCCGTATATTTGTCTTGTTTAAATTTTAGTGCTCTTCTTGTGAACCACTTCTGCTTCATCTACTTTTAGTTTCATTATGCTTCATTCAGCTACTTATTTTCTTTAAAAATAGGATCATCTGCCTAAAAAAATAATAAAATTTAACTATTTTAACAGATGCACTTTTATAATACATGATAGATTGACCCCAAACTGTGCAATTAGTAATCCAAATTACCATACTGCAGTTGGGTTATTGCCAATTTTAGATCAATAACAATATTAGATCACTGTATTGGCGGTTTCTCTGTGTTCTCTGTTTTTATCAAGTAAAAGGAATCATAGCACCAATAGCCTCTGGTGATGAGATTTGATGATGATATCATTTTGATATTGGAGTATGTTGTAGTCAAACACAACCATTGAGGGGTCCATCTGGAGACTTAATCATAATTCATATGATATTTGTAACAGTTGGAAGCTTATTTGTAGTTGTTGGAAGCTAATGAATAAATATCTGATGCATGATTAAGTTAAAATTTCTCTCCATCCAGGTTTGAAGATTGGCAATCGGAGTCATCTTTTAGCATAGAGCAAAACGATCACAAAAGAAGACCAAGTGTGTTTGAAGTTTTGAAGAGTATAGGAAGAAGGGTTGAGGGTAGTTCAGAGAAGATGAAGAACTTAAGAAGAGTTTCAGCTGTTCATCCCTTAAGTGATGGACAGAAAAAGCTGCCACCTAGGAAGAAAATTCTTGATCCACAGAGTTCAATGCTTCAGAAATGGAACAAAATCTTTGTAATTTCGTGTGTGTTGGCAGTCTCTGTGGACCCGTTCTTCTTTTACATTCCAGTGATTGGTAATGAGAAAAAATGCCTTGAGTTGAGTGGGTCATTGCAGATCACTGCCAGTGTTTTTCGCACCTTCTTTGATCTATTCTACATTCTTCGCATAATCTTTCAGTTTAAGACAGGGTTTATTCCCCCTTCTTCTCGTGTTTTTGGAAGGGGTGAGCTCGTTGATGATCCTTTGGCTATATCGAAAAGATACTTAACTTCATACTTCATCATCGACATTCTATCAATTATTCCACTTCCACAGGTATGTTTCTGTTTCTTATATTTATTTATTTATATATTGATAAGAAGGCAAAATAAAGGCATTATGTATCAAGTAAATGTTATTTCGGTTTATGTGAAAGATATAATTATTTAATGTTGTGTTTAAAATTAGGTGATTGTTTTAGCCATACATCCAAACATGAAAACAGATCCATTTATAGCAAAGGATTTGTTGAAGTATTCTGTATTAATCCAGTATGTGCCAAGGCTTCTGCGGATCCATCCACTGTTCAAAGAAGTAACTAGAACTTCTGGCATATTGACTGAGACAGCAGGGGCTGGAGCTACTTATAATCTTTTTCTTTATATGCTAGCAAGTCATGTAAGCCAAGTTTTATTGCTTATTCAAATCCAATTTATCTTAGGTAGTTACCATGTTGAGTTCATGATGACCAAATACATGTGGTTTATCAGGTAGTTGGAGCTTTCTGGTATTTGCTCTCAGTAGAGTCAGAGCTGCGTTGCTGGCGCGAAAAGGTGAAGGGTGTAGACTTGAGTTGTAGAAACCGCATCGCAGAAGACATTTCAGCTCTCAATAAATCTTGTTCTTTGGTGGACCCTGATGATATCAAAGACCGAGAAAGCTACAACTTTGGAATCTTTTTTGATGCTTTACATTCCGGTGTGGTAAAATCAACCACAGATTTTCCTAAGAAGTTCTTCTACTGCTTTTGGTGGGGTTTGCGCAATTTAAGGTTGGTCAAATCTTCTTGTTCTTGCTTTTCATATAAATGAAAATGCCACGTACTTGTAGCATGAAGTGTAGAACTTCTACATAGTTTTTTTCGTAATATTTCTACACATTTATTATTAGTGTTTGTAAACATCTTATAAAGGAAAAGGCGGTGCAAATTTATTTGAAGACAGGGCCGAAAGCTTACCAATATAATTTTGTCATCTTTTGCAGTTCTCTTGGACAAAATCTCAAGACAAGTACTTATGTACCAGAGATAATATTTGCAATCTTCATTTCCATCTTTGGATTAGTTTTATTCTCGTTACTTATTGGAAACATGCAGGTAATTCATTGTCTGCGAAAAAGTAGTTTTTTGAAAATTTTACTTTATGATGACAAGTTGTTAACCACAAATTCTCCCATTACTGTGTTGAATATTGTTACAGAAATATTTGCAATCTACAACTGTTCGAGTGGAGGAGATGAGAGTGAAGAGACAGGACGCAGAACAGTGGATGTCCCACCGTATGCTACCTGAGAACTTGAAGGACAGAATTAGACAATATGAACAGTATCAATGGCAAGAAAATAGGGGTGTTGAGGAGGAGGCATTGATTCGTAACCTTCCTAAAGATCTCAGAAGGGACATAAAGCGTCACCTTTGTCTAGCTTTGGTTATAAAGGTGAGTATCATCCATAATCATGTCTCCCCACATAATTTTTTTTTATCTGACTTTTGTGTAATGAACATTTTCATGTTCTTATTGATTTAGGTGCCAATGTTTGAGAAAATGGATGGGCAGTTGTTGGATGCAATTTGCACTAGACTGAAGCCAGTCCTTTATACTGAGAAGAGCCAAATTTTTCGTGAAGGAGACCCAGTTGATGAGATGCTTTTCATTATGCGTGGAAAAGTCTCTACTGTGACGACAAATGGTGGAAGAACTGGTTTCTTCAACTCCTTGTTTCTGGAAGCTGGTGCATTCTGCGGAGAGGAGCTTCTGACATGGGCCTTGGATCCTAACTCCTCCTCGAATCTTCCCATTTCAACTAGGACAGTGGAAACCATATCAGAAGTTGAAGCCTTTGCTCTCATGGCGGATGATTTGAAGCTTGTTGCCTCCCAATTTCGCCGTCTTAGCAGCAAGCAGCTCCAACACGCTTTCAGGCAAGAATTCGTAGTTTATATCAGATTATTAAATTTTTAGCAATAACAGCAGCAAAAAAAAAAAAATGTGACAACAAACAACTTAAGTGTTTTACATTAGAGCTCACATATGGGATCATGGAAAAGATCTTAGAAGACATTATGTTCTCTTATCTTTTTAAGAAAAGAGCTTCATAACGTCATCAATTCTGCAATAACCTTGTTTTCCATGCAGGTTCTATTCCTCACAGTGGAAGACATGGGCTGCATGTTTCATACAAGCAGCTTGGCGTCGATACTGGAAAAAGAAGGCTGAGAGGTCTTTGCACGTAGAAGAAGACAAGCTACAAGATGCTTTGACAAATGATGACGGCGCTACTCTGAGCCTTGGCGCAACCATATATGCATCAAGGTTTGCTGCCAATGCACTGCGAAACCTGAGAGAAAACAACAGACAGAATAGAATGCAACAGAGACTACTGCCTCTGCTACCTCCAAAGCCAGCCGAGCCAGACTTCACTTCTCTGAAACACTAACTTGGATATATATAGGAGTAAGGACATGTTATCCATACTGCATAGCTGTTGTGTGTGCATATTTTGGGAGGGTTTCTTAAGAATTCATTCAATAAATTAATGTATATGTCGTAGCCAAAGCCTTTCACACGATGTATTTAAATTTAACAATATCTATGCAGAATACAAACAAGATGATTGAATTACATTTTTTTAAATAGCAGATCTCATCATTTCAAAGTACAACCTTATCCACAATGCATATTCTGGTCTTGAATTTTGTAAACTATGCTGATTATCTTCAGACATGTATAGTTCATGCCTTATTCATTTGATCATTTTGTAAGAAAGTTTATGTCATTATTTTTCCTTTTCAAGTGGTTAGTTATAGGAAAATTTATATATAATATTCTTATGTTAAAATAAATATAAAGATTAATTAGATCAACATTAGTTAACATATGTCAGTGCTTGTGCAGTGGAGGAAGCTGCATTCTTATTCAGAATAGTTGAGAAAGCAATATTTTATTTATTCATGATTCAGTACAAGCTCATTATCAATTTATTTTTCTACTCCCTTTATAATATATTGATATGATAATCTTGCACTTGCAGCAGCAGCCAAATGAACCTCACATGATAAAGATTGCTCTGCATACCAGAAATAACATCATCATTTTCCGTGTCATAATCAAAGTTAAGTTGGAAGCATAATAAAAAATTGAATTTGAAAAAGAGCAGAGAAGCTTACTTTTTGCAATCAGTTTTGTCGTCAATAGGAGGAAGCGTAACAGAGAGTCCACACTCTTTGGGAACTAGAGGTATACGTTGGGGATCATAATCTCCAATCGCTGCCAATCCTTGTTTGAGGCACAGACATATAGCTTCTCTATTTTCGTGGCTTCCAGCCTCACCATTCAGTGACTTGATACCTTGGCAACACTCGTCGGAGGGGTGCTTTGTGTTTGATTTGAGGAAGCTAACACAAGGTGTAACATCCTCAATAACTGTGGGACATTTTATGGAACCCTGAGCTTCACATCCAGTAATTAGGAGAATGACAATGGATACGATTGCTGCTCTTGACATTTTCATTGTTAAAAGACACAACACCTTTAAAGATAGTTGGGACTGAACTGTTTTTAGTACAGGACCAAATGTCATACATATATATACACACACCCACATGTATATATATAGATAGATAGATAGAAAGAGAGATTGAGAGATTGTGCAGTTCTTTGTTTGTTCTGTCTACTTGCAGTGCATGCAAACTTCATGAATGAATAAAAGTGAACCATACTTGTGTAGTTTACTGTGTACTGTGAGCGAAATGATAGGAAGAACGGATTGCCTTTACAAGTTGTTGGCTATATAAATGTCATTCAAAGGGTGTGATATATCAAGCATTGCATATGAGATTTAATATCAAAGGCTTCTTATATAAAAATAATATTTCTGATATTACATATATATATATATATAAACACTAATCTTAAACTTGTGCCTACCACGAGGTGATGTTTGTTTTTATTTGTGTATTTTTTTAAGTTAGTAAATATATATTATATTAAAATAAATTTATAGGTTAAGAAAATAAATAATAAATATTTTTACAAAATATAAAATTTAGATGATGCAGAAAAAAGGTAAGGAGTAGATGATATAAGAATACAAATGTTAGAGGGTAAAATAAAATTAAAAGAATTCACAATTCAAAAATACAAAGGTTAGACGACGTAGAAAAATATAAATAATAGATTTTTTAAAAATACAAAGGATAAATTTGAAAAAAAAAATGTAAAGTAGACTATGTAAAAATAAAAGAATTAGATGATGCAAATAAAAAATGTAAAAAGTAGATGATCTAATTTTACAAAGGATAAACCATGTAAAAAAAAATTAAAGATAGACTCTATAAAAATAAAAAGGTTAGACGATAAAAAATTAAATAAATAGTAAGTAATCTAAAATTACAAATGATAGACCTTGAAGAAAATGTAAAGAGTAAACATACAAAAAGATTCAGAAAAATGTAGAAAAGAAAAGAAGAAGTTAATATTGTTTTGATGATGATACCAAATCCAAAGGTTTAAAGAGAAGCAAAGTTATTGAAAAACTTGTAATTTTTGTTTATAATGTTATGCCTCAATCATATATTTGGTAAATTTGGTAATGTTACTTGAAGTGTTTTAAGTTAAGTATAGAAAGTAGAGCTGTTAAATGAGTATCTTTAAGGGTGTTGCTCCCTCCACCACCACACCTTTCTTCCTCCACCTCCCCAATTTTTTTTAATTCCAATTATATCCTCAAACTAAAATTTTTTATTTTTATTATTTTAATTTATTCCAAACCTAGTTCTCCTACTTTACTCCCTGCACTCAATCTTTCCATCTCTCAATTTCGTTTAACAATTTGTCTTCTGTTTTACTTTACAACTCCATTTGTCTTCTCCGTTTCACTTCTCCTCATACGATTCTTTCTTCTTCATTTTCCTTACATTATTAAAATACATTAAAAATATATTAAAAAATAATAAATCAAAACATTTAAATTAAATTATTAAAATATTTCCAAAATAAAGAATAAACTAATAAAATAAATCCTAAAATTAAAAACGTAACTCGGAGTCCGTTTAAGGAAAGAACTGATGCGAACATCCGTTTATGGAAAGAACGGATGTCAACATCCGTTTAAGGAAAGAACGGATGTTGACATCCGTTTTTTTCCTTAAACGGATGTTGACATCCGTTCTTTCCTTAAACGGATGTTGACATCCGTTGAAGGATGTCACCGTTTAAAAGTTACGTTTTTTATTTTAGGGTTTTATTTGAAGGTTTATTCGAAAACACACCTTAAGGAAGCAACACATGCACTGCACCACTCCACACACTGCACCACGAGAGCGACACTGCATCACAAGAGCGACACTGCACCACGAGAGGGAGACTACTTGATAATTCTTTCCACTACCACCAACCTTTACAACTTGTAGTATCTCATCACGACAAAAGAAAGAGATGAAGAAAAATAATGTTAAAATAAAAGAAAAATATTTTACTCATGTAGAAGGAACTAAAATAGGTTATTAGTGGAATAGGTTGTGAATGGGTAAAATTAAAAAAATTAACCCTAAAAATAAAATTTTATTTAAGGGCAAAATAGTAAAGGGGAGGTGGAGGAAGAAAGGTGTGGTGGTGGAGGGAGCAACACCCTATCTTTAGTAAGATTTGGCCCTAACCCATGAGGGATGGGACCAAAAAAATTCACAGGGCCAAAAAAACTCTTTATTAAAAAAAGCCCACAGGACTAAAAACCTCTAAAGCCTTATAAGCCAGGGTCAGCCCATGGGCTTTCCTTTTTACAAAGTTTAACGTTCACAAACATAATATCATCATACAAGTAGTCACAAATCATGTGTATTTTTTATCCAGCTTTCATTTTATCTTTGTTAGTAATAACTTATAACCATAATTGATTCATGTGTAATTATATTTTTTTGCCAATAAAATTAATTTTCTACTTCATAACTATTTATATATTAATTAGTTTATTAATAATGCTTTTATACAATTATTCCTTAATTTCCAAATTTTGTTTTGATAATTTTTTCATCTTAATTTTGGTTTGTAAATATGACGGTTCAGAGATATCAACACAAAATAGGTTTAAAAGTTAAAAAATTTAATTTAATTTGTAAAATTTTGATGGACTAACGAATTTATTTATAGATGGTAATCTATTTTGTCACTAGTTTAAATCAATATCATTCGATTAAGATTTGTGATCAAAATTACATTATTTTTAATTGGTGTGAACATGTTAAAATTTTGACTTAATAACTTTTTAACTTTCCAAATTTAATAAAATTAATATTTATTTATAAAGTTATATAATTCTTTTAGAATTTTTTTTATGAAACGTATAATTTAGTCATTTACATCAATTTATATATTTTTATGTCTTTTCATATATTTTATATTATATTCATTTGTCTTTTTTATTAGTTTCTTATTAAGAGACATTGATGTAATTTATTTATTATTATAATTATTATAATTTTAATTTATTTTCTATGTTAATAATTAAATACAATAATAATTTTAATTTTAGTGTTATAAATTATAACATTATATTTATTTAAAAATATTGTATCTATTATTTAATTATTTTTATTACAATCGACTCAATTATGATTAATAATTCAATAAAAACGATCTTTGTTGGATAAAGATAAGTCTGATTTTAAAATATTAATTTAATCTAAAAGGTTAGAAAAAAACATGATTTTATAACCACTAAGATTACATCTAGATCTTGTATACTAACATATATGATATTTATAACAATTTTGCATAACAAGGATTTTCACTACAAAATTAGTTCTTTTACTACGTGAAATTAATTTTAAACTTTATAAAGTTTGTGGTTTAATTTTTTAATGTATATATATCTATACAAAACATTCAACAAAATAATTTTATATGATAAACTATAAAAAGTAAAAATTTTACACCGATATTAAAAATTCATCCAATCGGTAGATTTGAATTTAAAATCTATCCATAATTAATATTTCAAATATTTATATAGATATCAGAATTCGATTATTAAAAAATCGAATTTTGAACTGTGTTACTATTATAATTTTTTTTAAAATTTTTTCATTTTCTTTTAAATAAAAATAATAATAATAATTTTCTTTTTTAACTTTCCAAAAAAATAAAATTATATATTTAAAATATACTTATAATTAAAAATTTATTTTAAATAATTTTTTATAAAATCAATATTTATACATTTATATTTAATTAAAAATATATTAAATATCATGTAAAATTTGGAAATTATTGTAATTGTAAAGTAAATAAAAGAAATAACTAAAAAAACATTAAAAGTGAATTAATTTAGTTTGGGGGCTAGCCCCATCCTAACCCTACCCCAGCCCACTTAATAAATAATATTAAAAAAATTAATGAATAGTAAATTTTTTTACCTATAAGGGAAGGATATTCTGCACCAAGAAGAAGAAGAATCAAGTGAGAGCTTGAGAAATAGAGAAGAAAGAGTTAGGGAGAAATTTTTAGTTGCAAGAAGAGTAGAGGTTCTGAAGAGTTTTCGGGGAAACAAATTCGGAGCAAGAGAAGTCTGGAATAGAGGTAGGGGAGCTAACCTTTCTAAGCTTTTATATTATGATTTAATATTGTTTTATTACTATTCATGTCTTGTGTAAATAATGTTAATGCTTACTATTTATTTATATTGAATTTTTGTGCTTGTTATTTTGAATTTGTAAATAAGAAATTTGTTAAAACTAGTTGAGGAATACTTTGGCTAAGAAAATACTTGGTACTTAAGTTGTCCATTGTGACACACCTCTCTTTCCTGGAAGTCTACTCGACAAGCTTTTAACTTAAATCTTGTTGAACAGATTATGTACTGTTAAACGATTGTGTAATATATATCGTTGGAATGAATTCATGTTATTGTGGTAGATACGAAATTATGAATTTTAATTGTGATAATTGTAATTTATTATATTGGATTTGAATTTATGCGTCTGAACATGATATGAGTATTGTGGGGAGATTTCGTAATGGTATAATATGAGTTGAGGAATGTGAAGCATTGTATGAGTCTCGTGGAGAGATTCTGTAATGATGTGGTAATTGTGTATATGTTGATGTTGAGGGTCCTGTAGTTGGAGGTTATCCTGATACTGTAATAATCATCTAGTCTCAAGTAGAGAGGGATGAATTATGTGGTGAGAGGAGCAGGAGGTCCTGATCTATGTGCCAGTTTTGGACATAGTATTGACGATTTACCTTGTGAATGGTATGGAGTATTTTGGAAGTATATTTGTAAGAAAAAGTAGAAGTCATGTCTATTGGATATTGTGGTGTTTATTGGGTATTGTGGGACGAATGTCTAATAGAAATTGTGGTATGATGGTATGAGGGTGTATGACATAATTATTATATGATGTTAGTATCAAAGCAATTATGCATGTTTTATAAATGATTTGTTGCATGTTAGCTCACCCTATTTATTTGTGTTTGGGTATGTACGATGATCGTATAATTCGTTATACGAGAGTAGATGAAGGAATGTCGTCTGATTCAGTACCAATGAAGAAAGAGATCGAAGAATAAATTAGAAGAATTCGAGTTATATTTATGAATTTATAGTTGAAATCTGAGTTTAAAACATGTATAGATATATATCAACTATGAATTTTTAAGTGTAAGATTACGGAATGTTACCGGAAATGTAATGTTACAATATATAAATTATGAATTATACAGTGTGAAATATTGAGATGTTACATGTTATCTATACTATTATACATAACATGTTTCTTCTTTTGGTTTTTTGAAATTTTACCATATAGCAATTATTTTTTAAAATTTAAATAACTACGCATACTAAAATATTATTTCTAATTTTATTTTTTAAATTCAATTAATTATTTATATTTAAAAAAATATACAAATGATTTGATTTTATAAATATTAATCAATAAAAGATATTTTATGTTTAATAACTTTCTATTGAAAAAAAAAGTGGAAACATAGATGTGTTTTCACTGCTATTTATATTCTTAATATATCTAGAATATATATATTGATTTATTCATAGGTTTAAAATATTTATTAATAGAGTATACTTATTCCTCAATTATTTCGGTCTTTTACAATTTCTTTAAATTTTTAAAATGCAAACTCCTTTACAAGTAAATCTCTTTTTGTATCTTTTCGAAATTCATAATTTTTTCGTATAATTACAGATCCAATTACAGTTATATTAGTAAGAAATAGAAGATAAATCACTATAAAATAATTTATTTATATATGATATATAAAAAAGAATTCAACATCAAAAACACTCTACCATATTTAGTTGAGGGGTTATTGAATCTCACCTTTCTTATTTTTGTCTCTGGACCTGTTCTTCCCAATTTCACCAAACCCTAATTTTCTAAATCCTCCAATTTCTAGGTTTGGAATTCAGGAATGGAGCAGCAGGGCAGCAAGATGTACAACCTGTTCGTGAAACACTTGGATGGAAAAACCCTAACCCTCTTATTTCCCTCTCCGATCCTCTATGTGAGTTTCATCAAGGATCGCCTTTTCGAACTCACTGGAATTCCCGTGCAGCACCAGCGCCTTGTCACCGGCTTCCGACACCTCAACGACATAATCCAATGCTCCCCGGAAGATGGCAACGTGTTTCCGTCCGTGCGGCTGCTGCTGCGTCTCAAAGGCGGAAAGGGAGGCTTCGGGTCGCTTCTTCGTGGTGCCGCGACGAAGGCCGGGCAGAAAAAGACCAACAATTTCGACGCCTGTCGGGACATGAGTGGTCGGAGGCTGAGGCACGTCAACGCCGAGAAGAGGTTAGAGGAGTGGAAGGCCGGAGAAGAGGAGAGAAGGCTCGAGAAGGTGGCTGAGGAGTTTCTCAAGAAGCAAATGAAGAAGGGTAAGGGTAAGGGAAAGGCTCAAGGGGATAGCGAAGCTCACAAATACGTGGAGAAATATCGGGTGGAATCTGAGCGTTGCGTTGCGGAGGTTGCCTTGTCCGTTAAGGAGGCTCTCACTGCCAAACGCAAGATCCCTTCACAACCCCACCACGATGCCAAGAAGTTGAAGATATGGTAAGTTGGCTCTCTCACGTGTTGTGTTGTTGTTTGCTAATTTATTATCATATAGTTTCCTCGGATGATTGTTTGGCCTTTGTGTGTTATTGATATTTGCATTTGTGTTTTGCAGGATGGGGAAGAGGAAATTGAATGAAAGTGATAGTGATTATAGTGATGATTCTGATGTAGAGGGGGAAATGGAGAAATCTGATTTATTAAATGATCACAATGAGTCTGATTCAACTAAGGCTGAGGGCAGTCTGGGTTCGGTGGCTGGCGGAGGAGGCGCCTCTGGTTCTGCCTCGTGTGAAAGTGGCTCTGAGGAAGAGAAGGAAACTGTTGTACAAGGAAACGTGGGATCTGTTGGGTTGCTGAGTGATGAAAGTATTCAGCCCATGGACAAGCCTGTGATAAGCAATGAGGCTACTGCAATGCCAAATGAGTCAGTGGTTGCTGCACTTATTGTGGAAGAAGATGGACATCAGGATTGCCAAGGAGATGTGTCTGAAAAGTTTGATGGTGCTGTGAATCAGGTCTCAAATATTACAGGCTTTGAAATTGTGGCCGCTGACAACTATAATAATGATATGGAAATTGATGGATCACTTGAGCTTGAAGCAGCAGTCAATGAAGAGAGCTCGCCAAGCACTAGTGTTCCCGCAATGGATGAGCCCCTTAATTTTGATGCCTTTAATTCCTCTTCCCAACTAGAGGTGTGTTTTCAGTAGAATCCTGTACTTGTGTGGTACCCTTCACTATTTTACTATTTTTTAATTATATTCTGCTTCGTTAATATGTCGAATTGGATTTGAAGGCAGTGGCTAAGAAGAAATCAATTATTCTAGTTTAGAAAGAAATAGATAAGACATTAATGATAAATTGGTAAAACAATTTATTTTTATGTTCTTATTAAACATGCATTCTTATTTTACCTTAAAAATGGCTTAAACTTGACTAGAAATATGTCATTGCGTTGAGGCTTAGCTGGAACTTTAGTCGAATGAATATAGTACAAAATAAGAAAGAAGCATTTTAAAGAGAGCTTTGAAATGCAAGTCTGTTTTAGGTGTTATGGCTTGTTGAGGAGCCAGTAAAAGTTCCTTTGATACTAGGTTGACTTCTTAGTTATAAGATTAGAGGACCCTTTGACTTGTACATTGTTGTAATCAAAGCATTATGTACTATGGGAGGAGGTGGTATAAATAAATCCACTCAGACCCCTTTTTTATTGTTAAGTTGTTCGATATATCTTCAGTTTTGAAAAGTAAGCAAAACTAAATGGTTCAATTTGGGTGAAAATCAAACCACTGTTAAATGTACTGTAATCAGTTCAGTTGGTTAGAATATTTATCATCATTATATATGTTTAGGATTACCCTATTTATCATGATCATATTCTGTCTAGAGTTATCCTATTTACAGTTTCAATCTCAAAGTAGTTGTTACCATTGTTTAGTGTTTTTCAATTACTCTAACAATAGTTGGAGGTGGTTTAAGAATGCGAATTATAGTAGCTATAGTCTGTCGTGACTGCTGTTTGTTGAGGGATAATTCCAATTTTTGGTCCCACTAATCTAAAGTTACTAACTAATTATAAGGCTACATGTAGTGTGTATGTCCATATGTCCATAAAAGTATCATATCATGCTGCATTTTGGATTTTTCTGTTTGGGTATCATAACAAATTATTTAGCAATGTTTTTCATTCTCCTCGAGTGCTCAATTTTATATTTGTGGAAAAATCAGAAAAATGTATGTTTGGTTTGATATTGGTTCTGGATCCATCATCAACATTCAAGATGCTCCATTGTTTACCTCTGAAATGTGCGAGGCTCTAAACATATATTCTTGACAGGTTATTGGCTTGGAAAGGTTGAAGTCTGAACTGCAGTCACGTGGGTTAAAATGTGGAGGTACTTTGCAGGAGCGGGCGGCCAGGCTGTTTCTTCTAAAATCCACTCCTCTGGATAAACTTCCAAAGAAGCTCTTCGCCAAGAAGTAAAGAGTGTTTTGAGATGACAGTTCCTTTTCTGTACAGTATTTCGTAACTATTTGCATCTTTTACTTAGGTGTCAATTGTATCCTCTGACTTTGGGGCCTGACTGATATATGCCTTTTTCTGTTCGTTTTAGTGTTTGTCGGTATTTTATGTACTAATAATACCTTTTACCAACAGCTAAAGGAAGCTGAACACTGTAAAATCCAAGAATTATGCATTATGAACAATTCCAATTTTTCTTTTTTGTTTTACATTATCAGAAAACGTTATCATCAATGTTTGAATATTACTTTTCCTATTTATGCAATAATATTACGGTCCATGTTATATAATAAGTTTAGAACCGCGCACCATTCAAGTCTTCCGAATATTGATGTCCATGTAACTACTATCGATCAAGGGTCACTAAAAGGCAAATGATATTGTGTAATGAAGATGTGTTATTAGCAAAATTAGAAAACCAAATGCCATTGGTTTGTCAAGTTAGCACACTCAGCATATTGGACAATTGTTCAAAAACCGCAGATGATACCAAATAATCATTCGGTATTCTTCAGGTTCGACGAAGATACTCTGGACAGAAAAACAACGAAAATCAGCCGGTGAATTTATAATCCATGTCCGTATATAAGTATATGAAGAGAATTTTAACTTGGTGTCCGCATTTAATATTTTTATTTACCTTTAAATATATTTAGAACTAAAAGAATTAAACTAATCATATGTTAAAAATAATAGTACATCAAAATAATAATATTAATAAATTAGTAACTTCTTTCAACGCCACAATAATTAAAAACTATTCATTAATGTTCATATAACCAATAGAGGTACATAGTGACTCTTCTCCACATTGGTCACCCAAAAAAGAAGATACACTTATCAATGATTCAATGGTGACACCATTAACTAATCGGTTGGTAATTCCATCGTAATTATTTTATTAAAGAAAGGGTATACTACCTAACTATCGATCCTTTTGTCTTATTTTTCTTTTAAAATATACTTTAATACATATAAATTTTTTATATTTATTTGACACTGTGTTTTTTTATTTTTTATTTTATTTTTTTTTGAAAAAATATAAAAGTGTATCAATTTATCTGCGTTAAATGAATGTAAAAATATGTAATATATTCTTACTCTTTTTTTTTTTAAAACACTCCTATTTGGTCGATTCTCTTAAATTCAACATTGTGAACTCAAAAACACTCATATTTGTGGAGGTATTTCTTCCTGCACCTCCACTAGCAAAGTAAAAGGTGAAATTTGTCCTGATCTTCTTCCATCCACTCCTCCCTCCTACACCACTGCAAATCCATACTTTCTTTTCTTCCACTTCCACTGGTGCACATTTCCCCACCTCCACCGGCAGTGCTTCATGAAGGTTATTGGTCGCCTCCCTCAATGCGGCAAATAATTGCAGACAAAAATGGAATAGATTTAAATTACAACCATCATTCCCAACTTTTTGTCAATGTCTTTGGAGAATATTTTGCCCAAATATGCTTGAATTCACAATGCAATCCAGCTGATTATTCTCAGACAAAAACATTTCTCACTGCATCACCATGAATGACACCAATATTCTGAGAGTGATTACAGATTTCTTCAGTTATTTATTTCTTGTTTAAATTTCTTACGTGGAACATTTATCACCTATACGATATATGTATTCGAAGTAAACAGGAACAACAGTTTCCTAGGAATCAATGATCACTGGACATAGCTAGAACTGTAGAGGGAGAGTTGCGGCAAAGAGGGCATGTAGTGTTGATGCGAAGCCATTCATCGATGCAGTGAGCATGGAAGCAATGTGCGCATTCAGGAATGCATCTTATTGTGTCTTTGGTTTTATACTCTGACAGACATATGGTGCAACATCCCTCATTGGGTCCTGGCACTCTTCGGCTCTCCCCTAACTCCAGTTTCTGATACGACTCGATTGTAGACTCATCCAGACCCATCCTAACGGTGCCAGATTCCGGTATTTCAGTTGCTGCAGACCTCTGTGCTGCAGCAATTCTCGCTGTGTTGCCTCTTCTGTACTTGAGGGTGCCGTAGCATGTCATTGCAATGGCACACACGATAGCTGGTCCAACGATGGATAATGTGATGATTCCAAAAACTCGAAGACCATGATCTTGACGTGCTGAAAATTCAAAACTATTCAACAATTAGTGGATAGAGAGCAGCTTCTGTATTAGATACACCCACACTTTAGTCTCTAGAAGATTAACATCAATTCAAAATCAGTTCTTTGAAAATCTATAGCATCACTGTCTGTAAGTATATTTGAGAAGAAAGAAAGCGAAAGATCCAGAGAAAAGGAAGAGAGACAGAGAATGAATGATATATTGAATAAAGGAAAATGTTATTCCAACAACTCTTTTTTAACACAGTTTTGATAACGTTGACGTGGCAGCTTGCCATTGGCTGAGTAATTTGAAAATGGAACAGAGAAGGGGTTACGGTCATAGGGGTATTTTGGGCTTTCCAAATTAAATTTTGACAAAATTTGAGAGGGAAAAGTAGAATAAAAAGAAGCAGTAAAGAAAACTATATATGTTACAAAGACCGAACGTAAGGAGAACGTAGAACACCGTTCGGTTAACAATAAGAAGAAGATCTCTATCACTGTCTGCTAAAGATTTTGTTATCTTGTTTGAATGAAACCAAATTAACTCTTCAATGTCGTGCTTTGTTAGTAAGGTATTCATGGCTTTTATTTTACTTTATGTCGGTCTTCTGTATCACATCGGCGAGGACAGAGAAACATCTAAATTTTCGTTCTACCCCTATCCCACACTTATGAAATATAATATTTTTGCTTTAAAATATAAAATAATACTTTTTAGTAAGCCTCAAGTAGGTCTAGAAAGCTCAAAAGGTGTTCATAATTTTTTTTCCCTTTTTTGGCATCAATTATGAAAACCTTATAAACCTCACGTCTTAATAATGTTTTATTTATATTTTAGCTTTTTTAATTTTCAAAGGACAACTTTTTATTTTTCCATTTGAAGTCCTAAACAAATAAATAAACAATTTCATATATATATATATATATATATATATATATATATATATATATATATATATAATCTTAATATTTTGGTAAAAATATTAATCATATTTTATATATGTAAGAAATTTATTTGATAAGTAAATCCTTTAAATAAATAGTATAGTCACCGAGTAATTTTTGAAGTAACTAATGCGAGCTTAGTCATTTGCATTAGAATATGATTGATGACTTTCAATTTGCAAGCCAGCCACGACTTCAGATGATTTTAATGCATTTTTTATTAATTAAGTCTCAACTAGCAAAAAAACTATTAAAGTCAAAGGACGTACCCAAAAAATAAATCATATGATAATGTACATTGACTTTACTAATTTTTCTTGCAATTTATGATACTAAGAACACGAAGCAAACTTATGGCATCTTCATTGAGAACACAACAAGTCAATATAGCTCCTTTTGTTTCTCTTAGTACTTTAAACAGTTTGGATTACCAAGTTTCTAACACATTAATTGTGGAAAAAAAAAACACATTGAAAACCAAATAACAAATCTCTCCATTTTGCTTTTTTATCTCTGTATAGAATAATATATATAAATGAAATTGTCTTCACTATATTGGATAAAAGGAAATAACATTCAATTTAAAAATCATAAAATAAAAACTTAAAAAATAAATAAAATGAAATTGAGGGAGTATTTACCCGTTTGGTCATCAAAGAAACAACCAACTTGACCACTGTTTATGCTCACGTCAAATCCGCACAGAGCTTGTTGTGATTCGCAATATCTACAGTCAGGTGAATACCATGTTAATAGAAGATCTCCACGAAGGAGATCATCATCACTGAAATTTTCCTGGTATGCAACTGGAAATGATAGTTTCTTTACAACATGGCAAGACTCGGGCAATGAAGTGAAGTTGAGTGAAGGAATAGCTGAAACAAAAGACGTTGAATTGCTAAGACAGTTAATGGGAATGAACTGCGACCCTGTGTGACGAGTTGGGCAGCTTAAGAGGGTGTAGTTACGTTGTGAAGTTACAATGAAGGGAGAAGCTGAAAGGTTGAGGCTTAGAAGACGTTTTGGAAGGCAATCATCTGGGTCGTACACTTGCATCTGTTGTCTGAGGTAGTTAATGTTGCGGACAAAGAACTTTCCCATGTAAGGAAGTGTTATAACTGTTTTGCTATCATTGGAACAAGATAGTTTGAAACCAGGATAGCCACAATAAGGATGTTGCTGACCTTCTATTTGGAAGGGAAAACGAATAAGGATGTTGTTGGCGCTGCACCAAGAATAATATTTGCAATCAGATGATGCATATGCGACAGCAAAAGGTATGAAGCAGTGGAACAGGACCTTCAAGAAGTTCATTTGCTTTGCAGGTGAAGAAATCTGGTGTGGGAAGGAACCAAACAATTCAAGTTAAAAACCAAGGGCCTGAAAGTCAAATGATATTATATATGGTATATAGTAGTGTAACAAAGATGTGGAATTATGACCTACTGAAGGCAATTGGCCATATACAGAATGACTGCAATATAATAATTATTAGTGTTCTGTCATGTCAGCGCTCAGCATACTAATTAGGCAATAACAAAAGCTGAAGGTTTTAAGCCGCGATCTAATTCGGTTGACCACCAATTTAAATTTAGATTGGATTAAATTTGAAAAAAAATTTGGATTAAATTTGAAAAAAATATAATTTTTTTTTATGTAAGTTAGTTTTGTGGTGAGTCGATTTGGTTCACCAATTCACCTAATTTAATTTAATTATTTATTATTTTGTCTTTTAATATTCTTAGTTAGTATTTTTTTATTATATTGTAAATGGTGATAAAGAAAAAGATGTTTCAAAAAAGAAAATATTATAGATTTATCTATTCAAGACTCTAATATTATAAATGGACAAGTGATACAAAAATTATCAATATTAAAAACTTATTTGTTCGTCTTTTTATATGTTTTTGAATTACTTGTATGATATTTTTTTATTTATTTTGCATTATTTTTAATATTATTTTAGAGTGATATTTATTTAGATTTGAATTAAAAAAAATTATAATTTTTTTATTTTAAAAAAATTATAATTAAATGAGCTAGTGAATCAATCCGTTTAATCCACTAACTCGTCATGGGTGGAACCGAGTTCAAATTTTTTCAACTCACTAATAAGTGAATCGGGTTGGATTGACTCACTAAGTGACCAATCTGTGATGGATCGAGCCGGATTACCCGTTTTGACGACTCTACTTAGGTTAATCTTAAAATATTCTACAAGCTTGTATTAGTTTAATACTGGGTTTAGATAATTCAGTTTTGATGATATTGTTCACATAATTAGAGGGAATTTAGTTGTCTCTTTCTTGCTGGTGCAACTTTGATGATTGGTTGGTAATAAGTTTATTGAAAAGTGCGGAATAATTTAACTATGAAAACATAAGACAAAATACATATTTTATACATTAATTTCTTTCAAAAACTAAAAATAAATGTAGCTTTTATATTATTATATTTTATTGCTAATTTTTTTAAGAAAATAAAAAATGAAAAAGTTAAATGAAACTTATTTATTTCAATTAAGTAATCCACTAACTATTTTTTTCAAAATAGGTGTCCAATGGAAATTATTTCGTCCTATAGTAAACATTTAATTGCTAAGGTATTCTTTTGCATCTGGTTTATTAATTAATGGTTTGGTTACTATTTGTTAATTTGGATTTAAAACATAATTTGAAATATAGAAAAGTATTCTGACTACATAATATAGACTATGGTTTTATACTATTTTTATCTCTATTGAGGATTTTCTCTTTTTGTTTTTGTCTCTCATCTTCTTCATCAAGGTATGCACATGTTTTTTTTCTTGTCTTTCTCTCACTCATTTAGTCTGTCTTTGGGATGTTTTGTCACTCTTCGTGGAAGTCTTCTCTTGCATCTTTCTCGTCAACTAGTGCGTCTTGCTCCCAGTTCCAAAGCACACTCAGTATCTCTTTTTCTCTCATTTTTTTCGCATGTCTCGGAACTTGCTCCTATAGCTATAAAAAAAGCATGAAAATTCATATTTAATGTTATAAAATACAAAAATAAAATAAAATTGAATAATACAGGTAAGTAAAATAAATTTATAAAATATAAAAAAATGGGAGAAAAATACTTTAAAATTAGAAAAAAAAAATGGTAAAATTTTAAAATCGTTGGGAACCCAAACCTCCTTCCAATGTTAAAAACATGATTTCGAACACTTTTCTAGTTCAGCTTATTTTTATCCAAGTTTCACAACAAAAATTTTTGAAGTTTTTATTTTCTCCACAAATCTTACCAAAACAAAATCTGTGAAAAAAACATACAACATACACATTCTACAAACAAATATACAATAATAGAAATTATTATACAAAAATTTGACTGAAAAATATTTTTTACATATTTTTAGTAAATTTTACAAAATCATTACTAGTAGTAAAAACTAAAAATTTTATTTTATCGGACACTTAGTTTTCCGTTAAACAATGTTAATTAATGTTGTTAAATCTTGATATAATTTTTTAGGTTGTTTAATAGAGTGTAGGAATTAATAAAATGAAAATATTTTTGTTTTCAACTACATTTTTTTCATCCAATTATAGCTTACTATGATTTTTTTAATATTTCATAAGCTTATAGGCTACTGGTTTTTCAGAAATAGTAACATACTGTGTATTATATTTTACGGTTTTTAACAGTAATTTATAACTCAATATTTTTTACTATGTATAGATATACTACAATTCATTAATAAATAATTTAATATAAAAAAAATAGTATCATATTTTATTCCTGCACTAGTGATATCATTTTCAAAAAAGAATATATATATATATATATATATATATATATATATATAAAACTTTATAATATAAAAAACTACCTCAATTCAAATTCATTTAAAAACTACGTATAACCATAGAAACTGGTAAATATCATTCACCACCACAAAAGACATCAACTTAAGAATAAATTTTTTCTACCTATATTTTAATACAAAGTTTCATAAACCATCATTGAAATTATAACTTGAAACAAGTTACATCAATTAACAACCCAATATTTTATTAAATTCCAACACATTCACTTATAAACTTATGAACTTGAAATTTAGTTAATTTTAAAATTTCATAATTGAAGAAAGAAAAACCCTGTACCAAATTCCCATATTACCATGCAACCTTTTTTTTATCAGACCAACTATGTAACAATAGTTGCTCAACATTCTAACTCATTCTTAAAAAAATACCTACTAGCTTAGATGGTACATGCACGAATATGAACATCCAATTCTAATTCAATAGTTAACACGAAATAATTTACTAACCTAAAAACAAATCGAACAATAAGAATTTACATAAGAAACAAGAAAAATTTAATCACTTTTTACAACTAACCGAACTAAAAATAGAATTCAAGCTCGAGAAAGATATTTAAAAGAGTTTTAGAATAAAAAAAACATTTTCTTTAATTTTAAAAAAAGTTATCTGTTACAACTAAGTTCTTTTATCGGTATAAAATTACATAATTAGATAATTATAAAATTATGGATTATAATTTAATAATTTTTATTTTATATTTTTTTAATTTTATAATTTCATTATTTAATATTTTTATAATTTCATAGTTGCATAATTTCATAATTTTTAATTTTATAGTTTTTTTATTATCTATTTTTATAATTTTATAACTTTATAACTTTATATTTGTTTGTTTTTATAATTAAATAACCTTATAATTTTGTATTCTAGTAAATTTACAATTAAATATTTTATTTATTTTTTATTTTATAATTTCATAATTTTAATTGAATTTAGAAACAATTTTCATTATCTACATTAAGAATGATTTTGTCTTTGTCCATACTCAATTAAAAAGTTTTAAAATTTTAAACACTATCACACAAAATTAATAAGGATTCAATTGAAATTTTTTAAATTCATTCCAAACTCAAAACATAGTTAAGTCTACATTTTTTAACAAATGTGCTTTACTAACAATTTTTTTTATTTAGAACCTAATGTTCTAAAAACATTTGCAATAAAATTGTTTAGTTTTTTAATAATGTTTTAAAATACACAGTAATTTAAATTTAAATTTTTATTATATAATTTAATTATGTGAAAATTAAAGCATAAATTTTTATTTTATGGTTTAACTATGTTAAAATTAATTCATCAAAGAACTAGATTGAACTGGCTCCGTCTCGTCTTATGGATAAATTTGATTTTAAAATATGATTTAATAAAAATTTTAAGTGTAAATTCACCCAACTTATTTATTGTGCATTCCCACATTATCATAAGAGATATGTAAATAATTACATAAATTTTTTAATTTTTTAATTGATTAGATAATTAATTGATTGCAGTTTTTTTAAAATTTTTTTTATGTAATGTATGGTTAAAAATTGTTATAAATATATATTATGTAGTCGACATTTAGATTTTTTTATTACAATGTTGCGGTTGTTGGCTGTTGAAAGATTTTTTTTATGAATTAGTTGTGCTGATCACCTGGATAGGGTTTATATTAACAAAAATCATCTTGATTACATGGCCACAATATCAGAAACTGCCAATTATCAAATCTGATTTCTGACAGCTAAATCTCAGCCCTTCCTGCCTTATCATACTACTCTTATCTTTCCCTCTATTTATCTTTTCTTGCATCTCTGGACTCAATCACCAATTTACTCTCATTTCCACCGTCTATCAACTTCTTTCACTCTTCCAACTTCCACACTAAATTTCAATTACTCATCCACTTCTACAGGTGAGTTTCTAGTTCTTCATTTATTCTCTCTTCTTTTTCCTTTCTCTTTTTCTTCACCATTTCTCTTTTTCCTGTCACAGCTTCAATGGCACCAAGATACAGTCGCTCAAAGGGCAAAGGAGAGAAGAAAAAGAAAGAAGAAAAGGGTAACAAATTCCTTAGCTCAATGCTTCTCAATGCTTATTCTTATTTACAGGCGTTTCAATAGGGATAAGAGGACTTCTTTGTTTAACCAGTATCATAATAGTACCAAATGTAGAAATTATGAAAATAAAAGTACAAAAGAGTTGCATTTATCATGATAACGCCAGATTGGCTGACTTAACAGTTTCTTCTTGCAATTCTGC
Source organism: Vigna umbellata (assembly GCF_029865625.1). Taxonomy (NCBI): domain Eukaryota; kingdom Viridiplantae; phylum Streptophyta; class Magnoliopsida; order Fabales; family Fabaceae; genus Vigna; species Vigna umbellata. The sequence continues at coordinate 61,598,974 of NC_142169.1, forward strand.
AGTTCTTCCTGTTGTAATGGATATCACTGTTAATCTGCCCGATGAAACACATGTTGTTCTCAAGGTTTGCTTATTTTATCTGTGAACAGATTATAACTTCTAATTAGTAATATGAGATGATTAATAAATTCAGTGTCTGCTTTCTGATATTTTTCATGTCCAGTAGTTTATTTTGGTATACTGTCTATTGGCAGCCACCTTCTGTCTCTTTTGTGACCACAGTAATGAACATGTTTTATAATGTTAGAAAGTAATCTTCAGGGTGAAAAGAGAATAGAACTAGCAAATAAATGAATCAGAGAATTAAGAGGAAGAAAAATGATTCTTAATCTTATCATAAATGTCCTACATATAGGGAAAGAATAAAGAATGAAAAGAAAGCTTAACAGAAAAAATAGAACTGGTACTGACTATATAAGAAACTAACTGATTTTAACAAAACTGGTTCTGATTTAACAGAGATGTATATCATCTAACATGCAACATCAATCTCGTTAGTGTTGAACTGGATACTTAATTTATTATTATAAACTCAAAAGCTTGATGAATTCTATGAGGAGCATCCAAGATTCTAAAGTCATTATTTCTATATACCTTCTTTGGATTTACTAGATGTATCCCACTTTCCATGAACATGTTAATTTGTGTCTGGAAGAAATAGAAGCGTGTGGTACTAAGTTATTATTTAGAGGATGACAAGGTTTACACAATGATTGAAGAAAAAAGAAGTTCTAACTGAAACCAAAATAACTTCTAGATAAGTCTTTTTCATGTAGCGTACAAGTAATTGATTTGAATATAAGATCTGAGATAGCTTTCACCACTTTATTGATTCTATTTCTTATGTTTCTGGTAAAAGTCTGTAAAATACTTGTTGGAAGGGACTGATTGTTTTTGTGAAACAGGGGATATCAATGGACAAAATAATTGATGTTCGTAGACTTTTATCAGTGAATACAGAGACTTGTTATATCACTAATTTTTCCCTATCTCATGAGGTAAATTTTGCACAATATTAATTATTTATTTTAAGCATTTCACTGTAGTAATCTGGACTCTGGAGCATTTATTTTCTTTCTTTACAAAAATAAATAATTAAATTGTTGCTAACATGAGTTCAATTAAGGTAATTGTTGATGAGAGAGTTTATTTGTGAATTATTAAAAAATATTAAAGTTATACAAGAAAGAGAATATACAGTAAATGATAATCTTATCTTAAACAATTTTATTTCATAATTTTATTTTCAACATTCTTTTATTTCCTTTTCTTTTTGTTATTTTTATCTAACATTACAAGCCGAAAATATAGATTAGATAGTAGATAAAATTACGAAACACCTCAGCATTACACTGATAAATTAAAAAATAATCAAGCCATGAAGAAGTTAGGTAAACCAAAATTAAGCTTGAATTATTGTTGTCTTTTGAGCTAGTTTAAGTTTTACAGCGTGTTTTGCTCATTTTTTAAATTAATTAAAACACCTTGATAATATGATTAATTACACAAATTGTCATATTAAAAATTATTAGATCCTCTAATTACTATTCTAAAATTAGGCTTATACATAAATCATTAAATTAATTATGTATTAAAATTAACTTATTATCATTAATTTAATATGCGCTCATTTTGTTGTAAAACTTTTTTAGTACTGTCCAATACAAAAATTTAAATTTATGATACACATAAATTAAACCTTTTAATTGTAAGGAATTTATTATTTTGTTTTTAGTACGAACTTTCATAAAGAAAGCAAAAAGAATCCTCCTAATTAGTATTACTGTGTTATCTTGGTCCTCTTTCTTTTATTCAAGTATTTTTGACGAATTATAGTTTCTATTTTTATTTTGTTGGAGTTGTAAGTATAATAATTTATTCTTTCTACAAACAACTTTTTATAAAAGAAAATAACGAAGATCACGGCTCTTTAATATATTTTTAGTATAAACAAAATAAAAAAATATTAGAGTAATTTGCTTTTTTGTTATATTTAAATATATCTTAACGAGGATATTTTTAAATAAAAGGTGAGAGGACCGTTATTGAAGGATACGGTGGACGTGTTTGCACTCAAGCCATGCGTCCTCACTTTAATCGAAGGTATTTTTTAAATTCATTTTACATTACCTATAGATTATTTTTAATTAATAAGAAATAAATTAATCAAAAACTGTACTAAAAACTGTACAACGGGGATCCCTTTTGCAGAGGATTATGACGAAGATAGAGCAGTGGCTCACGTCAGACGGCTACTGGACATCGTGGCCTGCACGACGAACTTCGGCCACTCGTCGGCGGCGAAGAATGTGAACTCTTACGCGCCGCCGCCCGCGGCGGTTTCCGTTGACGGAGATTGCGAGATAAGCCACTCGCGCCCTAGGCTCGGTAGCTTCTACGAGTTTTTCTCTCTTTCGCATCTCACTCATCCTTTCCAATGTACAATCCTTTCTCTTCCTTTTGAGTTTCTTTTCTTCGTTTCCTTGTCTAAAACTCCTGAGTTCGCGACAGATATAAAGAAAACAGTGAGACGACGAGTTCCGGAGATATTGGAGGCGGATCATCTCTTCTCCTTTGATGTAAATATATTTACACAATTGTAATTTTTGTTACTTTTTCGAGTGAGAATTGAGAAACAATGAAATCTCTTCGTTTATGCTTATTAGGTGAAGCTATGTAACGGGAAAGTAGTGCACGTTGAAGCTTGCAGAAATGGATTTTGCAGTGTTGGAAAGCAGCTCATATTTAGTCATAACCTTGTTGATTTGTTAACACGGCTTAGTAGAGCTTTTGCTACTGTTAGTTTTCATGCCTCTACATAAATGTTTACTTTGGATAGGGTTTAAGCTAGTTCTAACTTCGGTTAGTTTTACGAATTTCTTTTCTCAATTTCAGGCTTATGATGATCTATTAAAAGCATTTTCAGAACGTAACAAGGTACCGGACACCTTTTTTATTTTGTTTTTCTTGTTCACTATGCTTATTACTTACTATAACTAGTGCATGGAAGTACCGTAGAACAATTTAATATCTATTTTCATGTGCTTACTTGTGCTCTGTCACTTCCCGTTTCCTTTTGTCCCTTCAGTTTGGGAATCTCCCTTACGGCTTCAGAGCCAACACATGGCTTGTTCCTCCTGCAGTGGTGCAATCACCGTCAGTTTTCCCTCCCCTTCCCGTGGAGGATAAAAACTGGGGAGGAAATGGTGGCGGTCTAGGAAGGGATGGGAAATTTGATTTGATTCCTTGGGCCAAGGAGTTTTCATTTATTGCATTTATGCCTTGCAAGACAGCAGAAGAAAGGCAAATTCGTGATAGAAAAGCATTCCTTCTCCACACTTTATTTGTTGATGTTGCCATTTTGAGAGCTATTAAGGCTGTTAAACAGCTAATGGGAGAGTCCGATGTACACAGTTCTTCTACAGAAAATGGTATTCATTTCACCGAGAGAGTAGGTGACTTGAGTATCAGAGTCATGAAGGATGCGTCTGTCGCTAACTGCAAGGTTGATTCAAAAATTGATGGAGTTGAAACTACTGGAATAAATCAAAAGGATCTAATAGAGAGAAATCTACTGAAAGGAATTACTGCTGATGAGAATACTGCAGCCCATGTATGATAACTTTTACATAGAAAGAGTGGTTGTAGTTCCTTAAAGCTGTTTCTTTGCCATCATATAACTGATAAACACTCCACATTCTGCATGCAGGACATTACCACTTTAGGTGTTGTTGTTATAAGGTACTGTGGTTATTTGGTTTCCGTGAAAGTTGAGGGGGGAGAAAATGAAAATGTCAACTCTTCATCTTATCAAAGTATTGAATTGTTTGATCAGCCAGATGGTGGTGCCAATGCACTCAACATTAACAGGTACTCCTTCTAAACTCAAATATAGGTGAAAAAAAAACATACATAGTGAACCAAAAATATAAACAAATCTTAACTAATTTAACCCTATTTAATGATATCATCCCCAAAACCCCGGTTATTTTAGTGGGTTGTATTTTCACAGATTGGGAAAAAATCTTTTTTAAAATGAATTTAGTAAAATTTAATGATGTTAATTTTCTGAATTAGCATGAATTAGTTTTTTATTATTGGCTTATATATGAGCTTAGGGCAGTATTTTCTATCCATTGAATGTGGTAGTTTCACTACTTTACATTATGCTCGTGTGCTATAAACTATGCGCTCTCTCCAGTTTGTGTATTATGGTTTGTAATTTTATTAGCTGGACCTACAACACGAGTGAGAATTGTATTTATGAATAAGATCTAACCATGGTTTTGATGTTTTTTGTTAGATATAAGATTCTAACAATTGAATCTAATTCAGTGTTTTTATCCTGTGTCTATAAAGACTGACACAAATCAATAGAATGGTGTGCCTGACATTTTTCAAACACAGACCAGGACACTTGTCCATACACCTTGGACACATGTTGGACACCCATCTACTGTGTCACAACTTATTTATCTTTTTCTGGCTGGAGAACCTCCAAAACACAGGCTAAGAGAGCGAGCTGGCCTTGCTTTTGGCTAAACATTATCTTAAAAAATGATCATTATTTAAAAAGTCTTATATTATCAATGTTGGGAGACTCCATCTTTACTGATTGTTTTAATTTTAAGAGATATGATTCATCTTATTGTGGGATCTTTTTTGTAAAGATTGCATTGTGAAACAAACCTTTTTAGTTACTGTTGTATGAAAATTGTAAAGCCTAACAACTTTGTTTTCAGAAGGTAATATATATAAATATTGATTCTAATTAATTTAGACTTTTGTCTTATTAGTGTGTGTGTGTGTGTGTATATCTTATATTTTGGACATTAGTTGTGTCCTGTTGTTTGTGTTAGAGTTGGTGCTTCATAGTGTTGGATGTGTGATTGAAAAAGTTTCATTGTGGGGGTTTCTTTTGATGAAATTTGTAACCTTGATTTGGTTGTTTATTCTTCTATTTCTTTTTCTTCTGTATTTGGAGGAATTTTTATTCTTTATAATTTTCATTTTTGGAGCTACTCTTCAGTTAGCTTGTCTGTTTTTATTTTTTGGCTTTTGTTACATTTACAACTTTCTTTGGTTGATCCATTGATCTAATTCTTATTCATCAACCACTACAAGATCTTTGGGCCTTTAATTATTTTTCCTTTTTTGCAGTTTAAGACTACTTCTCAACTCAGCACAGTCAGAGAAGAATAGACCCAATCAGATGCAAATGCATGAGACTGAAGAGCTTGGAGTTTGTCAAGCTTTTGTGGAGAGGCTTATTAAAGAAAGCCTTTCTAAGCTTGAGGAAGAGGAACCTGGTGTGGACAATTTCATTAGATGGGAACTTGGAGCGTGCTGGATACAACATTTGCAAGACCACAATAGCGAAAAGGATAAAAAACCATTGTTGGATAAGGCTGAGAATGAAATGAAGGTTGAGGGGCTAGGGAAACCCTTCAAAGCCCTTAAGAATAATAAAAATAAATCTGATCGAAGTAGTGTGAAACTGGCATCTGAAAACTCCAAATCTCATGTGGCATGTGTTAATGGAGAGCCTGAAAGTGCTTTGGTGCCCTCAGTAGAATCCACACAAGAAACAGCAGCAGCAAAAAATGAGCTTTTGCTAAAGGGATTGCTATCTGAAGCAGCTTTTACTCGGTTAAAAGAATCAGGAACTGGACTTCACAGCAAGGTATTTTCTTCAATGTCTAACAAAGTATCTCTAAAATTTTCAGTATTTGAACTTAACTGTTACATTAAACATCTGACCTAAATTGATTTGTTTTATCATCAGTCCATGCAAGACCTCATTGACTTGTCTAAAAAATATTACATGGATGTTGCTCTCCCGAAGCTGGTAATGTTATGATTTTGTTTGCCTAGTTTCTGAAAAGGCATTCTAATTGATAAGATTATGAACATCCCCTTTCTAGCAGTAGTAGCAACTACAACAATAATAATAATTATATGCAATACAGGTTGCAGATTTTGGCTCGTTGGAACTCTCTCCCGTTGATGGTCGCACCTTAACTGATTTTATGCATACTAGGGGTCTACGTATGCATTCTCTTGGACATGTCGTTAGTGCTCTAAACTTGTTTTCTTACTGTGTAGTTGTAATAAATAGTTTCTGCATTTTTCATGTGGACCAAAAGCAGATCTCTTGTGGCCGTCTTTATGGTTGAATACTTTCTGCATTTTTCATAAGAACTTATAGTTTGTGAGTATTTGGTTAACATATTTCATGATATAATTACCACTCCAATTCTGAATATATGACTATGAAACGCACTTGGCCATCAGATTTCTTCAAAAATTATATCACTTCAAAAATTATGCAGACCCAAGTCCACAGACCTTCATGGATAATGGACTCTTTTTTTCTTAATCTGCATAATTATATTCAGTTTATAACACTTGGCGATCAGATTTCTTCACTATTATATAGGGGTGTGTATATAGACCCAGGCCCACCAACCTTCATGTATAATGGACTCTTTCTTTCTTAATCCATATGATTATATTCAATCTACCGGCCGGGTCTGTTAAATATGTTGGCTTTACAGGTTTAATCCATGTATTTGTGGACCAGTCCACGGATTTCAAACTTAGTGTTTTAGACAAAAAAGTTGAGTTTATTAAATTTCAATTTAGTTTTACAGATAGTAGTTTGATAGCTAAATTGCTAGATATTAGTCTGATAGATGATACTTTACAAAATGAAAAAAATTAAATAGTTTTTTTTATTAGTAGATTTTTTCATTTTTATGGATCACTATTTAGGCCTGTCGACTGGTCCAATTTATATTTGGGCTTTTGTGAATTAGATATGGACCCAGAAGAGAAGATTGAAATGGATTTATCCGGACCATTTAAAAAGAATGTTTTGTGAACTGGGTATTAACCAGGCCGGACCAGTCTGATTACTCACCCCTATTTGCTCATTCTTCTGACATCCAGATTTCTTCTCCCACTTATGTACTGCTTTAATTTCCACCCTTGTTATACTGTCTACCTCTACTCTTACCTCTATTCTTTTGGAGGTTTTATTTTCAAAGGCTAAAAGAAAAGAGGAAGGATATTGTGTCTTATGTTTAAATTTATATTGGCCTTTTCATGTTTCATGACGTTTGCCTCTTAATTTTCTTTTCATAGGTCAAGCTTTCCGAAAAACTATCACATGTACAATCACTTTGTATTCATGAGATGATAGTTCGAGCTTTCAAGCATATCCTGCGGGCAGTGATTGCAGTTGTTGACAAGGAAATAATGGCAGCATCCATTGCTGCTGCATTGAATTTGCTGCTTGGTGTTCCTGAAGATAGAGAGTCGGATAAATCATTCAAAATCCACCCTCTTGTATGGAAATGGCTAGAGGTGTTTCTGAAGAAACGATTTGATTGGGATCTTAGCAGCTTGAATTACAGTAATGTGAGGAAGTTTGTGATTTTGCGTGGCTTATGTCATAAGGTACTGGAAGTAGGCTATGGAATATGCAGTATCTGTTGCATTTTATTGCATAGCAATGGAGTCGTACATTTATGTCCTTTTCATATTTTCATTTAGTAGGACTCTTTGGCTGTATTTTATGATTCACTATGATAATTTCATGCTGAGCACGCAAGCTACTTAAGTAGTCTACTGATCATTCCACTTAGACTCCTTATAATACCGTAGTCACTATCAGATTACAGGTTTAATTTGTGATCATGAAATAAAGTGTATAGGTTGGCTGGATTTTCTACGGGTGCTGATCACTTTGAAGTTAAAATATCCTCTAATAATTATTTGCGTGTAAGGCAGGTTTGCACAATCGTAATGTGTTGGTGTCCACATTGTTTTAAACTTTTACCATTAGATTTCTCTCCAAACCATCCACTACTCTCTTTCAGATTCCCACGTCATATTAAGTATATTAAAATGTTAAAAGATGATTTTAAAAAATCAAAGTAATCTTTTTTTTCCAAAGAAAATGTCAAAAAGCCAGGCAGTGCATATCTTTGAAATTGCTTATAAGGATGTTCATGAATCATAATAGTTTCCCCATATGCATGTGTGTATATTGGTAATTAGGTACACTATGCACACATGTTCGGTCTTATACTAATCTATAGATTGTAGTTCTTATGGTTATCAATGGAAAATGACATTTAAGTTGTTTCTTAATTGACATTTTTTTTGCTGCTACCTTTCATGTTAGGTTGGCATTGAGCTTGTTCCAAGGGATCTTGATATGAATTCTTCAATTCCCTTCCAGAAATCTGACATTGTCAGCTTGGTCCCAGTTCACAAGGTAATAACATAGACAAGACCATTGTACGATGTCTTGTCTAATGGTTTGGAAATTTGCTGATTGATCCAAACTTTGTAAACTATACATCTTTTGCAGCAAGCAGCATGCTCATCTGCAGATGGCAGGCAGCTATTAGAGTCATCAAAAACAGCTTTAGACAAGGGAAAGCTCGAAGATGCTGTTACCTATGGAACAAAGGTATCTCTATCTTCAGTGGCCTTTGTCAGGAAATTCTATTAACCTCTGACAATTTACTTCGACAGTAAATGCCTTTTCTTATGATGACTGCTGTAATTTGTCGGTGACAGGCTCTTGCTAGACTTGTAGCTGTTTGTGGCCCCTATCATCGGATGACAGCAGGAGCATACAGCTTACTTGCTGTAGTCTTATATCACACTGGAGACTTCAATCAGGTCTTGTTTTTTGTCATTCTGTTTTGGTTTCGAGACATGTTGCATTAGAAAGCAAAGAAGCATATATAGCCTAGATATACAGTCAAAACAAATAACATTCAATCATTTTAGTTTGCAGTTTTTCACTGTGTTGACTATTGTTCAATGTTAAATATGTAATCTAAGTTTTTTTTTTTTTGTCTTTGAATTCAATTCCAATTCATTGAACTGTTTATTCCAACTACAGGCTACAATTTATCAACAAAAAGCTTTGGATATTAATGAAAGAGAGCTAGGTCTGGATCATCCAGATACTATGAAGAGTTATGGGGATCTTGCAGTTTTCTACTACAGACTTCAACATACAGAGTTAGCTCTGAAGTATGTTTTGTTCTTGCAGTGGTGATGCATAATTGTACACAGACATCTCATAATTAAAATTTCCCTTGGTTTTTCTTACCTTATATGACTAAACATTAATGTATTAATTCAAAATAATAATTTATCAGGTAACAGAAAAGACATTACGTAGACAGGACAGGAAAGGATGTGCTATCCATCTTTGGTGTACTGAAAAAATTATGAGGGAAAATAGATAGGAATGTATTACTTATAAACAATTAAATTGTTCTAGCCCTGGGTACAGAGCTGTTTGCAATAGGAAAATAGGGAAAAGACTAACAAGAAATGTCCAAGTGTTCAACAGGCCTTGTCTTCCAAGGCCCCAGTTCTGAAGTTCTAGCCCTTACCCCTCTCCATGATTTCCTACACTTAGATTCTTTCTCCACACAACCAACTCACATTCCTTCTCTACTCCAGATTGGCAGTTGGAAGGTGTACCACAACTCCCTCTCCTTACATATTACAGACACCTTAGTTAACTTGGCTTCAGGTTCTCATCACTACCTAGTTTGGCTGTCTAGTCTGATATTCTTAACAGAATAAGATTAATGATAACCAGTTTAAAATAGTGGCCATGTATTTAGAAAATTGAGTGCTAGCTCAATACTTATGATGATTTCTTTTATTTGTTTACTGATTTTGAATGTTAATACAGACATATAGACACCTTTTGCTTTGGCTTTGGTTCTCATTACTGCCTACTTGGGTTGTCTAGTCTGATGTTCTTCACAAAATAGGATTAATGATAACCAGTTTAAAATAGTTGGTGTGGATTTAGAATGTTCAATTTTTATGATGATTTATTAATTTGTTTACTGATTGCATCTGCAACTATTATCAACCAGGTATGTAAAGCGGGCATTATATCTTTTGCATCTAACGTGTGGTCCATCTCATCCAAACACTGCTGCAACATACATTAATGTGGCTATGATGGAGGAAGGGCTTGGTAATGTAAATGTGGCTCTTAGGTATCTTCACAAAGCTCTAAAGTGCAACCAAAGATTACTTGGTCCAGATCATATTCAGGTTTTATGTTCATTTTATTTCTTGCCTTTGCCAAGTTTGTTTAATTTTTTGAGATCCTTGATGTAAAATGTAATATTTGAATTCTTGGATGAATTGATAAAACGTGCATTCTAAAAGGTGCATTCTATTAATGAGGATAAAACTTAGAAATTATAAAACAAAATCTGTACAGCAATTAGTTCCACTAATATAAATTCATCTGAAATTCCAAAATAATGAGTTCACAACTCTTTGTTTTAATCTGTATATTCTTGGAATTTTAATTCTGTGTAGACTGCTGCAAGTTATCATGCAATAGCAATAGCACTCTCATTGATGGAAGCGTATCCTTTGAGTGTACAGCATGAGCAAACAACACTGCAAATTCTGCGGGCAAAACTTGGTCCAGATGACTTGCGGACCCAGGTATAAATAACAAAAGTACCCAGTAATTCAGAAGAAGAGGAAATAACAATAATTCACAACTTTGAAGTTGGTAGGGTGATCTGGCGAACTTGTATATGTATTGGATAACCACCTTAAACAGAACTAGGTTTGAGCAGTTCTCAATTTACAAGTATGCTTTGTAGACCTGGGTTAGACCATAAGTCCATATTTTAAGAGTTTGAGTAGTTTGTATCACAATTAAAATATTTGTATTTATCATTCTCATTAAACTAATAGTTCATTTAGTAAGTTCCCATTACTGGTCTTACAATGAATTAGTACAGTTTTCCATAATCCAAAGTTTTTTGATAAAATGTGCAGGATGCTGCTGCTTGGCTTGAGTATTTTGAGTCCAAGGCTATAGAACAACAAGAAGCTGCACGGAATGGTACTCAAAAGCCAGATACATCTATTGCTAGCAAGGGCCATCTAAGGTATAATAAAATTGCCTGGGATGTATGGATCGGGTACTTTTATAGCATTACTCGTGCACAGTTGTAATTTAATCAAGTACTAGTAGCTGTTACTTGTGCATAGGTGTCTTTTAATAAACCTCACAGGTAACGATGAAAATAGGTAAGTTGGCTATCGAGGGCCAGTGGCCCAGCCCCCATTATGCCAAGTCCAGAACTGCTAACTAAAGAAGTTAGGCCAACACTTTTTTAAATTTCTATTTAGTTAAAATGTCAGGGTTTTGACCATTTCAAAAGCTGTTTGTGCCAAATAGAATGATCTTATTAAGTAAATATAAGTATTATAATAATAATATTATTGTTATTATTATAGCATTTAACTTTTACTGTAATCTTTCTACATAATATACATTTTATTCAATTTAGAGACTCAGGCATGTTGACCCACCAAACATAGGTCCATAAACCTATTTAGAAGTAGGTTTGTGGGCCTGTAAAATAGATTTTCTACATAGACTTTTTAAGGATTTTCTTCTTGCACCCCCAGAATTTCTAACTGTATCCCTATAAATTTAAAATAACCATATGAAATGCATTCCAGAACAAGCTTTCTGGAATTTTCAGAGCAAAATTTCCAGACCATATGAAATGCTTTCCAGAACAAGCTTTTTGGAACATATGAGATGCTTTCAGGAAGAAAAAGGCCTTTTTGATAGACTTGTAGGTCAGATTAGGCTTGAATCCTCCGAGAAAGGCCTATGTTAAGTAATAGGCCAAGCTTGGACCTTAGATCTGGAAGTGGTCAGGCCTATTAAGGGCAACCATTTTCACTCCTACTTATGGGAGAATTTCTGTTAAGTTTTGGTTTGGAGATTATAATATGCAATTTTATTGGAAATTATTTGATATTTCTAATGACTATTGATACAAACTTTTGTTGTTCTCTTGGTCGAGACTGTCTTCATTTTACAATGCTTTGAATCATCGGCAACATGTTCATTTTAATTGTATGAAATTCCAATTCTGAAATGTATGGATAATTAGATTGATATAGAACATGATATGGGCATGAACACTGCAACAGAGCAAAATTTTGAAGGGTTTCAGGTGTTTATTGAAGTTTGGGGTATCAGATTCCAGTGTATGTCTAGCACAAACATGATTATTTTTTTTAAATGTTTATTGGTAGTGTGTCAAAACTTCCCATTAACCTCTTCAAATTTGGAATCTGACATATGTTGTATATCTATCATACATTCAAACATAAAATTTTACCCCGACTCATTATATTTCCATGGAATTTGTCAGTGTGTCAGATTTGCTTGACTACATTAATCCAAGTCATGATCCCAAAGGGAGAGATATTGCACTAAGAAAAAGAAGCCAGATAGCTAAGGTATGATGCAGATTTACCGATCTTGATATTTTTAACCTTTAAGTTTGAGATTTTGATTAGAAGTATACAGAACAGTTTTCTGATTTCTGATTGTTACTTATATACATTTTCCGATATTGCTAAAATGTTTGCATAGGTTACTTTCTTAACACCGTTGTACAATGTGTTAATTGAAAAAACATGGAATAAACTTCAGGACTAATTTGGTCAATAGTTAGAAGAAAACTGCATTGAAGGAATCAGATACCTAATAGAGCCTCTCTTTTTTTCCCCTTTAATGTTGAACTGTGACTGCATGGGCCATGAAGTAACAGTTTTTACTTAATGAAAATATTTTAAATTGTTGCGGTACCTGCCTACTTGTGGTGTTTCTTGTACGTATTTTCATAATATTAATTTCACAAAGAAATATTTAGCAGATGAGGATGGAATCCTGCCAGAACATTGGCTCAGCAAGTTCTGATGAGTCTTGGAAAGAAACTCCAAGAGAGACTTCAGATGAAGTAATACTCATACCTGGAGCAGGTGTTGATGTAGATACTGATCTGGAGACCAACTCAGCACCTGATTCAGAACAGCCCATTTTAGAAAAGACCTTGGATGAAAAACAAGTTTCTGTTGAAATCTTGTCTGAAGCACATGCTGATGGTGAGGATGGATGGCAACCAGTTCAACGGCCAAGATCATCTGGTTCATATGGCCAGCGGCTGAAGCAAAGACGAGCAACAATTGGTAAAGTTTATTATCAGAAAAAGAAAATGGAATCTGGCATAGACTATACCTATGGGAAGAGTAGTGAACAGAACAATAGATGTTATATTCTGAAGAAGAGAACAATATCTCATGGGGTTTATGCTGATGATCATACTGTAAACATATCCCAAGGAAGTAAATTTGGAAGGAAAGTGGTCAAAGCTGCTACATACAGGGTGAAGTCCATGTCTGCATCTGATAAGACTACTGTAAAGGATTCATCAGAAATTGGTGATAAACTAATCAGTTCTTACTCACAAGTTGGTTCACTTTCAGCATCAAATGATAATAGTACTCTTAAGACTTCTATAATTAGTATTGGGAAATCTCCTTCATACAAAGAAGTGGCAGTGGCTCCTCCTGGGACAATTTCCAAGTTGCAAGTCTATAATCCTCAAAGTAATATTCCTGTTTTGGGGGTGGTAAAACATGAAGAGGAAGATTTTAAAATTCATGCAAATTCTGAACCAACCCTGGATGAGGAAAAAAATACATTAAAAGAGAAGGACAAAAGTTCTGTGTCAGATTCTTTGGATTCAAATCATACTGATGATCCTGAGAGGAAACAAACACAGTTTACTGATTCTGTTCAAGAAAAATTGGAGAGTGCTGAAGGGGTTGATTCTGTGGATGTTGAGGTTCATGAAGCAGTTGATAATATCATAATGATTGATGCAGTGGAGGATCTTCTGGATTCTCATAAACTTAACGTTGACACTAGCAACTCTGACTGTTTTGAACTCCCTAATCATACTACTACCATCTCACAAGAAGGTGAAGATTTAAGAGTCAGTGTTTCTCCATCAAGTCAGGGTGATTCCCAGGGTATTCCATATAAGAAGTTATCTGCATCTGCAGCTCCATTCAATCCGGCACTAGGCATTGCACGAGCTGCACCAGTTCCTTCTGTTCCTGGTGCTGTTCCGCCAATTGGGCCCTGGCCAGTAAATATGAATGTTCACCATGGACCTGCTACCATGTTACCCGCAGTTACCCAAATGTGTTCCTCTCCTCACCATGCATACCCATCACCTCCACCTACACCAAACATGATACAACCATTGCCATTCATGTATCCTCCTTATACTCAGCCTCAATCAATACCATCCAACAATTTTCCAGTTACTAGCAGCGCATTTCATGTCAATCAGTTCGCATGGCAATATAATATGAACTCAACTGTATCTAATTTTGGTCCCAATGCAGTATGGCCTGGTTGTCATGCGGTGGAATTTCCTCCTCTGGCACCTAGCATCAAACCAATTCCTGATCCCATTTTGGAGCCACAAAAACAGCGTCATGTTTCAAAAAGTTCAAGCTCCGCTTTTGTTCTGCCGGAGGGCTTTACTAATGATGGTGGATACAAGAAAGAGGGGCAACCTTTAGAATCAGAGACTGGCGAGGATGAAGTGGGTAGAGTTCACGCAGAAAGTGTGAAAGAAAATGGGAATCCTAATTTTCATGGGTTTGAAAATGCTGGGGACAAACCCAATAATGACATTGGCTTGAATAAGATCAGCAGAAATGAAAAGAACATAGATGGTGAGAAAACGTTCAGTATTTTGATTAGGGGAAGAAGAAACCGGAAGCAGACACTAAGAATGCCAATAAGTTTGCTAACTAGACCCAGTAGCTCACAGTCATTCAAGGTTACTTATAACCGCGTTGTCAGAGGAAGTGATGTACCCAAGTCCATCAACTTGTCTTCTTGAATAGATTGTACAGCTACTGCTTAACCCAAAGTCTCTTTGTTGTTACTAATAAACTATAGCAGAATTACTGCCAATAAAGGAGAGATATCTCACAATTTCATGTGCAAAAGGAGATGTGGTTTTCGATCATTTATGGAACTCAATCACAATTTCCTTGCAGCTAACTATGTATCTACCTTGCCAAGGGAAGTTTCTGTGAGTATTCTACTTTTCTGCAGAAATTTAACTTCTGGAAAAGTTAATACACAATGTTGTATAATTTATTCATTCTGTCCATTGCCCCAAACAACACGTCCTCTAAAAACAATGCATCATTTATTGTTTGAAGAAAATATAGTTGCACCAGTGAAGCTTCTTACGTCATGGAACTAGATTTGACCTTGACTGAAAGATCAGGAGGGTTATTTTTCTACCAAAAGCTGGAGCTATTTTATTGATTCCGTTGTCCCAGCTAGTCGCAGCTTATCATCTAGAATCACTAGGGTGCATTATTTGATTATTAGTTGGGACATGGAAATGTTCTTGTGAATCAAAATCTTATTGGAGTTGCTGCAAACAGCAGCCAATAGTTATCTTTGTTCAGCATGCAGGGTCATCGCTATCAGTTGTGGGGTCGCAGAGGCACCTTGACGGTGGAAAACATTTTTCAATATCTAGTTAGGCAATTTTGGCATGCTGAATTACAGGATTATAGATCGTGTCTAATTTTCCTTTTGTTACATCATTGGCAATAGTTTTGTTAATTAATTTGGTTCTTTTGTATATACTTTGGAATAATTTCCCGTGTATTGGTGGTTCTCTTTTTCTGTTTGACTTGATATCTTTTTTGGTTACATTTGGAATCTTGTGAAAGTTCTATCAATGAAAGATCATTGTTTGATACAATTGAGTAGAAGTATGAACTATATCTGACTACAATTTTTGTGCGCGCGTGAGCAGATTTCTTTTGATCTACATGCACTTTATCATGTACAGTTAGAAACAATTAGCTACATTATTTGTAATTCAGTTAAAGTATAACAAGAAAAATAAGGTATACTAAAATGTATTTAATGGAATAACAGAATAAACAAGCTGCGGCAGCAACATTTATTTTGATTAACATCTATTAATTTTTTTCTTACTGAAAAAGGGAAGAAAACATTAAATTATTTGAACCCTTCTAACTGGTGTAAATACACAGGTTAAGGAATCAATATATTGATTAGCCTTTTCCTTCAATTTTACAAAAAAAAGGGGTGATGAATAATACTTAGTTGGGATTGAGTTTTGTATAGGGAACAAGTAGTCCTATTATATACGATAATGTTCCATGGACATCCTAACAAATGTCTACACCTGGAGAGAAAAAGAATAGAATAGAAACAGATATGGTAGATGAGCGATATGATATGATAAAAGAGGTATGAATCGAGTTTTTAAAAAATATTAATCTATCAATTTTAGGGTCATTTATAGCGAGTTATTTATTGCCAGGGTGTCAATTTCTAATTTTCCTGCCAATCCATTGTTGATTTTTTAGGCGCTGGGACTTCAGCAAACCCCTATTCCTGCCTGTTAGAAGAACAGATTGCAAACTCGTGTTCTTGGAAAATCGACGGCTTGAAGGTTTCCTATTTCTAACAAAAGCGATACCTGTGCTACGGAACTATGTCCTCATTTAATCAAAAGATGATCATTCACCAAACTCCGATCCTTAAATTTCAACACATTTTCACAGATAATAACAGAATATAAATGTAAACGTGGGCATCATACTCCTGATCATGAAGACCCAATTAAGAAGCAAAAAAGGTTCGATCTCAAGTAACAGGTTCAGTTGAGGAAGAAGACAAACGTTAGATTGTCCATCTTGGCAAACGTCTAGGTGGCTAAAATATCTATCTACACCAAGAAAGCTCCACATCTCAGTTCACATGTAGTAGGGTGAATGAGGTTTAGTCTGATGTGGCTGAATGTGACAATTGACACAACTTGTACAAGTGCAAACAAAACTGGGAGCAAACACATTCACCCTGCTTCAAGAAAGTATCACGCATAAAAGATAAGCTACAACTGATAAGCTGGCTCTTCAGCATAAATTTCAGTAAACTGATGAAGTAGTATGAAACAAGGGAAAAGGGCACGTACCTTTAGCAAGATTGGTTGGAAAGGTTGCTTCTCCAACTGGGTCCATTTGGAAAGTGTGAGGAAGAGAACGGTTTTTTGACCTTTTCAAATACGCCAATACTTCGAGAACGATAACTGCCACAAGTATAATGCTAACAAGGAATCCATAGCTTATCTTCCAATCATTCCCTGCACCCGCAGCTCGCATCCCTAACACTATATTCAAGGCTGCAAAGAAAAGCGCCATTCTTCCAAACCAACTGTGATACAAATTCCAAATGTTTCTAAACTTGGAATCCTTGTCTGGCCTCAAGAAAAATGCCAATATCTGAACCCACAGCTTAAAATGTTAGTTCAATTTGTACATTAGATGGAAATCATATATCTCAAGCATCAAGCTAAATATTATGCAAGTCAAAAATTAGAGCACTCTCTCTGTCTCTCTGCATAAGACTTAACTAATTTAAGTTCTTTCCTAATTAATAGACATTTAAAAATATTGTTAATTTAGTTAAGGGTTTCATAGTAATAGGTAGAGGACTGAACATTGGGTGTGATAGACGATATGAGTCAGTGGCAGACCTGAAGAATACTTAAGACAAGAACAAATATGCCTATGCCTCTGTGAGCTGGTATGTGAACATGCACACTTCTATAGAGTTGTAATCCAAGAAGGACTGTGGCAAGACCAAACGCAAATCCCACGAATTGAATGACTGAATGGAGATAAAACCATAGGGGATCCTTGTGCCTGAAGTACCTAGCAATAATTGCCCCCACAGGCAGGATTAGGCCCCACCCTAATACACCCACTATTCCATGGCTCTTTCTTATCTGAATCAACCAATTGGATACCGGGCCCGTAGAACCTGCCATAACAATTATCATTGTCAAATTTCTTTTCTGGAAATTTTCTATCATACAGTATACGCTACGCAAGTTACATCACGTCATATGAAAAAGAGATCTGAATAAACCCTGATTCCAGTTTATGAATGTTGTCCACTTTGGATCCTAATGGTAGAATTTTAGGGTGAAAAAAATGGACTTGTTAAAATCAATTGAAGTGATTTATGAACCGGGCTTTGTTCAAATGCTTATGCAACAATATAGAATAATTAATTATGAAGTAAAGTGGCACGTCTGGTTTTGCATACCTGAAGAAAAATCGAATATAACCGCTGTTTTGTCTTCATGTTTTGATAGATGATGGTTCAGTGGACGTTTAGTACTGAAAGCCAATAAAATCGGTTGCTTCCCAAATGGAGTTGTCGCTTGTAGCTGAAACGCTACGTAAATTTCAGCTCCATTTGTTGCCACTGCAGCTGGTACATTATTCAGAGGCAGTTCACCTTTGTCTACAATTACTTCTGATTGCCTTCTACCCCTTAGATAAAATTGCTTGACTTTTGCATGACCATGTTTGTTAACCCATCCTACCATCGCACTGGAACCAGCCATCATGCCATCCCTTGAAAATCCAATTCCCACCCATCCCACTGTGTAGGGAGCAGATAATATGATAGTTGTTGTATCACCTGTCTTGGTGTACTGCAACGCAAATTAAAGGCAAATGAACAATCATGACATTCAAATTATAAGAAATCAATAATTTGAATGAGCAAAGAACAGATCATAGCATACAAGTTTCAACAACTGTACGGTTTCTTAAGATAAAAAGAGTAAGTAAATGAGTAGATCCTACAACCAAGCATTAGAATTCTAGTTCAGCTTGAACTTACCCTTAATTCGTATGAATGCCAAACAGGTTTGCAAATGGTAGAGGATATATTCTGATACGGTGGAGGGAGGAAAATCTGATAATTTGTGTTCTTGCAGTCACCTTCTGATACAATACTGTTACTTCCAGTGTCATCAGCTAACGTTACGATCTTGAAGTACAAAACGAAATTGAGAATACACATTCCGACAATAGAACGCCATATCTGAGTCCAAGATCTTAGCTTTGCCATTCATAGACTGGATCCAAGGCTACAACAATTGTGGTTACAAGGTAAAAAATAAGAGAGGAAATATGAATATGAGGGTCTAACAAGACAGTTGAGAGGTGTTAGTCTCTTGCGTTTGAAGGTTGGAATGTGGTTGTTGGCTTGGTGGGTGGGGATAGTAGTTGGTACCGAGAGGTAATCATCACCCCCTTCTATTCTTGAGAACACTACGTTCAACTGCATTCTTTGATAGGATTGGAGCTTTTTACTCGCATTTCTATGAACAGTGGTAACTATACTCATATATATTCTAAATTTCAAATTTCTATACAACTTAACTTTTGTATAGTTATCTTATCCGGGGAAGATGGAGGCAAGGCTTTGCTTCAGAAACAAGATAAAACAGAAAAAGGTTAACACTATTTAGCAAAATAACAAGTAAAAGGAATTAAAATGCTGAAGAAAGTTACCAAATAGCTCAAAAAGATCTGTTGTGCTGCCCATTGGTGAAGCAACTTGAAACTGGCCAAATTTGATGTAGATTGATAAACCTATTCTTGACTTTTAGAATGGGGAATGGATCATTGGTTTTTACTACGATACGAGGGATGTAAAGACATATTTACATTCGGACATGGGTTGTCGTCCTTATTTGCAATGTTGATTCCACAACATGTCAATCTGGGGAACCCAGAAAATATGCTCCTCACCACTTTCCTCGTCAAACTTGGCAACCCACTTACTCTTACCCATTTTTCTGCTACTACCGTCTCTGACCCCAGCCCTCTAATCAGTTTCATCATTCTTGGAAACATAGTTACTTCCATACATACCTTTACCTATACGATGCTTTAGAGATCTAACTGCTACTTTCTCATCCTTCCTTTTTACATATACCCCCAACCCTTTTGTTTTCTCAACCAAATTTCTTGCCACCACTACAGATCTCATAGTGTTGAGATTTAGCAAATTGAACAACCTTGCATAGTTTTCATCTTTGCAATCAACTAAAGAGAAATCAAATTTTCATAATATGGCAAAGTTTGATGGATCTTCAGTTCTAGATTCTACTTGGTCCTTTAGACCCCACTTCCTAATAACTTATTTTGACTATACAAAAAGGAACATGATGGAAAGGTGAATACAAGTCGAAGGAAATCAAGGTAAGCCATTGTAGTACATGTTGCGGATCATTCCATGACGAATGCTAATCAAGATGATCAACAAACTGAAAATCTAGACAGATTATTTTATAGCAAACTTTGAAGTAATTAGCAAGGGATGCAAGGGAAGGTAATGCAAAAGTCAGAAATAGATGTTTGTTTTGGGGTCGAACTCCTGATATTGTCTTGCATCATGTAACCAGTTGCTGAACTTGTTTTATGTGTTTTCTTTCTCCAACGTTTGACGTTTGTTAAGAACGGGATTACGCATAAACCGTAGTCAACACTGGGCAGGGCCTAACACGGGGGATTTTCTTCCATTCTCATGCTAAAATTTGTTACCATTACATATATAAGCATCACACTCTTCATGTCAGTAGAATCAGTTTGACTTGTGAAATTTGAGCTTCTCCCATTCCCTATAAATAAATCCTCAAATACTTCTTTGGGAAATAACTTTAAGTATAATTTTAATAAATTAAGTTTAAATTTGAATTAATTTTTCTGGAGTGAACTCCTCTGAAGTGCTTATTGCATGTGCAGAAATATTAATATTATTATATTAATAAATAATTTAGAGTATGACTCCTCGTTTAAACTGTCAATTGATAATATATATATATATATATATATATATATATATATATATATAATTCAAATTAGAAACAAAATCATAAAAGTATTGTATTCCCATCCCAGAAAGACAATTTGTACAACAATTCAAACCTTCATAAAAGTAAAGTTTTATAAAACAAATTCAAAATTTATTAATGTAAAATTCATAGGGGATGTAGCTCATATGGTAGAGCGCTCGCTTTGCATGCGAGAGGCACAGGGTTCGATTCCCTGCATCTCCATTTTATTCTTGTTTTCTAAATTTGTTGTATTTTAATAATAAAAAATTAATTCAAATAACCAACATAATAGTGATTTTCAGAATAAATCTTGCAATATAGGTAATTAATTCATCTTCTTGCAATATAGTGATTTTCATTGCTTTTTGTGGAAGAATTATATTTTAGGGCTCTTTTCCTGAGTACATTTTAGCTAACATTATTTGAACCTGCATGAATAACTTAAAACAGATTTCATCTATATTAAATATAAACAAAAAGTCTTCTTAAATATAAACAATCTTTAGCTGAGTAATCGATATGTAATATTATTATTGAAAAAATACTCACTTAAATCTGACATCATTCTAAAGATCAAGTATTATATAATTTTTTTTATTTTGTGAAACACTAACTTCTAAAAATTAGATTTTTTTTTACTCTCATTTGAGAAGACAGCATCATTATGGACATTTACTATTAACATACCATAATCATGTTATAAATGTTTTTTTTCAAATAATAATAAGGAAACTTTATCAGTAGAGACTGGACGCTAAATAGGCCGGATGTCCGCGTAAACACAATGGATCAAACACGCTATCCTTCTGCTACCATCACGAAGGGTCGGGTGCGGTAAGCCGGACGTCCGTATGTCCGCAATCACGCCCGTACGTCCACGACCACGTCCGTACGTCCACGACCATGCAACCTTGCCGCTTGCCATCCGGATGAGCAGTAGCTCGCACGAAGCCGGCCAACAATACCACCAGCTATTCGGACTATCTATATGGGCCGGCCGGTCGAAAGACCAAACCCCCGGTCGAAAGACCAAACTTCGGGAGGCCGACCGGCCGGCCACGTCGCTAATTAACCAGGTTTAAGGTAAGTTGAGGTTAAAAGCTATTGGGCTGAATTTGGGCCGTGATTAACTTTTCACTAATCTCAAGCCCATAGCGAAAACTATAAATACAGATACAGGGTGAGTGGTAGATAGATTGTATTTAGTGCGCATTTATTATTGTTCGATAGAGAAATCCATTGCTCTCGAACTGACTTTGGCATTGGAGAATCTTTCGCAGGTCTCCCACCCGAAATTGAGGAGCGAGGACGGAGGGCCGGACATACAGAGTACGAGCAGAGAAGGACGTGGAGACATTGGACGATGCAGCCCTCCACATCCAAAACAGAAACTAATTTTACTAGTCAAGGTATTTAGAATTTATCATTTCATAAAATAAAAAATATATATATAATATCTGATCATATAATTAGGATGACGCTGAAATTTAAATATAAATATTTTTTAAACTAATAATATAACATATCGGTTACTCAGGTAAAATTGTTTATATTTAAAAAGATTTTTGTTTATATTTAAATACAGATCAAATATGTTTTAAACTGTTCATGCAAGATTTCAAATAATGTTTGGAACAATTTTTACAAACTTATCTCACAATTCATGCGAGAAAAACTCATTGAGTCATGGTATGTTAGTAGTCATATGAAAGGTTAACATAAGAACATGTTTTCCATAACTCTTACGAGTTGCAACTATGTGATTGGTGTAAGAATAATTGGACGAAGTTGTCCATTGACATGTAGATATTTCATTGGGTGGTTTGTGCCGTCGGAGGTTACCAATTCCTGAAGAATTAAGAAACCACAAGTAATCTCTAGTTCCTCTTGGAAAGTCAACTACTGCTTCATGGTGGTCAATACATGTAGCTAAAAAACATGTTTTTTTTTCTTTTGCTTTGGTATCTTATTACCCGAACAATCTGACACAAGTTGTTCCTTACTTTTGGAATATGATTTATCTTATTTAATTAATTTATTATGTTTTATTTACTTAATTTATTATGTTTTTTAAGATTATTATAAAGAAAATAATCCTTTTAAGAAGTTAAGATAGTTGTATATCTGAGTTAAAGCTTAATGTAGCATTAGTTATCAGGAAAGGAATATACCAAATTTGTCCACTGAATAAATCATAGGAGCTGGAGATGAAAAGAAAGACAAAAGGGTACCCTACACTGAAGGCTTTCTTATCCCCCTGAAAACGCATTTTTCAAGTTTCCTCCGATGCTGTTCCTGCAAACATGATGAACAAGAACCAATATGTTTTCCTCTTTCCTTCCATAACTCTCTGCAATGCTGACTGAACTGTCAAATCACACAAACTCCAACCCATGGACTCTCTCTTTTCTCTAACACCCACACGCCCACCATTCCATTGCACTCGTCCCTTCACCTCCCTCACTCTCTTCGCGCCCCGTCCACACACAAAACTTCCTCAAACTGTAAAAAAGGTCAGTGCTTTGCAGCCCCGTAACAGCGGCCACGGTTGCTTGCAGAACGGAGGGTTGGGCGTGGCTCTGCTCAGCAGCGTCACCGCCAACGCCAAGCTTCGGATTAGTCCCTTCGTCGCCACGTTGGCGGCAAACCCCACCTTTGTTTCGGGGCTGCTAGCGTGGCTCATAGCGCAGTCCGTTAAGGTGTTGCTCAATTTCTTCTTCGACAGGAAATGGGATTTCAGGCTCCTCTTTGCGTCCGGGGGAATGCCCTCTTCGCACTCTGCCCTCTGCACCGCCCTCACCACCTCCGTCGCTATCTGCCACGGCGTCGCTGATTCCCTCTTTCCGGTGTGTTTGGGGTTCAGTCTTATTGTCATGTATGATGCTATTGGCGTTAGGAGACATGCCGGCATGCAAGCTCAGGTAACTGCCTCCGACAATTCCTGTTTGATAACTATTTAGTTAGCCTTTTGGGTCTGCTGATTCCTGTTCTCAAGGACTGCATAAGAACTCACTTGTTTAATAAGGTTAAAACGAGAAATTTTTGTTACAAATTTGTTTAGGCATAAGATAAGTCTTTTCTCTTCTATAAGTATTTATAAAAATGTCTATATCAAACAAGCATTAGCTATTTTAGTATGTTGATAGTTTTAAGCATCTGTAGATTTTCTTTGAGAACTGAATGGGTGGGGCTGTCTCGCAATGTGTTTGGTTGAAGAATAATGATTGGATTGTGCTGAATTGGTGTTTTAAGTTTTTGGTATTTTATCAGTACAAACAAAAGTAAAAAATGTATCTCTTGGCCACTGAAAGAGGTTTAGACATTAACATGAATATCGATTTCCCAAGTGGCGATTGTTTATCACTGGGAATGTTGGTTAGTAATTTATGGAACTGTTTTTCACTGTTCAGAAAAGGAAAGAAAACATTCAGAATGGGAATGAAACTGGAAGTTATTTGTAGCATCATACGAGAGCTTCCAATTCTCCTGCAGGAATGAAAACAAAGTAATGGAGGATGAAAATGATAGGTTCCCAAGTTGACATTTTCTGGAATAGCTTTACAAAGCTAGAAACAAATTCAGTTTTTGGAACATGATTGAATTACTACGAATAAGGGGGGGGAGCAAAGAGAGACGACAAAATAACACTACATAGTACTGAAATTTATTGCTTGTTCGGTGGCCCATCTGCCAGCGGTAGCCTCACATCAATTCAGAGGCAGAGAATACTGAATTGCTGTTGGCAAATTGATGTGAACTTGAGATAAAATGTGAGTTATTATCAAAACACATACTTAGAGACCCACTTCAAACTACGAAGATTGATGCCATACTCGATTATATTAAGCGTCCCAACCCAATACATGGCAGTATTGGCCCTTGCTTATAAACAACGGCCAAAGTCACATTCGATTTTCCCCAGCTTGATTATTCATAGTGCAGACAAACACTTTGGCACCTTCCACAGCGCATCTTTGGTCCTCAGATGTGATTCAGGAAGGACCAAATTAGCAAACACCTATCCAAACACAAACTTAGTGGCTTCAAATGTATATATATTATGTTCACGTCAGAGCCATTATCCTTTAGTGTACCTATATTTTCTGTCGAAATGGAACTTTAATTTTAAGGGCTGAAAGAATTGCTTATGGATTTAGGAATATTTGGTTTGCTGCTATCTTGGACTCTTGGTGAATGTTAACATGAAGTTTTAGAGGATTTTGTAAGCCCAAAACTAAGCTTAGATCACTGCAATCTAGCTAGGTTTTGTTATGCCACCAAAAATAGTTGATTCTCCATTAATGTTTGCTCTTCCAAGTTGTACGCTGTTGACTTTTTAAGTGTGGCATTATATTGCTATTTACTATTTTTACCTGAATTGCAAACGAGCTAAAAGAATGGTATCATGTTGGTATTTATATGCAAATTTCCACTTGTACACCTTGGCAATATTGTCAAATTCAAGACTTGTTGTGTAAAGTCGTCAAGTCTCACGAACTTGACATTTTGTAAGAGTTTATTTTATATAAAAAAAATATTAAAAGAATTTTGCATGCCAAACATTAATGGAGAATCAATATTAGAATCATGATTTTGTGCTATTGCCTGTGCAAATTTACCCAAGTTTACACAAAAACAATTTTGCATGCCAGTTGGATAGGTGTGAACTCATCCACTCGTATGATTTTACAGGTTTGAAATCCATACTCCCAAGTCATCAATTATCATATATGCATCTTTTGTCATTTGCATTCCATATTTGTTCTATGACAATCAGCTATTGTATTTTAAGAATTCCTTGTTGAAGTTCATTGAAAATGGCAAAGATCTAGAAGACATCACTTGTTCATTTTTGAGTCAGCATACTCCAATGTGTTTTTATCGCTATTGTTCGTCAATTTAGAAGGATATCTATTACTTAAGTGGAGAACTATGTTCTCATTGTTCATTATCTATGTAGTAATTTGATCGTGTTTACCTTATGCTTTGGAAGAAAATCTTTGACCAGAAAATTGGGTGGATCCACACAGGTGCTTAATTTGATAGTAGCTGACCTGTTTCAAGGGCATCCAATGAGTGAAAGGAAGCTCAAGGAACTTCTTGGTCACACTCCATCTCAAGTCTTTGCTGGTGCTCTGCTTGGCTTTTTAGTGGCTTGTTTCTGCTGTCAAGCTTGTGTAGTGGGAGCTTAGGTGATTTCATTGCCAATTTTGGTCAAACTCTATTGATATCATTGTTTGCCCTGATGTTACCTTCTGCTATATGACATGGCCTTCTTAATCACTTCACTGTATCTAAAGACAAAAAATAAACTTCAGTAGATGTAAATGAGATTTTTTTTCCTTCAGTTTCTTACACTTGAAGGCTCACCATTGAATTTCCTAATGGAATAAAATCCTTGAGACATCGACCTTGCACCCCTTCTTGAATGTTTTACCTTTCTATTTTATCCATAAAACCCTCTTAAAAGTCTTGGGAGCAAATCTATAACCTAGTCTATTTCAAGCATTGTGGATCTATGACAAGAAATTCTTACTTATTTAGTTAAAAAGAGGAGTTTATATCAGTTAAAAAGCCTTTTTGAGAGTTGACATATTTAAGTAATTGTTGTACAAGTTTAATAATAATAATAATAATGACATTATTATTACATTAAACTTGTACACTAACATTATAAGATAATGCATTATGATAGTATGTTGAACTATCTTTGTTTTGTGCTTGTTTGTTCATATGTCTTGCTGTCCGAAGTTCATTTGATAAAAATAAGCAAACTGAAAAATGAGTCAGCAAATGGTAGAATTGCAGATTGAAGGTGACGCCCATCTGCATGTTCCCCCTCTTGCACAACTCTATCCAAAGACAGAAAGTTGGAAATCAACAAATCAATTTACTGCGAATTCTGACATACTTTAATAGGCCCACTTGACCTAATTTTCCACGTCAGATAGAAGTCATTAGTTGTAATTTTTACAACTTTTAACGTATTGGATGTGATTCCTTTTATTTTTAATCTATTTTCAAGCACGCAATTATTAATCTCCGATAGATTAGTACTTGCAAGCACCACAAGTACACCGCGTATTTTACATGAACTCGTGAAGAATCAATTTCATATAGCATACAATATAAGAGTTGAGCTAATTTTGAAGACGCATTTCAGTTTCAAAAGTTTAAAATTAATTATATCCAAATTATTTCTAATGGAATGAGTCTTATTATTCTTTGAAGTTTGGCATGGAATTATTGAAATAAATTATACCTTAAAATATTACTGAAATACATTTTTGTATTGTATAAATTTTGACTACCCTCCAATTCTTCCTACCTCCATCAAGAATATATGCTTGCTTAGAATGACTCAAAAGTCTATTCAATGAACGTATTGGTTTGGATTATCACTTATATTGACTCTTGTTGCAAACATTTAGTAAATCATTTTAATATTATATATTTAGAAGACAAAATTAATGCTATGTTGCAGAGTAAACCCTGCACAATGCAACCCTAGATTCTAGAGAGTTCGATTATGTATTACCAGTAAATTGTTTGTTCTTTATATTGATTGACTTCTCTTCTCAGTCTCTATTTATTTGTTAGTCTTAATTTATATTTCCCAAAATGAGTTTCAAATATTTTTAATGAAGCTGAGTTACCGAGTTGGCCCGACTTAGACTTAACTCACATACGGGCCTGGTAGGCTGTTGGACTTGCCGGCCCAATTGATTTTGGTTTTCAAATTTTTTCGATTGGATTGGCTAGCTGATCCGCGGGTTGGTTCATTTTGCCATGTATTGAGGATGAGTGAGTACAATATAATAAGGGAAACGTTCAAGCACCTTCGGTTTATTACTGAAATTAGGCACCCAATTATTTATTTCTAATTATTTATTTCTAAATACGTACAAGTAGAAACAAATACAACACAAAAGAACTTGCTTTCATTTCAACCCTCCAACGCATATCCACGTCAGATTACTCTATCAACGCGTCCATTGTTGGTTGGTTATGCCATGTCACTGTAAAGTCACTCACCAACCTTATTCCATTTTCTTCTTCTTAGCTGTATACATACGTCTACGTCTACGTATCAAAGCACATTTTTAGTTGATGCCCACTTTTTCCTTTCGTCAATAAACCTTTGTACTCCGTATACTATACCAGGCAGCTACACGCGTTTATACGATATTTTATCCCCCCCTCTCTCTCTCTCCTTCGCTTTCTCCTTCTGTCAGAGTCAACAGCACCCATTTCTGAATAATTGAGTTCGTAATTCAT
Organism: Vigna umbellata; assembly: GCF_029865625.1. Classification (NCBI taxonomy): domain Eukaryota; kingdom Viridiplantae; phylum Streptophyta; class Magnoliopsida; order Fabales; family Fabaceae; genus Vigna; species Vigna umbellata. The sequence goes on from NC_142169.1 coordinate 61,626,915, forward strand.
AATCACCACTTCTTCCTGCCTACAATTCAATAATCCGTTGCGTCTTTTTGTTAGCTTCCTATTGATGCTGTTAATGAAGAGCCTGTGATCTCCGCTCTCGTTTTGATAATCTTCTGGGCGGTAAGAATCCGCCCTCTTTCTCTTTCTGTTTTGAGCTTTTCTTCGCTGGTTCGGATTTACACCATTTGGAATTTGTTCCGCTTTAAGAAATATTAGGGTTCCGAGATGAGGAAATGGAATTAGTACATTGGGGTTTGAATCTTTTCATCTTTCCCTTCAAAAGATCTTACCATGTTGTAAAAATTTGTTGTTTGAGCTTGCTTGTTGGCCTGGGCAGGAGTGTGAATTCTTAATATCAGTTCGGGTAGCCTATTGTACAAAAAAAATGGCAATGTTTTTGTGAATATTTTAGGGTTTTAGTTGTGCAGTTCTTAGTTTTTAGCTTGATCTATTCTGTATTCATTCTCTTGTTCAATACCCATAGTGAAAATGTCTTCAGCCGGTGTCAGTACTCTTAGCGTGGTTCCCCCTGAGCCATTGTTGTCACCAAAGGCGTTCCCTTTCCCATCACACTTGTCTTTGGAAGATAAATCCATTTTCATATATCTCTCCTTTTCGGGTTCGTTGACTCCAATCCGTGTTATGGAGTGGGATACCATTAGGTCTGTGAAATTCAAAATCCAAAGGTGTGAAAGCCTTCCGTTTTTAACAAACAAGCAGAAGTTGGTTTATGCTGGCCGAGAACTCGCGCGGAGTGATTCTCTGCTCAAGGACTATGGAGTGACTGATGGAAATGTCTTGCATTTGATAATCAAGCTGTCAGATCTTCAGGTCATCAATGTGAAAACTTCGTCAGGGAAGGAGTTCTCGTTTCAGGTTGAAAGAGGTCGAGATGTTAAATTCATAAAGCGGCGAATTGCCAAAAGAGAGAAACAGTTTGATGATCCTGAGGAACAGGAGCTTGTGTGCAATGGGGAAAGGCTTGATGACCAGAGGCTTATTGATGATATCTGCTGCAAGCATAATGATGCTGTGCTACATCTGTTCGTGAGAAAAAAGAATGTTAAAATTCAGAGGAGACCCCTTGAGTTGTCCATCTTAGCAACAGATTTGACTGATGAGAAAAAGAACGATGTCAATGGAAAAACATGCAGGAGGAATTATGATGTTGGTAAAGAAGATACTAGTAGAAAGTCTGATGCCATTCAAAGAACTGTGCCGAGAAAGCCTCCCGACAGAGATATTTTTTTGGAGCCAGTTATTATTAACCCTAAAATTGAATTAGCTTCATCTATTTGGAATATGGTGAATTCTACATATGATGGACTTGACAGTGGAAAATATCCAATCAGATCTGCAGAGGGTACAGGAGGAGCTTACTTTATGCTTGATTCTGTGGGGCAAAGGTATGTGTCTGTTTTTAAGCCTATTGACGAAGAACCAATGGCCGTGAATAACCCTCGAGGTCTTCCATTGTCATTAGATGGTGAAGGCTTAAAAAAGGGTACAAGGGTTGGTCAAGGTGCATTCAGGGAAGTTGCAGCCTATGTTCTAGATCATCCATTGAGTGGGCGCCGCAAATTATTTGGTGATGAGACGGGCTTTGCAGGTGTCCCTCCAACATTGATGATCAAGTGCTTGCATAAAGCATTTAACTATCCTAGAGAATTGACTCCTAAGATAGGTTCCTTGCAAATGTTCACAGAAAATAGTGGAAGTTGTGAAGATATGGGCCCTGGGGCTTTCCCAGTAAAGGAAGTACATAAAATTTCTGTTCTGGACATAAGACTGGCAAATGCAGATCGGCATGCTGGGAATATTTTGATCAGCAAAGAGAAAAGCAACAACCAGTCTGTTCTGATTCCAATTGATCATGGATATTGCTTGCCTACAAGTGTAAGCATCTTATTTTATGATCTTTTGGTTGTGTTTAGTGCATGTAGTTATACTTCTGTATTCTGATATTTTCCCTGTCTTTCCCTTGTCAACATATATCTATATTGCATTAATTGACCTATTTGTCAATGCAACAGTTTGAAGATTGTACCTTTGAGTGGCTTTACTGGCCCCAAGCTAGCCAGCCATACTCCCCAGAAACTATTGACTACATAAAGTCACTGAATGCTGAAGAAGATATTGCCCTTTTAAAATTTCACGGATGGGATCTGCCGGTTGAATGTGCTCGCACTCTTAGGATCTCAACCATGCTTTTGAAGAAAGGGGTACAAAGAGGGTTGACCCCCTTTACCATTGGAAGCATGATGTGCAGGGAATCCTTGAACAAGGAATCTGTGATTGAAGAAATAGTTCAAGAAGCACTGGATTCTGTTCTTCCTGGCACAAGTGAAGCTACATTGCTGGATGCTGTTTCCCAAATCATGGATCTTCGCCTGGATGAGATTGTCAGATCTCGTTTATAATAGCATGCATTTCTGCAATAGTAGCAGCGGGTACATACTGTGTGCATATGTTCACGTACATATGTAAAGCTCAAATAGTTGGTTTTTTAGTTCTTGACAAAGGAAGTCTATTTTCTTTGGTTCGAATGTAAAACCGTTCTTAGCTTAACTTCTTAGGTTTTATTGTTTGGTAGTTTCCTGCCGTTAACAAATTCTTTCAAGTTTCTTGTTGATTCCTTTATTAAATTTGAATTCTAAGGATAGCAGACAACCCGTCTTCATTTGAATTGCAGTGTAACATTCTTTGTCCTGTAATGTGTTGTTTGTTTCAACTGCAAGGTTGTGCTTGTTAGGAGTGTGAAAAATGAGAATGTGGAAAATGAAGTCTTTTTTTTCTTTTCTTACAGTTTTTGGATACGGTATAATTAAGTTTGTGTTGTTATTTTCTATCTAACCGTATGTATGGACAGTGTGGACATAGGTTATTGTCTTTAAAAACATTTAGAATTCTCGATAACTTTTCCCAAAATGTAAATTTTATTAATCAAATCATCGAGTTGAAAATTGTCATGAAATATTTTACATCTGCTAAGTTTCAAATATATCAAAAATTAATTCATTTTTCACTACAAATTATAATGTAGTGTTCTGGTTTAAAAAAATTTACATAACTATGTAGTTGTTTTATAGGCACATGAATGAATATACAGATGTTTAACGCTTTGTATGCGTTATAATCATATGCCACGTACATAAACAACTAAATTAGTTAATTTACACAACTTTATTTGGTGATGCATCTAATGCATAGTGTAGTATCAGCTAGTCCTTTTTCATTTTTAACTATATTTAAATTTGAGCAAGGCTTCTAAGCTCTCTTTTATGCCGTGCTAATTGCAACCAAAAAAATCCCAGAGGTTGTCAAGGAATTTATGAACGCATCACTAGAATCAGATTTGCACAATAATTGCTCAAATTAAAGGGATACCTTGAATTAAGAGTATCAACATCGTAATGCAATTGACGTTACCATGACTTGTTTTAGCTTGAAATACAATAATGCTGTTTTTCAAAGTTGTATTTTCCAGCAGCTGTTTGTCAATGTAATAGTTATTTATTTATTTTCACTATATAATATATAGTAGATACGTGTATATTCTAACACCAGCTCAAAAATGATAAAGCTCACCGAGGATGTTATCATGTGGATGAGCGGATTAATATTATTATTTCTTTGCAAATTTTGTAACCTTTGTGCCTAAAGATATTTTAATGTAAAAAAAGTACTAGTCATGCAAGTTAAAACCCTTTCGCAGTATCATCTAAAATATTTTGACATGCACCAAATTTTCTTTTATGGATTCAAAAAGTTCAAATTTGCTATCCCGGAGTTGCTCGCGATCAATTCTGATCCGTTCCTGATTTAAATGGAAAGAGAAGTATAATTCAAAGCACATTGATTCTGAAAAGTAAAAACCCCTTTCAATACTTTTATAAAAATCTCAAGTGATTAGTAGCATATGATACACGCAGAGACCAAATATCTGACAAGTACATTGGTTAGAACTTTGTTTTTTTTTTTATTATTTTGTTTGGAAGTTGAAATTGCCATAAACATTCACCAGTCAAAGATTAAGACTTGTCAAATTATCTACAGAAAGAAAAAGCATTAAAGAGAATAATATGCAACAACCTAGCTACAGAGGTTGGGTATGCACACTCCACCTTCAGGGTTTTGCTGTTCTTTCCATATCCTTCCTGTTACTCGTAGCTTCAACTCTTTCCTGTCTCCACCTGAGAAGAAAAGCGCCATGTTGCGGTAAATGATAAGACCGTCATGACTGTCTCTCACTTTCTTATGACTATCTCTAATGCTTCTTGGACTCCCCTCAAAAGTTAGTTTTCGTCCATTTCCACCCACCTCCAAACTGTAGCTGTAGTTTCTCGCCTCTCTTTCGTCACCCATGAATCGGAGGAATGCCATGTACACTGGAGCCATGCCAAGCTGGAAGGCCTCAAAATGGAGGCAAAAATATTGCCCAAAACAATGGAAAACCTAACACAAACAAAAATGAGTTAACCAAACAATATGGATAGGATTTCAACAAGTGCAAAATGCAGTTGTGCTTGTGCATGGAATGAAGGAATATCACACCAAGTTCTAAAGAAACACATGCAGAATTTTTTAAAGATACCGTTAGCATCCATGTAGCATTTTCCACTTCCATGGGATTAGACTTTACATAGCGATGGTTGAAAGTGCATCCAGAATGCATATCAACCCTGTGGTCATCCCTTAAATGAGCAACAAGGCATGGAATATCCCCAACCACAGAACAGTCAGACCCGGCATAAGGACAGTTATATGGTCTGAAGTTACAAATAGCCTCATGTTTGAGTTTGCTGTAATAAGGAAAAATCTCTGGACACCCAAGAGAGATATATCTACATGGCAGCTCAAGTGATTCTGCTATCTTCTCTAATGCCAAACATCTTATATCTCCGAGCTCCTGCCTGCAAGTTGGGCATCGGTTGTGTACCCTTGTCTTGCAAGTTGAACATAGCGTGTGCCCGTTGTGGCACTGCATAGTAAAATTTATTTCAAGAATTAATAGCTGTTTTGTTAGCATCATTATTCAACTATATCTAGTTATCTATACAAGGACTTGGACAGAAGGTTTCAATATACTGAAAGAATAATATAAGCAACATGCACAAGACAATGCTATGTACCATATGCTCATTATATTCCTCACATTATAATGACAGAACTCAAGATAACACCAGATTTGATTGATAACATTCTTTTGTAACTATGCAAGATATCCCACATGACTTGTGATGGATGAAGGGAATTCATTGCTTTAGATACTGAATTTACTAACAGCGGTTCTCTCTACAAAAACAGAAAGTACCACCTGGTCCTTTTATTTTACTATAAATTAATAACTGAATATTTGGATGTGTGCTGTAATATCTCTATCAAACACCTGGCTGACACCTGCGTTTGTGCATAAAAAAAAGATTTGGATGTTGCTCACCAAAATCAAGATTGCTCTAATACTATATTAGTGTGTGTGTGTGTGTAAACAACTTAATTTAAGCATTTATTTAACACCTATCATTAAAGTGGCTATAATAGAACAAAAAACACGGATAAACTATTTTCATACAAGTTATAAGGTAAGAGGTTTTCATGTGCTACCCTCGAAAACTTATGACCATATTGTCACAAGATAGGTCCGAATAAGCTCTTCAAAAGCACCTTGAATTTAACTCAACCCAAAAGCTTGTTCAAGGTGAAGGATTGCCCAAGTCTTGCAAGGTGACACTTTAATGAGCAAGGTGGAAGGATTGCCCAAAAGGCATGTTCAAAACTAGACATTTTGGAGCTTTAAGTTTGCAAGATAAGACATTTGTTGAGTTCACTTTCAAGGACTTAACTCACTTTCAAGGGAGGTTTGGTCTAAAATTTTACTATAAACTTACTTTTGGGATAAAAAATTCCCAACCATAAATCATTTCACTTAAAACTCAACCAAATCAACTTTAGAAAATTAAAACAATCCAAAAGTCAAGTTCGTAAACATTCATCTAAGACAATAAACTAGAATGGAATGTTCTCACAGCAATGTAGTTGCTTAGCAATTCAAGTGATGGACTTTAATGGCACGCCAAATTGTAAAAGAAAGATTTAATATTTCCCTTCCTTCTTGCAAGATACGTATCTAATTCTCCTTTGGGCTACAACAGTACCACCCCAAAGGAAAAGCTTAAACAAGGAAATTCAATTACTTGTGACAACTTCCGTAATAAAATTATAGAACTTGTCACTTCAACTATATGACTATACATCCTAATTAAAGGTCAGGGTTCCTGGCCTATTAGCAGCATCCAACAAATTTAATCATGGAGATATCAATCACTCATAACTCAACTCATCACATTAATACTCATTTTAGGATATTGTAGCAAAACCAATTATGAACAATCATGTGATTCATGTCAATATACGAGAAAAGACAGATAACTAAACTCCCAAATTCCAATTATAAATTACAAACAGGAAGAAGAAGACATCAAACTAACAGTACAATAGAATTCTAAGTCAATTACTATGATGAGCAATGCTAACAACAATCCTCTCTTTAACATATTAAAATTAGTTATCTTTAAAATAGGTCACCTCTTAAAGTAAGCAGTGGCTTTCTAAAGAATAGACCAATATCCAATAATAAAAAATGTGTTGGTAGCATATTTTTTACTGCAATGTGCATAGAAGGAATAAACTATGACACATCCCAACAAAAAAGGATTCTCTGGGATAGTGACTTAGAACAGACATAACAAACAAGCCCAGTAAGCCACAAACCCTGTACACCTTGTTTTTCTCTTCAATTCAAGCTTTTCCAACATCCTTATCGGCTCAATTAACTAAGTTCACTGGATTGATCAAGAGACAATGATCAAAGTCCTGCCTACTCTAGAATAAGAAGTTATATAGTCTAATAACTGATGCAGCTAAGTTTCTTCTCTTATTTTTGAATCGCTGATATACGAAGGTACACAAGAGAAAGTTTACACCTGACGATAATGATTATGCCCTTTTATAGCCATATATTTTCACATCATACCTTCTGTAAGTCTAAAAAATTGACCTGAGTAGGCCTAGATGAAAACTAAAAAAGAACATCGGTTCTCAAATTCTGCCATCCCCATCACCAATCCCAATATCACCGTAAGCAAACAAGAAAAAAAAGGTAAAAAGGAACTCAGAACCTCAGAAAAGAAAAACTAGCCAGATAGAATCTTTGATCAAAGTAACCCGTCATAGTAACCAAATCTTCAACCCTTACAAACTGAAATTACAGCAAAATATGAGATCTAAGCATTAAAAGGGGGGAAAAGTTCCCAACAATAATTGCACATGGTCTTGATCGAAAGACTGACAATCCAAACCCTCCATACTGGACATGCCCATTAAAAAAAAAAAAAACCCTCTTTTATAGAACCAAATGAGAAAAGGAAAGTAAATATGAGCATCAACAAATCGCATAGACAGAACGTATAAGGAAAGAAACAAAGTACCACCAAATCAAGTAATTTTTGGAAGCAAACCCAAAAAGCAAAATGGATCAGATAAGAGACCTGATGGATTGGAGGGTACATGGAGTTGGTGCAGACAGGGCATTCAAGAAGGTCGTGGACACTGGTAGTGGTGGGGCCATTGTTATGCAGCTTCGAGATTGAAGAAAACTGATGAGGATGTTCATCATCCTCCATCATAGTCATCGATGACACAGTGCTGCTCTCAATGCTGCTGGATTCCATTCTCTCGCTCATAACACAAACACCAACACGCTTAATTCGTAGCCATCCGAATCATATGTGAGTTGTGACGGTTGAGCTTCAGCAGCTGGGTGGTTGTGTGTGTTTTTTAAGACAAGAAGAAGGGGGAAAAAGAAGCTGTCTGCTTGCAAAAATTGATGCTTTTCTTCGGTTCCTTGGTCTTCTAAGACAACATAGAAGTGTTACAAGATATGGGTGTCCGAATCCTGAGGACCCTTTGATCAAAATCAAACGGTTTTCAGGATTCCCCAAGGAAAACCAGGACGAGAGAAGACAATAAAGAGATCGAGATGGAGAAGGAGAATAACGTAGAGGTTGGAGAATGATGAGAGAGAATAATGTAGATCAAGTGATGTGCTTATTTATTTTACTGATTTATTATTTAAGGCAGGTAAATGAGGAACCTTTTTTAACCACAATCTTTCGCTGTGCCACGCCACAGTCAATGTAAATTCATTTAACAACACACTATTTTTCTGTCTTCTCCTCATGTGACAAAGACTCCGAGACTGCAAGTTATACAAATTTATTTACAGCACTCACTTTTTAAGGTATTTTTCTATACACACCAAATTAAAGATTAAAATAAAATACCATCATCAAAATTAAATTCTAGAAATTTCATTTAAATATTATAAAGCGACATATCTCACTAAATTAGTTGAAGTGATTTCAGAATATAATCTTGAATAATAAAATTCCATCGATATTATATGCATGTTATTTTATAAAAAGAACATAAAACTACTTTTTACATCTAATTATTTTGAGCAGATAATCCTAAACCATAAACGAACATCTTTCTATCGGTGATGAAATAAAAACTACCGGTGTGAATGTTCTGAATTCTTTTAAAATCAAATAATCGTAACACGATATAAATGAATCATTTTTTGAGAAGGAAAGCCATAAATTTTCCTAAAATCCAAAAAAAAAAAGATTCAGTTAAAATACCTCACAGAAAACACTAATAAATTTGTCAGTTAAGTGAAACTTTATAATGATGAATAATGAATTGTGTTACTGTTATATTAGTTTGTTTTGTTAAGTTATTATGGGATGAAGAAAGAGGTGTCGTAATTTGAAACAGGACAGACATAGTTAATACGATGAGGGAGTTAATGGGGTGGTTTAGAAGTGGAGGAAGATGTGGTCTGATCTGATGGTGAGCACCATTGAAGGGAGCGCAAATTGATTTGAATGATTGAGAAAAGGGGGTCTACAGCTTTGTGTAGAATGGATGGATATACCAATGGTCCACTATGCCACTATCAATTATTTTGGCGTGGATGCCACACTTGTCCTCAGACTCTAAAATATTTAGTTTCTTAGTTGCCTCTTCAAACTGTTGCTTCTTTTTTATACTATTGCTTTCTGGACTTAATTGTCTTTAGTCATACCATTGCGTAATTTGAGGATACTCTTGAAACACGTATACCTTGTGGATCTTCTTTCAACAATTTACAACAATATTTTTGGCCACTTGCGGGGAAAATGTTTACTTATTTCTAGGCTTACACAGTTACATTTGTTGATAAGATGATAATTTAATTATTAGTAGCTACTTCTGATCATGACACATTTTTCCCTTTCATTTTCAGTAACCGTCCACATAATTACTTCCCTCTTCTTCTCTTATACTTTCTATCGTGCATATCTTGTCTTCTTTGTAAATCTTTCCATGTTTTCTTTTTCCTTGACTTTTACTGTTAACGAGTCTTTCATATGGCAAGTAGAAACTAAGGAAAAAAGAAATTAAATAACTTGTTTAGAAATAAGTTTAACATTTACAAAGTTATATGAGTAAATTAAAAACCTACGTGTAAATTCTAAACATATCAAGAGTTTTCCAACGCTACTGCTCTCATCCTATCACGCATGTAATTAAAATTAATGAGTAACACTGTACTAGATCTTTTCCTTCAGGGGGGGTTATTAGATATTACTATCATGAAGACAACAGAAGAAAGTCATGATATCAATTCGACTTTAGGAAAGTCATGCATAATAATGGGGTTTGTTGGGTTAAATATGATGGTAAGAAGAAAACGCTTTCCAATGAAAGATTAGAGCGAATAATGTCACAGAAAACAAACAATCTGAAGTAACTTTTTTTTTTCCTTTGTTTACCCGTAAGCTTCACTGTGCGACAAGGTAGAACAAGAATCATGGTGTGTGAATCAGTGCACTATTATAATATTAGGATTGCATGAAAATACTTAGTTGCTCAAACGTATCGGTAGTAGTTCCCTGACTTTTCTGCGCCGATTCCCGTCGTGCGTTCATCATCCCAACCTATGAAGGTTTGCAATAAAATATTAGCATCTGTCCCTCTGCTCAAAGCAAATTCACCGTGCCTGAAGATATTATAAAAAGTATTACATTTTTTGTCACATTTTTCCCAAGTGGTTGTGTAGTGTACTGACAAAAGTTTCCCTCGCGAGCCACAAGTGATAACCATACAAAGAACAATTGCCAGCAAAAGTTCAGGTTTGGTGCCAAAAAATGGGGCAAGAGGAATATTCTTTTTCTAGTTCCCAGTGAGGCAGTGACTCTTCTCCACCTTCGTACTCCCTTTATTTTGAAATCATAAAATAAAAAATAAAACCCTCTTACTGATGAAAGCAACACCTGAGGATACGTCTAGGTGTTTGAGTAAGCTGAAAATTTTCCATATCATGCGGGATTGTACTTTTCTCAAAAATATTTTCTCGTCGAGGGAATAAATACTTCGCTTAATAGCCATGAAGGTCCACCACCAGCAGCGACAACTCAGACCACTTATCCGACAGGTCAACTGCTCTTCTTTAATGGCAATGGGAACCATTTATGACACCTTTCTGGTAGCTAAAACATCACACAAGGCATTCCAAGTTTTCTTCCGGGTTCCAACTGGTGTGTTTCAACACCACAATTTAATTTACTCACCGATAGAAATCCACAGTCAATTTGCATCTATGTGATTTTGAAATTTAGTATCAATAATAGTAATATTTAATGGATTGAAGACTTGTTACAAAGCAGTGATGGTGCTAATAAATACAAGTGAATTTTAGTTTGGCGTGATTGTCGAACATGTAACCTCTGGCATCTACCGTTATGACAAACGATTTTACAGAAAATGTGCGAAATAAATTTAAAAATATAAAACAAGAGAACTGACCAGCAACTGCTTCAATTTATCCCTTGCAGCCAAGCTGGTCCTTATAATTCTGTCTACAAAGAATAGATGTAGTTTGTTTTGTTTTATTTCACTTACTAACCAGCCCCATGACTAACAGGCATGGCTTTACCCAAAATCTGAAGTATGATTCGGACTTCAGAGTAATCAGACAAGCTTAACAAAGATTCTGCCCAGTTTACCATTGATTTGGGAACGCTTCTCTATATTTGGCATCCTGATTTGACACATGCTGCCTATCTGAAGCAACCCTTGCACGCGAACTTAAAAGCTTCTCGGCTATTCTATCTTTTGATGTTACTTTCTTTCGCAGCATAGAAGCAAGACTTTGTTTCTTGTCTTTGGCAGATAGTTTATCTTCATTAGTTAACTCCCCATCTCCTCCAAGCGTGGCTGATCGTGAAGTAGAAGCCAAAGCAGCATCGCGTAAAACAGCTACATTGTGTTCCCTAATTTTTGCTAGTTTTGCACGTTTCAGCGACTGTTTATCAATTTCTCTCTTCTTTGCCCCCTCTTGGTCTCTCTCACGAATATTTTTCACCGCTTGTTTGGCTAACTGTTCCACTAGATCAGTCCCTAAATCCATATTCACGTCTTCTAAAGAGCTCTGGCTGAGTGGCGTCCCTTTGTCATCTCGAGGAATGATAGGTCCATGAAATGGACAAAGTTTCATGTCTCTTCTCTGGCACAATCCTCCTTTCTTCAAAGGAGCCAGGCATGGTTGGATTTCAACTTTCTTTTCTTCATAAGGCATTGCGTGAACATTCAGCTCGGCAATTTTATCTGCTGGAATAACTGCATCAGCATCCACCCTACCCCAGTGACTATCAAGCTCCAAACCCCGCTGGTTAGCCATGAAAACCCTGTTTGAACCCCAGTTATCCAAGTAAGAACTCCATTGTACCACGGGAGCTTCGGCTATAAGTTTACTCCTCTCAGGGTCTGACTCAACTTCATGTCCCTGATGACGAAGGCTGTCAGTTTCAGAGCCATTAGACCCGTTACTGTGAAAACCATGATTTCCATTATTCATTTTATGGGCATCAAGATGTTTATTTTTATCATTGGGTATGCTAGATGAGCTTTCCATAGATACAACGTTACCCTCCTCCCAAAAATCTTCCGCATCGTGTTTTGATGAGTTTACGAGCAAACAACCAGCCTCTTCACATTTACTTTTAACTGATTTTAGACGATTTCGGATATCAATGAACTCTTTCAAAATGGAATCTCTGAATCTATTGTCGGCTACTTCGACTCTTACTAAAACAGAAATCCACTCTTGGATAGTAATCAAGTGCTTTGCCACCAGAAGTTTGTATAGCTCCCTCAATGTGTCAAAAACCACTGTGTTATCACTGTTCTCATAAACCTTCTCCCCTTCTTTTAATGCTTCAAGACGAAGCTGCTGCAGCTCCAAAGAATGAAAGTCACCGTGTTCGTCGCTGTCCAATATATCATCTGACACACACTCCTCCTGTTTTGCATGCAAAATGTCCAAACACTCATCAATCTCATCCATCGTAGATAAAATCCCTGCCTTTATTGTAGATGAATTCTCTTTCAAAGATTCATACTTGCTCAGTAAAATCTCCTTTGACCTCCTCTCCCTTTCCATTCTCTCCTGCCGAACCCGCTCCACGTTAGCTTGTATGTTAGGAAATTGGAGCCTGAGTGTATTCTTCAGATAATCATAACCCAATCTGAGCTGTCTGTAATGAACCCCAAACGTCACATTCCACTTCTCCAAGAATTCAATGGCCTTAGAACGTAAAACAGTCGCAACAGCTGGTGGAGCAGGAAGAGGCACGTTTCGCCTGAATCCAACACTCAAACTCAGCAACTGATCCATGTTCTCAACAACAAGGGTCCTAAAAAGCTTTGAACGCATGAAGAGTTCATCAATTATTAGAAGTGCAAGGTACCGGACCTGCAACACATATCTGTCAAAGTCAATCTGAGGAATTTTTGCTGTAGAAGACAGTTGGAATCTGAAATTTAAAATAAGGTTTGAACTAATGAGTGAGGTTTCTCAGCAGAGCAATTAAACGAATGGGATTTCATCGCCTTATCACCTTTAGCATTAAACCTGGCAGGAAGAACATAATAGTCCATTTTCTCTAAGGAATATTGTTGTTTAGCACATGTATGAATTTGTATCAACTTAGCCCCTTTCTTGTTGACGAATTGTATTTTCATTATGCATGATCAATTAACCCTAACTGGAAACCGGGACAAAGGAAAGCGAAACCCCAATAAATATAGGTCCAAAAAGGAATAGTACCTGAGCGTGGTCGCGCTTCATGAGATCCATGAGGGTTACGGTTGCGACGCGGAGCTCCGAATCGGAATATCGAACCACCGTTTTAATGGCCTCAAGGAGACGGGGATCGACCTCCGGCACGGTAGAGTTGGTGGCCTTCTCAATCAAAGATATCACCTTCGTTCCCTTCCCGTGCCCTCCTTCCTCCGTATCCATGAGTCCCAATCTCAAACTCACGGTTCCGTTCCGTTCCTTCTATATCTGAATTTGAAAAAACCCTAATTTATATATGTCGCTATCTTCCACCTTTTCTGAGATTGGCTTGCGCGCTACGTCGTCGAGGCCTCGAAGGTTCTGTTCGATGAAACGGCTGTCGTTTCAGAAATGTTCACAATATAGGTCGCACCTGCATGTTAACGTGGTCTTAAATTGAATTTAACATGATGCTTAAACAACTAGATCATCACTGAGCAAGTGAAACACGAATTATAGTTTGTTAAATTTGTATTGATTAAATTTTAATTTAGATACAATATACTTCCTCCCGGACCAAAAATTAAGTAACTGCTATGTTCACTAACAAAGTTATGCCATATAATTAACTATTTTAGTGATTTAATTGATTTGTTTAATAAAAATGTATATTGCTTTATTCACTTTAGTTACTATAAATTACAATGAATGTAAAAAATTGTTTTCTTTAATTAAAAAACGAAAAAATAAATAAATATGAAAGGAAATGGATAAACGTTATAATGTGACGTTACATTTGTATAGACAGAAAAACTTTTCCTTATTTTTAATTTGGTTTATATGAGTTTCTCTGCAAATTACTTTATTGCAACTCCAAAAGTATTTTTTTAACATACTATTGTTATATCCATGTTGTACTGATTTTTATTTCTGTTAGTATTAGTAATTATCTAGGTAGATATGATTTTTCTAATTTTAGCTGATGACACATATTATGTGACATTTTTTAAATTTTTGTGACACTTAATCTAATAAGGTAAGATTTGATTTTGAGGTAGAGATACCACTTCTTTATGTTTTTATTTAGGTATGTTTAGTTGTAAGGTGATGTTTGACATTGGTAAAATTATTTTATGACTATTTGTAATTTAATTAAGTATATTACTAAATTGTTTGAAAAATAGGTCAATTTTAGCTTTAATTTCAAAATTTGATTGGAAGGTTATATTTGTTTATAAAAATGAAACAATGTTTTGTTTCTCAATCACATTTTAGTTTTTGTGGATTGTAGTATGTGTAGTTTGACTTGATATTAATAAGGGAATTTAATTTAATGTAATCTAAAAATGTATTGTTTATTGAAAGGATATGTTTAGAGGTCATTTATTTGTATAGTAGTGGAAGTGAGTTTTATTTCTCTTTTAACATTATAATTTTTGTTGATTGTAGGATTATGTGGTTGGGTTGAATCATATCAATAGTTTATTGGTTAGCAAGAAAATCATATGTGTTTCTGTTGAATGGGACCGGGGAACACTCCTGCTACCTCTGTCCGGAAACACTCCTCCTCTGATCGGTCTTCCGCTCCTCTCCTTCTCTGCGCTCGGTATAGGTACGGATGGGTTGACCTGCAGCAAACACTCCGACGCTCAAGTCAGAATGAGCTCTCGCAAGTCTATAATTATCAAATTGAACAGAACATTTACCTTCCCCCTTGACTTCTATTTATACAATTACAGGGAATATTATTCATTAATTTACCTTTTAATGTCTTTCAATACTCACTTTAAATGCTCGACAAGGGCCGTTACCTCATTAACCACGTATTCATGAACATTTAACAGCTGTTTGCCCTCTCCTTTACTTGCGCTCACCCGATCGGTTATGAAACACCCGACCGGTCGCCTTCCTTCGGTAGCAACTCAATCTACAATTGTTGTCTACCCTCGGTAATGACACACTCTGTGGTCAGTCACTTACTCTCGGTAATATCACAAGCCACGGTCGGTTGCCCACCGACGGTAGTAACAATATGCAATGATATTTTATATTATGTTCACTTTATGTTATTTTAATCTACATAACTAATAAAATGTATATATGAATATGATTTATACCTTGTGAACTCATGTGTTTAGTGTTGTAATGTGATTATGTAATGCTGCAAGTTGGTGTTCTTCATAAAAGTCAATTTTGGTTTAATGTGGTTGAAGACCTAGTTTGTACTAATAAATATTTGTTCAATCTAGTTTATTGTTTTTACTTAGCTTAAAATTAGAGGAATATGTATCACTATGTCCTCTTCAACTTGTACATTAAATAATTTACTAATTAGAATACTTAAAATATAATCTATGTAACCTTATTTGGATTTTAAATAATTTTTTCACATAAGTTAAATAGTTATAGATGTAGAAACTAACTAACCCTAAAAGTTGGTGGAGTTAATCTTCCAAATGCAACTTGAGAGTTCAATTTTATATGTGTTTCTGCTGAAAGGGACCGAGGGAAACTCCTACGACTACTGATTCTTCCTCTCTCAATGCCAAAGTGGGGTGACCTGGAGAAAACACTCAGACGCTCAAGTCAGAATTTATCTCCACAAGTCTAGTAAAATTTAGCCAAATCAAACTTACCTCCTTAATCCCCTGTTATTTATAGGTTTCAAGGAATATTATCTATTAATTTACCTCTTAATAACGATCAATGCTCACTTTAACTACTCGACAATGACCGTTACCTCATTAATTATGCATTCATTGACATTCAAAAAGTTGTCTCCAACCAACGGGTATCACCCTGGCGTCCGACCGGGAATGATCGGCTTCCATCACCCTTATATATCCGATCGGTCTGATTAATACCTCCATCATCCTTGGACGATTGGTCTAACCTACTCACTAACGATTAAGCATATCCGATCGGTCTAACCTACTCGGTAATAACAATATGCAAATCATGATATACAAAACTTAGTAACTTGAGAGTTCAATTTTATCCATAGACCTTTAGATCATTAATTTAAATCATGTAACGTTACTTAACACATTAATTATTTTTTACCAAGATGTTTTGTCATAGCAAACTCAATAAAAATTTATTATATTAAAAATTTTATATATATTTAACTGAGTCTTTATTATTTAACTTTTTTGTTAAGGAGCGATGCTGTGCTACTGTTATAAAGTATGTCTTTTTATTTGTTTTTACGTATTAAGAAACATAAACTTTTTACAGTATTAAATAATAGTGTAACTAATATAAAATGACAAATAAATTTTATTAATTTAGTTGAGAATGTGTTGAATAAAAATAAATGTTATAGTACTTATATTAATGTGGTGACAAACGATAATTTTTTTATTATTATCATGACATGTAATTTATATGAAAAAAAAATATTATCCAACCTGATTTTAATTAAATTAATAAAGATTATTTGTCGTTTTTCTTTAATCTTGGTATCATTTTATATTAACTAGAAAAGTTTATATTTATTAACATATAAAGACATAAACAAGATGATAGAGCACTATAACATTAAGGTCACCAAATTAATGGAAAAATAAATAATAAAAATTCAAATGATATATATATATATATATATATATATATATATATATATATATATATATATATATGAAGTATTAAATAGACAAAATAAAAATAATTTGACTAAAAATACTTAAATTTATGATAAATGTAAAACTTAAATAAGCGTAAAATAAATTATAGCAAAACATTTAATAACGTGGTTGGTGACGATGAAAATTAAAATAAATTTTACTATTTTCTTAAATGATTAAATGGTAATGTTACTTTATCTATTTTTTTATTAAACTCAAGTTTATCTCCAAAATTTGTGCTAAAGTGTCACATCTATTATATATAAAATCAATTCATAATATGTATAAATAAATGCAAACTCTATTTTATAAATAATTTTTTTAATATTGAATTAGATTTAAAATTATTTTTTAATATAATATTAAAATCATATATTGCCTTTTGTTCTAACGGAAATGAATTATTTATTGGATTTATTATTTTGCCTCTTATGAGACAGTTATTATCTAATCTTATACACAATATATATGTTTCAATACAAGAGATATGTGTTGAAAATTAGAAACAAATCTAATTCATAATATATGAATATACAAATAGCTTCAAATCTTATCTTCCAATTCACTTTTGTAAAATTAAGTTATTTCTTTTTTTAAGAAAATGATATTCTTATGAATATGATAGAAAGACCATCCCTAGGGGGAAAAAAGAAAGTTTTTACTGAGAAAGTAGATCTAAAGTGGGAGATAGGGTAGTGGAATTTGTGGAGGCAGAGTTAGGTTGGTTGAGCTTTGCACATGCATCATTGTGATTTTCAAAAGCAAAGTGGTGCGTGTTAGTGCCATCTCCACTTTTTAGTCCCTCTTTAACAGCTAGACTCCATCAATCCATGAATTTGGAAAACAAGCAATCACTTGTGTTTCTAAAGTTACAGTACCCACCTCCTAATATTTCACATAATTCTCCAATTTCTCTTTTGTCTCCTACCTCTTAATTTCGAAGCATGAGCTGGTTCATGCTAGCGGTGCATATTGTTGACCTACTCTGTTGTGGCATGTGCAATATGGGCATTTTGGAAGTGTGGCAACAAAGACAACGATTGCAATATCATGTGCTTCTTCAGCCATGAATCAATCATCTCACGGACAATGGGGACTAAAGATCACACCTCTTTACCGCTTTTCATAACACCCTCAACACATTCCACGTGTTAGCCTCTAAAGCAGACTCGCACATAATTAGCTTAGCTGCTACAGCACCTGGAGAAAACATTCCAAATTTACAATATATATACTTTTGAGGAACTCATTTTTTCTTGTCCTAAATTTATTATTATAAAACAAATAAATTTATCAAAAATATAATCAAAGAATAATGTAAAACTAACATATTATTTATTAAATAACTGGTTTTCTCTTAATAAAATACAAATAATTGATTAATAAATCTTGCTAATAACTAACAAACATGTCACCGTAGTACGGAACCTCAAAACAAGAAGATGACAGTCCTTCCGTACGTGTCTGTCTTTCCACGATTTCTTTCTGTAAACATCATTTGATTCATATGGGAGATTCTATGTCGATCAATTTTGTGGATGTAGTTTGGTGTATCAATAATTGAGATGATAATTTTATGAATTTTCAATTCAAGAATAATTGTAAAAGGGTTCAACGAATCGAAGTTAGATCCGCAACAGGCGCTTCATTTATCATGGAAACAGAAATTAATCGCAATGAACGCAGCACAGGTGGAAGTGTTTTCACTACAACAAAAGAGAAGAGTATCACCAATAGGTACTCATCTATCTATTACACCACCACCAGCAATTGAAAGATTAAATTCTGCCAAATTGAAGTACTTGTTGTATTTAATTGAGAAATTAAAAACACAATAAGCGACAACTTAAGGGTAAAAAGAAACCAGAACAGAAACATTCTCATTTTGTTCAGTCTTAGTTCCTCTATCAGATCTAGATTGAGATCTCGCCTTCATTTTCTAATCTAACCTTTTTTTTTTAAACTTAAATAAATTATAAAAAGGACGATGCCAGTAATTCATATTAATAATTAGAAAACACCGGGAATTAGTTGTTTCCCGTTCCCACGACTCAAACGCAACCTCTCGGAGCAAACCCGACCCGAGAACTCGCCAGGTCGTATGATACCCGGAATCCTTGTTGCTGTATGTTACCGATTATGGACAAACCGCTCATGGTTCCCGCAAATGCGAAGCAGAAGCTCCCGCTATTATCCACTGGAATCAAGTAATTCGTCGCAGGTAGTGACACGTCCGCACCGCGGAAATGCAGCACCACAGTCGGCACTTTCACTTCTGTGAGCCCAGACAGATCGAAACACGTGTCGAAGAGCGAGAACTCCGGTGCTCTCTTCAGGCGCGAGGCTCCGACGCGGAACGCGTCCCGGAGAGCAATGTAAGCGGGTCGGGTCAAGCGGGTGACGGACGTGCCGGAGTCGATGATGACTCCGCCGTTACCGGCAGAGTCTAGGCGGAATAGCGAGGCGGATAAGCCGCGCACCGGCGCGCCACCAACACTGATCCCGAGGAGCTCCACGTAATAGAAGGTATCGAGCTTGGGGTTCTTGAGGAGAGGAGTGAACCGCGCGGTTCGGGAAACAGCGGAATCTCCGAAGACAACGGAGGATGGTTTGGCCGAGGCTGAACGGTCCACGAGGCAGTAAGAG
The DNA here is from genome assembly GCF_029865625.1 of Vigna umbellata. Taxonomy (NCBI): domain Eukaryota; kingdom Viridiplantae; phylum Streptophyta; class Magnoliopsida; order Fabales; family Fabaceae; genus Vigna; species Vigna umbellata. Next base: position 61,646,352 of record NC_142169.1, read on the forward strand.
AACTTCTGGTTGAACCGGCGTCCTGTCTGGACAGGAAAAGATAACCTACCCCGGCCCAGCCCCAATAAACCCGCAGCGCCTATGAAGAGTCCTTCGTTGTCGTGGCCACAGCCGAGCGCGACGCGGGTGACTCTTGTCCTTCGAAACGTCAGTGTCTCGGTGGAAAAATCTCCAAATGTGAAGGAACCGTCGCCGTAGGAAACCTGGTACTGGCAAACCTTGTTCTTGTTACAGCCGGGAGAGTCTAACCTGCGGCAGAGAGGGGCTCCACAGGGGATTCCGGCGTAAGTTCGGGATTTGCTGGGGTCAAAAACAGGGTCGGTTTGGGAATAGCATTTGCGGCAGGGGGCGCATTGGAGCCAAACGACGTCACTTCCGGTGTCCAAGACCATGTAGACGTACCTAGCGGGAGTACCCACGCCTATGCGGGTGAAGTACTCGCCGCTTCCTTGTGCCAGACCGGATATGATGGAGCTGCTGAAACCAGAGCCGGATCTGCGCGCGTGGCTGCTGTTGAGGGCTGCGAGTGTGAGTAGGGATTCGACTCTTTTGGCGTCGCGTTTGAGCCTGAGGTGGAAGAGCTGTTCCGGGGTTTTATCGGAGGAGAGTGCATCTATGTGGTGCAGGTTAAGGGAGAGAGCATCATCCGGGTCGGGTTCTGCAACGGCTTCGGCTTCGGCTTCGGCTTCGGGCCATGAGAGTGTGGGTGGGTGGGGGAGGGAGTGGAGAGTTAAGGTTTGGGTTTGGAGTTGGAATGGGAGGGTTGCGGCGGCTGAGAGAGAGAGGGCGAGGGCGAGAGACAGGAAGAGAAGGCCATTTGAGGTTTTGTTCTTCCCTTCCATGGTTGCAGTTTGCGAGTGAGAGAGCGCAGAGATTGTGGAAGACAATAAATAAATAAATAATGAAGAAGCGGTGACTGCTGTGACCATGGTTGTTACTGTTACAAACTGTAAACAGTGACGCAGTTAATTATGAGGATGGTTGGGTTGGGTGGGGTAGGGTAAGGAAACACACCATCTTCATCCTTTCTTTCCAAATCTATTATTATGTTCTGATGCTACTTCACTACCCAAATCAGGTTTCTTCACACTCATTTCTCAATGTTACTTTAATAATTTACAGACTTTACTTGCCACTTTCTCCATAATGCAAAAAAATGAGTTTATAATATCTACTGTTTAATGTCAGTAAAAAAAAATTAATGTTAAAAATGATCGAGAATTTTTTTAGAAATAAAATGAAGAGTTTAATGTTAGAGTCGACATCATATATTATTAAAGCGTTGAGGTCTAATGGTATTTAAAGTATTAAAAAATTTAATTAGAGAGAATCTCAAGTTATTTTCCTATTTTTATTTTTCTACTTCCACAAAAGAAAATAAAATCTTTGCAATTTCTTGATAGTCTTACATGCATTTATTGGGGCTTTAAAAGGGAGAAAAAAGGGTAAAGAGGGTAAGGTTGTGATTACAAATTTTATAAAACATATTTGTTCTGCAAATAATAAATTTCTTCCTTTTCACACGTGAACAACTTCTTATGGCTTTTATTGATAATTGCTTGCCAAAAAACTTGTTTTGTTAGATCCTCCATTATCGTCCCCAAGTGCTTAAACGGAACTTTCATAGCATTACAATTCATTTTTTTCAGAAAACGCATGTGTTGTACTATTGTGTACTCCGAAAACCCCAACCTTGTTTTTGTGGAAGTTAATCCTAAGCTTTTCAACTTATCCATTGTCTTCAGAAACCTAATATCTTCATCATGTAAATAGAGAAATCTCCAACTTATTACAGAATCATATGATTTCTAATAATTTATCTTCATTATTACTCCACCTTTTTATTTATTCATTTGATCTCGGTATGGTATGAAGCAATTCTCTCCCTAATATAAATGCAGATTGAGATTCATCTATTACTTTATATAGAACATTCTTCAATCATTTTTTATATTATCTTGTACATGCATCCTATTAAAGAGGTCTATAGTCATTTAAGCCAATGGGGTTCTCTACTTTAGGAACTAAGGTGACGTAGAATGCATTGCTTTCCTTTGGTATTGTTATGTAGTAAGATATTTATTAGATAAAATATCTTAGATATTTTAAGCGGTTAAGATATTTATGAGTAACTAACCACATTTTTTGGTAAAATTATTTTTATTTGGCTTATAAATACAATGACAGGGTAAAGGTTCAGGTACGTTCCCTCTGCGTTCCATTTATGCTAGAGGAACTCTAGATAATATTCTACAGTGATAATATAATCATTTTCTTGAGAGCTGAGGCTCCATAACTCACATCTGACTTGAGCGTCGGAGTATCTTCGCAGGTACCTCCCCCTCCGTTGACGAAAGTAGACGAGCAGTAAGAGTTGAAGGAGCGCGAACGACAACAATGAAGGAGAAGAGAGCGTCCCAGACATTTAGAAACAACAAAGACACACCGGAAGAGATTTACACCGAAACATTTTGGCGCCCACCGTGGGGCCCGAACCCACGACCACAAGGTTAAGAGCCTCTATTTTACACCGAAACAGGTATAAAATACCATTTTTGTAGAAATATTGGACAACCTCTATCATTTGCTTATGTATGACATCCCTATATTTCTTGATAAAGATGAAGTTATATCCATCTGAACTAGGCTCTTGTTATTACCACATTCCTATACTGCCTCTTTAATTTCATTTTCATCAAACTCATGGATTAACAAATTATTATACTCCTCTCCTCTGTTATTTGTTGGAAGTGAATGTTATCTAACCTAACTCCAATATCTGGTGTTGCCATTAATCTCTTTGTATAGAACTTCCTTACAACTTCCTTTACAATTTCAGGTCCTAACACTTCCAACCCTTTGATACTATTCGTGAGTGATCTCTAGTGTAGTATATAATTGTTCATTCCGACGAGAAGTTAGTAGGATCAAGTTTAGGGGAAAGATATTAATGGGATTAGACGTTTAAGTGGATAAAGAAAATCTTTGAGTATAAAAAAAATAAAGCAAGTAAAACCTACCATGGAAAAATAATGAATGTGGAAAGCTGAATAAAATACAAAGTATTCGATGAAATGGTTATTGTTTCGGTTGAATTGGTCTGAGGGTCGGTCGTCATTCCTTGTTCTGCTCTTTTTTATCTTCAATTCTTTCTGAGAACGCGATCCACTCCAATGGGTTGTTGACCTGCAGAAGACACTCTGACGCTAAAATCAGATATGTTTCATAAAGAGGTCTATATTTTATTGGGATAATAAAAGATGATTGTACCTAGACATCAGTTATCTACTTATAAGGCTTGTGACAGCCACATCCACTAACCTATTAATACCTGTTTAATGACAATGTCATATATATTTGTATAGGTAACTTATTAGTACCTGCTTAATGACAATCAATTCCGATCGATATACTTCATATAGTACAGTTATAAAAATGATTATAACACTAATAAACCAGACAAATATTTAGGATATATTAGTTTGGAAAAATAAAGTGTCATTTAAAGTTAAATTTTGTATTTCGAGAATGGTAAGAAATAGATTACTAACAAGAACAAAAACATAATTGAGAAAGAAAAATCTATTATAAATTAAATCTAATTTGAACGGTCGGTTTTGTTTGTCAAGATTAGATTCTAACCAACATGTTATATGTTATATTTCTATGTAGTAAGAGATATTAGGCTTGATTTTTTTTTATGGACATTAGGAAAAGTTTGTACTTTTAGATTATCTTATATTCATTCAATAGTGTTGTCACATTTTTTGTATTTTCAAAAATATTGTTCTATGACAAACAATAATTGTGAAGGGTGTTAGGGGTTAAGTATAACAAACGAGTTGATAAAAGAGGTATTAATTGTAAAACACTAAGTATATAATAGGAAATCAATGTAAATGAAAGGTTTGCATAAATATATAAAATGTAAGGATTATATGCTTTACATCATGCATAAATATTATTATGTAAATTTTTTTTATTCATGCCAACAATAAGAAAGAAAACGGAAAAGTATGCAGCAACCAAAAACGTAAGTATTTATCAATTATTACTTTATATTTATTTTGTTTTTCATAAATCTAATTATAGAAATGTACAATATTTGTGAATAAAAAGATAAAATGTGATGAAAAAGTAACATATATGTATATACATATCTTGAACGTGGTTGGTGAAGGAATGTAAAGACAAGTTTGAAAATGTAAATAATTAGTTGTACATTTTGTTGTTGTTGAGATATTTTGTTGTTGTTGAGATATTTGTTGCATTGAAACCATACCAAATAAACTATGTTGCATTGAAGCCATACCAAACAAAGTGAAGCAAAAGTCATCATTATTAGGCTATATTAAGAGCTTATTAACAATTTAAATATTCAATGCTTAGGTTAACCTCGACATATCTATGTGAAGAAAATAAAGTATGGGTGGAAGAGTTTTCCCTAAACAAGTATAAAACATATATAAATACTCATCTATTTGAAATATGGTTTGGGATAATAAATATTAAGGCAAATCAATGTAATGATGTAATTTCAGAATGAATCTCATTGATGTAACAAATATCATTCCAAACAAATTCTTATTTTTTGGTTTGTGATTATTATTTAATACTTATTTACTAAATAAAATAAAACGTAACTACTATCCACAACTTCTTTTTGTGTTTATGCTTGTTGTGTTTTTATATCAAGTCATAAGCATTATAATAAAGTTCCATTTAAATTTTGAAAATATACTCAATCTTTGACTAAAACAACATAAAATCTGATGAGATTTTGAAGGATAAAATATTAGCCTTATAACATAGTGAATTACATGACAAATAATTTTTATAGGAAATTTCCTTAAAAATGGAATAAATGTGTTGATGTTTTTAGTAATAAGATTGTTCATTAATTAAATAAAATAAGCTACTTTAATTGCAATGGATGATGTAAAGTCCAAAATTAGTCTTTTAAAACTTAAAATTAAATGTGAATTTGTTTGAATTGAGTTTTTTATTCCACCAAATTTTTATTAAAGTCAATCAATGTTAAAATAGTACTGGGGAAATCTATCTAAAAAAACATTGTAGTATTGTAATTGACTGTATTTTGAACTTAAGGACTCAATCTCACAGAGGATAATATTTTACACACTTTCGTGTTTTAAAATTCAATATTAAGATATTTACTATGGTCAATTAAACACACGATACAAATGAGGGTGTGAATACTATTTTAATAACAAAATCTATATTTTATTTTTTTATTAAAATCAAGTTGAACCTCTACATTTAATTTGTTGAAAATATGATTAAAGTTAAAATGTTTTTTATCCCACAAACTAAATCTAAACTTGAAATACTCCTTTCAAATCAATCCATTTACATTGCACACACCTCTATGATGAATTTAATATGTAATGCAGCATATGACTTACTTTACAAGTAAAGTTCAATATTTAATTGAAAGAGTCAGGGATTGGGTTGCAAATAAGTTGAGTGTAATTAATGTATTTAATTTGTGCAGAAATTGGAAGCACAATTATTCTTACAAGTTCTTCATGATCTGTTTGTCTGATAATATTTAGGATTTTAATAAACCTTTTTAAAGTTGTCATCAACAAATATGTCTTGTTAACTAAATTATAAGCTGTGGACCACAACACTAAGGAAAATCATGTTCCAATGTTTATAGGGTTGACCTATTGATGTCTGGTTGGTGATTAAATGTAGAAAATTCCACCAATTATTCTCATAATGTCACATGGTTGTGATTTATAATCTAGAAGCATATTTATCTATTATATTAAAAAAGAATATATTGCTACGTACCTTTATGCCAATATAGAACATGTTATTAATAGTGTAGAAACCTAATGTTACTGTTTTGCTACAGATATAAAGATAGATATAAGTCAAACCCATATGCATTGTGAATATTCCATCTTTCACTAATTCGTGATTATTCTCTTAATCTAAAGGATAAAATGAGTTTAGGCTTACAGAAACTTAACAATTACAAACACAATGCATGTGATTAGGACATTTTGTGGAGAGATTTGGTTTTGTTCATGTTTTTGATTGTGGGTGATGGATGATAACCTTTTTGCATGTGAAATAAAAACTTAAGTAAAGTTCATTTAATTTCCCAATAACATTCATTATGTATTATATATTGTTATTTAAAGATTAACCCTAGCACTGTAGGATTAGTATTAATTAGAATCTCTCCTGTGTTATGTCAATATACTATACCTATATTACTTGTTTAGATTTCCTTCTTAACCTGTCATCACAAATATTTTTGTAAAATTTATACATAATTTTTCTTAGATTAATAGATACTTAAATATTTGTGAATATTTTCTAAAAACATAATTATTACGTAATCTTAAAGGGACACATTATTAATTTATATCAGTTTATGTTTTATTTATTGAGAGATAAGCGGAGAAAAGAGAAAAAAAATGCTTTTTCTGAGACATGTTGATATTTTATTTATTAGCAATCAAGTCCGAGATACTTTTCATCTATTCCAATTTACTCTTTTATTTAATATTGCTATCCAACTCTTATCCAAAGCTGATTTGCATTTTATGGACATTTCAGAACATGGGCCATCCATGATTCATCCACCTACCATCTCAAAATAAATGTACAAAATAAAATATTATATCTCTCACTCAATCAAGGACTAAATAGTAAAGTCTATGTCACCGTCTTTCTAAAATTATTGTTTTCATGCTCCAAGATTCTCGTGACTTTCTTATTCCTAACTTCACCAATTGTCTGAAGCATTTTTTTTTACACATTTCTATTTTTTCATTTTCTTTATAAATAAATGATATTGTTATTATTCAATTCATTATTTTAAAAAATACATTATGTAATTTTATTATATTTTTTAGAAAATATTGGATATGAAAAATATCATTTATAAAAAAGTACCATTAGAATCACTGATCAATAAAGAACCTAAGAGAACACTCAAACCATACATGTGATAAAGAGAAACTTCACATGCATTGAAGAACGTGAAACTTAGATAAAAGAGTAGAAATCTGACTTACTCTATTTGAGAAAATGATCGAGCAAACTTGAAGATTTCATTACAAGAATTATATATGCAGTCTCCTATCTTCAAACGGATGAACATGATGCAAAAAGAGGAGGCAAATGATCCTAGAAATGTGGTTTTCAAAATAATGAAACTTGTTTATAATCATTCCTTTTATATTAAAACCTTTTAATATTAAAATAATAGAATCTCATTATCTTTAACTCACTACCACATCTAAAATATCATTTTCTAGGTTTTCATATTATTTAATATTTTTTTAATTATAAAACTACTTATAAATTTTGATACCACAAACATTATAACTAAATCCTTTTCTAATTTCTTCAATGATAAAAATATTATTTTTAATCGAAGTATACATAGTTCAAAGTTTTTTCATCTGGATTAAACATAATAATAAATATAGAAATTTTATTAAGATATAAAGTAAAAGATTAATTAATTTAAACTTATATTTTTTTCTTTTTCAAAATGACGTTTTTCAGAAATATTCTAACTTTAAAACTAGTACTATAAAATATTCTAGACAGCCATTTAAATTTTAAATCCAATTCGTACTAACATAATATATACAACAGTGAATTCATAATATATCAAAATTTAATTTTAGAATTTATGTATTAAATTTACTTTTAATCAACATACTATGCGAGCTATAAATACTTGTTTTTATATTACACTAATGAAAATATATGCGTTCATATTTTGTATAATAATAAAAATTAATATAATTACCATTATTATTATTATAAAATTAAAATAATTTTTGTAATTTTATTGTGAACAATGTTTTCAAGGTCTGTAGGTGTAGTTTGATCTCTTTGAGTTGAGGGAGGAGAGTAAAGTTCTTTAGAGTTAGCTGGAGTTTCTAAGAGGTAAGAGAAAACTAATTTCGTTTTTCAAATATGTAGTAGGAAGTTTGAAATCAGTTATTGGTGTGTTTAATGTGGTTTATGATAACTTGGATATGATAAATTGGGTGAATAAGTGATTGTTGTGCTTTATGATGTGTGTTTGTGTTTATATGTATGTATGTATGTATGTTGTGTGAGTGCATGTATATTGAAATTGGTATGATAGTAAATACAAAATTGTATTGGAGATGATATTAATGAAGAGAAATGGTTGAGGTACTACTTAGTAGTTTAAATTGATGGGTGTTGGCATTTCAAATTTTTAAATAATAAGTTTAAAGAGAAATATGAAGTTTGGTAAAGGTCATAGGATCTTGTATAATTAGTTTAAGTTCTAAAATAGTTATATTATGAAGTTAGATTGAGAAAGAGCACTTGAGTTCATTTTTCTACTCTTTAGAGTGAAATTGGAGGTTTTGATAGGTGAGTTTTTGAGGGAATGGTGATGTGAGAAAAGTAGAAGTATGGGACTATTTTGAGGTCATTTAGGACTTATTAAGACTTTAAACCAATAAAATTTTGTTGCATTATGCAATAGAGGATTGTGAGGGTGTATTTTGCATGCTTTTGGTCCAAATGAGGGGTTTTGGGTAGTGAATTTCTAAGGGAGTGATTCTAGGTTGAATTGGAGAGTTTAGGGTATGTTATCAAGTCATTTAAAACTGGTTTATGCAACTTATGCAGTGGATTGAATGTTAAAAGAAGAATAAATGGGTTTTGATAGCTTAAAGAACTTAATTTGGGTTTGGGGTGACAAATTTGAGTTACAACAGTGTTTTTATAGTTTTCTTAAGGTCTAGAGTGTCCTAAGAGTCTTTAGAAGTTGTGGGGAAAGTGGGAAAAATAATTTAAAAAGGGTAAGTTTCTGTTGATAGTGTTGAGCGCCCAAACTAGGCCCTGAGTGCCACCACTCCAAGGGGCCAACTTTCTGGCGCTGAGTGACACCATTCTAGTGGCACTGGCACTAAGGGGTAGCTTCTAGACGCTGAACGCTACCACACCAATTTTAGTTTCTGTTTCAAGTTTTGGAAATACCAAATTTGGGGTTTCGAGCATCAGTTTTTGACATTCTTTATGTCGTTTTGGGGGTTTTAGAACCTTCCAGAGTTGTTGGTGAGGGTTTTAAAGCTATTTTCCTTGCTTAAGTGGGTGTATCATGTAGCTATGAAGAAAATTATTATTGTGTGATTTCTAATGACTTGTATGAGTGTTTCTATTTCTTTAATGTATGATGAGTGATGTTATATGTTGGTGTTCAATGTGAAAGTGTACGGACATATGTATGATTTCAAAGGGTTTTCAAGGTTGGAAAAGAGAATTCCAAGGAGGAATATCTTATTAGGGAATTCATGTGTATAAATAGTATAAACTGTAAAAAGCCGGTATGGGTTATCCTAACACTCTAATGATCATCCATGCTCAATCAGAGAGTGATGAGTCATTTCGTGAGAGGAGCAGGAAGTCCTAGCTTGGGGGCCTTTCTTCATGGTGGCAAAGGGGGTTTTAAGGACTAACCTTGTGTGGCAGCTTTGAGCGAGTCAATTATTCTACCACATAAGTGCAAAACCTTCCATGACTCGACATTTATACTATATTATAAAGGGTTTGGCTAAGTTCGAGTCAGTGGTGTGAAAGGGAAAGATGTTTTGATATGTGTGAATGGTGGAAGATGTTCTACTAATTGTGTGATTGAAAGTGTATATTGAATTTTATTTTTCCATGTTAAATTGTTTTATCATTAGCTTATCCTTGTTTTTGTTTTTGTTTGTCTGTATGTTTTCTCTTTTGCCATGATCCCCTTAATGGGTGTGAGCTTAGGGAGAATATCTTTCTAATTATCTCAACATAGGTGTTGATGGTGAAATATCAATATAGATAATTTCATTTGTTTTTTAGGCGTAGATTTCTCTTCTCTTGAAGTATCAAGTTTGTTGTAGATTATCTTGTAACTCTTATTTTGATGATTTATTATATTAGTAAAATGTGATGTTACGAATAATAATTAAATTTAAAGAAATGATCAGTTAAAAATAATATTAATAAAATAATATTTATAATTTAAAAATATTTATAAAATTAGAATATTTTAAAATAATTTTCTTTGAAGATGATAATGAAATTTATTATTAATAAAACACGTCCATTATTGTTAGTATAGTTTTTAAAAGTATATAATTTTGTAAAAATACTCTTAAAAATATTAAAATATTAAAAAATACATTTCGTAGTTAAGAAAAAAGATTATGTAGTTATTTTTAAGTAAAAAGGTGATTTAATTATTTATTTTATTAAATAAATAATAAAAGATAAAACTATTGAATTGAAAGGATAACAAAAGGTAATACTAAAAAGAGGTATTCTTTTATATAACAATATAAATTATCTTAAATTGATTATTTTCACATGATATTTAATCCAACGATTACAAACTATGCAACATCAAACCTGTAACTAAAACTGAGATAAAATATTCAACATGTATAATATAGTTTTATCAATTACAAATATTATTTTAAGTTAATTACATTAAAAAATATAAAAGGTTATGTCGTCCTGTGTAGAGATGACAACAGTTTGAGTTGGACACGGGTAGTGCCTATCCGTAACCCGACCCGCCGGATAAAATTATATCTGTTATCCGACTTATTATCCTCGCGTATCGTTTAGAAAATATCTACGGATATTTTAAAATTTGCAGATACCAACTGATATCTACAAAAAAAATTATTTTATACATTTTTAAAATAAAATTACAAAATATATATATAATATAAATTAAATTAAATATAAATTAAAATTTAATTTTAATTAAATTAAATCTAATAAAATATTATTTTATTTTTAATTAAATTTAATTAAAAAATATATAAATTAATTTTTTTTATTAGTTTGGTAGATAACGAGTATTCACAGGTTAGGTAATATAGAATAGTAAATATTCACAAAGAATAACTACCCGTCATCCTACTGCACATTTTTTTCTCCATCCTAATCTTGTGGTTGGGACACATGTCTCTGAATTAAGGAACCCGAATCCAAATGTTTTTTCTGCAGTTGTAATATTTTTAAGACACACAAAATTAGTTAAAGCAAAAGGTTCCATGGTCTAGTGGTAAGGACATTGGACTCTGAATCCAGTAACCCGAGTTCAAATCTCGGTGGAACCTTTTTGCTATATATATATATATTATTATTATTTTTTATATTCATCCTTCCCCTCACACACAACATATATCAGGGACTTGAATCACCAATATTGTTAGACATTGATTTTCTAATTTGTTTTACTTTTACTGGTAGGATGGAATCAGAAATTCAAAGAAAAATAGAGGAAACATTGTTGGACATACTGAACAAATCCAACATGGAAGAAGCCACTGAGTTCGGCATACGACTCGCTGCCTCGGAGAGACTCGGTATCGACCTCTCCGACTCCATCAGCAAACACTTTGTTAGAAGCATAGTTGAGTCCTATCTTCTCTCCATTATGGCCAATGGAAAGGGGGAGAAGAAGGAAAATGTAGTCAGTGTCGAGGCCGAGGCCGATGAGGAGACGGAGGTGGTGAAACTGAAGAGGGAAGATCCTGAACGTATTATTTGTCATGTAAGTTCTCCTTCCTCCATATTCAATAAAACCCTAAAACGTCTGTTTCTTTTTGTTAGGCTGCACCCTATGGTTTAAGACTGAGTAATCGGTGAAGAGCAGAACTCCAATTTGTACAAATTTACGAAGGGTATTTAATTTATGTTTTTAAATTTTGTTTGATTGGTCTAGCTGTCCAACAGGAGGAACGTATCCGTGAAAGCATTCAGAGGGACGTCACTAGTCTCAATTAGGGAGTTCTATATGAAAGATGGAAAACTACTTCCTGGTTGTAAAGGTGATTACATAATCTATTGTTTGCTCATGTGAATTTGCTGTTCCCTGCTTTATATAATGCTTCTTCACACTGTAAATTTTGCTGGAATTTTAAATTGTGTTTGTATGTTCGCCATGGTTAGTAGTTTTTTTCAAGTTAATCCTATTACAGTGCAAAAATCACTGTTGTTTTTATCTTGCTAGCCTAGAGTAAGAGATTAGTATGAATATTATTGAAAAAAATGAAAATAAAATCAGTTTTTATGAGTCTTATCACTACTAAGAGACATCATTAATGAAAGACAACATCATTGAAACCTGAACCTAATTCACATAAGGGATTGAAACTAGATTCAACTTCAACACGTTAAGAGAATAGGTTTATCCCTTCAGTCTTTTTATTTTGGAAAACAGCACAGGTATGAACAACATTAGAATATCTTTTTCCAAGTAATCAATTAAGTTCATTATTAGTGCACACAAATACTAATAGCACTATACCCAATACTATATTCCTTATACGTGATATTGACGTAAAGAAAACCACTATGGCAAAGTGAGGAGAGTATATCACTTGTTCTTGAAAAATTTGCAGAGGAGGCCAAAAATCACATTAGAAGAAATAATATTAAAGAATCTCATGGTCAATAATATCCTTGAGCTTTTACATTTTAATGTCTGATGATTTCACTTGATTAATGTAACTAAAGTCATCTAATGAGACAAAACTATTATTCTCGTCCTAGTTTTTGTATTTTGCTAGGTGCTACATCATAAATTAGAGGATTTGAGTTGAGATCTGAGTTAGCTTTAGAGGATCAATACTTGAGTTTATGTGGCTCTGTTCTGCTGAGAACTTGGTGACTCTGTCTCACTGAGAACTTGGTTAATCTGAATTTTGAAACTAAACATGTCCCTTTTCCTGTGAGAACTTGGTTAATCTGAATTTTGAAACTAGACATGTCCCTTTTCCTGTATATGATTTTAGGTATTAGTTTACCTTCTGAGCAATGGGCAATCTTCAAGGAAAGTGTTCCTGCAATAGAAGAAGCTATCTTAAAGATGGAAGGAAGGATGAGGTGAGTATGCAATCCTGACATGTGAGCAATATGATAGTATGACAGGATGACTTCCAATGATATTGATCATGTAAGTATTGAAATGTGATGCAGTGGAAATTGCTGAGTGCATATGCTCAGAATTATTTTTTTTTGTATTCTCTTGGTATATTACTAACTATGAATTTCTGATATTCTTTATTGTAAGTTTAGTTGGAGAAATTTGTGTGTTCTTTTTTTCTGGAAGGAAAACCTGTTGGTAGGTGTTTAGTCATGCAGATAAATGTATGGTAAAAATTGTTTTTTAACTGCAGTAAAAACATTTAAATGTAGATCGGAGCTTAATGGTAAGCAACATGAAGATGTGTCAAAATCGGTTGACGCGGCTGCTCCTCTTGAGCCTGTTGCTCCTATTGAGCCTGTTGTCCCTGTTTCTCCACTTGAGCCTATAGCCCCTATTGAAGTTGTCCGTTTTGATGGGAAGAATTTCCATTTTTGGGCTCAGCAGATGAAATCACTATTGAAACAATTAAAGATTGAACATGTACTAATTGAACCATGCCCGAATGCTGCATTAGGGGAAGGTGCAAAGGCTGAAGACATTGCTGCAGCCAAGGCTGCAGAAAGGAGATGGTTGAATGATGATGTAGTGTGTTGCCGCAATATCTTGAGCCATTTATCTGATCCTCTTTTCAACCAGTATGTGAACAGAAAAATGAGCAGCAAGGAATTATGGGAAGAGCTAAAAATGGTTTATCTGTATGAGGAATTTGGAACCAAGAGATCTCAAGTGAAAAAGTATATTGAATTTCAGATAGTTGATGAAAAAACAGTGATTGGGCAAGTCCGAGACCTAAATGGCATTGCAGATTCTATTGCTGCTTCTGGAATATTCATTGACGATAACTTTCATGTTAGTGTCATCATTTCAAAGCTTCCACCATCCTGGAAGGACTTCTGCATCAGGTTATCGCGTGAGGAATATTTACCTTTCTGGAAGTTAATGGAATGTATACAGGTAGAGGAAGAATTTCGGTGTGGAGTACAACGAGGGGGTGAACATTCTTACAGTATGGGATTTCACCCGGGCAGTAGAGGTGGTGGACAGAGGAGCGTTGACTATAAGCCACTAGGAATCTGGAGGAATAGGCCAGAAATCAATGCCAGGAGGAGCTTATCCTGTAATATATGTGGCAAGAGGGGACATCTTTCAAAAAATTGCTGGAGAAGAAATGACAGGCAAACTAATGAAAGGAGAGCAGAAGATGATGTCAGCACATCTACCACAGAAGTTGATACTCTGGCTTCTATTCCTACAGAGTAAGTTTGTACGAAAACATGCATTGTATTTTGACCAAAAGCACATAAATCTACTTTTTTAGGGCAGGCAAGTGAGTTTGATATTTGTGACAGGGAAGTGTCTTTGAATTATAGTAGTTGGTATAGTCTCTCCTTTTTATTTTTTTAATATAGCAACTTCATTCAGTGTCAGATACCCTTGATGAATTTAATTTGCTCAAACTACTGACTAATTGATTTAGTGTCCTCCCTGATAGGACTCTACCAATTTTGAATTAGTAACAAATTTATCGTGCGCTCTAACAATTTTGAACTATTCTATTGTAGCAAATTGATTCTGGACGGTAGTGTGGGGTTGTGTAATGCCGTGGACAAAAGTATCAAATGACTTTGGGTATGAAATTTGTAAGGTGTAAATGTTTATTTCGTTCTCATGTTAAGAAATGAATTTTTGTTTAGTATCCGGTTTTAAAAATGAAGATATTGGGTCCCTATGTTAAGAAAAGTGTATGAATAAGGTCATGTCTGTTAAGTTGACAGCAACAGCGTTAAGTCTATGCTGATGTGGCCATACTTTTTTCTTCTCTCTTCTGCTGTCCAGCTTTTTCTCTCTCTTGTTCAACTTTTTTTTTGTATGATTTGTTGAACTTGTTCTTTTTTTGTGGACCTTATTCATATATTTTTCATAACATAGGAATCCAATGTCTTCATTTTTAAAACCGGATATTTAACAGAAATTCACCTTTTAACACGAAGACGAAGTAAGCTTTTAAGCCAATTTGTAAATTATTTCTTGTCTTTTAGAAATAATTCTCTTGTCCAGTAAAAAAAATGCTTTTTTCTTAAGTTAATTTCAGAATAAAAAAAATCTTACTTTCTTTTTATGGAAGAACTATATCATAGTCAATTACATCAAAATTAGAATTTTTAAAAGTTACACTTATGTAAATCTTATCAACACTGGCTTAATTTGTAGCAGTGTCTCAACTGAGCTGCACCAAAGAGTAAAAGGTCTAGAATGATGATAGCAATATTAGGATTGAAGATAGATGATTTAAGTGAAACATAAATTGTGGGTAAAGGTGATGTAGATTATTTTTTTGGAGAACCATTTTGTGTGACGTTTTGCTGTGCACCAAAAGTCTAATGACTACATCAACAGAGTCTCATTTTGAAAACACCTGTTGGTCGTTCGCAGGAGCAAAATTGAAAGAAAGTCCCACATGTGGCATCATATTAATCAGAAAACAATTTGGAATTGGAAGATAAGACTTGTGCATATAAGAATTCGGATGTGTTCATGTAACATTCAATTTCCAAGTAGAAGTGCTCAGCAAGTTGCATCATTGAAATATAGAAGCTAAACTATCTAAGGTTTCTCCTGACTGAAATTACGAATCAGATATAAGCAAGCATAGCTACTTTAGGTTACAAAAAGAAGTTCACTGTGTCGTGTCTATTTATGCATATATCCAGTTCCTTTTTTGGCATATTCCTAGTGAACTAAGGTCCACAAAATTAGCAGCTGATACACAATTAAATGTGGTTAATTAGTTGTTAACATGTCCTGCAAAATAACTTTTCAGGTTCGCCTACTGAAGATTCCCTTTTCTGTAATCTAATAATTGCTGCTCTCTGTGCTTATCTGCACTAAGTTTAGATGTTTCCCAATTCAGCTTCCTCACTGCCTCTTCAGTTTCAATGTAGTTTGGAGGTACACCAGATCCTCCAGAAATTAAAGGAAACTTCACTTCTACATCTTTCCTGCAGCAGGAGTGTTGTGTGAAACGTCATTCATGATAAAGCCAAAAAAAATATATATCCAAAGTGAGATGAAAGCAAGAGAAAGAAAAGAGTGCTTTAACCAAGAAAAGAAATAAATTGGTCATATTATAAGTCAGATGAGGAAAAAATGAAAGTCTTAATAAAGTAGTTCTAGCTGCAAGCATTGGTTTGGGGATTATTGCCTGCTATTTGGTACAGCTTTCCTTCTAAATTTAAAAATAAAAATTACATCCTTTCCCCTCGAAACTTATCCATTTGGTAATCATAGCAGTTCCCCAATTAAAACTGTCAATTGCCGATCCATTGACATATGCGTGGTTATGTCCATTTGAGTTAGTTTCTCCTTTTTTTTACAAGTTGAAAAGTTTGAATGACTCTCTACAAAACTAGTACTTGGTACACACTTTTTTTCAGTAGTTTGTAGCATTTTTTAAACGCCGTTACAAATAACTTTTTTCTTTTGCACGTTGCCAACCATAAGTAAGTTCTTTTAATGCACGTTACTAATCAGAAGTACGTTCTTTAAAACGCTCGTTTCAAATTTTCAACATTTATTCCCAGTTTGCCCTTTAAACATTTATTAAATCTCCTTTTTAAAATTTTCCTATATAAGACATGATTTTATTATTTTTAATTCTTATTACATGGTAAAAGTTTCTTATTTGGAATCGTTACAATGATAGACAATAAGCTTATTATTATCACCAAGATACTTTTGTAATATATGATTTATTTCAAGTTTTATATCAGTTAAAATATTCTTTTACTATTTCAGGATTGTAGTTCAACACATCAAAATTGAAAGATGGTATATTTTTAGATATCTTTCGTATTACACTATGCATTTTAACTCTATTTTTACTTTATTTAAGCTTTGAACATAAATACTGCAAGATATAGTATGAGTTCAATGATAAATAGACAATATGAAAAATATTGACAATTGAAAACAATAAATATATAACAAATAATTTATCTACAAATTAAAATATTATACCGGTTTAAAAATAATTTAAAATTAAAACTAGAACCACCCTCAAAATATATTTTACCATTAAAAATAAAATTTTATCTCAAATATCATACAAACATGTCCAAATATGTAATTTACTTTTATAAGCTCGTTTAACTAATAATTTCGTCAAATACTTATATTTTAGTATGCTAACTTGAAAATTTTTTAACTACCATCTAGTTTTGCCAAATATGGCTCATAATATATTAGGAAAAAAAACATTTTTCATCAAGTAGAACATTTAAAAACTGGTGTGATTTTTTCTTGAGATAAATTTGATTTTAGTCCCTAAACAGACACAAAATTGAATTTCAAAATTGAATTTCTTCTGTCTCAAATTTAAGTACTTTTTGGTTACCAAACTTTAAAACTTATTGAATATAGTCGTTTTAACACAATAATGTTAACTTTTTTAGGTGTTAAATGATATTCTAGGCTAGGATTTAAGTTGTATATACAATTTATCATGTTCTACCTCAAATGCCAACCTAAAAACACCGTTTAACATGTAAAGAAAAATTTGCATTAATAGATTATATTAGTTCATTTTTAAAGTTTGGAACAAAAATGAATTTTAATTTTGTATCCAAATTAGAGACTTAAAAACACATTTAATTCCTTTTTTTAGCATATAAAAAAACTAATGTGTAAAGCATACTGATGAGCACATACTGTGGGTATATAAATCAATTGGATGAAGTATTTGTTAAATATGTTAGGAATTTGGTTCATGTATATATATATATATATATATATATAACAAATCATTAAATGAGTTAAGGAAATTATATTTTATTAGTCAATTTATGAAATGATATAATTAATTAATTGTGGTTAAGAACGTATATGTCAAGAAAAGATTATTGTTGATGAGACAAATTAAAATATTAAAACTTAAGGAAAATGAACTGAAAGAGGTTATATAAAAGAGTCATAATCCTTGTCTATGAGAATGTTTATCATTCCTTTCTTTCTCTTCATCTCCTAGAAAATCCAGAGGAGGAAACCTAAGGTGCTTTATAGAGGAAAGATCTATACCAATATTCGTTATTCATTAATTGTTCCTTGTCAATCTAAGTACGCTTCCGTTTTCTATTATAAAATGGATGTTTTTTGTTCTAAAGGGGATTGAGAACTGCTCTGTTTATGGAAAGGTTTATTGCTAATTAATTATTGATTTGTGTGATTGATAATCTAACAAAATCAAATTCTTCTAGGTTATTGAAATGAGCAAAATTGAACTATAGAAATATTTATCTTAAACCAAAAAGTAATATTAACTATCATAAGAAGGGTATAAAATAAAAGGACAATCATCTAAATCAAAGATGTAAAAGAAAGGGGAAGCTTAATTTGACACTGACCTGCTACCAAGAGCAAACATGCCACTTCTCTTAATCATCCCACCATCCAATGACAAAGCTCCTTCATGAATGCATGGGAGAGCAAGCAGCATTTCTTTCCGGGTTTTATATATTTGTAGGCGAGAAAAAAGTCCATAAAATAGTGTCTCTCTAAGACCATACCCAATCTCAGTAACAAAAGATAAATGTTTTGAGTCCAAATGGATCATGTTTACTGCATAATCCACAAACCCAGCTGGGCACTCCCCATTAGGTAATCTTGGCTTTGGAAGAGCCAACTTCTTTTCTGGATCATCAGCTACCAACCCTCCAACAAAGGGTCTGCAATAACAACAACCACAACATTGCTTTAAAAGGTATGAGCAAAGGAAAATGTCTTTTTAACAACTTATTTTGACAATTTTTTTACAGCAACCTATGTAATAGCTTCTAATTGGTTTATTTTAAATATACACGGACCAATAAAATAGTATCAAAAAATTGTTAAAAAAAGTTGTCATGAGTAAAGAGGTTCACATTCCTTCTAAATTATGCATGTAGAGATTTTTGTTTTTCAAGGTAAAAGTCACTTTTTAATGCTAGATTTTATTTGCGGATATTCTTCCTTTCCTTCTACTTTTACCACCAAGCCAATTCTATATCCCCTATGAATGTATAGAGTTGGAAACTGAGTTTTTCACATATTATTAAGAGAATAACAGACAAAAAGACCTTGCACATGCCACACAAAATTAATCATAAATAGGATCTTTATGTCTGTCTCCCTTTATATGAACCTATGCTGCTAAAAAAATGTCACAAGAGAAGCTAAATTTACATATTTGTCAAACTTGCCTTAAATCTGCAAGAGATATGACAGAAAACCTGCCATTAATTCTCTTCCCAATTGAAGACCCTATGCCATACAATCCAGCATTACAGTTTATCAAGCCCTCATTATCATACTTCTCCAGTGCATTAATGCCTTCATAGGAACTGCAGACAATCGCAAGCATTGTCTCCAAGCCCAAAAACTCAGAAAGGATCCTGTATTTAGACAAAATCGAAAGTTTTTTAGTTAAATAGATGCTTCTTTCTCTAGTTCTAAGATTCACACCAGTACCCATGTGCTTGGAAATTTCATATCAGTATTAATGACTGTATTTAAAGAACAACGAGACTCATGTTCTAAAATCTGAAAATTAAACAAGACTACAAGAGATATTTATTAGAAAGTGGTTTTTAAGCCTAACTCAACCCCACAAAACCAATACACCCTCTTCATGCTGAGTTATATACATCTCGAGCGTCAAAGTAGAATTAATGGGTGGTTCGATAGTGACCCGACAACGGGTGGAACAGAATGCCTACATAGATCTCGTTAAGATAGACTTCAATCATTGCTCTGATACCATATTGAGAAGTGGATTTAAAGCTTAACTCAACCCCACAAAACCAATGCCCACATAGTTCTCATTAGAAAAGGCTCTAAACATGACTCTGACACCATATTAAGAAGTGGACTTTAAGCCTAACTCAACCCCACAAAACCGGTTTGTAGGGTGAGGTTTGCACCCACTTATATATTATAATTTGGCCGTATCTCTAGTCGATTTGAGACTTCTAACAATATTGTTTGTTGTAAACAGATGGGTGTTAAAAATTTTAAAATAAAATGAAATAAATTATATTAACCTGCTAAGATTATCACTCTCAACTTTGCCGAGGGTTGCAACAACTCCCACAATGTCCTTTGTTAATGTTAAACCCGATGTCTGAGCATTACTTTTTAGCCAACTAAATACAGCAGCAGCAGAGTTTTCTTTCTTCAAGATCTGTTCCATTGTTTCCTCTTCGGTATGAAAGGCACCATTTCCACTATCTAATGTAATTACATTATTTGAATGGTACTTTGCAAGTCTCACTAAAAATTTCATTAGCAAAAAGCATTGGAGTGAGTTAAATTCGAAAAACTTCATTAAAGTGGGTCTCTCAAGAGTAATGATACGATGCAGTATTAAACTGAGCACTTTATTTAAAACTCTAATTACTCCCCACATATCCCCTACTTTTCCCTAGGGAAACAAGTAAAATAAAAACCAGAATAGATTTCCAGACATACCTTGCAAGTCCAATATTGATTCAGCTAACTGGTTTGATTGAGAATTAATAAACTTAAGGTTATCTTCGTGCTGTTTGATAATCTTAGATCTCTCTCTGATGTCATCGTTTAGATTCAGCTGAAACAGCAAAAGAAAATCACGTGGAAAAATATTAAGCACCAGAACAATTAAAACATTTAAGCTACATAGTAATATTAACATGAAGTCATCAACATCACTTGGTTCAACCACTGCAGATTCTCAAAAAAGATTATATTCAGTGACGGGTTCTTCATGGGACTTTTAGTAACAGAATGCAGGTCCTGCTGCAATGAAAGGGTTTTGGCTGCAATAAACTGTAAAAGATGTCGTTCATAAAAAAATGGTACAAACCCTAGTATATCCTTAACTGGGATCAAGTATCTTGGTTTACTTCAATCAATAGAAGAGCCATGCCCCCATATCAAATCATGATTTGTATCACCAACAAAAGGTTTCAAAAAGCAGTACTTATAAAAACTGTACCTTTCAGAGTTTTCACATCCATAGTTGCAGACAATTAACCTCAACATTTTTAGAACTTTTCACAACTGTAATTGTGGATGAACAGCCCACAACCTCAAGGTTTTTGGAGTCTATGCGCCGTAATTGCAGTGAGTTAAGTAGGATCTATTCACACAGAGTTCTCTTATAATTCAATAGATCGCGAAGAACCGATAACCGCCATTCGTACAAACCGAAATTGGGTCTCCCAAAATCCCTCATTATGCAGGAATTTAAAGAATCTCAACCTATGATTTAAAAATTGAGGACTAAAATGGACTAAACTCCAAATTGTGCTGGACCTGAACAATAAATTCTGAGCTTGCTGCACATCCTTTTAATGGCAAAAAATTAACCTTCGTAGGAAGTTTTAAACTTTCACATTAGCTTCGTCCATGTTAAGATTTAGCTCATGCAAATAACAGAAAAATTACAGCATAAGATATTGCATAGCAGCAAAGGTAGAATGGTACGAAAGAGAACCTCACCGTGTGGTTAAGCTGAGACATTATGGAACCTTGTTGTTGTGTTTTGATGACTATCTCTGTGTTTCTGCTCTGCTTTCTTTCAAGTCAAATTCCCAAACTTTGCTATTTTCAATCGTTAAATACCAAAATACAAAACCAAAACATAGCAGTCAGCAGTGGTACTTTCGTCATTTTGTTAAAGTTCTCTGACATCTGAACCCTACGTCTGATGCTTTAAATACTTCACACAACACAGTTCCGAATCCAAGGTTTTATCGCTCCAAATCTTTAATATTTGTTGCGCCTGCCAACATTTTCATTTACTTTTTAAAATTAAATGACATTTTTCTCATTATTATAATGATATCTCTTTTAATTTTATACTATTGTTTAATTTTTTTCTTCTAATTTCTGTTAAATAAACAACCACTACATTTAACAGTGATACATTGTATAATAATAAATGACGTGGGATAATTAAGATTAGCCGTTGACAAAAGTAAATGAATATAAATAAAAATATATATTTTTAACTGCTTTTTTTAGCAACTTGTTATTAATATTTTTTAACTATAAATTCAAATATACTAATAAAATAATGACACTGTTATAAAAAAATTGATTATGAAAAGTTATTAATATCAGAGTCCATATAAATATATGACAGGAATAATAAATATTACTTCAAAATACATTTATTTATTTTTTTTGAATATGATAAAAGTAAAATTATTCAAAATAATTGAATAAAATTTATAAAAATAATCATGATAATATGAGAAAAAAGTATTTAACTTATCTCCATTCAACCTTATACTCAACCACAAATAGGACCTAATTTCAAAATAAGCATTCATAATCTTTCTACACCTAAACATATAGCCTCACGAAAGACAAAAGCCAACTTAACCAAAAATTTAAGGTTCATAGCTTTTCAACAAGTGGTGTTGGAGCTTAGGTCATTCCAAGCTTCTTCAAGTGCATCAAACATAAAAACATAAAAAAACTCAAGATTCTTAAAAATTCTATTTCTGTCGTAACTCAGTTTAGTGATATTTTTATCAACAGTTTTACATTTAAAATGTTACTTAAGTGATATTTAAACCAAACTCTCTCTCTCTCTCTCTCTCTCTCTCTCTCTCTCTCTCTCTCTCTCTCTCTCTCTCTCTCTCTCTCTCTCTCTCTCTCTCTCTCTCTCTCTCTCTCTCTCTCTCTCTCTCTCTCTCTCTCTCTCTCTCTCTCTCTCTCTCTCTCTCTCTCTCTCTCTCTCTCTCTCTCTCTCTCTCTCTCTCTCTCTCTCTCTCTCTCTCTCTCTCTCTCTCTCTCTCTCTCTCTCTCTCTCTCTCTCTCTCTCTCTCTCTCTCTCTCTCTCTCTCTCTCTCTCTCTCTCTCTCTCTCTCTCTCTCTCTCTCTCTCTCTCTCTCTCTCTCTCTCTCTCTCTCTCTCTCTCTCTCTCTCTCTCTCTCTCTCTCTCTCTCTCTCTCTCTTCTCTTCTCTCACACGAAAAAAATATATAAACCAAAATAGAGTGTATCAAAAAATATACATACATAATTTATATTATTTTGTTCAAATGAATAAGCTAATTCTAATTTAAAGAATGTCAAATTTATTATTTTTATTTAAAAAGTTGTTATTGATTTTTTTTTTCAAATAGATTTCAAAACAAAAATTAAGATGTAATCATGAAGCCTTTTTATAAATTTGTAAGGGTGTTGCTCCCTCCACCCCCACACATCTCTTCCTCCACCTCCC
Organism: Vigna umbellata; assembly: GCF_029865625.1. NCBI lineage: Eukaryota > Viridiplantae > Streptophyta > Magnoliopsida > Fabales > Fabaceae > Vigna > Vigna umbellata. The sequence goes on from NC_142169.1 coordinate 61,669,561, forward strand.
CTTTACTATTTTGCCCCTTCCTCCACCTTTCCTTTACTATTTTGCCCCTCAGTAAAATTTTATTTTTAAAATTGTTGTTTTTTAATTTTATTCATTTATAACATATTTCACTGATAACCTACGTAGTTTCTTGTATGAGTAAAATATTTTTCTACAAAGCTTGGTGATCGTGAAAAGAATTATCAAACAATCTTCTTCTTGTTCTCGGTGCAGTACGTGGTGCAGTGCGTTTATGGTGTAGTGTCCTTGTCGTGGTTCCTCTCCAGGTACGTAGTCATAATCCTTCCAATAATCCTAAACCCTAAATCCTTCCCATACTTCCAATAATCCTTTTAATATCCAAGCCTATAATCCTTGCATGAGCCGCAAAACGTAGTAAAATAAAAAACGAAACGTAAAAGGAACACTGCCTATGGACGGATGACATCCTTCAACGGATGTCAACATCCGTTTAAGGCAAAACGGATGTCGACATCCGTTTAAGGCAAAACGGATGTCGACATCCGTTTTGCCTTCAACGGATGTTGACATCCGTTGAAGGATGTCATCCGAGGCAGTGTTCCTTTTACGTTTCGTTTTTATTTTATTTGTTTATTTTATTTACAGTAATTTATATTTAAATTTATAATTTTAAATGTTATATATGGTTAGTTTTTAAACGTAATAATTTTGTTAAAATATGAATTTGTTAAAATATGAATTTGTTATAGGTGGAGAAGAAGCTTAACGGAAGAGAGAAAGGTAAACGAAAATGGAAGAGAGGAAGAGGTGCAGAGGGAAGTAAATCAGAAGTTTTAAATAAATTAAAATATTAAAATAATAAAAATAAAAAATTTTAACTTTTGAGGATATAATTGTCATTTTAGAAGGATATAATTGGCATTTTAGAAAATTGGGGAGGTGGAGGAAGAGACGTGTGGGGGTGGAGGGAGTAACACCCAATTTGTAAATGTTGAATTTATCCAAACAAAATATATAGTGAGATGGGCTATGATAGTTTATTTTCCAAAATATTAATAACTGTTAATTATTGAAAGCTATAAATTATGGGGAAAATCATGATGCAAGACATAAAAATTTATTATTTTAAAATTTCAATTAATAAAAATATTTAAAAATGTGTTAAGGAAGATATTTCTGACACTTGTGGTTTATAGCAATAGGGTTATTGGCGAAAAAATCACCAAATCGTTCTTGGGTGTTACTCCCTTCACCATCACATTTTCTCCCTCCACCTCCCCAATTTTATTACATATTTTTTGAATTACAAAAATAATCTTTTATAATTAAACAAATAACCTTTTTATTTTTTAATCCTAATTATTTACTTTAACCCTAAAATCTATCTTTTTACCCCTTCTCACCCACCTCCCAACCCTCCCAGATTCTCATCCAAACTCCATCACACTCGTTTCTCATCTTCCATTTTTTCTCACAAGGTCAGTGATGATATTTTTTTTTTAAATGCAATGCATATATCTCTGTGTTGTGTTCTGTGTTGTGCTCTGCTTTGCGTTTTTTTTGCAGTGTGCGTGTGTTGGGAGAAAGGAAGAAGATAACCAGGCCAAAAACGGATGTCGGGTATCCATTTGGATCTGAAACGGATGTTGATATCCGTCGACGGATGTTCACATCCGTTTTCCCTTAAACGGATGTTGACATCCGTTGACGGATGCTCACATCCGTTGACGGATGCTCACATCCGTTGACGGATGCTCACATCCGTTGACGGATGCTCACATCCGTTGACGGATGCTCACATCCGTTTAAAGATTATTCGGTTTATATTTTAGGGTTTTATTACGCACCTCGACGCCTCTGAACCTCTCATGTCTCTGACAGCACCTTGAAGCACCACCACACTCACGGCTGAAGATGAATTGTTTTCCCCACTTTCAATCTCACTAAACACAAAGACCATCACACTCTCATGTCACAGTTCTATAAAAGAGAAGAAGAAGTGAAACATGAGAGACAACCCAAGGGTAGTGGAATGTAAGAGACAACTGGGAAAAATAATAAAGAAAAAGAGAGAAGAATGATAAAGAGAATAAATGCCCACGTGAGATTTTAAATAATATTAACCCTAAAATTTTAATAAAGGTAAACTAGGAATGAAAAAATAAAAAAAAAAGGATAAAAGGGGAATGGGATGGTGGAGGAAGCAAGTTGTGGTGGTGGAGGGAGTAACACCCATCGTTCTTTTAGTAACAAAATATATATTTGGGCTTGTTGGCTTCATCGTCCAATTGATGGCAGCTTCTTCCTGCACCTCTGTATATTTCCTCCTGCAACCTCATATAAAATATTATTATTTTATCTTTTTTAGATTAAAAAAATCTCAAAGTCAAAGATTTGGAAGTCACTTTTTTCTTTAAAAAGTATTTTGGAAACAAAAAGTAACTTCTAAATTGTTTAATTCATAAAAGTCAAATGACTTTTAGATTAAGTAATTTAGAATAATTTTTTTTCTTAAATATTTTTAGTTTTTAAATTATGCAATCTAAAAAATTTAAAAATTATATAATCTAGAAACTTCTTTTAACTTCAAAGTAATCCAAAAAGGATAAAATGGAAAAGTTCTTTTATGTGGGGTGCAAGAACAAGCATATGGAGGTGTAGTAGAAAAATGCCCCAATTGAACCATACAAGGTGTAGTTTTACTTGCCATAGTTCATTAGACTTGGGAAATATTTTCTTACACCCTATATTTTCTTCCTGCACCCTCGTGTTTTCATCCTTCACCCCATAGTTTCTAACCCCTGTTGAAAATAATAGAAAACGACTGTGTAAGATTTTTTCCGTATTTTATCGAAAGGAGTAGCAAAATCATTTCACGAAAACATCAGGATGCAGGAAGAAAATCCCTTAAGACTTTTTTATTATTATTAAAAATTATTTTCTTGATATTTAAGTTGATGTTTAATTAATTTCTACAAAATTGCTTTCCTGTTTAAAACCAAACAAGACCCTGCTTGTCTAATTGCTTTTCATAGAAGTTGATTGTGAAACTTTACAAGTTGTTTGGTGCCTTGAAAATATCTGCAATTATGAAGATTTTAGAGAATTTTGACAATGATATTTCTCCTACACAACAGACTTTTTTGAGAGATAGTAACAAAAAGAAGATGAAGGAAGGAGTGGGCTAAGTTAGGTGGTAGCTATCCGAAAAATAAAAAGGATGAAAATTAAGAAACACATGTGAGTATGTTCCTCGTTTAACTCGTCATAGTAGTGAGGATTATTTTGATTTTGATTATATAAAGCAGTGGTAGAGACATGCATTCACCATTGAATTTGAAGCAACCATGGAAGCAAAAGAAACTGGATGGGACAGCCTAACGTGTGGTTTTGTGAAGGAGCTAATCAAGTCAATCATACCCACTTTCCTTCCTCTTATGGAATCAAACAGTTTTTTTCTGAGTTGATATCTTTATTTTTGGATGGATATGGATCCCACACTTTGCTTTTAATGTGGATATGCATGCAGAAAAAAGGATATATATTTATAAGTGGCCATCGCAGTGACCACCACCACACATGGCATGTTTGCTACATCAGATTTTATTACACAAAACCAACCCCACATCCCATCCACACCCTAATCCTTCACAACCCCCAAAGAGAAAGGACAAGGATGCTTTAAACATTCAAGATTAGAATCATCATCCAAACTCGAATAAAGGCTATGTTGCTGCCACTTGAGGTATGGGCAACCACCAACTTCAGCCTTTCGATCCTTATTTCCTCGTATTTTCTCTTTTTTCAGGTTACTATGCATGTTTCGGCTCCCCATGTCTTGTTCCTAGGACCAGTTACATTTTATATGCAAAGTGTTTATTATGATAATATATGTATTCCAGTTTCAACTGCACGTATGTATATGTGTTAAACTTGCAGTGTTACTCATTAATCATAAATAGTTAGTAAAGTTTGTCTCCTACTTCTTGTTTTATATTAATGAGTGAAATGTCATATACGAGTATTAAACTTACAATTTATATTTTTTCTGTATTACTATAACCCTTTTGATGACTCTAATTGTAAATATATATATAGAGAGAAAAATACTGAAATATGACATGCTAAAAGTTTGTTAAAATATATATCAGATATGTGAGAGGATAGAAGATAGGTGTTGCTACCAAAGTTAATTATATTATATGGCAATGACATGTCTAAATAGAAAAACAGTCATTGACACTAGAAGATCAACACAACAGGTATAAGGAAGAAAAATATTTTCCAAGCCCACAATTGTATCAATACTCTGGTTATGCTAATCTCACAGTTAGCATATTTAGTGATCCTGCATAATTGACAGTATAGAATTTTTCGACCACGCCCAATAATCTCATGGTGATTAAGAATTGAATTCACAGTTTAAATACTCATTTATCTTTCCATTATCTAAGATACTCTCTTAAACTTAAAAGACAAAATCAAAACGGAATTTTACACTTCAAAGGAGACATTAATATCTCATGGTGATTAAGAATTGAATTCACAGTTTAAATACTCATTTATCTTTCCATTATCTAAGATACTCTCTTAAACTTAAAAGACAAAATCAAAACGGAATTTTACACTTCAAAGGAGACATTAATATCTCTGGTATGTATGATGATTGAAAAACTTATTTTTAGGAAACTAGAGAAATTTTAATGGGACATAGATACATGAACGGCCAAAGAAATAACATTCGACACACCAAATCCAGAATATAAGCTCTTTGTAAATGGCTGCAACTGCTCATTACTATCTTATTAGTGAAGTCATGTGTCTGCAAAATGTTCATATGGCCACTTTCATTCTTATTCTAAACCCTCTTAGATTTTGAAGGGCTGGATTTACTCTCAAAAGACAAAAGAAAATCAGAGATTTACAACTCTGATGCAGTAGCAGTAAAACATGTTATTGTGACAAAGTTGACGACTTGGGTGGCTACACTTGAGTTGTCTCCTTCTATATATCTCATGTGATTACCGACAAGATTTGGAGACAGCACTCTGTTTCTTAAAAAAAATACATGAGAATTTTGTATCTCAACAGATACTGTTAGTAGGAGTATTCAACATTTAATTTGTTTTCCAATAATAAACTAAATTGATACAGATTAAATATCTATTACAAAATTGAAGATGTAAATGCTAAAATAATATGTGTAAGTTTAACTTATTAACAAGGTTTATTTTTAACTCTTACTTCAGCATAAAACTTTTAACAATATTATTTCAATGCAGATTAAAATTATTTATACTTTTTAAAAAATAATAATCCTGTAAAAGATTATAAACTATTGAAGAGGAAAATAAATGATATGGTACTGTAATATTTTATCTTTCAAAGTTATATTTTTTTTTAACGTAAAAAATTATATTATGTTGTTTACTTATCTAAGTTTTATTAACGTAAAAAAAAAAACTTAAAGAGAAAGCACCCATTTCTTAACTTAATAAAAAATATTCATATCCACATAAATATTTGTAGCCAAAATTCATAATAAATATAAATAAAAACGTGAATACATATCCAGAATAATAAATATATTTAGGGCCTAAAATGTTGATAAATATAAATTTTAAATAGATAAAGAATAATTAAATGACGATTTATATCATTGCAAACGAAGGTTATCCATTATTATTTTTCTTTATTAAACTAAAGGTTTGATTCGGTTTAAAAGAAAAAAAGAGCTTGTAAAGAAGTAGATAATAGAGATCTTTAAACACTTTATTCTTTCTTTAACTCTTTCAAATCTAAAAGATAACTAGGCTATTTTTATTTAGCTTAATACAACACGAGAAGATAACAACGTGAGAATCAAGCGCAGTCATTTAGATTGTTGATACGAGGTAGTTCTAGATGTAATAATATTTTCTTTGAGAATGTTTTGCTAAGAGAAGATGATATTGATGTAGGGTTTGATACTTTAATTATTAGAAATTTTTATGGAAAATTTTGAAAAGTGTATAAGGAATGTTTTGTTTATTGTCATGTTATCTCTTAATAAGGATAATTAACTTTGGTATCTTCTTCAAGTGGACATTGAATTAGATATATGAAAAGTAAGGTGAAATTTTTATTATATCATCTATCCAATTATAAATGTGCATCTGCTTGTTTAATTTTCACCAATTTTGATATAATTATAGTATGTATATTTATACATGCACTTGTGGATGATGGGAGAGATGATTCTAAAAACAGTCTAAGTTACATTTGTTTCTTGGACTACTGTGTTTGTCCACCAATGTAACTAAATTAAATTGGATTAGTATAAGTATTTTAGTTATTTGTTTGTTTGTAATTTTTATTTAGATTTGTTACAAAAAAAATTTCAAAACAAACTTTTTTTGGTAAAAAAGCATTTAACAATGGAATAATAATTCATAACTTTTGCAGAATTATATTTTTTAAAAATTACAAAAAAGAAATATCTTATAATGTTAATATAAAAAATATTTTATATTGTAGTACAATAAAAATATATTAACTAATTTTAATTTTTATAGTAATATTTCATGAAACTTTATTATAACAACATTAGTTGAAAATATAATGTGCACTTATTTGATATCAAATATTTAAATTATATAAATATTATTGAATAATATTTTAATATTCAAAAAATAAAAGTATCAATGTTTAAATAATTATAATAATAAATTTGTGGGAAAAGATATAAAAATAAGAAAATGATTCTTGTTTGTAAATTATGGGATAGTATTTCTTCAGTTCCACCTAATTCACAAATTAAATAGGAAAATGATACTTGAACAACCATTTTTGACAACATTTAGACACGCGCACACGTGTCAAAATCTGAGTGGTCCAGTTGGAAAAATTAAATGAAAATGGACCACTCAGATTTTGACACGTGTGCGCGTGTCTAAATGTTGTCAAAAATGGTTGTTCAAGTGTCATTTTCCAATTAAATAACCGTAAAATCTCATAAGTTTCAATCCATTTTGATTGTTTGATATCTCTTTATAAGTTTCAATCCATTTTGATAGTTTGATATCTCTATTATCTCTATTTGAAGTCTTTGATAGTTTGATATCTCTATTATCTCTATTTGAAGTAGCTAGCCAATCGATGTTTTTTTTTTAAAAAAAATAAAATAAAATTAAAAACAAAATGATTAATATAAACACTTTTTAAGCTACTGTCTATGTACAAATCTTGGAAAGAAACACGAATGGGTTTATTCACTGTGTTTTGTCACATAACTGTTCTTTTTATAATCAATTTTCCTTTATTTTTTATTTTTTCCAAGTTGCGATTTTCAATCCCTTTAGAAAGGCAACACATGCACCACATGATTGTTGTCATTGCAGAACTAATAATTAATAAAAGTAACTTAGCACGTGAACATTTTCTACAATATCAAATTTCAAGACAGGGACACCGACACCTATGATGCAGGACCACTCAACACACTGCTATGCTATGTGCTAGTATTCTTATCTTTGCAGACCGGTACCTATGTTTTCATGTATTTTATTTCCTGTCCTGGAATATCAATAAAATAAATAGGACAAGTTTAGCTTCCCTGTTTTTTTTCTTTTTTTCCTAGATAGCCTTTTAGCCTAATGCTCCTTTCTGCATGAATTAGAGACACCTCAATTTCCTAGAAAGGTAGTAATAACAAAGGAACGGTCAAGAATTTAAGAGCAGTACCAATATGGCAATACTTTTCTTCCTTATCATATGCATCAAATATTCGGACTCATTTGGTTGCAGATAAAGTGATAGGGGAAGGAACCAAAATCAAACAAATTATGTGCAATTTGTACCACAAAATACAATCCACTCACTTTGCATAAATGTTCAGTTTCTTATCTCTACACTGCCACTAGTAATCTCACCTTATTATTTATTATAATAAGTGGAAGTATGTCCTTGTGCAGATTGGAAAGACAACTCTTCAGGAAACTGAATAAAGCATAACGAAAACTCCAAACAAAAGTTTACTTGAATGCTTATGAAGGCAAAAACAACTTAAAACATACACAATAAAAAAATTTACAATTATATGTCTCTCTAATAAGAAAGAACACATAAACAATATAAAAATTATATAAAAAAAAAAAACTAATACTCTTCCCTCTTAAGCAAGGGACAAGAGTGAAAAGGAAAACCTTAAAAACATGATTTCAGACATGTAAACAAACTCTTTACCCATAACAACTAGATTGGTTAAACTAAATAAAATAATTGACATAGCAGGAACAATATTTCTGATGTGTATACACTATAGACAAAACATAAAATGGCTGCCTACATGGTTAATGGGGAGCTATTACTCTACTACTCTAGTTCCCACCACTTTTACTTTTAGATACGGGTGTAACAAAAATTTCTGAGAGCTTTAGAAATTGGTTGTTCTCTATGTATGAATCCCTATAGCCTATGCTAAACTGCAGTTCATTTGTTATTCAACTGATGACAATGGCTGCAATGGGTTGGATTCTGGTGGGGAAAAAACAGCAATCAACTTGTCCTTTGTAAGTTGTTCGGATCCTTGGGACTTAATTACAAATGTGTGGAAAACAGTATCATTTGCAGCAGCAAGTTTTGATTCTACAACACTGATTTGTGCCTCTCTGAGTGTTTGAATTACTTTGGAAACAGGGTGAGTATCAAAAGGGCAACTCACCTTTACAGTTACCTCATCTTGAGCTGCTTGAATATCCACATCAGGAGCTTCTTTCTCTTGATTTTTATTTTCAGATCTTGAGTTAGCTTCCAAAACTGATCCATCTTTCGAGGTGCTTCCAAATCTCTCTCTTTCAGCCTCCATGATTTTGACCTTCGCCTGAAGCTCGTTGATGTAGGCAATGGCATCGCCCAACAACGAAGCTTTGTCCATCTTGGAGATATTAGGGACTACAGATCTCAATGCATAGAACCGTTGGTTGAGCTTTTCACGTCTCTGTCTCTCGGCTTCCACATGATTCAGGGGTTCTTCCCTTCCATTAGCAGGCTTCCTACCCCGCTTCCTGGGCTTCCTTTCATCCAAAACACTGGCTTGCTCCTCCTTGCAAGAGGCCTCAACATCAGAAAGCTCTGAATCACCAACAACAGGTCTCACATGTGAGGGCCTAGAAGTGGCTCCGGTAAAGTCAATTTGCATTTGCACCTGCCTTTGAGGTTGATAGCCGTTGCCAAGCCTAAAATCCTGTCTAGCACCGTTAGGTAACTCCGCTACAACACTGCTCGTGGATGCCCCCCTAGAAGCAAAAATCTCAACAGGACCAGCCTGTCTGACACCTGAATTCACTGCCCAACCCGGAACATGAAGACCATTCATTGCATTCGGATTGTTGTTAAGGTTATTCCCATTGGGGAGGGCATGGCCTGCCCAAGGCCTGTTATCCTCCATTTTTCTAACAGCAAGTTTCTCTCTGAAATGGGTCCGATTGCCAGTTGCGTTTGCAAAAACCTTAGGAATTGGAACTCCGCCATCTACCTTACTACCATCCCCAATGGCCAAACCTGTATAAACCGCATTCCCACTGGCGCTCACGTTCACCCCAGGGTACGGCGAACACTGCGTGGAGAACACAGATTTAACGGCCTGCACGAGTTCAAAACTCTCCGCTAACACTCTCACGGAACCCAGCTCCACCACTCCCAAATCAGTAGGGATCATAACGATGGTCTGAATTCCGGCAGATTTAACCAAGGAAGACCGCACGCAATAATCGGGCACAGATTTCAGCCACAAATGCTTCCCGGAAACGAAGCACTTACCTGGGCCACCATGCCCGCGAGGGAAAGAGAAGTACATGGAAGCAAGGAAGAACATCTCCGTGTCGGTCACGTGGTCGAGGCCAAAGGCGTAATTGTCCTCATCCGATCCTCCAAAAGTAGTGTGCAGCTTCTGCAGCACCCCCTTCCTCATCCTCTGCTCCATCTCCTCGTCCACGCGAAGAAGCCTCAGCTTTCCTCTCACCGCACCCTCCTCTTCCTCGTTGGGCTCCCTGCAGCACCCGTCTCCCCAACCCAGAACCCAGTCACCGGATTTCGACTGCGAGAGCTGCCAGAAAATCGCGTAGTTCCAACTGAAATTTGAGTCGTTGGGACGCTCCACCAGATCCGAGAGCTTGTTCTGAAGTCCTTCGTCGCTCCCAACCGCCATTAAAACACTCTCATTCGACACCGAGTTTGTCGTTAAGAACTCCAGAGCTCGACCACCCAGAACAGCCCCAACAACGGCCTTCTCCTCCTCGTTCCACGCCACGCGCCCTGACCCCGCGTCAACCTTCATCTCCTGAACAAATTAAAACTACCACCCACCAACCAATTATCTCAAGTTTTCAACCCCTTAATCCAACACCACAAACCTCCTTTAATAACCGAAATGCAACTGTTTGTCCATTTCCATCTCATGAAGGTGCTCTCAGATCTTTCAGATTTGGGCTTCGCCGACCAAAGCTAAAATAAAAACAGAGACAAAGATAGAAACAGGAAGTGGGATTTACTTATGAGGCTAAGCTGGGAAAGGGGAGACAAAACTGGACGAGAAAGGAAAGTTGTGGGGGAGAAACACACATTCGGAAAAAACTGCGAGTGGAAGGAAACAAAAGCAGAGACAAGGAGGGATGTCGCCACCGAATGAAAAGAAAAGAGCGTTTTGTTGCTTGGTTCGTAACGGAAAATGAAAATTGGAGAAAGGAAGAAGGAAGAGGAAGCAAGGCACGAGGGTAGAGAAGGAGAAACCCACGAGAAGAGAGAGAATTGAAAGATGCAGGTTACACTCTGCTATAGCCTCTACAACTTCTAACTGCAAAATGCTAAACCATGGTTAGGTCAACCTACCTTTCTCACTTTACCACAGTTAGTACACAACAATTATCATACCATGCCTCGTGTCCTCTCCTCCCCTTTTTTTTCTTATTATTAATTAATTGGAACATATTGTAAAATTTTCTTATCCACGTTTTTTATTCATTTATCCACGTTTGATTGAAAAGAAAACATTTAAACACGGGTATGTATTTTATATTTGACGGCAGAAGAATCATTAAGCAAATATTATTTTAGTATATATATGATATAGTATACATTTTATTGTATAATAAGATATACAATAAATAGATACTTTCAAGTATGCGATAAATAAATGGTTTGAATATATAAATTATATTTTTAAATTTAAGATCATCATTATTATTAACCATTGATATTTAAAAAAATTAAAAATAAAGTAACTGTATTGGAATGATAGATGAAAATAAGTTAGGTTAAATCATTTAATTGATAATAAAAATAGAATATATTAATAACATATTTTTAATTTTGAAGAAAATATATGACATACGTTTAAGCTTTCACATTTAGTTCCAGTCATTAGTCTATTGATTGTAAAAAATTTAAAATAAATGAAAAAGAATTAAATTTAGCTTTTAAAAGAAATAAATTATAACTTATCATATATATCCACGTATATAATCAATTCAGGTTTATATATATATATATATATATATATATATATATATATATATATATATATATATATATATATATATAATAAATGAAATAATAGACTTAACAAGTTTTTTTAAAATTGAATTCTAATTTATGATTTTGATATTATGTTAAATAGTAAAATTTTTTATAAGTTTAACTCAATTTTATAAATTAATTTAGTGAGATTTTCATGTATTTATATATTATGAACAAACAATAAATGTTACTAAAATAAAAAAGACTTTAACTCGTAGTTTTGATATCATTTTAAATAAAAGTGAACTTTAAGTTTAATTCAATCCCATAAAATCAACTTATAAGGTGAAATTTACATTCATTTGTATATATTCTAGATTATTGTTGTCTCTAATTCATTTGAGACTTTTGAAACCCACTGTGTAATCTAAATATTTGGATAAAGGAGCATATGTAAAAGGCTAGATAAGAATGTCTTCACATTATTATATGTCATGTCATTGCTCAGTTATTCTATTTACAAATAGCATTGGACAAAATTAACTAAATTATCAATTAACTATATTATATTATACCAAAAATACTGAATTGTTTAGACTAAAAACAGAACATCATCATTCAATAGTTTAGTTTTAAACAACTGAACATCTAAAGTTGTAGTATACTTTCATTAACTTAAAACTATATCATTTATACCCTTTACTTGTTTGAAAGTCTCTAAAGTTGCACTTTACTTTAGTTGTTACCGACTCAACCAAACTTTAGCGGTAGTTGACTCGGGCAAATTAAACCAATTTTCGATTGGAGCCGAATTAACCTAATTCGGTCGATATTTCTGCCTAGAGCCAATTCTATCGAATTCAGTCGATTTTCAGTTAGAGTCGACTCAGCTAATTTTTGGCTGAAACTGACTTGGTCGGATTTTGTAGGGACAAACACAATTGAGTTCTGGTCGTGATCGACTTTGCAAAATTTGATACCGACTCGATTGAATTTGATCGACTTTCGGTCAAGATTGGCTTGACCGAGTTTCAACCATGGTAGTCCCGATCAATTTTCCACAGGGACTGACTCTACTGAATTTGGCCAAATTTCGGTCGAGATTCGACTTTACTGAGTTTTAGTTGTGGTCGTCCCAAACAAATTTGCTAGATTTTCAGTCGAAGTTGACTCAACAGAATTTCAGTTGGAATTGACTTGATTGAGTTTCAACCGTTGCGATCTCGACCGATTTTCAATTGTGATTGTTCCAGCCGAATTCGATCAATTTTTGGTAAGGATCGACTAATTCAAGCTCAGTTGATTTTTTGTCGAGACAAACTCAATTGAGTTTCAAATGTGGATGTCATGATGGATTTAGCTGAATTTTGACCTAACATCGATTATCGCAACCTTTGGTCCAATTCCGCCAATTTAGAGTTTAGATCTTATTCACTTTATGTGGACCTTTAATCTTATATGACATGTCTCGATATTATATTAAATTTGATTCATCTTGAACTTTGGTTTGATTAATCATAATTTTAGATTAAATCAATTTGTTTCGATCTTTAGTCCGATCCAACTCATCTAGATCATTATCATATTGTGATATGTCTTAAAATTATATTATATTTCAAAATAAAAAACAAATTTCGGTACAATTTAATTAAGAAAATAATTCAGTTGAATTTGTCTAAACTAATTAAAATTCAATTAATTCATCATACAAATAATTTTTTATCCGGTACAATTTTTAATTTTACAATTCAACTCAAATTATTTTGTTCATATCTGCCTACAAACAGTTGCAAACATGCAAGAAAGGTCACGTGCATAAGTTGCCTTTCATTTATAGAATAAATCAATTTTAATTTTCTTCTTTCATACAAGTCCTTAAAGAAAACAAATATTCAAACAAAACTTGAACCATATATTTTATTTTAACTATCCCCAATAAAATAGATTGAGATTGATGGGTTTAGATTCTATGTTTGTGTGGAAGACAATTTCTCCAGGTGTTATTAAATCCATAAAATATGAGAATAAAGTTCTCTTATGTAGTCTTGAAAAAGGACTAAACCTGTGTAACTCACATTAGTAAAATCCAACTAAAGAGTTTATTATTTCTTTTAACAAAAGTTCTTTTGTATAGTCTAACATTGGGTCAGAAGCCAACCCATGATATTATATTTTTGTGAAGTTTTGTAACAATTAAAACTTGTACTGGGTTTTGTTGTCTTTCGATTTTTTTTTTAACTTTCATTCATCTCCTCTTTCTTTGATGGGTCTGTTACTATTATACCATGTAATGACAAATGTGATCACCAAGAAAGTAAAAGCGGTTTTGACCAAGTGCTGCATGCTGTTTGCAAACCTTAATTAATCAAAAGAAAAACACAACCAAACCCTTAAAACATTAATTTATCAAACCATGATGTCAAAAGTTAAACAAAAGATGATTCCTAGGAAATTGAATCCGTTTCGATTTCTTTAGAACTCGTAAGATAAAAACACAATATACCTCATGGCGGTTCTAATTTGAGTGGAACACAAGGCTACAAAAGCTAAAAGTGACCCAAAACTGAAGTTGTTGATGCCGTTTTTCTTTTTATATTTAATTCTCGTATACTTTGGAGTTAAGTACTGAAACAGTTTATCTTGATGGAGACCCCCATTGACCCTTGGGTTTTCTTCATTGTTGAAAAAATTACTATTGTCTTTGAATTTTTTTGTTAATAGAAATATTAAATATTTGTTTGTTTAAAAAATTATTTATAATAAATTAGAACTATAAAATATTAATCAGCGCCCAATAAATAATTTATTAGTTGTCTATTTAAAATGGAGTACATATTTCTTCACCCAACCCTTATGTCTCTGTTAACAGAAAGAAAGTTATTCAGCCAGAAAAATATAAAATATTGAAATAAATTGATGTTTTCAGTAAAGAAATTGTACACGTAGTTAGAAATTAAACTAATATGATTTTAGAATTTAGTTTAATTAGCGTATAAGCAATCAAAGAATCTTGTTAAATATGTGAGCTTATTCTAATAGTTTTACCAATGATTTTAAATGAATCATGGATGTAAACTCTTTAAGAATACAGGTAAAAATAAAATAAAATTCCATCAATAATTTTGAGAATACGTCTAACCTACTGGAATCTGGAAAGAGCACTGCAAGTTTTTACTTAAATATAGAATGATTTTCTTTTAAAATAGTACGAAGTATCATACAAGAAAAAGTAAAAAAAAAATGTTTTTTTCTTAAGAAACATGGTTGGGCAAGTGGGAAGCGGTTAAAAAAAATCACATGTGATTTTGGCAGATACTGGAGGCTTTGATTGCATCACCACACACTAAGATGAGATGCATTGGTGGCGCGTGAAATGAAGGGTGCACGGTGCCAGCCAGCTGGAGCGTCACGCAAACAGTGAGGCTTCCGACGAACACGTTTCCAAACATCACACGCGTTCCACGTGCCCTATTTCAGAAACAGACCTCTCCACGTGTCTCGATCTAGGTCATTCATCTTCCGCTTTGAAGGTGATAAGCCGTGTGGTCCCGCTCATGAAAGGCACGTGAAGGGTATCGGACCTGAGTGGATGAAGCACGTGAAGTGCATTTAAACCTCTCTGAATTAAATAATAAGAAAGAAAGAGAAAGAGAGAATATTGTTAACACAAGAGTGGCGTGTGCATTAAAGTTACGTTGCGTGCCTTCGCACTTTGCAATGCAAACCGCTGCGTCATCCAATAATCAATTGTTTTCCAATACCCTCATCATCATCTTCTCTCCAATGCTTTCTAAAGATCAACAGGTAAAATTGTATTGCTCTTGTTTCGTATTTTCCATTTTTAGATTTACGCAAATTTCTTATGTATTTATAATGATTTTTTCTTCAAATATTTCATAAATAATTTCTTTGGTCTCTCATTATTTTTTGTTATCTACATAATCTATTTTTTAAATTATATTTTCTATTTTTACATAATTATGTTTCGGATAAATGTTAATTGAATATTTGTTTAGTCTTTTTTAACTTAAACAAACCATTCTAATATACTAATTTTCTTTGAAATCTCTAGAATAACAGAACTTTCTAGATTTAGTTATTTTCAAGTAAAAAAAATCTCACTAAAAATACTCTATTGTGTTAATAATATTACTTAAACTAAATATATATATATATATATATATATATATATATATATATATATATATTTACATTTTAATAACTATTAAAGTATATTAATTTTTTCTTTATTATCTATTTTAGTCAATGTTTTTCTCCATTTATTCGAATATATATATATATATTACTGCGTAATGCTAGAAAAACTATTTTTATAAAATTTTTAAAAGATATTAGGTGAATATGCGAAAAACATCAAGAGTACCATCATAATTTTATTTTAATTATAATTATGGCTATCTCATAATAATTATTGTTTAAAAACAAAATTAAATGTATTACTTTTTTAAAACAGTTGTAGTAAAGCAATCTTTCTTAGTAATGTATTATTTTTATCGAAAACAAGAGAAGAGTTAATTTTAAAATAGATTATGAATAAAAAAATACAGTTCCTTTGAAAAAAAAAAAAGAAATGCTTAAACTGCAATAATTGTAGAACGGAAGGACTACTACTTTCTCCCAATAAAAAATTATCACTACTTTCGTATTCACGTTGAATGGCAAAATATATTGTTTTATTTTAATTAGAAATGCTATCTGACTTTTTTAATTTCTAAAAACTGAATTTTAAAACTATTTTTTATTAAATATTTTTTTAAAATAATATTCAAATTAAAAATAAATATGTTTTTGGAATAATAACATTACATAGAATTGAATTCGTTAGATTTACTTTAATAAATAGTTCGCTCTTAGGGCACAGAAATGAATCCAATAATGAGACGGGCTTTCAAGGCAACTACCCATTAGGCCCAATACGTAGAGCTCCAATTAAAAGTCTTGGAGTGTTTCATCTTACACCTCCAAGATTTCATGCACTTCCAAAAATTTCATTTTTAATCTTATGACATCACATCTTCCACTTCCAACTTTTTTAAGACTTTCATTTTTAACTTAAAGAAATACTTTTCCATTTTCTTTTCTTTTTCTATTAAAAATAATCTTCACCAGCTTAATGATAATTTAATTTAATTTAAAATTTAAATATTATTTAAAATAAATTTTTATTTTATTAATTATTAAAAGATAATTTATATTATAATAACAGTTATATTAAAAACATAAAAATAAAATAATAATAATAATAATAATAATAAATAATAATAATAATAAATTTGATTTGATATATTCAAATATATTAAATAATAATAGATATTAAAATAAATTAAATAATTATTAAATTTCAAATAAAAATGAAAATTTTAAAAAACTTATTTATATAATAAAATCTGTAAAATATGTTAATACTTTTCCTTTTTATTTAAAATTTAATAAATATTAAACTTAAATAAAAATTAAAATATTACTTTTTATATTTTAATAATTAATAAAATATGATTTATATTTTTAAAATAATTCTATTAAGAAAATTAAAAAACAATAAATAAAATAAGAATAAAAATAATACTTAAAATTATATTTCATATATTTAAATATATTAAATTATATTAAAATTTTAAATTTAATTTAATAATTATTAAAATTTTAAAAAAATAAAATTTTGAAAAATTTGTTATCATATCCGATAAGTTTATGAATCGGATATCCAAATTCGATAAAGAATGATTTTTAAAATTTTATTTTATATATAAATTTTAATAATTATTTAATTTAATTAAATGTTTTAATATAATTTAGAATATTTAAATATTTTATTTAATATAATTTTATTTGTTATTTATAAATAATTGTTTTAAAATTTTATTTTTTATTTAAATTTTAATAATTATTTAATTTAATTTAATATTTTAATTTAATTTATATATTTGAATATATTAAATATTTTATTTAATGTAATTTTATTTTTATTGTTATGATTTTTATTTTAATTATTTTATTTTTATATTTTTAATATAACTATTATTATAACATAAATTATATTTTAATAATTATTAAAATATTAAATTATATTAAATAATATTTGAATTTTAAATTTAGTTATTATTAAGATGGTGTAGATTTTTTTAACAAGAAAAAAAAAATATATTTATTAAAGTTAAAAATAAAATTTTCTATAAAGTTAAAGGTGTAGGATAATAATGAGATTTCATAAGGTTAAAAGTGGAATTTTCAGAATTGCAGGATGAGATCTTGGAGGTGTAGGATGAAACACTCAAAGTCTTCTACCTAATTGGCCCATTCCAAACTTGAGATTCTAAACATGGAGTGTTGCTCCCTCCACCACCATCCCATGCTCCCTCCCATACATATTTTGCCCTTGTTATAAAACGGATATCAACATCCGTTTCACCTTCAACGGATGTTAACATCCGTTTACATATTTTATATTTTAGTTTATTGTTTTTATTTAAAAAAAAAAGAAATCTTCAACGGATGTGACCATATCCGTTAACAGATTTGGTTCATCCGTTAACAGATGTGACACATCCGTTTAATAGATTTTTCAAATATATTTTAATTATTATTTAAATAATAATACATAAATTAAATTAATAATAATAATTTTATTTTATAAAATAAAATTAATTTATAAATAATTAAGTAATAATTTTAAAAAAATTAAATAATATTTATATATTAATTTAAAATATAATAAATTAAAAAGATAAAAACTAAAAAAGAAAAGAAAACTTCACGAATGTCGCCACATCGGTGGTGGCACATCTGTTTTAATAAATTTTTTAAAAATATTTTATTTATTATTTAAATAATAATACATAAATTAAATTAATAATAATTATTTTATTAAATAAAACAAAATAAATTTATAAATAATTAAGTAATAATTTTAAAAAATTAAATAATATTAATATATTAATTTAAAATATAATAAATTAAAAAACTAAAAACTAATAAAAAAGAAAAAAACTTCACGGACGTTGCCACGTCCTTCGTTTTAATAAATTTTTTTAAAATATTTTAATTATTATTTAAATAATAATACATAAATTAAATTAATAATAATTATTTTATTAAATAAAATAAAATTAATTTATAAATAATTAAGTGATAATTTTAAAAAAGTTAAATAATATTTATATATTAATTTAAAATACAATTAATTAAAAACCTAAAAACTAGAAAGAAAATACCTTAACAAATGTCACGTCTACTGAAGAATTTTTTCTTGAACTCGACATCCCTTCAAGGATTTTTTTTGGATAGTTTTTGAAATTTAAAGGAAATATGATGGTGCAGATAGCAATACGTGGATTGTATAGGAAGTAACTCTCCTAAACATGTATGTAAAAGAAAATCAAATACAAGATAGCTTAGCAAGGACACTTTTACTGTTTTACAATATATTTTTTTTTCAAAATATTTCAGATAGAAAGAAAAACTTATGTCTCAGAACGTACTCGGTTACATAGAGAGGGATAAATGGTTTTGAAAGAACATAATTTTCTGTAATATGTTTCTTTTAAGTTGCATTAAGCAGTTGATATTGTAGGAATTGACTCTTTAAAACATTTTTATCTTGTGTCCTAGAAAAGAAAAACACCAACAAGTATTTCTCTTAAAACTAACTTGGATATTTCACTTCATTCAATTCGTATTATAATGTTTTTCTTTTAAAAACTGTTTCAAAATAAAAGTATAAAAGCAATCACCTGTAAATATGACCTTTGCCTGTAAAATTATAAAGTAGAAGCTTTTACACGTTAAAATTAGTCTATTTATAAATTAAAATTTAAAATACTTAATATTTATACATTAAAACTTGAATAAAGTATTTTATGTAAAAATTAATTTTAATTCTTTTCTTCCTGGACCAGTCAAACGCTTTTTATTAAAGAAAGAATGCCGACAAAAAAGGTAGGTAGCAGGGATAACCGAGAAGATGAACCCACCATGCGAAGACCAGCGAGGTTGAGTTTTTATGGCTGAATCAAAGTGATTCCGTGCTTCTTCGTTGGTCCCCTTGGGAAAATATATGTCGTGGTTATGTTATAATGTGTTCGTTCTGGGTTATCATATAATTTCCTCCCACACGTAATTCAGATACAAATTCAAATTTGTATCTCAATAAATAGCAATAGGAAACATAGTACATCACAATTCAGTAAAACAACATTGTTAAATATGTGGTCTGTTTTAGTGTTTAGTTTATTTGTTGAACTTGTAAACCAGAACCAAGAACAGTGAAATATTGCAGAGGGTGATGAAGTATTTCTGAAGGTAATACCCACTCAATATCTGCAAACTTCTCGGTGTCTACCATTTTCGATTTCATCCAATGCTCTAAATTAAGTTTCCTATTTCTGCTATTTTTCTTGATAGTAAAACATCATGAAAGTGTCACGAAGAACTCAAATTTTGAAGAACATCACGAAGAACTCAGATTTTGAAGAACGTTGAACTACAACAAAAACCTTCATTTGACAACATAAGATCCCGGTTTTATTCGCGAGACATGAGCTTCAGTTTCTGGGAGATGTGAGTACCAAAAACGATGATGCAAATGAAATGGAAGTCATGGATATTATCAAATTAAGTGACTTTTATCATGTATATCGTAATTTATTCCAAGTCTATATTACTTTGGTGTATTCGCAAAATTTGAATACTTTATATTACTTCAATATATTAAAAAATATTAATTATAACATCATGACAGTGTCGGCAAAATATCATATTGTATATTTCTTCAAAAATATAAAGGAGTTACTACTACAAATTATAAGAATTAAAAAAAAAAACGAGACTTTTATTTGTAATAACACATTTATATTGCGCAATGTTATCTAAAGGTTGCCACCAAAAACGGTAAATTACTTACTTGGTAAAACACACTATTTATTTTGTGATCATCAATATATTAATATATTTAAGAAACTTTCGTAATCTTATGATGGATTATAATAAATTTCTGGATTAGTATATAAAATGTTATGGTCAACAAAGGTTATAGCTACATAATACTGGTTCATTTTTTTTTTGGTATTTAAACTATTATTTTTTATAAATTTGAATTTTTACTTTATAATTAAGTCTGAAATACTTGCTTATGTTAATAAAATACTATTTTATGATCCATTTTTATTTTATTCTATACAATTACATTTTTTATTTTTAATATTTGTAACTGCTTTGTCTTTGACATCCAAGACTATTTTGCTAACTCCATGTTTTGTTGATACATAAATTATATATTATTTGTGATGCATAATAACATCATGTTGAAGTCATAACGATAATGTTATTATGTTATTATTTTTGTTGAACAAGAGGAAAAAAAATAAAACAATTACAAACAATATATTTATAATTGGGACATATGTAACTTTTTTAGGAAAGATTTTCTTTAGTTTGGTATGGATAGAATTACTTAATTTGATTAGTAAACTGTGAATAGTCCCTTTTTTTAATCTCTCTTAATAGTTGAATTACATTATTACAAAATCTGGAGAGATACCGGGTGAAATTAAAAAAAAAAAAGTTGAAGTGTCAATGTAAGTTTTCCATTAGGTTAAATTCGTGACATTTTTTTATCAATTTTATCTTTTTCTGCTGTAAAATGGGATGAGGATGACCGTTCGTCCTTGGGTCTTGCGTGCCAAACGTCCTTCCCGCTATATTCAACCGATCGACATTCCTTGATCTAGAATATTCAACACCGAATGATGGTTGACTTGCGGAAGACACTGCGACACTCAAGTCAGAATTTTTCTCTATGAACCTTTTATATTTTATATAAAGACAAAGTGTGTTTTCCTCAAAATTAAACCCTTATTTACAGAGTTTAAAGGAATCTGATCAATTAATTTACCTCTTAATGGTCATTAATGCAGACCTTAACTCTTTATTAATAGTCGTTGTCTCATTAATTATGTGCCTTAATTCTGATCAACGGGGTTGTCGGGACTGAATGGTAATGAAATGTTTTTTGGCATGTCAACCACTCGATTTTATTCATCATTTAAATCACCAACCCCGATCAATTGGGTTTAAGCCTATACTAACACTATCATAAAATTGTGTCGAAAAAAGAAGTACGAATTCTATAATAAAAATGTTGCGTGAATCCATCCCAAATTTAAAAAAAAAAACACTCAAATTTCCTTTTAGTTTTTGTGGTTTCATAAATTCGTAGTTGTTTACAAAATTTTAATTGCAGTTTTTTCTCTTAATTTTTGAAATTAAACAAGTTAAGTTTATTATTAATATAGCATGTAGTTGAATATAAAAAATATTACATATTTATAATTGACAATAATATCTATCCATTTACTTTAATTTTTTTATAATATATATATATAATCTCAAAGTATATTTTGACAATTAATTTAGTATATATTATTGTCAATATTTTTCAGTTAATAATGGAATGGGGAAATATTGTTTGGTTTAAAACAAAACTCAAAAAATCAAATATCAAATTTGTTTGTTCATGTGGGACTATAGGACCGAAGGTAAATTTAATATTAAATTAAATTAATTAATTATATTTCGTCTTACATCGTATTTCAATTTGTGAACTGTTTTTTTTTTTCGAAAAATATTTGCAATGAGTATGATAAAAAAAGGTGACGAGTTTCCTTAAAATAATTTAAGCAGGACAAAAAATTTAATGAAACTTGTTATCTTAAATAATTATGATATTATTTTACACAAATTTGCAAATCTCTCAACATATATTTAATTTTCACGAATATTCTCACATTACATTCAACATTTTGCACACACAGGAAAACTAAGCCCTATAATTTATTACATGTTTGAGTATAATTATTCTCATCACTAATATGCATATTTTATTTGAATTGTTATTATATTTGATATTTTATCAGTTTAGAAATGATTGATAATTTAGGGGTATTTCATTAATGAATAAGTGGTCTTTTGTGTCTTACAATCTGTGTGGATGAATAACTAGTATATAATTTGATGGGTTTCCATCAGGTAGTTGTTCGATGAAAGATGATTTGATGTATTGAGAAAGACATATGAAGACACAATTCTTCAACATTTCAATAATTGACAACACAATTCTAAGGTGTGAATGAACCCTACTTTTAAGAAGTTGCTTTGATATGTCCCAATAATATTTTAGAATAGCAAGATTTTTTTTATATATTATGTTAAAGATCACAAAACTAACAAGTTCTTACAAGAAAGTGTAGAATCTAAGATAAGAAAAAAAAAAGAAAAAACAAATTGAATAAAGATGTGTGTTAGAAAATAAATAGTGTCTATTTATTATGATGAGGACTTGACCTAAATAATTACACACACTCAATCTCATTAAGGAAAGACATGATAAACATTACGAAAAAGGAGTCAATATTCACTTTCGTGCATCATCCTAATGTTAATATGAGGTCTCCTCAATCAAATATTGTGTAAAGTATAAACTAAAGATTCCCTAAAAGAAGGTCTCAAGTTGAAAGCTAAAAATAAGGAAAAGTCTCTAATATTTATATTAACTAAGTAAAAAGCAAAGAAATAAACAAGATCGTAAAAAGTGAAGCAACGTGAAGAGTTATTGAATATAAACCTTTTAAAAGTGTGTAAACTAAGTTGGGTTTAATTAAGCTTTTATTACATTATAAATTTAAATATTTTTAGTTAAGTTTCCACTTTTTTTTTAATCTATTGAGTATTTAATTTTCTTATATTTTTCAATTAAATCTCATTTGATTTTTTTTTTCGTTGTTGACTACATTATTTTTGTCTTTTTCTCTCATCTTATTTTTTTTATCTTTATATTTTAAAATAGTAAAGTTTTATATTTAATATAAAATAATTTGTGTTTAATATAAAATCGCTAACTGACTTTTATTATTTTCACTAAAGATGTATCGTATAATACCATAAGTATGAATTATGGTAGCAATAATAGTTCTTTAGTTAATGTAGGTGTTCATATGAAAAGCATCATGACAATCTTCTCATCCAACATAATAATTTCAATTAAAGTAATCAAAGTCATTCATTATTTTACTTATTTTATATTAATCAAACAATATCTAATACATTGATACATGTAAGGATTTTCTTCACAGATATACCAAGATATTTGGTACTAATAGGTTAATAAGCCTACCTAAGATATCATGATATCACTTCCAACCAACAACCCTAAAACAATGTTTTTATGGGTCTTTCTACTTATATAATTGTCAGCTTTTTCATTTTTATCTAATGTGAAAATTTTTCAACTCACCTTAAATTCTTTACAATATATTTTAAGTGTCTCTTCACATTGGGATACCTCTCTCTCAAGTGAGTATCTAGTGGCGACCATTCCTTTGTACCAAGTATCTACAACGGGACGCACTTTCCTAAAATTGAAGACTTTTGATACAAGGAACCATTAAACTTTTGGGGTCTTTTACCAACTTTACGAACAAATTTATATAAGAAACCATGACACAACTTTCAACACAAAACCTTAAAGTAATAGATTTATGGGTCTTTCTACTTATATAATTGTCATTTTTCTCGTTTTTATCCAATGTGTAACTTCCGACTCACTTTGAACTCTTAACAATATGTAGTAGTAAAAGAAGTCTCATATCGGTAGGAATTAAGCTTAGAGCTTACTTTTCATGTTATAAAATAAGCCAAATGTTTCCTTAGGAATACATCCTAAAATCTTTTCCTTTTCATTCCTTTTATGCTTTATTGCTTGAGAGAAGAATTAAGAGAGAAGATCACTACAAGAAAAAAGGTCCTTACCTATAGTTAAAATTCATATATTAGTCACAAAATTCGTAGGTAAAACTATGTTACCTACAAATAAATTCGTATGTAATTACTTATAGATAAATTCGTATGTAATGTGTTTGTTAGTTTTAAAAAAATATTTCTTTTTTCTTAAAAACAAACCTCTATAATAAATGTAGTATATAGTACAACAAAGTCCTTCTATCAACAACCAGAAATCTCTAAAATAATTCTTGATTTATTTTATCTTAACTCAATTTCTTACAATTTGCGAAGATTATATTAAAAAACTATTTTGTTTTTTTGTTATCCTAAAACCACAAAGGACCTACATAATTACAGTACAAATTAAATCTATGTACACACACTTCTAATTACTCTGAGCTCTGCCATGAAGTTCCAAGATTGGATGTTATGTAATGTACCAAACCTTGATTATGTTGCTTCTGATGATGTTGACAAAAATGACTTTTGAAGTTCTACAACTATAAGGCTTCAACACAATTCTATAGATAAAGAATGGAGGCAGCATTTTCCTTTTCCAAACGAGGGCCATCATTGTATTGGCTTCAACGTTCAATCTTTCCTTTTCCACAACAATGCTCTTTGCATGGTTCAATAGTCTCTTTGGTTTCTTAGTGCTTCTTCGTATAGACCATTACAATTTTCTTCTAGTTGATCCCGTTAAACTTTTTGTTTCAATTGCGTACCAACTTTTGAAACAATGTGTCAATTAGGTCATTTTAAAAAAGTTACTAACAACGTTAATAATATGTCATGTGTCAATTTGATTTTTTATTTATTTTTTAAATTTTTTATTATTATTCACATGTCAAGTCTCATGTGTGACACGTGACATTATTAGTGTCATGTGACAAGAAAATGTAACTTGTTAGTGTTAGTGTCAAATATCATTGTCTTGATTTCAATTTAATCTCAATGTCTTTGTAATTCAATTTTGTCGCAACATTTTTCAAAATAGAACAATATTATCGCTTTCGATCAAATTTATTATTTTTATAAATCCTATAATGATATTTTCTTATCAAAAATAACTTTTTATCGTATTATTGTATATTTTTAACTCATTGTTAATCATATTTTTGTAATAAATTTTAATATAAATATTAGTATAACATTTATGTAAATCATAAATTTGGTCTCAATTAAAAGGTAATCAAATTTATTATTTGTATCAATGTTACTAATTAATTTATTTTTATAAAAAATATTGATTAAATGTATATTAATTTTAAATATTTTCTTTTTTATAAAAATATTTATAATTAATTAGTTTTAATCTTATAAAAGAATATAATATGTTAAAAAGTCATTTTAAATAAAAATATCACTGCATCTTTCTAATAAATAATAAATTAGATCTCAATTTAGAGAAGAACAATATTGTTTATTTTTGAAAAAAGAATTAGAACTAAATTAATAAAATATAGAGAGACTAAATTAAAATTTGATTTTTTTTAAAAAACAATAAAAATTAAAAATTATGTATATGTCATTAACCTTATTAGTAATTAGTTTTTAAAAAAATAAAATTGAGCCACTTCCTTAGAAGATAAAGGCAATTAGATCAACTTAAAATTTTTAATCAAAATAAAAACTATGCTAATAATTAAGATTATCTTCTTTTATTTATTATGAAATTCAATCCCGATAAAAAAGTATGCAGTCGGCCAAACAATTCCAGCCCCTCATTAAATAGGGAAGACTATTTTAAGCATTGATGGTAATTGTACGGTGGTTTTGCATTTTCTCAACTTAATTCATCCTACCCGTACCAGCTTATCATTAATTCACTTTTCTTTTTTCTCTCATTATTCAAAGAGCTTCAGTGTTCCTTTGTATATTTTTCTTCACAGATGAAACTTTTATATGCCATGCCTTGGATACTTTTCTATGTAATACTATACACCATTTTCTTTTACTTATTACATTCATACACACACTCCTTTCTATATATTTTACACTTTGTCAATATTTTAATTATATTTTCTTATTGTATCGTTAAACTCGTAAACTTTTTTTTTTTCTTAAGTGTTCTTTCTACATTTCGATAAGGTAAATTAAAAAACGTATAATTTTCAAATAAATTTTGAAACAATAACGAGATAACAAAGAACTTTTTTGAAACAAATAAAATTTGAAACAATAACGAGATAATTTTATAACGATATAAAATTATAAAAATTATAAAATTGTGATATATTATTTTTAATTATTTTATTTGATATTGTGATTTGGTATTTATGTTATTATAATTTTTTATATATTTAAAATTGAAAAAAATAAAATATGTATATTTTTTACATTAAATTCTTGATAATGTAATATTTTTTGTTGTAATTTTAATTCAATTATACAAACATATTTAATTAATATATAAAATAGTAAAGAGACATATATAGATATAATTATTATTCAATAAGATGATGACGAGAAAAAGATAAAAATTTAACATCCATTAGAAAAGAGATGACGATAAATTTTACTTTCTCTCTATCTTACCTTGTTATCACTTTTAATTAAAACTTTTTCTTAATCTAAGTGATAAAGAATCTTTAAGGAATACGAATTTGAGGACAAATTCTCTTCAACAAGGAGAGTATGATAGAGGACTATCTCCTGAAACATATATGAAATGAACTTGAAGAAGAACATTTACAATTCAAAAGATCTATGATAAGGTCAAAGATCAGAACACGTCTCCTTGAATCTTGATTCTTATAATCTTTCATAAATAATGGAATTTAAATAACATGAAGATCATCAACACAATTGAAGAATAAATTAGGAAATTAAGTAATTGTATTTTTTATTTTAATTGCAAACAATTTCTTTCTATTTTTCAAGTTATTTTTGGATCCAATTTCTTTTAGGGTTTTTTAAGTGCTTTAAACATTTGTACCTATACACAGAGGCACCAGATACATATGTAGACACTTTTGAGTCATAATATATGCATTTGCATTTTTTAGGGAGGATTTTCTTGGTTCTTGGTTTATAACTCTGATTCTGATTCTTGGTTAACATCTTTGTGACGAATCTTCCTTGACTTATCAATCTTCTACATTGTGGCGTCTCCATCTCTGTCTTATTCTGCGTTCTTCTCTAATTTATTTTTATTGTGCTCCTTGAGGATTCAAATTCAGAAAAGATCGTACTCTTTCCTGTACAAGATAGTATTATCTGGTATCTAGAGCAAGGTTCTGGTTTGAATATCCTCTTTTATCTTATTTTTCTTTCATATTAAAGAAAAACCCAAAATCCAATTCTTTTGAGTTTTTAATTTTCGTATTTTTATGTTCTTTTAATTTATGTATTTCTACATTTGATTGGTGAAAATTATTTGTTTTTCTTTTTGTGTTTTTATGTTAATTGTAGTTCCAATTAAATCTTTACCTTGATCTTGCATGAGTTTTAGTGTTTGAAGGACAATCTTTGTTTTTGTGTTGAACTACAAATTAAAAAAAATATTGTTGATCCAAGTAAAAAAAAGAAGACAAACATATATTTGACGTTCCTCCTCTTTTTTTTTTAATAAATGATTCACTTTTATGGTTTTCCCAAACCTGAAAAGCAGAAAACCAATAAGTGTAGTCAAATTTTGGGATTTCATATATGAGAACTCATTTTCAAATTTGTATGAACTAATCAAAACTATAAACTAAAGTTATCACAAGTGAAAACCTGAAAAAAAAAATGGGAATGTGGCTAGCACAGATTGTGTGTACCATCACCCATAGAATAAAGAAATAATTATCGTTTTGTCAATCTTTAGTATATATGTCACTAGTAATGTTACAATTGTAATAGTAGTGAATGATGTTATAGTGAGTAGTGTATACTTACTATTTATTTGTGATTTTAGGTTTTGATAGCTATAGTTATTATTTTTTGTTGAAATTTTTTTTACCACTCATTGGAACCCATCTTAGGGAAAAAAACTCATGAGCCCTTATTTTTGGTGTTTAAAAAATATTTGGAAAATCAATTGTTACATATCTTTAAATGACTATAACTTTTGCTCTTATTGACAAATTTGACATTATTATATATCAATTTGGGGTAGGAAAAAAATTTCCAAGGTGTTTATGGCGGCCTACACAAATAATTGTTCCTTCTAGATTTTCGAAAGAAGATCGTTTTCTATTTTCGTCAATTAATTTTATGTTTTTCCTTATTTTTTTCAAACTTTGCAAAATTATTTCACATACTTAAACTTATTTTATCCTATGTTTGGATATATATTGTGTAAGACTAGGTAAGCTAGACAAAATATAATCAATATCATATACAACAAACAAGTTCAACAATACCAATATCAAAAAATGAAAGTTCATCAAAAATCCAAAACTAACCTTGAAGGTAGGTTCACTATCGGAATAAAGTGTTGTTGTTGGTGAGCGACAAAGGAGAAGGCGTCTATGATGGTCGTTGTGGCAGAGATTCAATAGAGCACTAAAATACAAAATGAATCCATCAAAACACAAACAAAATGACAATCATGGTAAGGTAAATGACAAAAAATTGACCTTTGTTCTTCTTTACACTTGTGAACGAAGCAGTTTGTTTCCCTGAAAGTGGTGGAGTTTAAACTCGCGTTTAGAACGTCAATGCTAAACAAAAATGTGACATTTATCGATAAATATTAAAGAAATATCAAAACAAAGGAAACATAAACACTTTTGTTGAGGTAAAGTACATAAAACTTACATTTGTTCTTTCTCGCACTCGTGAACGAAATCCACGGTTCAAGCAGAAGACAAACCGCAAAGAAATAGTGTGGTGGCACTGTTTTTAAAAATAATTACAATGTGTATAATGTCGAAAAAATCCAAAATCAATGTCTTATATCTCTTTGACGTCCGAAATTAGGGCATTCAACGTCATACGTGGGTACATTTTCATTTCGCGTCAAACATTTTCATAAAATTTACCCAATATGACGTTGAAAATTTTTAGAATTTTGACGTCTATTTACCATATGAAGTCGAAAATGTATAAATTTTGACATTGAAATTGAACATCTACTTATAAAAATGTCACCCGTCATTTTTAACATTGTTTTTTGTATTCTGACGTTGAGCGCAAGACGTGGAAAACTTATTTTGCACTAGTGATCAAAGACTCTTCTAAATTCAATTATCTGGATACATACATTAACATCGAATCTAAAGAGGTTTTAACACTTGTGGTGGATGTCATCCACTCACAACATCAATCTTATACAAGCCACTAGAACTTCAAAATGTTATTTTCATTAGGATGTCCTACCACTCTTAACCTCTCAACCATTATTCTTTATATGAGTTGAATGATTAGTAGAGTATTAGGATAACCTCCAAACCTAAACTCTTACGTCATTGCATATATTATGCACTAAATGGAACTTTCCTATGGATTTCCTTTCTCTAAAACAAATCACACTTTACTTCATCTTTATTAACCATTATCTCATACGAAAATTCATTAATCTACACAAACCATAACTTAAAAAAATTCATACATTCATAACATCACTACACAAACATCTATATCTATATATACATCAAACAAACCGTTACGAAGTTTATAAAACATTTATAAAGTCGCCTAACCACTATCCAACGTCAATTACTGTCGCCTAACGCCACACAGCAGAGGACTCCCGAGAATAGTAGTGTTAACGCAACCTAAGTGGTACCTAACACCAGTCTAATCACCCAATGAGCCCAATGGCTACCAAGTGAGAAGACCATTGGAGATCCCATAATTTAACATGTCAAAACTCGTCCAACAATTACTCACAACACCAACAACCAAGTCATTTGGTTCTCTAATCTTGGAGTCTCACTCAACAACACAAGTCAATGAACCCTCAGACTTTGACGTCGTTCGAATGACTTAACAATTGTCCAACGAATCTGAATAATGTAAAAGACCAAAGCCTACATATTTAATTCTGTTTCTGCTGAGTCCGGGCGGACCCTGTAAAAACACACAAACTTACTGTCGAAGACGAACGGGCGGGCGGCGAAGATACATGGACCGGGCGGACACTGCTGAATCCTACGAACCGGAGCTAGCTGCATTGACGGGCGGCACCAAGATGGACGATCGCTGTTCCATGGCGCTCCAAACCGGGCGGACGTCCTCCAATCCAGACGCTCTCTCTTTGCTCCAAGCCGGGCGGACGTCCTCCAATCCGGACGCTCGCTCCACGCTCCAAGACGGGCGGACGTCCTCCAATCCGGACGCTCGCTTTCTACTCCAAGCCGGGCGGACGTCCTCCAATCCGGACGCTCGCTCCACGCTCCAAACCGGGCGGACGTCCTCCTCTCCTTGGCGGATGGTCCACCGTTCTCTCCTCCAAGCTGGACGGGCGTCCTTCCGTACTTAGCGCTGCTCCACACTCCCGGTCGGGGAGGGGCCGGGTACCTGCTAAAGGCACTCCGACGCTCAAGTCAGTAATATGACAGAGCGATTGTGATGCGTGTATGCATCGTTATTCAAGTTAGTCCAGAGTTCATACCTGAGACCTTTATTTATAGCGAATTGTAATGGGCTTTTACCTTTTGGGGGCCTGGGGACGGCCCAATAATACCTTAATCTTCGTTAAGGACTTTAATGTGTCATTAGCATTTAACCGTGTAATCAGCAACGTGCGTCGATTGGGAATGATGGTCGGTCAGGGATGTTACCCTAGGTGGGCGTCCTGCTCTCGGGCGGACGTCCAATCCTTGGGCGGACGTCCAGCTCTTGGGCGGTCGTCCACGCCTTGGGCGGTCGTCCACTCCTTGGGCGGACGTCCAGCTCTTGGGCGGTCGTCCACTCTTTGGGCGGACGTCCAGCTCTTGGGCGGTCGTCCACTCCTTGGGCGGACGCCCAGCTCTTGGGCGGACGTACAATCCTTGGGCGGGCGTCCGGCTCGTGAATACGCCCGGATTATTGGGCGGACACGCCAACTTAGGCGGACGTCCACTTCTTGGGCGGACGTCCAACTCTTGGGCGGTCGTTCACTTTTTGGGCAGACGTCCAGCTCTTGGGCGGACGTACAATCCTTGGGCGAGCGTCCGGCTCGTGAATGCGTACCAGATTATTGGGCGGACTGGCGGATGACGGACGTCCTTGGACGGACGTCCGGTTCCTAAGGACGCTCGGTCCAGACTGTTTGGCGGACGTCCGGATTATTGGGCGGACACGCCAACTAAGGCGGACGTCCACTTCTTGGGCGGACGTCCAGCTCTTGGGCGGTCGTCCACTCTTTGGGCGGACGTCCAGCTCTTGGGCGGACGTTCTACTTTGGGTAGACGTCCTCTATCGGTACATATGGCGCCGTCTATGTGGGCGTCCTTCCGTACGGCATCCGGCACCTCTGGTACATAAGCCACCCAAGTCCTAGTGCACGTAGTGTGCGTAGGATTATGAATAATCATCTAAAACAAGAGAAGATTTGACGCCATGGTCATACATATTTCCCAGACGTTTTGTCCCTCGGCATTTTCCTGAAGAACACTTTTTGTGAGTGCAGAGAGTGCGGTGCTATCTTGTGGTGATAAAATTCCATGTGAGTTCTTCAAATTTTCTCTTACAAACAGGGGTTCTACCCGGTTGGCGGATGTGCATTTGGCCATTTAGGTGACGCTCTGCACTCCCTGGTACATACGCTCTGCCTTGGTTGGCTGGACGCTCGCCTCATTGGACGGGCGTTCCATCTTGGGCGGACGTCCAAATGGCTGGACGCTCGTCATGAATTCCATCTTTGGGCGGACGGCCCCTCTTTGGGATGACGTTCTGTCTTGGTTGGCCGGACGCTCGCCATCTTGGGCGGACGCTCGTCATTTTGGATGGGCATGCCATCTTGGGCGGACGTCGTTGGACGCTCGCCACATTGGACGGGCGTTCCATCTTGGGCGGTCGTCCACATGGCTGGATGCTCGTTCTATGCCGGGAGGTCCTGTTATTACATAAGCCCCCCAAGCCCGAGCATAATTTTATTGTGCGAAGGGATTTTCTAGATGGCCTCCGAATTGCGGGGTCCTCGTGGAGGTCGACTTGGCGTACCCTGGAGGACAAATGGCCGGACGGTTGACTGCTGAATGCCAGATTTGGCTAAGTTATGGACGGCCGGCTCTTGTTGAATGCCAGATTTGGCTAAGTTACGGACGGCCGGTCATTGCTGAATGCCAGATTTGGCTAAGTTATGGACGGCCGGCTCTTGCTGAATGCCAGATTTGGCTAAGTTACGGACGGCCGGTCATTGCTGAATGCCAGATTTGGCTAAGTTATGGACGGCCGGTCAATTCTGAATGCCAGATTTGGCTAAGTTACGGACGGCCGGTCATTGCTGAATGCCAGATTTGGCTAAGTTATGGACGGCCGGCTCTTGTTGAATGCCAGATTTGGCTAAGTTACGGACGGCCGGTCATTGCTGAATGCCAGATTTGGCTGAGTTATGGATGGCCGCTCCTTCGCTTCGTTGCCCAACCAAGCTGAGAGTCGTTCTCTTTGGAACGCTCTTTTTCACCAGCTTGGGTTTGGTAGGGCGGACGGTCCTTCGCTTCGTTGCCCAACCAAGCTGAGAGTCGTTCTCTTTGGAACGCTCTTTTTCACCAGCTTGGGTTTGGTAGGGCGGACGTCCCTTCGCTTCGTCGCCCAACCAAGCTGAGAGTCGTTCTCTTTGGAACGCTCTTTTTCACCAGCTTGGGTTTGATAGGGCGGACGTCCCTTCGCTTCGTCGCCCAACCAAGCTGAGAGTCGTTCTCTTTGGAACGCTCTTTTTCACCAGCTTGGGTTTGGTAGGGCGGACGGTCCTTTCGCTTCGTCGCCATTGTTGACGGTTACCTGCACTATGAAGGGAACATAGCGAATTTCAAGTTTAAAGAAAGATGTGTCCGTACCTTGTAAGGCCAAAAATATGCTATGGCCAAGTGGCCGAGAATAGGTTGAGGCCGAACGGCCGAGACTGTGGTGAGACCGAACGTTCTTAAATGTTGAGGACGAACGGTCGGGACTATGCTGAGACCGAACGTTCTTGAATGTGGAGGCCGAACGGCCGCGACCACGCCGAGGCCGAACGGCCAAGGATGGGTTGAGGCCGAACGGTCAATAATACGCTGGGGCCGAGCGGGCCGATAATATGTTGAGGCCGAGCGGCCAATTAGATGTTGAGGCCGAGCGGCCAAATAGACGCTGAGGCCGAGCGGCCAATAATATGTTGAGGCCGAGCGGGTCAAATAGACGCTGAGGCCGAGCGGCCAATAATATGTTGAGGCCGGACGGCCGAGAGTTGAGGCCCAATGGCCGAGCGCCTCATGAGGCGTGATGGATGAGCGCTACTATAAGCTTTTCGGCCGGTCGTTGGCTACAGCCAAGTGGACGGGCGCTCTTTGAAGCTGGACGGACGAGTGCTTGAGTCCAGATTGGACGAACGCTCTTTGAATCCGGGCGGACGAGCGCTTAGGTCCGGATTGGACGAACGCTTAAGTCCGGCTTGGTTGGTCACCTGCAGTATAAGGGAAACATGATCGTATTTCTAGCTTAAAGGCTGTGTTCGTACCTTGTAAGGTCGAAAATATGTGTCCAAATGGCCGAGAATAGGTTGAGGCCGAACGTCCGTGATTATGCTGAGGCTGAACGGTCGAGACAATGCTGAGACCGAGCGTCCTTACATATGAGGAGGCCGAACGGGCCGAGGGCATATGTCGTGCGGCTATGAAGTACTGGTGATGGGGTTGTCCGTGCTCATTTCTTGTGGTCACCTTTGGGTAACCGAAGTCACACGGCCCCACGGTGGGCGCCGTGTGATTATTCATAATCCTACGCACACTACGTGCACTAGGACTTGGGGGGCTTATGTACCAGAGGTGCCGGATGCCGTACGGAAGGACGCCCACATAGACGGCGCCATATGTACCGATAGAGGACGTCTACCCAAAGTAGAACGTCCGCCCAAGAGCTGGACGTCCGCCCAAAGAGTGGACGACCGCCCAAGAGCTGGACGTCCGCCCAAGAAGTGGACGTCCGCCTTAGTTGGCGTGTCCGCCCAATAATCCGGACGTCCGCCAAACAGTCTGGACCGAGCGTCCTTAGGAACCGGACGTCCGTCCAAGGACGTCCGTCATCCGCCAGTCCGCCCAATAATCTGGTACGCATTCACGAGCCGGACGCTCGCCCAAGGATTGTACGTCCGCCCAAGAGCTGGACGTCTGCCCAAAAAGTGAACGACCGCCCAAGAGTTGGACGTCCGCCCAAGAAGTGGACGTCCGCCTAAGTTGGCGTGTCCGCCCAATAATCCGGGCGTATTCACGAGCCGGACGCCCGCCCAAGGATTGTACGTCCGCCCAAGAGCTGGGCGTCCGCCCAAGGAGTGGACGACCGCCCAAGAGCTGGACGTCCGCCCAAAGAGTGGACGACCGCCCAAGAGCTGGACGTCCGCCCAAGGAGTGGACGACCGCCCAAGGCGTGGACGACCGCCCAAGAGCTGGACGTCCGCCCAAGGATTGGACGTCCGCCCGAGAGCAGGACGCCCACCTAGGGTAACATCCCTGACCGACCATCATTCCCAACCGACGCACGTTGCTGATTACACGGTTAAATGCTAATGACACATTAAAGTCCTTAACGAAGATTAAGGTATTATTGGGCCGTCCCCAGGCCCCCAAAAGGTAAAAGCCCATTACAATTCGCTATAAATAAAGGTCTCAGGTATGAACTCTGAACTAACTTGAATAACGATGCATACACGCATCACAATCGCTCTGTCATATTACTGACTTGAGCGTCGGAGTGCCTTTAGCAGGTACCCGGCCCCTCCCCGACCGGGAGTGTGGAGCAGCGCTAAGTACGGAAGGACGCCCGTCCAGCTTGGAGCAGAGAACGGTGGACCATCCGCCAAGGAGAGGAGGACGTCCGCCCGGTTTGGAGCGTGGAGCGAGCGTCCGGATTGGAGGACGTCCGCCCGGCTTGGAGTAGAAAGCGAGCGTCCGGATTGGAGGACGTCCGCCCGTCTTGGAGCGTGGAGCGAGCGTCCGGATTGGAGGACGTCCGCCCGGCTTGGAGCAAAGAGAGAGCGTCTGGATTGGAGGACGTCCGCCCAGTTTGGAGCGCCATGGAACAGCGATCGTCCATCTTGGTGCCGCCCGTCAATGCAGCTAGCTCCGGTTCGTAGGATTCAGCAGTGTCCGCCCGGTCCATGTATCTTCGCCGCCCGCCCGTTCGTCTTCGACAGTAAGTTTGTGTGTTTTTACAGGGTCCGCCCGGACTCAGCAGAAACAAATTCCATACCAATGCTTCATGTAAATCACAAAAGATACCAACCAACTCAAATTATCACGTATACTATTTCACATTCAATCGACAGTCAAACAAGCACATCATAGACATCGACCATATTACTCCAGCAAGTGGATGAGTCTCTCTGTTTTACTTACTACTTATACGGTGGACAATAAATAACAAAGGGTAATCTATTCTCACAATCAATAAAGGTTCCCTGCACAGTTTAGAGTATAAATTTCTTCTCACATATTTTTTTAGTCAAATACGATTAGGTTATATTTTAAGACACCACTTTATAATCTCGATTATTGTTGACAATATGTAAAAAATAATTAATGGATGACCAACATGCTTTCAACCATCCTTTCAAAATTAAAAACTTCAAAAAAAAATGAAAAATGATTTATGTATGATAATAAATAAATGAACCATGTCTAAGTTAATGTTAATTCTACAGTTAATTAAAATAAATAAATTTGATATTGTTGATGTAAGATTATTTTTTATCCTTTAACTAAAACGATGATCTTTTTAACCCCTGAAATCTGAATATAAAAAAGGTGTTGGCGTTTATAACAATATAAAAATTAATAGTTTCAAAGAAAAAAAGTAGAAATAAAGTCTTTCGTTTTTTTTTGGATAAAAGTGTACATTCAAATTAATATGTACTCAATCACTCATACATCAGTTAGGACTTGAAAAAGACTATATTTTATCTTAAACATATTTGTAAAGGGGTAATTACTCCCGTTCAATTGTTTGTTGCACTCTAATTCTATTTATTTAATCTACTGTGTTAATATATATATATATAGTATGACTATAAGGTCAGTCATGAATTGGACACTATACACACTTTGATCCATTATGGAATATTTGGTCAGCTAGACGGTCGAACCACAAACAAGATTAACAAAAAGAATAACTATATTATCCTAATTCAAGTTATTATCAAATTGACCGTAATTAAACAACACTGATCCAAAGTTTATCCCAAAATCTATAAATACAAGTTTGACATCTAAGTAGTTTGTTACTTTTATCAGGCATTTATTATCATAGTATTCGAACTAATACTGACTTTAGTATCATAATGTTTTTTGAAAATAATACCCAACGCATCCAATTACACTAAACAAGAGAAAGAGAACCAAAGACTCAGAGATTGACCTAAGCTTGAAATTTGAAGATTGTTTGTGCAGGAAGACTTAACCTCGATCCATAAATCAAAACACACATATATATATATTAATTATGTTTTAAATTTTTAATAAATTTAGAAATTTTTAATTAAGTTTATTATGGTTATCATTTGTCATGTCACATTGATAAATTTTCATAAGATATTATTTTATTAGTTTACAATTGTATAATTTTGTAATTGTATAATATATAATTTTATAATTTTAAATTGTAAATTATAAAATAATAAAATAATATGTAAAATAACTAACCAAGTTGACATGACAAAATAATAAATAAGCTACTTAATAGCTGCGTCATCCCGTTATAAAAAGATTTAATAGTAAACTTTCAATTATAAAATAGAAATTTATTGAGTATTTAATAAATTATAAAAACTTATTAAAAACTGAACAAAAGAAGTTCTTTAATAGGTAGAACATAATCAAGTCATAGAATAAAGATACATTTGAATGAGGGAATTTGATGTAATTTATTTCCATTGACGAGGTCACCGAGTATATGAATTTTTGAATAAAATTAGTACCGTTGTGTCAGTTATGAAAAAGGCCCAAACAAAATACCCAAGATCTACTGTAGTTAGTAGACAATAACCGAGGTGTGCATTGGGAGTGTAATCACAAAAAGGTGTTGCTATTAAGTACATTAATCCATGGAGAAAACATTTTCAAATCACAAAGAATACCATGAAAAACTACAAAATATTAATTGTTCCAATTATGTTCTAGGCATCACTAATTTATTATGATATAACAAAATATTAATTGTTCGCACTAGCAAATTGATAGAAACCTTAAATCATTTCATAAAACAGGAAAGATTAGAGTAAGAGGACAAAAATAAAGCTAAGTTGTGGCAAGTGCATAATTATAAATTAAGTTATTCGAATATTTTGTTTTCAACATAACAGGCCAAACACACTAGTGTGGATTTAATTAAGCTGCATACCACAACAAAATTATTTCATTTTGACTGTTATATCATAAAATTAACAAAACGTATATAGCATAAAAGCAGGACAGAAGTTATCAATGCTAAATTAGCTTAATCTTTGTCACGGAACAAAAATTGAAACACGAATTGTGAGTTTAAGACTGAACGAAGGAAAAAACAGCATGTAAAAATAATGGAAAATCAGTAAAAAAAACATTTGCAAATCTTGATTACAACCTAAATCTTTCGTTATTTTAGTAATAATAACCGCAAAAGTACATAAGATAGGGTATATCACGTGGGTTTGACAATCCTGATGGCAAAAGAATTGGAAGATAAAATTTGCGATAAATAATTGGTACCTGCAAATGAGTTGCAGATAACGGGTATTTTAATATTGGCTTATAAACATGTTAGTGTGGGTATTATATTATTTGTATTCGTGAATATTCCGTTTCTCCAAAAGAAAAAAATAATTTATATTTTATTAAGTTAAATTTAATTAAAATTAAAATTTAATTTATATTTAATTTAATTTACATTATATTTTATATACTTTTTGTAATTTTATTTAAATTTTATTTTAATATTTATAAAAAAAATACTTTTTTAAATATTTACTGGTATACGCAGGTATTCACAAATTTTAAAATAGTCTCATGTATTTTTTAAACAAATATCCATACGGGTAGCGGGTAAATATTTTTGTCGGGTCGGGTTGATAGACATTATTCATATCCAATCCGACCCATTGTCATCCCTAATCATGTTGTATAGCTGAGATTCTTTTATCATTTCTAATCATTTTATCATGCATTTCTAATTTCCAAAAATAGTATTAAACAATATATTTGTCTTCAACAAATTTCAAAATTTAATAATTATTTTTATTAGATTTTGAAATTTTAAGAAGAATTTTTTTTTTCATCGACTTTTGAAATTTGACGAAGAATTGTTTTTATCAAATTTTGAAATTTATTAAAGAATATTTAAAAAATTAAACGAATTTCAAGTTGAAATTTTGGAAATTTTTTTAACAGATTTCGAAAGACAATAGGGTGTAGGTTTGTTTGAATTGTGAAAGATGGTTTTAGAATTTAAAAAAGATTTCAAAATGTAAAGTAAAATGAGTGGAGGTGGAGGGTGAGAAAGAACCCTGAAATGAAAATGCTAACAGAGAAGTGGCAAAGACTCATGGTTCCATTTTGATTGCACTGGCTCTAAAGCAAAATTGGCCATTAAATGTGATTTGGCAAGAACAGTTACATATTGGCCTTGTGTGCATCAAAAAGATTATCATGAAGCCAGTGCCTCTTACACTGACACATTGGCCTTGTTTATGTACATAACCTCATATCATTATCAATCACATAATCAGCAAAAAAATAAAGTATCATTATCAAAGGAACCATACTCCCACCCACCAAAACCAAAAGCCGAAACACTCACCCAATTCTCGTGCCACACTCTCCCATGTGAAGCTGTGAGCAACCAAATAAGGCAGGGACGCATTCGTCACTGCACACCAAACACGATCTTCTCCGTCCACACTTACTTTTATATGCTCCTCTCAATGCCCTGCCTCTCACGTTCTTTCCATACTTTCGATTCAATTACTTCATTTGAATTTCACACTTCGCTGTCATTATAGCTCGCAAGATGCTTGTTAAAATGTAAAACTCAAGCAGTTTTTATTTTTTTAACATATCAATTCCTTTTTTCTTCAACTCTTTTCCCTCCCAAACATTGTGTAGTATTATTTTAACTTTAACTCCGGTCTTTTTAGCAAGTTAAATTCATGGATAAATTCTTAAGTTATCTTTTAAACTGTCAAGTTAAAAGACTTGGTGTTGTCGCGTTAATTTCAATGTTCTATTGTGTCTTCGTCAAACCTTCAGCCACGAGTCATGAATGAAAGAAGAAAAAAAAACAGAGATTAACGTAATTTGACCACGATCGTAGATATTTTCAGCAACACTTGTCACATTACGCATACGCAGAGATCGCGAAGGATAAAGAAAAAGGAGAAGATATTGCTGTCTATACTTTTTATCCAGCTCATCTAACAAAGACGCTTTAAAAGATAAAAATGCATGCATACCTTTTGAAATCGCTAGAAACATAAAATATTAATTGATTTTAAAATATCAGATATAAAAAATAAATTGTATTTTTTGAAAGCCTAACATTCTAAAAATTGATTATATGAAATGTAAATAGAAACAAAAATGAAAAGTGGTTCAAAAAAGTTTGAAGGGAAGAGTCCGCGCGTAGTCATGTATGAAACATGGCATCCATAATTAATTGCATGCTGGGCCTTTACGTCGAAAGAGTAATATGGTCCCTTAAAGTCTCAAATCCCTTTATGAATTAGCGAGGGCAATTACGTAATTTCCACCTCCACCCCCTTTAGCGCCTCATCAACCTTATAAATCTCCGACACATCACAACGAATGTCACTAACACACTGTGAATGGACCATCAACCCCCACCCTGCCCCGATGACGACCTAACCGCCGCCGCCACCGCCACCCCGAGGTCCGGCACGCGCCACCCCGTCTACCGCGGCGTCCGCAAGCGCCGCTGGGGAAAATGGGTCTCCGAAATTCGGGAGCCGCGCAAGAAGAACCGAATATGGTTGGGGTCTTTTCCGGTGCCAGAGATGGCGGCGCGAGCGTACGACGTCGCCGCGTACTGCCTCAAGGGTCGGAAGGCGCAGCTCAACTTTCCCGACGAGGTTGACTCCCTGCCGCTTCCTTCGTCCCGCACGGCCAGGGACATTCAGGCCGCCGCGGCCCAGGCGGCACGCATGATGAAAGCGGCTGGCAGTGACGTGAAAAGCAGCATTGCCGATGATGACGGAGACAGCGGCGGCGACGATTTTTGGGGCGAGATTGAGTTGCCGGAGCTGATGGACGGCGAGTGCTACTGGGGTTGCCCCGGAGGATCCTCGTGGACTACCTCCGGCGACATCGCCGATTGGACGGAGGAGGAGCTTTCGCCGCAGCAACCGTCGTTCCTGGCGTGTCTATGATCTGTATCTGTATTAATGGTGTTCAGTGTTTGGTATGTTTCTTATATATAAATATGTTACTATTAGTGTTACTACATCGTATATGCCCACTGTGCTGTTGTCATAAATAATAATAATAATAATAATTATCGGTAGTAGTAATATTTTCATTGAAACTTGTCTTTTCTTATCATTAACTTCTTTCCTGTGTTTGGATTTGTACATAATTGGTAAAAGGAAGAGCTCTGGGTTTTTCCTGAATGAGTTTTACGGAAAAGGTTAACTTGTTCTAGAGTCTTGCACTTTTAAATCGTTTGAGATTTCGAATGACAAAGCTAGAAAGGAAAAGAAAAACTCAACCCGCATTAAGTAATCATGGGAATACATAAACAATGTTTTATGAAATCGGTGTTAAAGCTTCTGAGTTTTTTCTAATTTCCAATTTTCCATAGCAGAATGTCTTTAACCAAAATGAGTTATGACAAAGATGGATTGGTTCATATTTTAAAATGTAATCACAAGAACATATTGTATTCTTAGGTGATGTATTTCATGCTTCATTTCAGTCATCCTTACGTTCTTTAATTAATTTTTCGTACACTACTTTCGTAATACTAATTGATTATAACTATGATTATTTATTAGAGCAATGTGTATTTTTGGAAATGGTGATTATAAACTCCAAACCGCAATCTCAATTTTTGTGTTTTTCCGAGCTTCTATCAAGATGTCGACATCAGGAGCAATGATTTATTTTAAAAGCACGTCCTAATTGTGTATAATGCCAAATGGTGGTTGTTCATCGCAATAAACAAGTGGTGCAACTAAGCCACGTACTATATATACACCTTACCACAAGCATTTATGAGAAAATTATCATTTTCACACTCTTTTTTTCTCCTTTGCATCTCTTTTATTAAAATTCCCATCTTATTTTATAGTTTTCTCTCTTGGTGATTAGTCATTATAAAGAAGGTATTTGAAGTTTATGCTCTCTATTGTGTGTGTGATAATTAATAAATATAAATAAAATTATATGGAGTTCTCGTAAATGTTTTATGTGGGAAATAATTGTGGCAAATTATTCCGAGAAAATAAAACATTTAGTATTTTTTAAGTTCTTGAGAAGGTTGTTTTTATAGTAATATCAAGAACACTCGTAGGTGGTTGAGTTCTAATGAATAACCCCAAACATAATAAATAGAGATAACCATTTATGATTTCATGCTAACTAGTGACACTGTACAAGTTATACAAATCTGAAATGAATATATAAAATATTAGGAGTATATAAAATTCAAATATCTCAAAATTGTATAAACACAAATCAGACCATAACATTATGATTGAAGTTTGGAATATCTTCCCTGTCTTGAGCATACACTTATGATTTAAGCATTTACGTAAAAAACAATATGCAGGACAAAATGAGGACCAAGGCAGATACTCTGGAACTTGGAAATATATGATCCGTGCTTCTTCTTGTTTTTTATTTTGTCGGAGTAAGCACGTAAAATAATGTTTATAAACACTTTTTTTTACAGCAATTGAACAAAATGTCATAAATAAGAAAACATAACATTTTAGAAATGTTTGTGAAGCAGAATTGGATTCAATGTCGTGAGATATAGTCCAAGACATTCCAAAATTTATTCAATGACTCAATGAATGTATGACTGCTATTTCAAACATAAACGAGCTAATTTTACCAGTACTAGTTACAGTTAAGTTATCTACCTATAGTCTGCCTAAATTTAATCATTTTGTATATACCAATAAAGAATAATATAATTTTGAGAGTAAATTATAGTAATTACTCCGATTCTTTTTGGAAATTAAATAAACACTCTTTTAAGTTTTATAAAACATTGCAAGATATACCAAGGAAGGTTTTAGGTATTCAAAAAACTAGTAATAATAATGTAATTTTACGAAATCTTGGAATAAATATTGCAATTTAATTTAAATATGTTTTTAGTGTTTTGTTTATTATGAGTATTTTTATTATTATAATTTTTACATTTGTAAATAATTAAAGTCTAATATTTAAACGCTCATTGATTAGAAAAACTTAATTTCAATACATTTAAAAAAAGAATAAAAGAAGTATAATAACTGCGATAATATTTTTATATTTTCAAAATTAAAAATATATTTTTTATTATCGTAAAAATAAACATTTTATATTATTATTTTTAATGAATATATTTTATCTTATCAAAAAAATTTTAACATTTTGTTCACTTGAATGAATTTGGGAAAGAGTGA
This sequence comes from Vigna umbellata, assembly GCF_029865625.1. Lineage (NCBI taxonomy): Eukaryota > Viridiplantae > Streptophyta > Magnoliopsida > Fabales > Fabaceae > Vigna > Vigna umbellata. The sequence goes on from NC_142169.1 coordinate 61,712,519, forward strand.
TTGAATGAATTTGAGAAGATATGAAAGTAAAGTAAAGTTTTTGTTGTTTATTTGAGTAGATTTGAAGGTAAGTGAAGCTGAATTTTGAAGTAAATTTTTTTAATTTGTCATATCAATCAAATCATACACTAATTTTCACAAACTCTACTTGCAAATCCACTCTCACTTGCCTCCAAATTCACTGAAATAAACAACAAAAATTTTACCTTCAAATTCTCTCAAATTCATTGAAGTGAACAAAGCATAAAGTTAATGTTTTTTCATACTTTCCCGCAAATATTTAATTTTAATTTTCTTATTCAGATAACATATTTTAAATATCATTAAATATAATATTATTGTTTTAATCTCATATACATTGATAAAAATAATTACAACAAATTTGAATTAAAAATATCCATTTTGCCTATCTAAAAAAATCCAATCGAGAAAACTCTAACACACATATATCAACTAAAAAATAATAATTATGACTTATATAAATAGATAAAAAAGATCATATAACGATATTAAATAAAAGAAATTATGTAAATATCATCTGAAAAAAAAATCAATTTACATGAATAATAGTTTCATTGAATTGATAAAAAGAAATTGTATATTAACTCTAACTGATAAATTTGATTTCTATCAATTATAAAGAAGTTTCATTGACAATAATTAAACAATCTTGGCTGGAATAAGTTGGAAAACACCAATGTCAATTTTAGTTAATGAATGATATTGATTGAAAAATAATTCCAACCTATATTTGGATTCACATAGTCTGAAAACAGCTTTAGCCCTGTTTTTTTAGTGGATTTGAGAGGATTTGATTTAAGAGGATTTGAAGATAAATTTTTTTGTCGTTTATTTGAGTGAATTTGGTATGAGAGTGAATTTGGAAATAAAATTTGTGATAATTAGTATAGAATTGTATTGACGTGACAAATTAAAAAAATTTATTTCCAAATTCACTCTCGTTTACCTCCAAATTCACTCAAATAAACGATAAAAAAAATTATCTTCAAATCTCTCATATCCCCCTAAGTATCATCCATGGAAAAAAAGTATATGGTACCGTTAATTGAGAATATTCGCTTCTGACACTAGTCTAACAAGATTATTGCTGTTAAAAAAATATTATTTATCAATTGAAGTGACTGAAAAAAAAATACAATTTATTTCAATCTAAAAGAAAAAATTCCAAACATCAATAAAAAAACAATTAAAAGTAAATTAAACTAACATAGTCGAAAAATGCAGATTAGAGAGAGGAGAGAATAAATAAAAATTCAAATTATTATTATTTTTAATTGAAATTTAAAATTATCAGATTTTAAATAATTAAATCACTCTAGTAAATTTATAAACTTTCAATTAATTTTTTCAAAATTCTTTATTCAAACAACTTATAAAATATTTCGATTTTTTTATATAATAACTGCCTTCTGGAAAATTGTCACCTATTAACTTATTTCATAAAAAATGATATATCACTGTCCTATTTTAAAAAATTTCCTAATCAATTATTGGATTAAATATAATAGTAATTTATTTTTTCCTTATAATTTTAAAAATATTATTTTAATTATTATGGTCACTCACTGTTATATAAATACTGACGATTATGTAATCAAATATCATGTCAATAAATACTTATCGAATCGCGTGAGACTTAAAAACATAAACATCATATTTACAAAGCTTTAAAACAAAAAAATATATATATATAAATTAATAACACGAAAATGTGTAGTATATACAGAGTATTGACATTATCTTTTTATTTCTCTTTCTAAACAATTTTTTTTTGCTTTTAATTATACAATAATAACGATGATGAGATTGGGATGACGGCATTATTGTCTTCGCAACAAAGAATAAAAAAAATTAAGAGAAACCAAAATTTTTGTATAATTAATGAGAGAGTAATTGAATTTTACATTTATTTGATACACAAAACAAATAAAATAAAAAAATAAATTATATATATATATATATATATATATATTTTAAAAGTAAAAAATAATTAATAGTAATATCAAAATAAATATAAAAAATTTATGTACGTGAAAGTATATTTTTCAAATTGTATTTAACCTTTTAATTATTTTGAATTCGGGCGAGTCAAAATCTTTCTAAAGTGTCACTACCGTTGCTCTGGTTCTGCACAAAAACAATGTAACTACACTGAGAAACTTCAAGAGAAACGTAATTGACTTATTGTCTGAGTTTTGACCTGTCAGTTAGTATAAAACTGGGAGCTAACGATAGGACGCAAGAACAGCAATGGATGGTGACAGGACAAACACACAGTAAATAGAACCATTTGCTTCATCATTTTAGAACCACAAAATTCTAAACCAAAGTCAAACTTCCCAGGTCTACTGTACGTCGAAATGTAACTACGTAACCAACGGAGTGTTATGTTATCACTGTCTTTCACTGGTTTGAAACCATGCACGTGACCCTGTTACTTCCACAGATACCACTACCTATACTCCTTCTTTTCATGAGCTCATCATTCACTCATCCTGACTTCAAAATTCTTCTATTCCTCCTTAAAAATGCTGCAAAAAGAAAAAAAAATCTCATGAATATTTCCATAACACCAACAGCATAGGTGCCTGTACCTAGTATATATGTTCTACGGTTCTGTCAGAAAATTCACTTCTCTTACGTCAACCTTATATTGATATTCATATCTCATATAACATATACAAATAAGTGTTTTCCAAAAATACATGCTATGTATAGCTCATGAAACTTTTTGGTGAAATGAAAAGTGTTTTTGCTGTGATAACGATGATCAGTAATTCTGATAGTAATCACGTTGAGAATGGTGATAACATGATATGTAGTTGTGATTGATAACTGTAAGAAAGAGATTGACAGTAATGTTTTGTTTTTTTCAGCAGAGATTGACAATAATATTGTAGTTATAGTTGGTGGCGATTGCAGCCAGAGGTTGTAGTAGTGTCTACGACAGTCTGTTAATGGTCATTATTGTAGACTTGAGTAGTTGTAGAATCATTATTATTTTTTTAAAACCAATTCAATGTTTAATTTCTTACATTCTTTCAAGTACAGTAATTGGCATATACTTTAGTATAATATATCCTAGAAAATGTAAATTTTTATTTTAGGATGTCGACTAAGATGATTTTAGATTGGCACTAATAACATAACATTGTTACTATTTGTTTTTTTTTTTGTCAAGAATAATATAGCATAGTTGTAAACCCTAGTCAAAGTCGAAACAGTGGAAGAGAGCAACGAAGGATGAAAGAAGCACGTGATTGTTTCTCCGCTTGAAAGGGGTTATTAATTAGGGAATGGTCCCTTTATTATACGTCATGGCTCACTCATCATGACTTCAAAAGTGCAGGCAAGAAAATATTCATTAAGAAAATGGTGTATTGCTTATAATACTTCCTTCTTCATATACAACAGAAGCTTAGACTGAAGAGGTTGTGTTTGGTTCTACGAACGAAGCCTCTGGATGCTGATTTTAGCCCCACAAAACTGTAAACCTCAGTCAAACTTAGTGTAGAGAAGTACGTAACGTTGCTTTTCATGGGCTTAAAAGCATGCACGTGACTGCGTTACTTACACAGTTACTACCCTCTCATCGTTCTTTTCATGGACCCTGCTTCCTTCTATACGTCATCATTCACTCATACTGACTATAAAAATATTGCACTTCTCTTTTTTCTTAATTTGGAAGCTAAAAAATGTTGTGGTTAGTAGCTAAGATTCTGTAGATTGAAATGATAATTGCGGATTGAATGGTCATCATATAACTAGGTATTCGTCTGAGTTCGATCTCCAAATCTAAATAATCACCGATTTATTTTTGATATTATTTTAAAAAATCTCTTATCTTGTTAACATAGATATCTTATGCACATATAAATTTATATTTATATTTTAATTGGTATCTTAACATATATTCTATTAACTAGATATGTAGATTTTTAGTAAATAAACAATAAAAAGTATGGATATGTTTATACTTAATTTATTACTTGTTTCGTATAAAACTTCATTTTCATTTATGTTTTTTCGAAATGTTTTGATTGATCAATTGTCTGTATTAAACAGATACTACAAAAATAGTGATGAAAAAGAAAGTAAGATAAAGTAATCAAAATTGTAATAAGGGCAATGAGAGGTGATGGTGGTGTATGAACTTTTTTGAAGTTCCATCAACTCATTTAAAGTTGGTTCAATTCTAGAGTTGTTTTGGAATGAATTACTACTTAGATTGATGTTGAATTTGCATTAAATTGGAATATGTCTATGTCGTGAGTTGATGTTGTGGTTTGGACTAACCATTTTTAGTTTTGTTTGGTTCCTTTACAAATTTATATGAAAAACTATTTATTTTTGGTTGTTTAAAACTTACTAGCTAGGAAGGTTAGAATTCATTAGAGTGATTTACATTGAGCAATTTCATTCAAATGATGTCACGATCGTTCAAGTGATAGTGTTCCTCATACAATATTAACTTATAGCTTGAAAAAGAAGAGTGTAAGATAGATTTTCTTTCTTCTATACATGTCATCTTCCTAAACATTGATTTTGTCTTTTATTAAAAAACGTTCACATATTACATAAGTTAAGATTTCAACGTTGTAGTATATGTTGTTTCTTTCTTCCTCTTTTTTTTATATTTTTTCACATATATTATAAATTATAACGACATACATGTCGTTATAAAACTAGTTTCCTTTACTTTTATTTTTTGCACATTAAGAATATGATACTTTAAAGACAAAGAGTCAATTGCATAAAAAGGAAAACCAATAAACCAAATACAAAGTCGAAAACCTAAAAATCAAACCATAAAAATGAGTACTCTAACATATGCATACGTTATTCAAGAAAAAAAAATTATGCCAAAGTCATTCTCCAAAATAGAAAATATACTCTTTCTTCGCAAGGTTGAAGGCTCCAAAAATCTACTTTAGGAACGATAGAAATTGCACTTGGGTCCTTGAAAGAGGAGAGGGAAGGAATGTCGGAAAATATGTATAAATTGAGTTTTTGTTTTAGTTTTAAAAAGAGAAGTCTTCCAAAATACATCAGGACGCACTTCTTTTTCCTAAGTACACCTCTTGTTTTACACCACCTACTCAAATATAAAACATATCACATAAGTTAAGGATTCATCATTTTTAGAAGTTAATTATAACTTAATAATTATTTTACAGAACTGTAATAGCACAATACTTTTTACAATGTTATAGTTAATTTTTTTTTTATAATTTACTGTTTATATATATACACATTTTAAAAATTTAATTGTTTATCTCGAAAATAAAATTTGGTTTAGGTAACTATATGTCATTTATCTATTAATTCAATAAATCTATAAATACAACATATTAATAAAGAAAGTACTGACTCAGTTATCTTTTATCATTTTCTATATTATCAAATACAATATTTTATATTTTTATTGATTTAAACATTAAATAACTTTCTGGAAATGGATCTTCTTCCAATATTCCTTACGAAATCGATAATTAGAACCCCAGTCCTTTTACCTCAAAAACACTTCATATTCATATAGAACAAATCCTATACTAAAGTTGTAAAATTTGTAATACATTAAAAGTCATTGTAAACATGATTATTAGTATATATATTTATGAGTCAGCAGACATACTTCTCGTTGCGTAAAAAAATCATATACAAGAAATTTTATTAAAATAAAATAGTTGAATTGATATTAAAATAAAATACACGAGTTGGGCATTCGTCAGCAGTTTATCGCAAGGAAATGCCAAACTCAATATCTACACTTGGAGATTTGGTTTTATAAAACTTTTGAGGATTGGGCTTGTTTTTCATTATCAATTTTATTTTGGGCTTTCTTTGTTCACACCCTGTCATTAATAAATACATACTTTAGTTATTAGGAACTAAAATTAAATTTTCAAATTAAGAACATAATTAGAGTGTTTCACCCTACACTTCCAAGAGTTTCATCCTGCACCTCTAATATTTTTTAAAATACCTATAATACTCTTCATTAGAATTTGATTAATTTTTAATAAAAGCAGAAGAATCTTTTAACCAAATTCTTTGACTTAGGATTCACAATCGCCATTAAAATATTTTGTTTTTTATAATTTTAAGATATATATAGTTATTTTTTAATGAAATATTAGAATTTTATAAATATATAGTATTTGATTTAATTAAATTAATTATAAATTACAGTAAATATTAAATATTTATTTTAAATTATTTTAATGAATTAATAATACTTAACACTACCTAAAAAATATTTTAAATTTTTCGTATCATTTTTAAATAAATTTATCAATTTTAAATAAACTTATTTTTCTATAAATTAAATTAATTCATACAAATTACTTAATTAAACATTTAAAAATAATATAATAAAATATTGGGTTAAATATGTTTTTAGTCCCTAAACTATTGGTCATTTCTGGTTTTCATCCCTGTTTCAAAGTAAGGTACAATTTGGTCCTTATTCTTTTCGAAACGTTCGTGTTAGTCCTCGAAAACTAAACACTGTTTAAAAATTTGGTCCTCATTTAGCAACAAATGAGGACTAAAACCAAAATTCCGAGGACTAAAACGAACGTTTCGAAAAGAATGAGGACCAAATTGTACCTTACTTTGAAAGAGGGACGAAAACCAGAAACAGCCAATAGTTTAGGGACTAAAAACATATTTAACCCTAAAATATTTTAAAATAATCTAATAAATATTTAAAAATAATATAATTAAAAAAAACTATCAAAAACACTTTATCGGAAATCCAAAAGAAGAAACATCATCTAATTTCGAGATATAATGTTTTCTCCTTTCAAATTTTCATATGGGATACAATGTTTTGATAATATATATCTTTCATTTGTGAACATTAAATATATGTTTTATTAATTTCATTTCTCATTAAATTTTTTAATTTTTTTAGCATAAATCAAAATAATAAACATAATACAAATGTTAATTTTAATATATGATAATAAAATAATAAATGAGTAATAATAATCAATAATACAGTTATTATAATAATGTTTACCAAATCTCATTAATTAAAGAACAAAACTAAAATTTGAAGGTGCAGGTGAAATCCTTCTAGGGTGAAACACCCGCGTAATTAAATCTATTCAGACATTGGGCCATATCCTCAGGCTAAGCATAGAGATTGGGCCTAAACACCCTTGGAGTTTTAGTAGTATATGAAAAATCGCAAGAGTGTTCAAAACTTGAAAAACTCATTTTCCCTCCCCAAGTAGAAACACTCACTAAGTTTTGTGGTGATGGATTGGAACCCTCAGACTCTGCAATTCCTATCGGAATGCTTTCTCCACACGCTGTCACCGGCGCCCGAACCCCGCCGCCGCGCCGAATCCTCCCTCGCCGATGCCTCCGATCGCCCCAACTATGGCCTCGTGGTCCTCCGCCTGGTCTCGGAGACTTCCGTGGACGAGCAAATCAGGCAAGCCGCCGCCGTGAACTTCAAGAACCATCTCCGCACGCGGTGGTCTTCCGAGTCCCCCATACTTCCCCCGGAGAAGGAGCAGATAAAGTCTCTGATCGTTCCACTCATGCTCTCCGCTACCCGTAAGATTCAGAGTCAGCTCAGCGAAGCCCTCGCGGTTATTGGTAAGCACGATTTCCCCAAGGCATGGCCGGCGCTACTTCCCGAACTCATTTCCAATCTGAAAAACGCCTCACAAGCGTCCGATTATGCCTCTGTTAACGGCATTCTCGGTACCGCTGATTCCATTTTTAACAAATTCCGTTTCGCGTTTAGAACCAATGATCTTCTCCTGGATTTGAAGTATTGCCTCGATAATTTTGCTGCGCCTTTGCTTGAGGTTTTCCTTAAAACGGCGTCGTTGATTGACGCCAGTGTCAATTCCGGCGCGGACCTGCGCCCGCTCTTCGAGTCGCAGAGTCTGTGCTGTAGCATTTTTTACTCTTTGAATTTTCAGGAGCTACCCGAGTTCTTCGAGGATCACATGAAGGAGTGGATGGGTGAGTTTCGAAAATATCTCACCACCACTTATCCTGCTCTCGAGGGAAGTGGTGGCGATGGTCTTGCTATTGTCGATGAGCTTAGGGCCAAGGTCTGTGAGAATATTAATCTGTATATGGAAAAGAACGAGGAGGAATTTCAGGCTTATTTGAATGATTTCGCACTTGCTGTGTGGACCTTGCTGGGGAACGTGTCTCAGTCTTCTGACCGGGATCAGCTCGCCATTACCGCTATCAAGTTTTTGACCACGGTCAGTACTAGTGTTCACCATACCTTGTTTGCCAGTGAAGGGGTTGTTCCCCAGATCTGTCAGGGCATTGTGATCCCCAATGTGAAGTTGAGGGATGATGATGAGGAGCTTTTTGAGATGAATTATATAGAGTTTATAAGAAGGGATATGGAAGGTAGTGATCTTGATACTAGGAGGAGGATTGCCTGTGAGCTTCTCAAGGGAATTGCTACGCATTATGGGGATGTTGTGAGGAACATTGTCTCTTCGCAGATACAGAGTTTGTTGAGTTCATTTGCTGCCAACCCTGTGGGTAATTGGAAGGACAAGGACTGTGCTATATACTTGGTTGTTTCTCTCGCTACCAAGAAGGCTGGAACCAGTTACATCTCCACTGAGCTTGTTGACGTTCAGAGCTTTTTTGAATCCGTAATTGTCCCTGAGCTGCAGAGTCCCGATGTGAATGGGTATCCCATGCTTAAGGCAGGTGCACTAAAGTTTTTCACTATGTTCCGTAATCAAATATCCAAGTCCGTGGCATTGAAGTTTTTCCCAGATTTGGTTCGGTTCCTTGCTTCGGAATCAAATGTTGTACATTCTTACGCTGCAAGTTGTATTGAGAAACTCTTGTTGGTAAAGGATGAGATGGGTGAACCGCGCTATACTTCAGCAGACATCAATCCTATCTTCCCGTTACTGATGAACAATCTTTTCAGTGCCTTAAAGCACCAAGAGTCTGAGGAGAATCAATATGTGATGAAATGCATTATGAGGGTTCTCGGGGTTGCTGATCTTTCTGTTGATGTTTCTCGAGTTTGCATTGAGGGGTTGACCTTTATTCTTGGCGAAGTTTGCCGAAATCCTAAAAATCCTGTTTTCAACCATTATATTTTTGAGTCTGTTGCTATTCTTGTGAAGCGAGGCTGTGAGAAGGGCTTGTCTGTATCTATTTTCGAGGCAAGCCTTTTCCCTAAGCTGGAAATAATTTTGACCAATGATGTAACCGAATTTTTTCCATACACATTTCAGTTGCTTGCTCAGCTTGTTGAGCTAAACGGATCACCCATTCCGCCCATTTACATGCAGATATTTGTGATTCTTTTGTCGCCTGATTCATGGAAAAGATCCCCAAATGTTCCTGCACTTGTGCGTCTACTCCAAGCTTTCCTTCAAAAGGCACCGAATGAGATCAACCAGGGGGATAGACTGACTAAGGTGCTTGGCATATTTGACACACTTGTTCAATCTTCTAGCACATCCGATCAAGGTTTTTATGTACTCAACACCGTGATTGAAAGTCTTGAGTACGATGTTATTAAACCATATATTTCCCACATCTGGGCTGCTCTTTTCAGGGAGCTCCAGAGAAGGCGAACAGTGAAACTCATAAAATCTCTTCTGATATTTACTTCACTTTTTCTGATTAAACACGGGCCTTCAAACCTTGTCGATACTATGAACGCTGTGCAGCCAGATATTTTTAATGTGATTTTGAGTCAATTCTGGATACCTAATCTTAAGATGATTACGGGAGCTATCGAGCTTAAGTTGGCTGCTGTTGCCTCAACCAGACTCATATGTGAATCTCCCATTCTTTTGGATCCTGCTGCTGCTGAATCCTGGGGTAAGATGGTGGACAGCATTGTCACTCTTCTTTCACGGCCAGAACAGGAAAGGACTGAGGAGGAACCTGCTGTGCCAGATATTACAGAAAATGTTGGTTACACTGCTGCTTTTGTTCGTCTTTACAATGCTGGGAGGAAAGAAGAAGATCCACTAAAAGATATAAGTGACCCCAAAGAATTTTTTGTTGCTTCGTTGTCTCGGCTGTCGAGCCTTTCTCCTGGGAGGTACCCGAAGGTCATCAATGAATGGGTAGATCCGGCAAATCAAGCTGCATTACTCCAGCTTTGCAATAGATATAATCTCACAATTGTTTAAGTACTTGACACAAACCATCTTGCTTGCTTGGTTTGCTTTCTGTGGAGTTTCCTTTAGATTAGAATTTTCAAGATTGGAAGCCAATGTCCTATTGAATTTTGCATATATTTGTATGACTATGCATGCAATTGGTATCTTTTTTGCTGTGGATAATTGATTGTTAGAAATTGTTGTTTCATTGCTCTTACTTGCTAGGCCTTGAAATTTTGTTTCAGTGGGACAGTGGATATGATAGGCAATAGAGTTGGAATATGGAATAGGATTGGTTGTTAAAATGAAATAGGATGCCTTTTGTTTATTTTTTTTATTGTGTTAACTTGTTTGATAGAGGATGAAACATAATTTTAAGTTTGAATTTACTTTCATGCTATATGAAGGGTGGCTGCGGTTGTCGGTATCTTATAAGTGAATCGTACCATTCACTCAATTTTCAGTCCTTCAACATTTTATTTTACCCAAAGACATGGATACATATGATTAATATTCAATTATGTGTACTAACTACTATTACAGCTCTCCCCTCGTCAATTTTCTATTTGTTTTGGATAGCAAGTTTAGAATTTTTTTCTGGTAATGATTATGGGTTATACAAGTTATATAATGCATTAATTCTACTTATTCTAAATCCTGTTTTTGAACTGAAATTTGACTTCTGGGAAGTGTAGTATATAATTACTTAATGCTCCCTTTTATTATTTTATTGCGGCTATCATTTTCAGCAGCTACGTGAGTAAATTGTAATGTTCTGGCCAATTTTGTTTAATCATGCATTGTTGTGATTTGAATTCTAAGGGAATTTTCCTCAAGATCTCGATTCTTAATCCTAAACTCTTGCATTCTTTGCAAAATAATGAAAACTAGGCACCCACCACTAAACAAGTGGTAATGAAGCAAAGTTCTAATAAAATGCCAACAAACCGGTGAAGTTGGAAAAGCGCATTTTCATTGTAGGGATAATTCTTTGAGATGATGGATTTCATTGTACCATATTGCTTTTAAGTTTATTTTTTTAGTTTTGTTTAATATAAAAGTCCTTATACTTTATATTATGTCAATATATATTGGCTTAAGATAGAAAAAATAATTTTTATTCTTATAAACTTTTAAATTTTATATTATGTCAAGATATTTTATTAGAAAGGTATTGTAAAACTAAGAGATTAACCTTTAAGTCTTAATTTTGTGAATGCAACAAAAAATATTCTAACAAAAATATATATTTGATTTCCTTTGTTATGTAAGTTATGTCTTGATGTGTGTTGGGAGATTTCGGCAAGTGCATCGAATCGTTTCAAGTACATCGAATTGTTATGTAAGACCATGTATCGTTTTCCCAAAAGATTCGTAATACTAGAGAATTGTGCGATTAATAACTTATCTAGACTCAATAGAACAACATTCATTTACAAGCATGTGCAAAGAGATAAATTCACAAATATACAATGGTTGGACTTTGGTCATTAAAGGCACTTAGATTGGACAAGACTAGAAATTGTATGAAATGATATTGCTAAGGTTAGTTTTCACCTATTTCACTCTTGTGCTTACCCAATTTCATCTCCTCTCCATCAATTTACTAAAGTCAATCCACAAGAACACTCTAGCCCTAATCCCTTAGGTGGAAGAGCCTAGGTTTTCTCTATTAAACTCCAATCCCTTGGAAAATCTAACAAGCAAACCCGCATTAAAGAGCTAGGATCTTGAGACAACATGTGAGTCATCTTCCATCCCTAGAATCAATGACCACAAGGACTCTTGTTTCAGTTCAAGGTTTCATCTTACGTCCCCATAATCCATGAAACCCCAAATTCAAGTCATGAACATTCCTATTACATGCAAGCTTCAATATTGGAAACAAGAATACTAAAAATTGATAGAAAAGGCATATATATAATGAAATCAATCATCCATTACACAAGAATTCATAGGCTACAGCAATCCCTAACAAGATGAATCTGGTTCTCCACTTCCATGGAGAACCCTAAAGCTTACAAAATGGAAGATGGAAGAAGAAGGAGACCCAAAGGAAGAGGAGGAGATGTTCCCACAAGCTCCTCACGGCTTCCATGAGCTCCAGTAGTGAAATCGCACCTCCAAAGAACCAAAGACCCAAAGCCCTTCGCGTTTCTGAGTTAAATAGACAAATCTGTCATGTCAGCAAAAAATGGCACTCCAGACCCCCTGTGTGAGGGGGGCTCAAGCGCACGACAGTCATGATGCACTGGCGCTCCAGCGCCCTTGAGCCAGGGGCCCCAGCTAGGTTCAATAGCACTACTTCTTTTTTTGGTTTTTCTGCAGATTTGTTTGTTTTTGTGGCTGATTCAGTTCTCTACATTGTTGGAGATTCTTCCAAGCACATTATTAGCTACAAAATAAAGAGATTATAGATGAAATTACATCAAAGTAGCCCAAAACACAATTATTCATAAAACTAAGATAAAAGAGAGGATTAAAGTTATAAGCTAAAAAAGAGTTGATATAGCTACTAAATTAATGCTTAGAGAATGGTAAGAATTAGCATTATCAATGTGTTTTGTAACACCCGAATATTTTAAAGGGTATTACTGATAGTAGAGACTAAATTAATTTGATATCTCATATAAACAATCAAACTTTATTTCAATTACTTCAAAGTACAATACCAAACTTACAAACTTTAAACAATATAGTCTTCACCATTGAAATTTCAACTTATAAATTTTACACAACATAATCTTCCCAATACAAATTTATTCTTTTTACAAAAATCCCTGAAAGTTTTTCCCCGCATCTCTCTCATCTCTAAGCTTTTTCAACCGCATCTGCAACATTATCTAATCACATATAACATGAGTTATATGATCATAGTACAAACAAATAAGGGTAAGCCAACCATATCATAAAATCATTAAACTTGTAACAAAAATATTAAAATCAGGTATTTCTGCAATTGATAAAATATCATTATTCCGATGTCATTAATTCATCATTATCAAAATCATCTTTCTCATTTCCATAAATCTTACAAGTGTACCATGCTTACTCATGAAGCCTTATGGTCAGACCGCTCTCTGCCTGCTTCCTTAAGCCTCACTTACATACTATGTCTTACTTTCTGAAGCCTTATGGTCAGACCCCTCTCTGCCTGCTTCCAAAAATCTCAGGTGTTACTTTGCTCATACCAAACTCTCATGGTATAACTCGAACATACTACTCCCGGTAGTAAACATCATTTCATAAGTAATGATTTCTCATATCCACTCCAACATTTCATAAAAACCAACAATTCATACCCTCTTATCCACCTAACTCAATCATGTTCATTCTTTAATCATGAATTCATAATAACCCGTTTTGGTATCGATAAATTAAACACATTGCCAGATATCATGCTTCATATTATAAACTCATTTTGCCCATAACGAGTATAACTCAACATATTTTCACCGAACAAAGATCATGGATCAACCAAAATACATCAACATATCTTAGGAACTACATATTAAAGTCTGGGCTCAATGTAATGATAAATAAAATATATATGAAATTTTTACCATGATAATATTATGCATCTACAATCAACTTGTTTTATTTTATTTTCATCCTAGTAGAGATTTTTCTTTACCCCAATTGGTCACCGGAGAGGACCCAGATGTCTGAACGCATCAAACTCACCTTCGACGCCAGCACATATGACTAGTCACAACTGACTGGACCAGGCCAGGGCTGCTCTATGATCAGGGATGTGCCAACTCAGGTTTTTAAGGTTCCTCTATCCTACCAACAAAGGGAGGCCTTCAATAATTAACAATTTATTTATTTAATTTATCTACCTTGTTTTCTTATGCTCTAAATCTTAAAATGCCTAATTTTACTTCCTCTCACAACAACCTCAAACACTGTATATATATTTAATACCAATATACAAGCTATTACAGAACCCTTATTCCAAACCTTCCAACAAGATTAATTTCAACCAACAAACTCATTCAATAAAATCATTACAATAAACATCCATAATAGAATTCATACAAGATAATTATAAACAATTAACAATAATAAAACATTACTATAAATGGTCATAGAAGAATACAATATTTGACAATCATAACAATAATCTTAATATAAAAATTCATGGGGAAACAAGAAGTTGAATCTGGCAGAGCCGGTTAGACAACTTCTAATCCATCCATCAATACAATATAATTAAATAACAAGAACAATACATGTCTGGGGAAATAAGAAGTTGAATCTGGCAGAGCCGGTTAGACAACTTCTAATCCTTCCAAAAATGCAATAAAATAAATAAGTAAAGAAATAAATAGTTTGGGGAAACAAGAAGTTGAATCTGGCAGAGCCGGTTAGACAACTTCTAATCCTTCCAAAAATGTAATAAAATAAATACGGAAGGAAATAAAAAAAATTTGGGGAATCAAGAAATTGAATCTGGCAGAGCCGGTTAGACAATTTCTAATCCTTCCAAAATACAATAAAAATAAATAAGGAAAACAATAAAATGTTTGGGGAAACAAGAAATTGAATCTGGCAGAGCCGGTTAGACAATTTCTAATCCTTCCAAAATAAAAAAATAAACCACTAATAACATACAATTGACATAACATAATCAATATCACATTTTAAAATTTTCACACTTGGATATTAACACACAAAAAAACATATTCTCATTTAAAATTCAAAATCATACAGAAACAAAATACTCCATATTTAAGATTTAAAATCAGACAAAAGAAAAATATAGCATATTCAAGACTCAAGATAATACAAAAAGAAATACTCAAAGTTAGCTTCCCTTACCTCTATTCCAGACTTAGTTTCCTCTTCTCAAACCGTTCTCCGGAAACTTCCAGAATTTCCCCTCTTTAACTAGAATTTCCTCTAACTCTCTTCTCTCACAATTTCTCTAGAATTTTGGTGTAAATCTTCAGCCTCCCCCCCTTGGCTATTTATAGCCAAAAATTTTACTATTCATTTTTACTATTCATTTTTACTATTCACTTTTACTATTCATTTTTACTATTCAAAAATTATTTTTTATTCACCATTCTTATCTCTAAATGATTACTTCTACGTGGAGTGTTCTCTTCCATAATTTATTTTAATATTTTTTTTTTTTACTATTCACTATTCACTATTCACTATTTACTATTTACTATTTACTATTCACTATTCACATTTCTAAAAAAAAAATCCTAAATAAGTTATCAAAAATTTGAAGCTCTCCCTCTAAAATTACTATAACTTTATATCCAAAAATTTACATTTTTCTATCCATTAAAATTATTATTACTAATAAAATGTTAAAATTTACTATTATAAATATTTTTTTTTTTCATGGATCTTACATTTTAACATACAAATATTTTCAAGGATCTTACAGTCTCCCCAACAACAATTATTTTCGCCCTCGAAAATTATTTATTTAAACAAAGACTATTTAACAAAAAAAAAAAATTACTTACAAAAGAGATATGGATATTCCTTTATCATAAATTCTTCCAATTCCCAAGTCATTTCCTGTGTGTCTTCATTCCAAAGTACCTTTACCGTGCGAATATCCTTCCCTCTTAACTTTTTCATTTGAACATCTAGTATACGCACTGGGCCAACTTCCATTGTTAAATTTTCCTTGACCTGAATTTCATCAACTTCTAACACATGCTTTGGATCTGGAATATACTTCCTCAGTTGGGATACATGAAAAACGTTATGCAAATATGTCAATCGAGGTGGTAGTGCTATCTCATAAGCCACTGGCCCAATCTTTTTGAGAATTTGATACGGTCCGAGAAATTTTGGTGTCAGTTTCCTCATCTTGATAGCTCTCCCGACTCCTGTAGTTGGCGTTACTCGTAAGAATACATGATCTCCTTCTTCAAATTCTAACGGTCTTCTTCTTTTGTCGGCATATGACTTTTGTCTACTTTGAGTTGCTTTCATCCGATCTTGGACTAATTTTATTTTTTCTGTGGTTTGTTGTAATAGCTCGGGTCCCACTGTCAGTGCTTCCCCATCTTGAAACCAACACAACGGTGTTCTACATCTTCTTCCATATAAAGCTTCATATGGTGGCATACCAATACTGGAATGATAACTGTTGTTGTAAGTAAATTCTACTAATGGTAGTATCTCATTCCAACTTCCAAGATGATCTAATACACAAGTTCTCAGCAAATCCTCCAAAGATTGAATAGTCCTTTCTGTTTGACCATCAGTCTGAGGGTGATAAGCCGAACTCATCTTCAACTGTGTTCCCAAAGCCTTCTGTAGCGTCTGCCAAAACCTTGAAGTAAACCTTGGATCTCTGTCTGACACAATGCTTGTAGGTATGCCATGCAACCTCACTACTTCCCCGATGTATAACTCCGTCAGCTTTTCTAGTGACATACGTTGATTAATAGGCAAAAAGTGAGCGCTCTTGGTTAGTCTATCAACGATAACCCAGATAGAATCGTGACCTTTTGATGATTTTGGTAAATGTGTTACAAAGTCCATCGAGATACTGTCCCACTTCCATTGAGGAATGTCTAACTGTCGTAACATCCCTCCCGGTTTTTGATGCTCCACTTTTGCTTTTTGACACACCAAGCAGGCTGCTACAAACTCGGCCACATCCCTCTTCATTCCATTCCACCAAAATGACTCTTTCAGGTCCTTATACATCTTAGTCATACCTGGATGTATGCTAAGACGACTTTTATGGCCTTCGTCTAAAATTAAATGTTTTAATTCACTCTTTGCAGGGATACACACTCTGTTTTTAAATCGAAGTATGCCATCTTTACTTAGAACGAACTCCTTAGCTTGATCGGTGTCCAACAACCTGATCTTTTGCTGCAACTCTTGATCCATCGACTGCTCAACCTTCACTTGTTCTAAGAAGTCACTAGTGATTACTAAATGACTACACCATATGTGATCTGGGTTTAACTGCAACCCCAAGTTCATATCACGTAACTTTTCTAACAGTTCTAATTCCTTCACCATCATCGTTGTTATCTGAGCTTGTCTCCTACTCAATGCATCTGCCACCACATTGGCTTTTCCTGGGTGATATAAAAGCTCGAAGTCATAGTCCTTCATATATTCCATCCATCTTCTTTGTCGCATGTTCAATTCCTTTTGATCGAACAAATACTTTAGACTCTTATGGTCACTAAAAACTTGGAAACTTGCCCCATAGAGGTAGTGTCTCCATGTCTTTAATGCAAATACTACTGCTACAAGTTCGATGTCATGCGTTGGGTAGTTCTTCTCATGCGCTTTTAACTGCCTAGATGCATAAGCTACAGGTCTCCTTCCTTGCATTAGAACGCACCCCAATCCTTGATATGATGCATCGCAGTACACCTCAAAAGATTTGCTAGAGTCTGGAATGATTAATACTGGTGCTGACGTTAGTCGTTGCTTCATATTTTCAAAACTGGCTTCGCACTTGTCAGTCCACAGAAATGGTTGATCTTTACGAGTTAACTGAGTTAGAGGACCTACAATCTTGGAAAACCCTTCGACAAAACGTCGGTAATAACCGGCTAATCCTACAAAACTTCGTACTTCAGTTACAGTTTTCGGCCGCTCCCACTTTAGCACAGCTTCCACTTTTGCTGGATCCACTGAGATTCCTTGAGCAGAAATCACATGACCCAAAAATTGTACTTTCTCTATCCAGAACTCACACTTTGATAGTTTCCCATACAGTTGATGTTTTCTTAAAATTTCCAACGCCACCCTCAAGTGTTCTGCATGCTTTTCCTTATTCTCTGAATAGATAAGAATATCGTCGATAAATACTACCACGAACTTATCTAAACATGACCGAAATATTCTGTTCATGTAGTCCATAAAAATCGCTGGGGCATTCGTCACACCAAACGGCATTACCACGTACTCAAAGTGTCCATAGCGAGATCTGAAAGCTGTCTTTTGTACATCTTCCGTCTTGACAAGAATCTGATGGTAACCAGATCTGAGATCAATTTTTGAAAACACCTCTGCTCCTCTCAACTGATCTAATAGATCATCGATTCTTGGCAAAGGATACTTGTTCTTTATTGTAACCTTGTTCAACTGTCGATAATCCACGCACAACCTTGAACTTCCATCCTTCTTCTTCACCAGCAATACAGGAGCTCCCCATGGAGACACACTTGGACGGATAAACTTCTTCTCCAACAGATCTTCGATTTGCTTTTTCAACTCTGCTAGTTCGGCAGGAGCCATTCTGTATGGAGCCATAGAAACCGGGCCAGCTCCGGGCACTAGATCTATTGTGAAATCGATCTCTCGACTAGGTGGTAAACCTGGCACTTCTTCTGGAAAAACATCAACATATTCTTCTACCACAGGTATTCCGATGATTTGTTCTTCAGTATTCTCTCTTTTCTCCTGAGCTAACACCACATAGCAGGTAGCTCCATCTTTGATATCCTTCGCAGCGACTCGAGTTGAGCTTAGTTCTAAATTGTTCAAATTTAGAAACTCTATCTTTTGTTTCCCACAATCAATAAGAACGTGATTGGCAGTCAACCAATCCATTCCTAAAATAATGTCTAGATTTTGAAGGGGTAAGCAGATCAAGTTCACTTTGAACTTGCGTCCTGCAATTTGGATCGGGCATCCGACACAGACTGAACTGGTCGTAACTGGTCCCGATGCTGGTGTAGAAACTACTAATTCACACCCTAGATCAAGCATCGGTAATCCGAGTCTTTCTAGACATGCTAGGGATATAAAGGAGTGTGTGGCTCCAGAGTCAAACAAAACATATACGCATTCTCCTAACAGCATACAGGTGTGTAAGATTAATGTACCTGGCTTAGTAGCCTCTTCTGCAGACATTGCGAATACTCTTCCTGTTGCCCGGGGCTTTACTTCAGCAGAATCTTGTTGTTGTGGTTCTCCCACCTTCTTTTTCTTTGGACAGACATTAGCAAAGTGTCCCGGATCATTGCAGATGAAACATCTCTTCCCTTCAATTCTTTCCCCAGTAAGTTTAGGGCAGTCACGTCTGAAATGTGCCCCTCCACACTCAAAACACTTCACTGTTCCTCGATATGATAATTGTGGTTTTTCATAAGGTTTCTTGTTGAATTTCATTGAAGATTCTCCCTTTGCAAGTCTGGAAACTCTACTTGGATCAAACTCCAACAATTCTATCATTCTGGCTTTCTCTACCAATGCTGGAAACTCTTGTATTTCCAATGGCATAAGTACCTTCTTCAGTTCATGCCTTAGTCCTCCCTCGAATTTTCGACATCTCCATTCTTCTGTGATATTCTGAGTATAAAACCTCGAGAGATAATTAAATTTTACTACGTACTCTTGTACTGATAACCTTCTTTGTTGTAAGGTCAGAAACTCCGCCTCCCTTGCAAATTTTGCACTGTTTGGAAAATATTTTTCCAAGAACCTTATCTTAAAGTTCTCCCAATTCACAGTCTCACCACGAACCGTCATCAACTGTTGCATACTTTCCCACCAATATTCAGCCTCACCCACCAAAAGAAATGATGCATAAGTTAATTTTTGTTCTTCTGAGCAAGTTATTACCCGAAAAATCTTCTCGTTCTGCCTTAGCCAAGAGTCAGCCTCATCAGGAGTAGCCTCCCCATTAAATTTAGTTGGATCATGCCTTAAGAAGTCATTCAAGCTAGAATGATTTTGAGGTACTTGATCAACTTGTTGTTGCTGCATCTTTGTCGAGTTTAAATGATTTCTTCAAAAAGATAACAATACAATTTAGCATATGATATCAATTTCCTCCAAATAGTCATTTTCATCATAACCATTAATAGTTTTACTAAGAATAATAATTTCACTCCCCATAGTCCCAAAATACTTTCGAAAACCATTGCTCTGATACCATAATGTAACACCCGAATATTTTAAAGGGTATTACTGATAGTAGAGACTAAATTAATTTGATATCTCATATAAACAATCAAACTTTATTTCAATTACTTCAAAGTACAATACCAAACTTACAAACTTTAAACAATATAGTCTTCACCATTGAAATTTCAACTTATAAATTTTACACAACATAATCTTCCCAATACAAATTTATTCTTTTTACAAAAATCCCTGAAAGTTTTTCCCCGCATCTCTCTCATCTCTAAGCTTTTTCAACCGCATCTGCAACATTATCTAATCACATATAACATGAGTTATATGATCATAGTACAAACAAATAAGGGTAAGCCAACCATATCATAAAATCATTAAACTTGTAACAAAAATATTAAAATCAGGTATTTCTGCAATTGATAAAATATCATTATTCCGATGTCATTAATTCATCATTATCAAAATCATCTTTCTCATTTCCATAAATCTTACAAGTGTACCATGCTTACTCATGAAGCCTTATGGTCAGACCGCTCTCTGCCTGCTTCCTTAAGCCTCACTTACATACTATGTCTTACTTTCTGAAGCCTTATGGTCAGACCCCTCTCTGCCTGCTTCCAAAAATCTCAGGTGTTACTTTGCTCATACCAAACTCTCATGGTATAACTCGAACATACTACTCCCGGTAGTAAACATCATTTCATAAGTAATGATTTCTCATATCCACTCCAACATTTCATAAAAACCAACAATTCATACCCTCTTATCCACCTAACTCAATCATGTTCATTCTTTAATCATGAATTCATAATAACCCGTTTTGGTATCGATAAATTAAACACATTGCCAGATATCATGCTTCATATTATAAACTCATTTTGCCCATAACGAGTATAACTCAACATATTTTCACCGAACAAAGATCATGGATCAACCAAAATACATCAACATATCTTAGGAACTACATATTAAAGTCTGGGCTCAATGTAATGATAAATAAAATATATATGAAATTTTTACCATGATAATATTATGCATTTACAATCAACTTGTTTTATTTTATTTTCATCCTAGTAGAGATTTTTCTTTACCCCAATTGGTCACCGGAGAGGACCCAGATGTCTGAACGCATCAAACTCACCTTCGACGCCAGCACATATGACTAGTCACAACTGACTGGACCAGGCCAGGGCTGCTCTATGATCAGGGATGTGCCAACTCAGGTTTTTAAGGTTCCTCTATCCTACCAACAAAGGGAGGCCTTCAATAATTAACAATTTATTTATTTAATT
Source organism: Vigna umbellata (assembly GCF_029865625.1). Taxonomy (NCBI): domain Eukaryota; kingdom Viridiplantae; phylum Streptophyta; class Magnoliopsida; order Fabales; family Fabaceae; genus Vigna; species Vigna umbellata. The sequence goes on from NC_142169.1 coordinate 61,733,835, forward strand.
TATCTACCTTGTTTTCTTATGCTCTAAATCTTAAAATGCCTAATTTTACTTCCTCTCACAACAACCTCAAACACTGTATATATATTTAATACCAATATACAAGCTATTACAGAACCCTTATTCCAAACCTTCCAACAAGATTAATTTCAACCAACAAACTCATTCAATAAAATCATTACAATAAACATCCATAATAGAATTCATACAAGATAATTATAAACAATTAACAATAATAAAACATTACTATAAATGGTCATAGAAGAATACAATATTTGACAATCATAACAATAATCTTAATATAAAAATTCATGGGGAAACAAGAAGTTGAATCTGGCAGAGCCGGTTAGACAACTTCTAATCCATCCATCAATACAATATAATTAAATAACAAGAACAATACATGTCTGGGGAAATAAGAAGTTGAATCTGGCAGAGCCGGTTAGACAACTTCTAATCCTTCCAAAAATGCAATAAAATAAATAAGTAAAGAAATAAATAGTTTGGGGAAACAAGAAGTTGAATCTGGCAGAGCCGGTTAGACAACTTCTAATCCTTCCAAAAATGTAATAAAATAAATACGGAAGGAAATAAAAAAAATTTGGGGAATCAAGAAATTGAATCTGGCAGAGCCGGTTAGACAATTTCTAATCCTTCCAAAATACAATAAAAATAAATAAGGAAAACAATAAAATGTTTGGGGAAACAAGAAATTGAATCTGGCAGAGCCGGTTAGACAATTTCTAATCCTTCCAAAGTAAAAAAATAAACCACTAATAACATACAATTGACATAACATAATCAATATCACATTTTAAAATTTTCACACTTGGATATTAACACACAAAAAAACATATTCTCATTTAAAATTCAAAATCATACAGAAACAAAATACTCCATATTTAAGATTTAAAATCAGACAAAAGAAAAATATAGCATATTCAAGACTCAAGATAATACAAAAAGAAATACTCAAAGTTAGCTTCCCTTACCTCTATTCCAGACTTAGTTTCCTCTTCTCAAACCGTTCTCCGGAAACTTCCAGAATTTCCCCTCTTTAACTAGAATTTCCTCTAACTCTCTTCTCTCACAATTTCTCTAGAATTTTGGTGTAAATCTTCAGCCTCCCCCCCTTGGCTATTTATAGCCAAAAATTTTACTATTCATTTTTACTATTCATTTTTACTATTCACTTTTACTATTCATTTTTACTATTCAAAAATTATTTTTTATTCACCATTCTTATCTCTAAATGATTACTTCTACGTGGAGTGTTCTCTTCCATAATTTATTTTAATATTTTTTTTTTTTACTATTCACTATTCACTATTTACTATTTACTATTTACTATTCACTATTCACATTTCTAAAAAAAAATTCCTAAATAAGTTATCAAAATTTTGAAGCTCTCCCTCTAAAATTACTATAACTTTATATCCAAAAATTTACATTTTTCTATCCATTAAAATTATTATTACTAATAAAATGTTAAAATTTACTATTATAAATATTTTTTTTTTTTTTCATGGATCTTACATTTTAACATACAAATATTTTCAAGGATCTTACATGTTTCATTACACTTCTATAATTTATTCTTTTACATTTTTTTAGATGTTATTAATTTAATTGTGGTATTTAAATGAATTTTGTAATATCACTTTTCATACTACTTAAGAAAAAGAGTTTAAGAGATTGAGTATACATTATGAATATTTGGGTAATTAATTATAACAACTCATAATTATGCTATATAACAATATTGTAATACAATTACTAATAATTTGCATTAAATACTTATTCAAAAACCTATCTAGAAGTCTTAGTATATGTATTAAGTTTGGAAAAAAATAAATTCAATTTGAGATTTCTTTAAGAATTTTGTTAACATATTTGCAAATTCATTATATCCAAAAAAACTTATTATAATTTCCTTGACCAACAATTTTTATCAAATAAAATGAGAATCAAGTTTTATTTTAGTTTTCTCATCAAACATTAGATTTGAAGTAATATGGAGAGAAATTTAGTTATTATGAGATGTAATACGGTGAAGAACTTAAGGAAGAGGACATGTCATATGATACTAGACCGATCATAAAAATGTGATTAATAAGTGATAGGAGGGGAAAGAAATTATTCAAGTGAATTTGGTTGGTAAGAAGAACTTAAATTATTTGGAGATATCATGAGCATGACGAATAAAGGGTTCAAGTAAAGATATAGGCAAGACCTGCTAAACATAGTTACATCTTATTTGGAGGAAGAGAAGAAAGAACATTCTTTAAAAAGAAAAGAAAGGTGAACTCGTAAACATGTAATATCTTCAAGTGCAAGTGAATAAGATCAATGCAAACATATAATATCTTTAAATGTCAAGTGAATAAGATTAATACTTTTAAAATATTTTTAAAAGACGCATTTCATAGCTAATATAAATGTTTATTCGATTTTTTGGATTTTGGAAATATAATATACAAAACACAATGAACCAAAGATTTAATAGAAATAATAAAATAAGTAATTTAATTGTCTAAAGAAAAAGATAATGTTCTGTTTATAAATAATAAATTGTAAGAATCACATCACCTCAAGGTGATTGGCAAGTACAGTAGTACCAAACAACAAGATATGGAAAATTTTAAACAAAATATCTATCTTTTTTATCTTATACCATTTTGTTAAGATGTACAAAAGTATACGTGGACAATATAAAATGTCATATGTATTTAAAAGTGTGTAAAGATTATAAGAAAAGTATTTAAGATGAAAAATATATGAGAAAAATAAATAAAAAAACTAATTGTTTTTCAATTGCTTCTCCTTATTTGAATAAAAATAATGACATAACACATATCAAAATAATTATTACTAAGAGTAGAACAACTATAAATATATACTCTAACAACTATATATATTTAATACATGCAAATAAATATGTATTTAATATGAGTATATTGCACAAAAATAAATATTTACTAATTATATAGTCATTTATCTTTAACATAGTGTTATGACTCTCCAATATACTTGAAATAAACTATTTTAAGCTATTTATTTAGATCTTTTCAAGTGTTTAACACAAAATTATTCTCTTTAAATTATTTAATCTAAATTTGATATTTTTTCCTATTAATAATTATTTTATTATATATTTGGAATCCAATTGTTTGGTTATACAACTTAATTTAGGGTTTTTTTAGTGATATGATATAATAATAATCTTATTCTAATGTAATATATCATTTGTTATATTAACATGATAAAATAATATTATATTGTTGGCAATCCTATATTTTTTTAGTGCGTTTTTTCTTTGTCAGAAAAAGTTATTTCTTTTTACGTGTAGTCTTGACATAAAAGCTTAATTATAACGATAACTAAACCTTCACGACAAAATATTTTAATTATAGAATTAAAATATAATGTTTTCAATATATATATATATATATATATATATATATATATATATATATATATATATATATATATATATATATATATATATATATATATATATATAAATTATGTTGAACTTATTGATATTATAATTATTTTCTCGCATTAAATCATATTACATTATTGATTAAAATATTAAAATTAAATATCTACTACTTAATTATTATTTCAAAATATTCATTATAAAAAATTTATGATACAAAAAATTCTTATACAATTAAAATTTAATGTATATAATTTAGTTAAAAATATATTTTTATAACTTCCATAATTTGTAAAAAAAAAAGTCAATTGTTAAAAAAATATATAATTTTTATGGGAAAAAGACTAATTTAAATTCAAATATATGATATTAGTAACCCTTTATTTAATTCAAATAAATAATAATAATATTCATTATCTTGGTTTTATATAAAAAAAGTAATCGATAATTATACAAAAGTTATTTTTCAAATAAGTTGATGTTAGTAAATATTGACAAAAACATGAAGATTTTATTAAAAAAAAGTAAAAGTAAAAGAAAAAATAGAAAAACATGGAATATTAGGCCAAATTCATTCATTATTGTGGTTTAATATAAGTTGTTTTTTAAATAAGTTGATGTTAGTAAATGGACAAAACATGAAGATTTTATTAAAATAAAAGCTAGAGAAAAAAATAGAAAGACATCGAATAATACTGCTTTTATATATAAAAAAGATAATAAGTAGTTCTACAAAAGTTATTTTTCAAATAAGTTGATTTTAGTAAACACTAACAAAACATATGATAAAAACACGTAATAAATATATTGTATATACACAAAAAAAATATCTATTATGAAAAAATTAAATAATTACATTACAACACAAGTAGAAAATAAAAATGGATAATCAAATTTAACATTAGTTAACTTTCTCATAATGCATAAAAGACCTTTAATATTTATTTATTATTATTTTTAGAAATTATTGCTTTCAAAGATTTAATATTATTATTTTTTTCTATGTTAACTATATTTTTTTAGTTTGAAGTGATTTATTATCATCAAAATTAGAATAATCTCTCTCGTCAAACATATTAATTTATTTAGAGACTACTTTCAATTCCTCGTCAATAAATTTTCTTATATATAAAAGAATTAGGAACTACTTCAAAACTAATTCAAAGTGTTATAAATTTTGGAAACTATCAATAGTAAAAATAAAATCCTTCAAATAAGACATATTAGCAAAAGAATCATAATCCAATGGTACACCACCACCATTAAAAACATATAGATTCTTAACACTAAAATATCGACGCACAACAGAAATATTATCATGATTTGACTTAGGTTGTGAATGAACAATAAGCGATACCAAAAGAGTACACCATAATAGACTGATCCAACACACAAATTTGTTAATTGATTACACAATTACACCATATTTGTTATGAAAGATGCAACTTATTCATTTTTTTATGAAATCGATTAGAACTTTAAATTTGAAGAAAAATAAATTCAATGTACACAAGTTTAATATTAGTTCATGTATGGTATATAATCAGGGATCGAAATGTCACTATACAAGACCGTTCGGTCTGTCTACTGCAGCAACACTCGTCAACCAGGTCAAACCAGGTTAAATAATGTTGGATCACAGCGCTCGCCAACCAGGTTAAATGATGTTGGGCCACAACGCTCATCAACCAGGTCAAATCAGGTTAAAAGGTGTTGGGCCACAATTGGGCCAACATTTAAGTTATTTGGCTAATAATCCAACAAATGATAAAATAATCAAAGATATCTAATTACAGATATTCATAAAATTGTTTATTAGTAACGGATCGGATTTTAATGTAAATTTTTTCAAGGTAAGTCTGTTTATATTTTATTAGGCTTGTGATAACATATAAATACAAGGTCAAGGCTAAAAGTCAGGTATGTTAAACTCACACTAAATATTCAACTGGGATAAACAGTTCATTAAATCGCTCTTAACTTAAGTGTCAGAGTGCCTTTTGTAGGTACCTTCCCCATCAAGAGTACAACTGAATGGTATCCAGAGTCCAATCGAACGATATCCAGAATTCAACTAAACAGTACACGCAACTCAAACATTGGAAAGCAGCAAAGCCACGTCAGAAAGGTTAATCTCTCGGGCCTGTAAATCCTTACCGAAACACTTCACTCCAAAGGAATTATATCCAATAAATCAATAATGTTGCTACAAACATATGTTTTGATTTTACTACGAAAAAGCTATAATTTTATTTTCCCTAATTAGCGAAAGATTAGTAACAAATATTTTTCTTACTAATTTCTCTAATAAAATAAAATATGTATTTATAATTTAATAACTATATTAATAAAATATAAATATACATTGTTTGCTTTTGTGACTAAAACTACCTTATAGGTTTATTCTTAAAAGATGTCTCATGAAAAAAAATATTTAAATTGTGTTTGATTTAAACTCCTAAACAACGTAGTGAAATAGGAATATAAATTATAATAAATAAAGAAACATGTGATATCTGTCTTTTTCTACGTGTTATTCGTTTGAAAAGATTAAGACAATTAATTTATTTGATATTTTATTTTTGAAATTGTATATTTAAAATATTCTTTTTGTTATTTTATATTAAGGATAAGACATGTTTTCTCTATGAAGTTTTATTCTATAGTTGTAAGAGATGATTCCACATAGTATGACCAACGCATCTTCATATTTAAGTGACTAAACCTCCTCGTAATATCGTCTTATGTTATTTTACTAAACATGTCAAATCGATAAGCTAAAATTAATATTTGTTGGGACTAAACAAAAAAAAGAATTGAAATTAAGACGTTATATTTATATATCAATAAAAAGATTTATTTTTACAAAATAAATAAGTAACTTTCTTAAAAAGGAATGCAGTAAGGTGACAAAAAGATAAAACTAACTTAATCGTGATATTTGATTATTATTATTAACAGTTCTTTTATAAATTTTGATTATATTTCTTGGAACAAAAGTTTGTATCCATTCTTGAAATTCTACGAGTTTATATCCATTTGTGTCTTATTTATTTGTATACATATTTACAAAATATATAAAAAAATCAAATTAAAAAATTTAATATATTAAAAATTTAATATAAAAAAACATCTATTATTTTTTTCATTATTAAATAATGATAAGTAAATTACAACGACACAAATTCTATAATAAAATATTTAAATAAATTAGAGATATTTAAGTAATTTAAATAATGTAAATATAGATGTGTATACTAAAAATTTGAATATGAACTACATATCTATACCAGTCTTTAGTCAATATAAATATTTTTTAACAATATTAGTGACGGGTTTGCAAAATGCTTACACACACATTTTACAAATTTATTTGTCATATCTTTTAAATAATCGATTACATATTAAAATAACTTGTAATAATTTAGTATTATAGAAAGCTCGTGGCACACATTAAAATATATATAATTTAAATAATTATTATTCTTACACTAGAATTTATGTGTACTGTAAGGGAAAAAAACGTTTAATCCTTATTCAAATAAATTATTATATAAAAGATATGAATTTGTGTCAAACTGGGTCGTGGTGTCGTAATTGGGCCTAAACTGTTATGCGTAGCCTGTTATTACAAGTTTACACGTGTCATCTTAGGTTATAAAAATGTCAGTGAAGCACTGAATAAAATTTTGGGACTTCAAACTTTAAATTGAAATTCCTTTTCACACAAAACCTCTCACGAAGTGTTGTGGAGATGGAGTGGAACCCTCAGACTCTGCAATTCCTATCGGAATGCTTTCTCCACACGCTGTCTCCGGCGCCAGAGCCCCGCCGCCGCGCCGAAGCCTCCCTCGCCGAAGCCGCAGACCGCCCCAACTACGGCCTCGTGGTCCTCCGCTTGGTCGCGGAGCCCTCCGTGGACGAGCAGATCAGGCAAGCCGCCGCCGTGAACTTCAAGAACCATCTCCGCACGCGGTGGTCCTCTGAGGCTCCCATACTGCCCCCGGAGAAGGAGCAGATAAAGTCCCTGATCGTTCCACTCATGCTCTCAGCTACTCGTAAGATTCAGAGTCAGCTCAGCGAAGCCCTCGCCGTTATTGGTAAGCACGATTTCCCCAAGGCATGGCCGGCGCTACTTCCAGAACTCATTTCCAATCTGAAAAACGCGTCACAGGCGTCCGATTATGCCTCCGTTAACGGCATTCTCGGCACCGCCGATTCCATTTTTAACAAATTCCGTTTCGTATTTAAAACCAATGATCTTCTCCTTGATTTGAAGTATTGCCTCGATAATTTTGCCGCGCCTTTGCTTGAGGTTTTCCTCAAAACGGCGTCGTTGATCGACGCCAGTGTCAATTCCGGCGCGAACCTGCGCCCGCTCTTCGAGTCGCAGAGTCTGTGCTGTAGCATTTTTTACTCCTTGAATTTTCAGGAGCTACCTGAGTTCTTCGAGGATCACATGAAGGAGTGGATGGGTGAGTTTCGAAAATATCTCACCACCACTTATCCTACTCTCGAGGGAAGTGGCGGTGATGGTCTTGCTATTGTCGATGAGCTTAGGGCCAAGGTCTGTGAGAATATTAATCTGTATATGGAAAAGAATGAGGAGGAATTTCAGGCTTATTTGAATGATTTCGCTCTTGCTGTGTGGACCTTGCTAGGGAATGTGTCTCAGTCTTCTAACCGGGATCAGCTCGCCATTACCGCTATCAAGTTTTTGACCACGGTCAGTACTAGTGTTCACCATACCTTGTTTGCCAGTGAAGGGGTTGTTCCTCAGATCTGTCAGGGCATCGTGATCCCCAATGTGAAGTTGAGGGATGACGATGAGGAGCTTTTTGAGATGAATTATATAGAGTTTATAAGAAGGGATATGGAAGGTAGTGATCTTGATACTAGGAGGAGGATTGCCTGTGAGCTTCTCAAGGGAATTGCTACGCATTATGGGGATGTTGTAAGGAACATTGTCTCTTCGCAGATACAGAGTTTGTTGAGTTCATTTGCTGCCAACCCTGTGGGTAATTGGAAGGACAAGGACTGTGCCATATACTTGGTTGTTTCTCTCGCTACCAAAAAGGCTGGAACCAGTTACGTCTCCACTGAGCTTGTTGACGTTCAGAGCTTTTTTGAATCCGTAATTGTCCCTGAGCTGCAGAGTCCCGATGTGAATGGGTATCCCATGCTTAAGGCTGGTGCACTAAAGTTTTTTACTATGTTCCGTAATCAAATATCCAAATCCATGGCATTGAAGTTTTTCCCGGATTTGGTTCGGTTCCTTGCTTCGGAATCAAATGTTGTACATTCTTACGCTGCAAGTTGTATTGAGAAGCTTTTGTTGGTGAAGGATGAGGTGGGTGGGTCTCGCTATACTTCAGCAGACATCAATCCCATCTTCCCGGTGCTGATGAACAATCTTTTCAGTGCCTTAAAGCACCAAGAGTCTGAGGAGAATCAATATGTGATGAAATGTATTATGAGGGTTCTTGGGGTTGCTGATCTTTCTGCTGATGTTGCTCGAGTTTGCATTGAGGGGTTGACCTTTATTCTTGGAGAAGTTTGCAGAAATCCTAGAAATCCCGTTTTCAATCATTATCTCTTTGAGTCTGTTGCTATTCTTGTGAAGCGGGGCTGTGAGAATGGCTTGCCTGTAGCTGTTTTCGAGACAAGCCTTTTCCCTAAGCTGGAAATAATTTTGACCAATGATGTAACCGAGTTTTTTCCGTACACATTTCAGTTGCTTGCTCAGCTTGTTGAGCTAAACAGATCACCCATTCCGCCCATTTACATGCAGATATTTGTGATTCTTTTGTCGCCTGATTCATGGAAAAGATCCCCAAATGTTCCTGCACTTGTGCGTCTATTACAGGCTTTCCTTCAAAAGGCACCTAATGAGATCAACCAGGGGGATAGACTGACTAAGGTGCTTGGCATATTTGACACACTTATACAATCTTCTAGCACATCTGATCAGGGATTTTATGTGCTCAACACTGTCATTGAGAGTCTTGAGTACGGTGTTATCAGACCTTATATTTCCCATATCTGGGCTGCTCTATTCAGGGAGCTCCAAAGAAGACGAACAGTAAAACTCATAAAGTCCCTTCTGATATTTATTTCACTTTTTCTGATTAAACACGGATCTTCAAACCTTGTTGATACTATGAACGGTGTGCAGCCAGATATTTTTAATGTGATTTTGAGTCAATTCTGGATACCTAATCTTAAGCTGATTACGGGAGCTGTTGAGCTTAAGTTGGCTGCTGTTGCCTCAACCAGACTCATCTGTGAATCTCCAATTCTTTTGGATCTCGCTGCTGCTGAATCCTGGGGTAAGATGGTGGACAGCATTGTCACTCTTCTTTCACGGCCAGAACAGGAAAGGGCCGATGAGGAGCCTGATGTGCCAGATATTTCAGAAAATGTTGGTTATACTGCTACATTTGTTCGTCTTTACAATGCTGGGAGGAAAGAAGAAGATCCCCTAAAAGATATAAGAGATCCCAAAGAATTTTTTGTTGCCTCGTTGTCTCGGCTGTCAGCACTTTCCCCTGGGAAATACCCGAAGGTCATCAATGAAGTGGTAGATCCGGCAAATCAAGCAGCACTACTTCAGCTCTGCAACGCCTATAATCTCACAATTGTTTGAGTAAGTACTTGAGCCACCTTAGTTTTTATCAATCTTGCTTGGTAGGTTTGCTTTGTTGAAGTTTCCGTCTGTTAGAATCTAAAATGTTGGACCCCATTTTGAAGTTGGCAAATATTACTAAGACTGTGTTGAAACCAGCTTATGTGTTCTGTTATGGACTCTCAAGTCTGGGTGGGATTTTGGTTGTCAACGACTGTAGTGATAAGGCATAGGTTTTTTTCTGACCAGTGCGGAGGACAACCTTCTCCTTTACAAACTACTGTTTCATTGCCCTAACTTCCTAGGTGTTTAAATTTGCTTCAATGGGACGGTGAGTACAGGGTGTATTGTATTTCCTTACAGAATAAAAACAAAAATTATTCATATACTTGACAGAAGTTATCATCCAAGACAGTTGTTGTTTTAGGTTTTCTCAACACTGTCAGTGGTTTAGTAACAGTTGAGTTACAAATGTAACGTAGCCATGTTTTAGTAGGTAATAAAGTTTGAATATGGAATTGAGTTGATCATGAAAATCAAGTGTCTTGGCTGTCAGATTTTAAATATTGGACACCAATGACATTTTCAACTTTGTGTGAGATTAAGTATGGAAGTAGCTTATATGTTCTATGGTGGACTCTAACGATTGGGTGGGATTTTCATAGTCAACGATTGTTACAGTATATAAGTTTTTGCTTGCCAGTGGGATGGATTAGATTGAGTTGCGAATTACAGTTCCATTATTTTTACTAGGTATTGAAGTTTGTTTGAATGAGTCTGTGAGTTACAAATTATCGGTCCCAACCTTGCCAATACACTTATTGACTTTGGAATTCCCATCGCTACTTTTACATCTACTAGTTTCGTAGCATTTGAGGTAACGTTTACAAAATTGTAATACTAAGCACAAAATTGTGGTAGCTCTTTGATGTAGGCATATTTTAGTAGGTAAAAAGATGGAACTTGGAAAACAGGTTTGGTTTTAAAAATGGTGTTGGATACAACTTTTATAATTTTAATTTGTTTTGTAGAGGTTGAAAAATCATTTTTACACATGAACTTACTTTCATGTTATAAGAAGAGTGGCTGGGATGGTGTGTATCGTACAAGTCAATTGCATCATTCGCTCTACTTTCATCTGTTCGATATTATTTTACCAAAAGAGGAATTAATTTTCAATCTTGTTACTTTTACTCGTATGAACGTTTATGCATTTGTTTTGGGCTTTCAACTTTCCCATTTGTGTGATAATGATGAGTTATACTAAAATGCTTAAATATAGTATTAGTATGGATTTACTATTAGTCAGAGCCTACTGCTGCATTTATGAAATAGCCAAGGGGTTTCAATGAACAATCTATCGTTTGTTTTTTCTGCAGTTAGTTTGATGAATGTACTTGGCTTCGAAGTACGGTTCAGTCCGAATCCACGAGCACCAAAGCATATTTTTCAAGTGCAATGTGATATGTTGGTATTTTAATGTATATTTATTTTATGCTCCCTTTTATTTTGTTGCTGATATTGCTTTTCAGCCGCTCTGGAGCAAATTGTAATGAATATATCCGTCAATTTTGTTTAAACTTGCATGTTAAAGTACAAAATTTATGTAGGTATTTTGCGATATCTGCTTCGGAACACATTGCATTTCTCTTTTTGGGGGTGCAACTGATATTGAATGAAATATGAGGATGAAATTGTAGCATTTGAGCGCAAAGTGGTTATTTGCAACACTGTTAAGACTAGGGAAATTGATCAAGAGTAAAATTCATAGCTTGTTACTTTTCAGTAGCATTGATTTTGTGGTAGTATAAAGCCCAAAGATTGATTTTTGGTGAACTTTTCATTGGAGTGTTACTCGGCTTTATTTGTCATTACTAATGTATTGTAAGTGTATTTAGTTGCATTCCAATGTTAGCGTCTGGTTGATGGTATAGGCTTATGTTTCTGTTTATGTGCGATTGGACCTGATGATGGTATAGGTTTGAGGTGATGTATTTCGTATTACGTGTTTGGTCCTGCATCAACGTGGTTTCCACATCTAGATGGAATCTTCCAGTTGTAGGTTTCACGTTTTTCACTCATTTACTTTCCTCTCTATATTTCTAAACATGTGAAAAAGTGATTTTGACATGAATAAACCTGTTGAATAGTTAAGATTCAGTATTATGATATGAGTGAACCAAAAAGCCAAATCTACCGTACCAAAATAATTAGAACTCAAAATGTAAAAATATATTTCATGATTTCCTCTATGTTGACTGTAAATTTTTTAGTGACAATTAGATGTCATGACAAATAGATGATATTTATGGAGTTATTATTAGCCTTAACTTTTTCAACTCGTCAGTTTATTTAATTTAGTTAGCCTTCAAACTGATGAGACAGTTGGGTTGGGATGATCTCCATTTATTTTTAATTAAAAATTGAAATAATACATAATTTGAAAGATTAGTAATTTTTATATTATAATTTTTGAAAAATATGAATATGTAATAATATTGTTATTTATATAATTAAGACCTATAAATTTAATTTTAATCAATAATTATAATATAGTAATTTAATATGTAAATGTAATAATTATTTTAATTTATTTAATTAAAGATATTACTCAATTTATATAATATTATATAAATATTATATATATATATATATATAATAAAAAAAATTAAAAGAAATTAGAAAAAGTTTGCGCACAAATTTTAGCTTGTTTTTTTATTCTGAGTCAGTTCCATTTTTTACAGACAATAAAGCGTTAAATTTAGCCTAATTGCAATGTTAATGATGTCATGATATTTTCAAATGTTATGTACATAAAAATGGTCAAATCAATGACATTTTATAACATTATCAACTACATTATATTTATAGGAACTTGAATAATAAGTAACATCTGTAGAGATTAAAAATGTTTTTTATAATGATTAAATATAAAAACAATTTATTTAGAAGGGCAAAGGTTAAAATTGAAGAAAAATTAAATATATATGACTTTAAATGAGTTTTTTTTATAATATAAGGAAGTTATATAAAAGGTGACTAATTTAATAAACTTTTAAAAGAATGATTAGAACTAGTATGAGTGTCTAATTATCAATCAATTTTGAAATAAATTAAGTAATAAAGAAATTTTAAGCATGAATGTGGTTTTTAACATTTCAAATAGGTTGAAAAAAATATATATAAACCTTTTGGATTTACAGGGTAAATGAACTAGATAAAAAAAAATACCTAGTTTACTTTTACTATTATAATGATTATTTATAAATATTTAGAGTCACCTACTAGATCAAATTCATTTTGAAACCTAAAGTTGTTCTATTGTTCTCAGTCATTTAATTGAAATGTAGTTAAATTAGCCAATGCTAGTACTATTACAATTTTTTTTATCTCGTTTAACTGTCATAATATTTATTATTATTGAAAAGTCAGCTTATAAACTTTATTTATTACTTTGGGTTAAATATGTTTTTAGTCCCTTAACTTTCAGCGAAAATTGAAATTAGTCCCTCTTCAAAACTTTGGACTAATTTAGTCTCCAAACTTTAGAAATGTGTGAATTTAGTCTTTTTAACCAAATTTTGTTAACTTTATTTGATGTTTCAAACGCATTTCTTAGTGAACATTGAAGAAAAAATGTGTCAAACGATGTAAACAACTCAAATGCTATCATGAAATGCACTTGAAACATCAAATAAACGTAACAAAATTTAGTTAAAAGGACTAAATTCACACATTTCAAAAGTTTGGGGACTAAATTAGGCCAAAATTTTGAAGAGGGACTAATTCCAATTTTCGCTGAAAGTTAAGGGACCAAAAACATATTTAACCCTATTACTTTTTCAATAAATGCTTATGTGTATACATTGACTAATATTTTCTTTTATCTCTATAAATATATAACTTTTAATTCTACTTTTTTTATAATTAATTTTATTTCATTTCTATATTTTTTTATTTTTGTAAAAAAAAATTGTTTTAACGTGTGATGATATTGATATGCCATTTTTTATGATACCAACACTTCTAATTGAACAATTATATTGAACAATTATATTGAAATGACATGATATAATTTCATAATAAAATTTAGTGTTGTAAAAACGGGTCATCCAGTCCAATCGGTTCGGTCCACCACGGGTTGGTCACTTAGTGAACCAACCCAACCCGACTAATTTATTAGTGAGTAGAAAAATTTGAACCCGACTCAACCCGCCACAGGTTGGTGGGTTAGTCGTTGGCTCACTTAATTAATTTATTTTTAAATATTTTTTTTAAATATATATTCTTTACTTTTAAGCATAAACAAATTCCTCTATTTCGATTTCACCTTTCATATATGTTCTTTCAATTTCAATTTCTCTTTTCGCTATTTGTTGCTTTCAATTTTTAAAGTAAGAGGGATAAATTCTTTGCACGACATGCGAGCAGTGTGTTTGATTTGGGTCTTGAGAAATACAAGGAGTTTTCCACATACAATATGAGGTAATTAACAACAACTAACCTGGATTTGGGGTTGAGGAAGAGTGAAGGGAGAGCACCGTGAGAGCAGAGTAGATTCACAAGAGTAGAGTAGATTCGAGCGAGGAACATGAGGTTTCTTTTCTGGTATAGAGTCACCGTGAGAATATTTTTTATGGTTTCATAAAATAATAAATTAATAAAATAAAATTAGGTGGGTTGGTGAGCTAACTCAGCTCACCATGGGTTCAACCCGGATGAACCGGTTGAAAATTGACCTACTTAGAAAAAATATTTTTTTCAAATCCAACCAAATCTGAATCCGGGCCGAATTAGCCCGCGAGTTATAACCTATTTTGAGAACTGTAATAAAATCATTAACATTAACATTAACTTGGAGTGACAAAATTAACCGTGGTAATATTTAAATTAAAGATGGAGGACGAAAGTAAAAAAAAATAGTTGTGTTCAGGCGTGAAAAACTTAGTTCAACCAAATCATTGATAGATATTGTTGAGAAGAACAAAAAATTTACAGTCTCATTCTCATTCATTGCAAATTCATAAAATGGCAAAATGAGTACAGAAAATGGCACCAAAGAGATGAAGCCATGTATTCTATGGCCCAACCAACTTTCTTAAACACTTGGCTCCACTGATTACATATTTAAGTGCTTCACTGCCAAACGGGCTTCCACCAAATCATTAATTCTTTAATATTTTATTTTCTTGCACATTCATAATTTAATTATTTAATTGTAGTAATATTCGTGCTTCTTCAATTTATTCTCTTCTACTTGTTCGGAAAACAATCATGTTAATTTCCACTATCGAATCCAACTACAAACAGTAGAAAATTTGATAAATGAATTATGAGCCCTAATTTTGGATTAGTGGAGTGTGGTAAAGACCTTTTGACAGGAGTGGGAAAGGCTGATGAGGATGACAACGTCGATCCAATAGCTTTGACTTATGAGGAATCCTCATCAAACAACTTGAAAGTTTATACAAAATCCATCATAACTCAAAAAGTTTTCACCTGTTGTACGGAAAATCTTGATTTTTGCTTTATTTTTTCTTCCGAAGGATACTTTTCCAAGTATATAAAAAATTTCTCTACAATATTTATTTAAGATCTTTTTTATTTAAATTCATTTTTAAGAAATGTTTCAGTTTTAGAATTAGAAAATCAAAGATTAAGATATTGTAAATATTTTATATTTGATATTTTGTTACATTTTGCTTTATATATATATATATAGAGTATATGAATAAAATATAATAAATTCTTTCATACAATATATCTTTCGTATATTTCACATTTCTTATTTTCAAAAGTCTTAAAAGATTTTTATTGTTATTATTTCACTCTTTTTTTATGGTGAAAATTATTATCTATGGATAGTAACAATCCAAACATATCTAAAAGGACTAGATTTATGGAAAGTAGTAAAGGAAGATGATGTTCCATTGCCTGAAAATTTCATTATGACTCAAATCAAAATAGAAAAGAAAAATAAGATAAAAAAAAACAAAAGTAAAGTCATGTTTATATGCGTTTCATAAATTATTCTTACCAGGATCGTGACCCTATAAAGTTTCCCAAATAAATTTGGGATTATATGAAATGAGAATATGAAGGAAATGAGAAGATACGATGCATGAAAGTTTTAGACTTGATAAGAGAGTTCGAGATGCAAAAGGTGAAGAAATTTGAAACAATCAAGGAATACTCAAACAAATTATTGGGTATTGCCAACAATATAAAATTGTTTGGAAAGGACTTTCCAAATTCCAGACTCTTCAGACAATTTTGTGACGGTGTTGGAAGATATGAAACATTGCTTTCTTAGTTGCACAAAAAGAGATGTCTACAATTGCTTTGACAAAGGTGATACATGTCTTGAAAGGATAAAAACAATTAAGATTAGTAAGAGAAGCGCTTGAATGTGTTTTAATTTACACAGAAGAGAATGCTTTTATAATAAAAAAACAACGAAAGGAGCAAATACAATAACACATAGCTTATTCCATCTCGTCCCTATTGCAAGAAAAAAAAAATCACCAACCCAATTAATTAGTGTTGGTGGAGGCCAAATGTAAAATGTCACAAACGCGATTAACTAGGACATGTAGAAAATGTATGCAAATATCACAATCCTCAAGAAAATGTCAAGATTGTAAAGAATGAATCCGAGGAGAAACTACTCCTTGCAACATCATCTGTTACAACCAACATCTCTACAAAAGATTAGAGTATAGATAGTGGTTGCACAAACCACAATCATGGCAAGAAACTTTTCAAGGAGCTCAATAGGTCAGATATTTTCAAAGAAATAATTGAGAATGGAGAACAACTTACTGTGAAAGGAACATAATTAAAGCTCATTCAAGTATTAAATTAATTTTGGATGTCTTATATGTTCTAGAGATTACTCGAAGTGTTTCTCAAACCTTAGAGAAATGTTATAAGGTCTCTTTTGAAAACAAACTTTGTATGATGCTAACAACTTACAAGTATTCAAAGTTCATATGAAAGACAAAATATTTGCTTTGGATTTGATCTACAAAAGAAAGATCAAAATCAAAAGAAGATGAATATCTCTTGAAAAAGTTTGATATCAAAGTGAAGAAAGTAGATGAAGGTCCCGTTCTAACATTAATCGAAGGTCAAATATATGACTATTAAATCCACAATTAACTGAAACAATGATGATGATAGAAGAATAAATACAATAAAAAATGTCAAATAGAACAAAGATGAGATTTTATGAAAAACAAAAATTACAAGCAAAATAAAATAAAAAACCAAAGAAGAGATTCAAATTTGAAGATTTCAAATTCAAATAAACAAATATTAAACAAGTAGAAATGTTGAAAATATTTATTTAATATCTTTTTTATTTAAATTAGATTTTAAGAAAATATTTTAGTTTTAGAAATTAGTTATTATTTTAGAATTAGAAAGTCAAGATTGAAATATTGTAAATATTTTATATTTAACATTCTCCAATATCTTACTATCTTTACATGTATATATAGTATACAGATAAAATATGACAATTCCTTTCATATAATATATCTCTTATATCTAATATTTCTAAAAATCCTAAAATTTCCAACATATTTAAAAGTTAAGCTTAAAAATTTTAATAGAAGTTTCATATTCCAAAGTGAACAACACCATGCACATTGTTTAAGAATTAAGGTGAATGGTCATTTAAATACATCTCCCTTATTTTATATCTTTTGAAACATATTTCAAAAACAAAATTGTAATATGAGTTTCAAAGTGATAATTTACAGTGGGTAATTTAAATACAAATACCTCTCTTTTATGTTTTGAAAAGTCTTTTTATAAAGATAAAACTGACAAAAAATGCCAGACTCAAAAACAAATTATATGATCAAATTTTTCATTTATATTCAATATAAATCTCACACTTAAATTTTTAAGGTTTAAATATTTTTGTATTTTCTAAACTGCAAAATTAAAATTTGACCATGTCCTAAACTTTAGTACAATTTGATCTTAAATTTTAAAATAAATTAATATAATTTTTTTAATTTAACGATTTTTTTTTACTTGTTAAACCATATTTCAAGTTAGCCATTTAAATTATAGTCTAAAAAATATTTAATCCAATTTATTTTTAATATTTAAAAATTAAGATGTATCAAAATTTAAAACATAAACAAAAATTAATTTCACGTTAAAATTTAGGGTAAAAAAAAATTTAATCTAATTTTGAATATAGATTACATGTTATTCTAAATGTGCTTCCATAACTTTTAATCCATCCACAAGACGAAGATGAAAATGGTGGTGTTACTTCAATCCTCGTGGTTGTCCTCAAATATTTTAACATTAATTTCAACGTCGATTACTTGAGTTTTCATTAAATAAAGCCTCAGGGGTATTATTTTTAATTTTATTTTTTGATAGGGTATGCACACATCGACTGCACTATCAATCCAACTCAATTACTACAAAATAATAATAATAAATAAATCAAAGTAAAGCAAAGGTAGTTAACAAAATTAAAGTGAACAAACCTAACATAGACCTCACTAGCAGAGGTTTTCGCATGGCGCGTGCATTCAACTCATTAAGTTCGTACCAAGTATTGTTTTACGGAAATTTTTTATTCTTGTTCACTACACTAAACGAGTAAAAATAAATTAAATTTATTTTACTATTTTTTTATCCATGGAAACTGTTCTTTTTCTTTTACTTTCTTTATTTCAATCTTTGCATTATTTTCCCATTTTACTTATAATCCAAACACATAATAAGTGATTATCCATAAAAAAGTTACTCAAGTGATGGATTTATACATCAAATCGGTCACGCTAATACGATCAACAACAATTGTAGGTATAAATATGGTACTATCAACTTCATATATAAATTAAAACAAACTCAAATATAGTATGTAGATGATAAATAAAGTTTGTCTTAATATAAAAGTCGGTAAATATGATTGTTATCTTAATAAATGAATACATATTTTTATGTAAATGTTACTTACATTGTTTAGGAGTGAACGTTAAAGATAATTTAAATACTTATTTTAGATAGAGCTCCTAATTCTAAAGTAAATAATACATTAGATGTATAATAATTGACCGTAACTATAACAATAGACAGGTTTAAATCAGAATATTAACATTTGTGAGATTCAATAGTTTCACTAAGAATTGAGATTAAAAACAATTTAAATTTTAAGAATTTTAACCAGTCAAAGGACTTAAAAACTGAAACATTTATTGTCTAAAATTACTATTATGTATATAGATAGATATTTAACCGTATATACAAATACAGATCATGCAATTATTGTTGATTTTTAACAAAATATAAGATAAACAATGAAGATTATATATATAAAATTGATCTGCGAGTATCGTGTTCCATTTTGATGAGTTTAATTTAAATGCTTGCCAAAATGACAAACTTGTACATGTTGTTAACTTTGAGTTTGATATTGATGACTTTTGTCTTTGAGGGTATCTTGAAAGTAGTCAAGGAATGTTGACGTATTATATTTGTTATCTTTCAAATAAAATATCACAACAGATTGGGGTCAACAAAAAAAAAGAGAGGCGAATTGTTTTCTTGCCTTAGCTTAGCCAAACATATCACCAAAGAACTGCGTATTAAGGGTTCAACATAATTAACTTATGTAAATATTAATCTACATTTATATTCTCATTCGTGTGCCTCTTTCATTTATTTAATTATTTATATATTATTTTGGATGTATAGAATTGAATGTATACTTCAACTAGTCTTTTTCATGCAGCTCTTTAGTCAAGTGAGTGTATCTATTAAATATAGTATGATACTTATATCAGTTTAATATTGGATCGATTTATGAATTAATATTGTAATAAATACATTGTAAAAAATTCAACAACCATATTTTTAACTTTGTGAAACCTGATAATTAATATATATACATATAACAACAATTATAATTATAATTATTGTTGTACTAATGATAGAATATTATTTTGTTCCATATTCATGAGATGGTTGTAAAGAACGGTCCTCCGTGATCCCTGTAATATTTTAAGCAAAGTAGATGATCAAACATTGATATGGTAACGCAATGGTGTTTACTCATTCCTTCCTTTGGTCAAATAACAACAATTAATTTATAAATAATAAATATACCTATCGTTGAAATTTTCTTTAGAGGTATAATTTTAAATAAATAGGAATAAAAAATTTATAAATAGATTATAAAAGTTCACTTTTAGTTTTATTAAAAAGAAATTATACACATCATGTGTAAACTTTATCTAAGATTTTGAGGTGAGAAGTTGTTTATATCTTGATGAGGTTATTCTTGAAGAGAGTAATCATTGAATCAAGATATTCCACACAATTTTTTTACCAGAGTAATTTTTTAAATTATTGTCTTGGGAAAGTAAAAAAGTAGTATGAACAGTGTTTCGATCTTAAATTATAACATTACTATTAATCACGTATTTAAAATTATATTAGAAGTTGTATTCACTTTAAAGTTCAAAGTTTTATTACAATTTAATTTTTAAAAGACATAACAAATAATAAAACATCTGTAAGTTATGACTTGAACAAGTTATATGCTTAAACAATTATCTTTTTTCTAGAGATTCAACACTCAAGTAATTAACTGGTCTCAGATATTAATAAAACGACAGTGTATGATACTTTTAAAACTTTTTATAAATACAAAAAATTTAGTCACTCATGCATTAATTAATTTTTTGAAATATAATTTCTTAAGCAAATATCAAGGGGTAAAGAATTATATATAAATGTTACGAAAGACCTTAACATAAGAAAATTAGAAAAATAAAAATGAATTTTCAATGATATTTTTCATACATGAAATGCTAATGTTTTAAAAGACATAACACACCCACACACAAACAAATATTACAAGTGGTAAAAAAATATACTACATATATTGACATAAATTGAAAAACTAATTAAAAAAACAAATTAAGTAAATTTAGGTAAACTATTTGCAATCTTTTGTGATTTTATTTTTTAAATATTTAAACTGAAGTGTTTTTTAAACTCTACTAAGTTTTCTTTGCTTTAAATTGGTTTTCATTCTAAAATACTATTTTTTAGTTTCAAATCAACATAAATTTCATACTAATTAAATGGAATTATGTCCAAACTAATTCATTATTTTTTTAGATAAAATATTCAAAATATCAGAAAGTTACTCATTTGTGTCTACTAAATCCAAATAATGCATAAAAGTTTTCAAATCTAACGTTTTTTTATCTAAACATCTGAATCACAGAAATTTTATTGGTATTAATAAGTTTAAATATGAAATAATAACATGATTCTTCGTGAAGTTGAATTGCATTTTTATATATAGTCAATGATTTAAAAAAATTAAATTAAATATCGTTTGATCTTGTTGTATTATTTGTATGACTAAATACAACAACCTTCGTGCTCTTTTTTAATTTTATTTTTAAACTGTCATAAAGCAATTCATCAATATCTAACTATCTACTATTTAGTAGTTCAGTATTTAAACTAAACTAACAAAGTGGTTTGGTTCATTTTTATTTTTTTAAAAATAGCTTAGTTTTACAAGTTTAATTTATTAGATATTTTAAAAGCTGAATTCAACTTAGTTATTTTCGCTCACTCCTAAATAACTTAAAAATAAATTCAAAAGTATTATCATTGAAAAATGAAAATTCAAATAGGAGAAAAATTATTTCGTTCAAATAAAATTTATCCTTTAAATCAATTAATGTATAGTTATAGAATATCCTCCGCAGAAAATATTTCCATAACTATAAACTTTTGTTCTTTTAAGTATTAACACTATTGACTATCCATGTTCTTTTTTAGTTTATCAATTTTGAAACATTTGGTTTTCTAGTCATATCTTACATGTACGTGTTACATAGCCATCTGATAAAATATAGGAAGATGCTTTTATGCTTAATTAAAACGAGAGAATACACAAATAAATGGAAGTTTATTAGATCTCATAGTGTTTTTAGGCTTTTATTTTTACTCCCAATAATTTTGTGAACAAGTAATTTTTGTTTTATAAAACTTTAATTGCAATTATAATCCATTAATTCATCAAAATTAAAACAGTTGTAGTCCATCATTAAGATATAAATAATTGTTAATATAAAATGTAAACATATTTATTTTGTTAGTACAGGTTAAAGTTTGTTGTTAGCACCACTCAATATTGTTATTGTTGAAAATATGTAGCGTTTTTGGTTAGTAATTAATCGACATATTATCAGTAAATCAAATTTGTTTAATTTTGAAAAACAAAAAAGAATTAAAATTGCAATTATAAATTTCAAATTTACACATTAAGAAAACGATGGAGAACAAAAGTAGATTGAAACTTAGAGTTTAAAGAAGATAAAAATATGACTTTAGTATTTCAGCTTCTTATTCACAATCTCTTCTTTAGATAAGGGGAGTTAAACAGTAAAATTCATATTTACAATAGAAAAGAGTCATTACCATAAATAAAATGTTTTAAAACACTTGCACTTTTTCATGAATAACATCTTTTTTTTCCTGTCTTAATGATTAAACTCATAGAGTCTACATGAAATGAAGTATTGCATATTTCAATAAATTTATTTTCCCAAATCTACTTTAATAGAATCAAAATCTCATAGATAATATATAATATATGATTTACTTAGATATGTAGACTCATATCACAAATATCTAACATCTGTGATTTTTAAGTTACCAAACTTTGTTTTTCAAGGAAAGATACTAGAATAAACTTGTCGATAAAGGTTTTATGGTAAAAGAAGTAAAAGAGAGAGAGAGAGAGAGAGAGAGAGAGAAATATTTGCATAAGTTATTTTTAATTTCTAAACAAATCTGTCATTTTTTTTTAAATTTTTATAAAGAAATTTGTTTGAGAAGGCCCGAAAGGATTTCTATGGTCTCCTTTATTTATATGTAATTTGAAGTAATTATAGGACATTTAAAAAGAATAAGATTATTAAAGAAGGGTAATATATATATATACATATGTTGCATGGCATCTACTTTGTGAGAAGATTGAATGAATAATAATTATACTAAGAAATAAGATATTCCATGAGATAAAAAGGTTCTTACAAGTAGCTTAAGAAGATAAGAGCACCATTAGGAAAAAATTATTATATATTTTGCCGCCCATAGCCACCGAGATCCTTTTGTTTTTACAGTTTCATTCTCTCCCTCTTATGGCAACGCTGATATTTAATATTTAAAGGAAAAGTGAAAGAAAAAAAAGTGTGGTCCATTGCAGAATTTAGATCTCTATTTTCATCCTTCAAATCAATTCCATTATGTTAACTCTATTGCTTTTCAGCCTAAGAAAAGGGTCAGAAAATAGTTAGGTTAATGAAAAGAAGATCCTTTCTGTCCGATGCATTGGGAGTTTATGATACCAACTTCTCCTTTTTCTTAAATAAAATCAACCTCAAAGTGTCACCACCAATTTCTTTTTAAATATCACCCAACAACATACGCTATAACTTTCATCATTTTATCTACTTTTACTTCTTCATACATATATTCGTTTTTAAGTGGAAGACTTCCACACACCATATAGAGTTTCATGGACTTATTGCTGTGCAAATCTTACAGTTTGACTGCTTTTTCATGCGTGATTAAGAGATATCAAACCAAAAACATATAAATTATATTTTCTCATTATTTTCAACCCATCCAACTTTAACTTGTAAGGTCTCGTCTGGAAGATCGTGATGTCATTAGCGGAACAGATAGAAGGAGTATGAATTTTATTATTAAACATTCACTGCTAACGTCAACTTTTTATCCACTTATATAAGTGTCACACTTACTAAAAAAATGACAAAGTAAAAATATTTGTTGATAAAACGATATTAATGATAATTTATCAAAAATAAAAAATTTGTTACTAAAATTCGTTGATAGTTTTGAGTTTAATTTTTCTTATAATTTCAATTAATAAATATTTATTTACTGCCGTATATTTTTATTGGTAAACTCTTATATAATTGTCATAATTTGGTTTTTTTTTTCTTCTTCGTTTTTTCTCTTTCATTTCTTTATTTTCTTTTTCTTTTTTCTTTGTTTTCTCCTCCGTTTACTCATTCTCCTCCTTTTCTCTTTTCCTTCTTTTTTTCTTGTTGACTATTTTTATTCAAAATGCATATGTAATCAGATTTGGTAAAAAAGTTAAAGCACATATTAATATTTATCGATGGATTTTAAAAAATATATTGATAGATTTATTGACCAAATTTTAAAAAATTCAATTAGTGATGATTTACAAATTAATTTTTAAAACATTTCATTGTCGACATATTAATTATAGACAGTTTTTTTAAATCACTCTTAACAAATTTATCTAGAAGTTTTTCTATAAAATACCCAAAGTAAAAGTGATAACTTTGACACAAATTTTACTATGATTTTTTCAATAGAAAAAATTCATTGGTAAAATAAAATTTACTAACAAATTTTATTGACGAGTTTTAAGATTTTAACTATCAACAAATATTTTTGTTTATAATAAATTTGTTTCTAAAATTCGATGTTATTTTATGGTTAAATTTTTTTTCTGTTGATAATATGATATATTATTATAGTGATTATATAATTTTGAATGATATAATAGTGTTTGAACTAGGAGCTTGAAGATTAGATCATTGAGCTTGCATTTTCAAAGTGAAGTGAATCAACCTGACTCACATTTTGCGACCTAATTTTGGGAAGGGCCTAAACATATTGGATAAGTCCACGCTGTCACCCTTAAATAAAATACATAGAAAGAAAAAAAAATTCATATTGATGTGAAGATGGAAAAAAATCATAAAAAAGTATAATAGCAATAGAAGAAAAAAATATTAAAATTGTGCAATTAAATAATCAACTTATTACTCTACGAAGTTTAATATTTGGTATTTGAGAATTGGTCTATTTAATCTATCATTAATATCTTATTTCATAAATATTTGACAAATGATTGAGGTCGTAGATTTATTAAAATTTATATCCATAGGAACGAAATTGATTTAAGGATAGTATCATTTTATTATAAGTTTTTTTCTTATGTTATTAGCTTGAGATTGAAATGTGATATATATTAAAGAAAAAAATAGTTAAATATGTTTTATTGTCTAAATTATTATAAAAAATTGTGTTTCGTCCACAAACTAAGTTATAAATATTTAGTTCATTTGCACTTCTTAAAATTTATGTAATATTTTTTCCAACAAATGATATCATTGTGAATTTTTTTACATAAAAAATACTTTAAATATGTTATTTTGTTTAGAACAATGTTTTACATTATTTTAATAAAGTGTAAAGATTAAATGTTTTATAATTTAATTTAAGGATGAAACACAACATCAATATATTTTGAGGAATAAAAAGAAAACAACTCTAGAAGATCAACATAAAATATGAACTTCACAAATCTACTTCTAAATTTAATATTTGAAAGAACTATTATGATAAGAAATCATATATAATTACTCACCAAAAAAAATCAGAACAAGTTGCTGTTTATCCAAATAATCTATATCAAGGTCCCTAAACATATAGAAAAACAAGTAAGTATTTGCTTAAGAACTGAGCACATATAAAATAATGACATGAAAACTCTAAATATCGAAAACAAGTTATTAAACCAAATTTACTTTTTATTTTTATTTTTTTTATCTACTAATCAAATGTTGAACGAAATATTTAACCTTTTAAAGTACAACACTGTGATTTTTTAATATATTCAAAAGAAGATATATATATATATATATATATATATATATATATATATATATATATATATATATATATATATATATATATATATATTTGAATCCATCATTAACAGAAGGATTAAATTGAATGTAATAAATATATAATTAATAAAAATAGGTCTTTCTTTAATCTACTGTGTCCTTTTCTAATTAAGAGTAGAGGAATTAACTTACAAATACGTTTTACTTCACAATAACGACATTAGTTGGTTTTAGCTTTTATTATGTTTAAAATAATTCCGTCTTGTACGACTAAATTATACTAATAATTTCTTAAGGGAAATTATAGCAATAGATTAGGTATTGTTGGTTCACGGCAAAGCGTAACAACTAACATCCACTAATGATAATAAAATAAAATTCAATGCTCTTAGTAGATTTAGCTCTTCTTTCTCTCACTATTCACATCATATGAAAATTAAGTCAATTTGTACCTGTTTTTTTTTAAAAAAAAACCAATTTCTTGAAAAATAAATTTTAGTGGATAAATGGGTACATGAATCAATATTCTTTTTACAAAAACGTAAAATAGTTTTCAAGATGATAATGCATGTTTCTACATAAATTAATTTATAGTTATTACTCATTGTTCAAGATAAATGTTAACATTTTTATTATAATAAATTCTCAACTAATTAACTAATAAAAGAGTTTCTTCTTCATCAATCAACGATGTTCATATGAGGATAAGGAGGCGTTTGTTTTACAACTTGTATATTCCAAAAATTATGAAAGTGAAAAAAGAAAAATACTTATTATAAGTTTGTAAAAAATATTTTTTTTTACTAAAAAATTGTTTCCATAAGAATAAGAGAAGTTAGTTTTCTAATTTCTATTGTAGTTTCCATTTTTATTTCAGTTAATTAAAATTTTAAAACTATTCTAAAAATATGTGAAAAATTAATCAAATATATTTTAAACCATGAACAAGCCTAATTAACCAATAGTGTTTCTTATCATGGTGCTCTGAAATACACTCACAAGAATAAAAAAACTACAATTTGAAAATAAACACGCCAGCGTGGAAATATTTACCCTGACTATACATATTTTATTATACTAATAAACACAATGCAAATTTTCCCACAAAATATCGATTACGTACTCAGAAAATAAATTTTTGAAATCAATGTAAGTAAGGGATGAAACTATAATTAACAAGCTCGTTTGTTTTATCCATCATAGTTTGTTTATCGGTGATAGTATGCCTAGTTTTTTTTTTATATATTATAAGCATAAAATATTAAAATTTACTTATTAAAAGAAAAATACTATAATTTAAATCATTATCATTTCTGTAATGATTTATTTGAGGACGTAAATATATAATACTGTTATTTGAATCGCAAATACTTTTTTATTAGAATTAAATAATTTTTTGAATAAAAATAATATTTAAAAAAATTATACATAGGAATAAATATGATATATAAATGGGTCAATGGACCAACTCACACTCTTTGGTGTAAATAGACTCAAGTAACTTATTTTGTGATTCTAAAAAAAGTAAATCAATAACAAATGTAATAGTTAACTCGAAACTTTTATCATATAGCTTCGGTGTGATTCATCTACAAATCTCAACTATTTATACTATAACTTTGACTCTCTAAATTCATGTTTAATTAATTTTTAACTTATTCGTTATTTTAACGATGCATATATTGTATAATGTTTTAATGCTTAACGTTATTTGAAGAAAATACAAAATAAAAAATAATTTTGAAACTATTGGAGCTTACATTTATAATGTTATTTTTTATTTAATTTTACTTTAAGAACTTGTATATAAAGATGGGCACTAAAAGCTAAAGTAAATTATGGAAACGGAAGATCGATTTTAATTGGAGGAGAAAAAAAAGTAATTATTACTAGTGATCGTTTGGTTGAAACAAATCTAGGAGTACCTAAGGGATAAAAGGGATTGGTGTTGACAGAGAAGAATTAGGATATGAATTTTTTTGTCTTAAAAAATATACCCACATGTCCTAAAGTACAACCATACACACTCAAACAGCACTACGTAGGATATAAACATAAATTATACATTCGCATGATAAAAAGTGGAGGAGAAGTGTATTTTCATAAATAAACTTTGTACCGGTTAAAAGAAAAAGAAAAGAACAATATGAGTATTTTTGTAACATAATGGAAAATAGAAACAAAAACACGTTTGTTGTTTAATAATGAAGTGTGGTTTCCACCAAAATGATGGCCAATGAGTTTCGTTTCATGAGAACAATTTACAGTAGGCTAAGCTGACTCTGTAGACTAGAGGACCATACTTTATATTCAATCTATAATAGATAGACAGAGAAGACAAGAGAGAGAAGAAGAAGAAGAAGAAGAAGAAGAAAAAAGAGTACGACACCAATTCTTTAGAATTTGGAAACGACGATTCAGCTGTCTCCGGCGCGGAATAATCATCGTCGGCGACACCAGAAAAGAAGCTTTGGTGGTCATTCCAAAGGATTTTTGGAGCGAAAGAGAAAGAAAAACCGGCCTTGTGTTCTGTAACGGAAGCAGTGAGAGGGAGTTAAAAGCACATGAGATAAATTCTGTGGCAGGATCGTTACGAGAGGCAAAAAGGAGGAAACTTGTTAACTCTTCATCATTACTCACTCACTCACTCGCGTATAACTGTCTTGTCTCGCCATCTATTTCTCTCTCCTTTGTATTCATGGGGTAATCTCATCTGTTATTTCTCACTCTGCACCTACTTTCAGCTTTTGCCTCTCTTTCTCTTCTCCCTCTACGACGTCGTTTTGAATGGCACATCTGGAAGCTCCTGTTAGAACTGTGTCCACTTCTCAGCCAGAAACAGGTCAATGGCTTATGCTTCGTGGGGATTTTCTGGACCTTGCTCTGCTTGGTTGCTTAGAAAGTTTGACAAATAAAAACAACTGGTTGGGTTTTATTTTTTCTTTTTTTTTTTTATGTTTGAAGCAGTTTGTAAGGTTCTCAACGAGGTTTTTTGTGGTTTAGAGGAACTTGGGTCTGCACGGTTCTGGTTCAATTGTTGATGTGTTGTGTCTTCCTTACTGGGGCAGTGTTTTGGAAGGAGAGTGAAGGGGAGAAGTTGTTTACTTTCTGAGAAACCACGCAGAGCATTGGCTTTCATTTGTGAAAACGAGGATCTTACTTAATTGTTTTAATTTATGTTCGGTTAGGTGTGGGAGATGGTGATCTGTACACGCAGCTATGGAAGCTATGTGCGGGGCCTTTGGTGGATGTTCCTTGCGAAGGGGAGAGAGTTTTCTACTTTCCGCAGGGTCACATGGAACAAGTATGTGTGTGTGTGTGTGTGTTTTGTAGCTTTCGGGTTTTTGTTTGCTTTGAAATTTACGAGTTTTGGTCTTTGTTTTTCGCAGTTGCAAGCTTCGACTAATCAGGGACCGAACCAGGAGCTGAGCCAGCAAATTCCTCATTTCAATCTCCCGTCCAAGATTCTCTGCCGTGTTGTTCACATTCAGTTGTTGGTAATGTTTTTTATACCTTTCATTGCATATTTATTATTGTGATTCATGTACTTATCATACGCTTTTATGTTAATTTGTAGGCGGAACAAGAAACAGATGAAGTTTATGCTCGTATCACTTTGCTTCCGCAGTCAAATGTGAGATTATTCGTGTTTCCCATCCTTTTTTTTTTTTGTTTTTTCTTCGGTCGTGCGGATCCGTTTAGTCACTCTTAGAGAATTTGATTGAGTTTTTGAACCCAATTCCCTCGTTATTACTCTACCTGGAATGGGTTTGTTTTGTATTTTGCTTGCTTTATGATTTCCTCTGCGACTGTGAAATACATAATAATACTAAAGGAAAATAGTTTCAGGTTGAAAGTTGATAGTATTTTTTATAGGGAGTTATCTTGGTTTATTTTTGTGGTTTTATTCAGCAAGAAGAGCCAACGAGTCCAGACCCAAGTCCACCAGAGACCCAGAAACAGAGCTTTCACTCTTTTAGTAAAATATTAACTGCTTCTGATACTAGCACTCACGGAGGATTTTCAGTTCTTCGGAGGCATGCTACCGAGTGTCTGCCTCCATTGGTATTTACCTCTCTCAGTTTCCTTTAGCCTCTATATATTTAACGAAAACCCGACTTTCCTTATTTTCACGTTTGCTACTTTTTTCTATGTACTGTAGGACATGACCCAAACTATCCCCACTCAGGAATTGGCAGCAAAGGATCTTCATGGGTTTGAGTGGAAGTTTAAGCATATATTCCGAGGTAATTTTTGCTTTAATATTTCAAGTATTCTTTGGGGATTTATGACCTAGACCCATATCCAAATTCTAATGAGTTAACACCGTAATTAGTATGAAATGAAATTAAGGCCTGTGAGGTAAACTCTGCATCTACTATTTTTCTTGTGGCCAATTTGCTTCTCCCATTCTGTAAACATGACCAGGTCAACCAAGGAGGCACCTGCTCACAACTGGCTGGAGTACATTTGTGACATCCAAGAGACTTGTTGCCGGAGATGCTTTTGTGTTTCTGAGGTTTTAAAACTTAGGAATCTTATCGTATTATTGTTTCTCATGTTGTTTCATCTGTTGTGGTCGTGTGTACTTTGGTTTTGACACGATTCTTGCAGGGGAGAGAATGGCGAACTGAGAGTCGGTGTTAGGCGTGTAGCACGACAGCAAAGTCCCATGCCTTCTTCTGTGATATCAAGTCAGAGTATGCATCTTGGAGTGCTTGCCACCGCCTCTCATGCATTTTTGACCAGTACCATGTTTGTGGTATATTACAAACCTAGGTTCGTAAACATGTTGAAGTTTGTTTTCGGTGCCACAAACCTTATAAACAAAATGTAACAGAATGTTTGACCCACATGTGTTTTGATACATTCAGGACTAGCCAGTTTATTATCGGTCTAAACAAATATCTGGAGGCAGTGAACAAGTTTTCAGTTGGCATGCGTTTCAAGATGAGATTTGAGGTGGAGGACTCACCTGAGAGAAGGTATCTACTTTAGTACACAAGAAATTGTCATAAGCACTTAGGGTCCGCCTGAGTATTAGTCGGTCCTTTATTGTCATGTTGCTTTAAATTTTTGGTCAGATTTTCTGGTACCATTGTTGGGGTTGGGGATGTATCTCCAGGATGGCGGAACTCTCAGTGGCGTTCGTTGAAGGTTGAACTAAGACCTACATTTTATCCATCTGAATTCTTATTCTGTTTCAATTTAGCATTTATAATCCTTTTTCCGTTCAGGTTCAATGGGATGAACCGGCAATAATTCCAAGGCCAGAGAGGGTTTCTTCGTGGGAGATAGAGCCTTTCGTTGCTTCCACTGCTTTGAATGTCACTCAACCCGTGGTGAAGAGCAAAAGGTCCAGGCCTGAGGTTTCGTGTTCTGGTACTAGATGTTTTACCTGACTTTTCTTAATTAGACTAAATATATTGTAGTTTTGAAGAAATTAGATGAGATACTTTGTGTGAAAATTGAGTTGCAAGAAAAGCTTTATTTATTTAATTTTTGAAAAAAGAAAGAGAAAAGGTATATAAAGATGTGTTGGTTGTTTAAGGAGTAAATTAAATGAGCATGGAGTTAAATAATGTGATGGTTGGATGTAGAAATAGGCCCCAACTCCCCTGGTGCGGGTTTGTGGTATCATGGACCATCCTTATCCCATGACCCTACTGCATTGGGTGGCACATCAGAGGTCCAAAGCAATGAAAGCCCAGTAATATGGTGTACAAGGATGAAAGAAATAAATGTGAATCCGATGAATGGTAACAAGAGCAGCTCCAGCAGAGTCCGTGTGGAAGGAATGTGGCCATCTTCCCCACATTTGAGTGTCTCTTCGAACCTTTTTCCGGACCCAAAAAACAGCAAAGCTGTCACAGCACAATCAACTGTCTCCGGGTATGCCCCTGTTTCATCTAGGCCGAATGATGATTTGGCACATGATCCCGTGGAATGTGGTAAAAGAAGTGAGAATCCCATGGACTGTTGGGTGTTTGGAGTTAATTTGACTAACAATTTTACTAACGTTGCCCTCCCTGATAAAGAACTAGGATGTCCACCTACAATAATTCCTAGTGGTCCCAAAGATTCTATTCCTGTTGCTGCATGTGAAACTCAGCCTGGTCAGAATCACAATTATTCACTGTCCAATAAGCTGCAGAAGCAAATTATTTCTGATGGATCACCCAGTGAGAGACACGCCAAGCAGACCACAGTACCATCCACCAGGACTCGGACCAAGGTACCCATATCTTTCATCCTAACACTAATAATATTCTAACTAAGCATTCCTTTTCCTATTTTCTACAAACTCAAATAAAACCCAGGATTAACGCTTTTTTAAAAAATTTTGGGATTTAATTCGGTTCTTTTTGCTTAATTTCTATCACATGTTGATTGATGAGTGAGTGTTTTTTTTGAGAAGGTGCAAATGCAAGGTGTTGCTGTTGGTCGTGCTGTTGACCTCACTGTCCTAAAAGATTATGAGGCTCTCGTAGACGAGCTTGAGAAAATTTTTGATATCAAGGGAGAGCTTCGAATGCAAACCAAATGGGTTATTACTTTCACTGATGATGAGAATGACATGATGCTCGCGGGTGATGATCCATGGCCGTAAGTAGTAATTTTGGCAGCTTCAACA
This sequence comes from Vigna umbellata, assembly GCF_029865625.1. Classification (NCBI taxonomy): domain Eukaryota; kingdom Viridiplantae; phylum Streptophyta; class Magnoliopsida; order Fabales; family Fabaceae; genus Vigna; species Vigna umbellata. The sequence continues at coordinate 61,766,291 of NC_142169.1, forward strand.
TTATCTGATTCGTAAAAAATTAGACTTTAATTGTGTTTTTTTTTTTCATTTGCAGTGAATTCTGTTCTATGGCGAAGAGGATTTTCATTTGTTCAAGGGAAGATGTGAAGAAGTTGAAAAGCAAGCATTCTGGTTGTTCGTCAGAGGGTGAGGAGACTTTGTTGAGTCAAGATTCGCAGAATAGGGAGGAAACTCAGCAGATCTCTTGCGATTTGACAGCTTAACCTCTTTAGTTTTTTTGGTTTGGGAGGGGTTTAGGGTGCTTGATGGTTTGATTTGTTTAGTTTTATGCGACTTTAAATTGTAGAGTAGTGAAGGTGTGTAAGTGGACTAATATAATATAACTACTACATTTAGGAACTTTTTATTTGTGAATACTCTTTTTGGGGTGGTACCATCTGCATAAACAAGCACGCCTCTTCTTTTTCTCCCTTTGAGTTATTTGGCTTTAATGGGTTAGGCATGTTCCGATTGATTGATTGAATGAATGTTATTGTTGGGAGATGACATTACCAACGACAATGGCACGAATTCATACGAAATTTACGTGGTTAGAACTAATTTGTCTACATTTTCAGAATCACCACTGATATTATTTGCTACAAGGTAAACATTATTAGATTGGCGCTTTCCTTTACTGATGTTACAATTCATACCAGAACAAATAACAATGCCCATTCTTCTGTCATCATTATTTTTGGCATAACATTTAAATGTTTCCGTGTTGGGTAACGACCCAACACTTAACTTTCGAAATCCTTTCGTATTTACATAATTTTACCCTTGTAATCATGATACTGCATATTTAAGATTTGCTTTATTATGCTATATTTTGGGGTTTCTCTTATGGATCACAATTCTGATCGACATAGCCTTTTCCTCTTGTTTGTAATGGAAAAAAATATATTTAAAATATTAAAGTGATAATGGAGGTTTATTTTATTACAATAAGAGTGTCTTTTTCTATGTATATCTGTAATGTGGGTAAAAAGTATCCGTGAATAAATAAAATAAAAGTGATTATGATGTAGAGTTATTTCATTATGAGTTGTTATTGTCTTTCATTTAATGTCTTTTGTAAAGCTGTTAAATAAAATTAAAGCATATTGAATGATGATACGTAACGAGAAATTTATTCCATGTGCGCCGGAGAATGTCACTTTTGGAGATGTTACAGATTTATAGACAGGAGATACAAATGTTTGTGCGAATATAGAATGATGTTTGTTGCATGGTGTTGTACCTGGTAAGTTGCCTAAAAATTGGAGGCTAAGGTTGCTTCTAAGAATAATATCCTAAATTTTGTTTTGATAAAAATAGGGAAGATTATTTTTGAAAATGGCATGGTCAAAGCAAGTGTGCTGATAAGAGGTCAAAAGGAAATGTGTTGTTTTAAGTGCAATAATCAGACAGGCACTGTCGCTTCCTCTAGATGCATCTCACCTTTGGGTTTCACCTTCTTTTTCTCTTTCAAAATTGGGTCACCACAACACTTTGCGCTTTGCCTTTTCTTTTTCTATCTATTATCAAATAAACTTTAGTTTTAGATATTGTAAGCAAATATTGAAAAATAGGTTGTGATTATTTAGCGTGGAGGCATTGTCGAGCATGTTTTGATGAAGATGGTGAAAAATAAATGCAAATTTAAGTTGATGGTGAAAATTAAATGCAAATTTAAGTTGGTGAAAACAAGAGAATCTAAATGGGACCATGGTATGATTTCCCAATAAGTGTAGAACTAAATATAGGTGATCTAACATAAGATGAATCAAAAGTAAACACGAGTAATGGATGTGGAAGCATCTTCGTTTTTTCTTGCGTCACAACACCCTTAACTTTTCTTTGCACGTTTAAAAGGTCTTACTTCTATAATCTTTTTCAAACCTAATGTCTTCTTTCATTTTTAAAATAAATATAATTTTCTTCTCAAATTCTTAAAGTCTTTTCAATTTTAAAAATTTAACTTCATTTTCTCAAACTTATTAGTAACTAAAAATCGACTTTTAAAAACACATTTTAATCATTCAAATTCATGACTTAAGTACCAACAACTTTTTTTAAAAAAAATTAGGATTCGTTTTTTCTTAAAAAAGTCATCAAAATCATACTATTTTTTTTTTCAAATTTTACAAAGTACAAATATAATCAATTTTTTAACACTTTCTTTTAAAGTTAGATAAAAATAATTATAGAATTCTTTGGTTGAAAAAAATAATACATCCAGCGTCGACTACTTCCCCAAAATTAGTATAGTTTAAACATAAATTAATATGCTTCTCGTGTATTGTTTTGATATTTTAATTTGAAGTAAAATTTATAAATACAAATAAAGATTGAAATTAAAATATATAATTTTATTGATGTCAGGTCAAATTTAAAATTCAAATTAACATATAGTGTTGAACTTTACTTTGCTTAAAACTGCCAAAAGAAGGATGTTTATTATTGTGTTTATGAATAAAGGTAATATTTTACATTTAGTTACATCCTTAGTGCTGCGATAAACGAATACTATAATCACTGGTTGATTAAAATAATAATAATAATAATAATAATAATAATAATAATAATAATAATAATATATCTTGTTATGCATGGGAGATTATTTAAAAACAAGTGAAATTCTCATAAATAAAAATGTTATCATATAAAAAATGTAAATTCTTTTGATACCACATATGGATTGGGTTTGAAGCCACTTGAACCGACTGGAAAAAAAAAGGGGGGGTTTGTTTCAAAATTCACATTTGCATGGGTTTTTAGTTATTTCCATTTTAAATGTGTTTTTTATTTATTAGAGTTTAATCGAAGCCATGTAAAATTTTCAGTAAATAATTTCAAAAATAAAAAACCATTTCATAGGGTCTCCAATTCTTTTTCTTTTACAAAGAATTTTTAAACCTCTCATAAAGTAAAAAGTAATATATTTTAAAATTAAACATACTAATAAATGACAAAAAAAAATTGAGAGATACGATAACTAAATATTATTACATGAATAATCTAACATTCCAAAAATATAGTATAAAAACTATATAAGGAATAATCACATATTAATAATATTCCAGATCAGTCTTACAAAAGATGAAACGTACGCTTATGGCCGAGCGACCTTACAAGATAAGGGAGAAATTAAAACTGTACAAATATTGATAAATATAATAAGATGCCATTTAAATAGTGTTCACGAACGAACGAAATATACAAATACATATAGATATACTAAAGTTTACCATCAAACACTAAGGAACGAATATCCTTATCGATTGCCCCCACACATCAACACAAGGCTTTCCAATGTGCTCGTCCTCACTCGCACACTTTTTGGGAAAACTTCCCAGAAGGTCACCCATCTCTAAATTACTCCAAGCTAAGCACGCTTAACCATGGAGTTCTTATGGGTTAGGCTACCGAAAAACAAATGCATTTTGGTGATATGAGTAGCCAAATCAATCCCTTTAAGATATCCTTCAACTGCATAGTCTCATACCTATACAGTCTCTAGATCCCTCTCATTCCGGTGTATGTTCGATTCATCCATGTGTCCCTTCCACTAGAAGCCTGCCAGGAGCCGCTCCTTGTTTGTGCCCCTTGCACTTCGTGCCTTTTGCACCGACGATCACTCTCCGCCCTCGTCAGTGCCCGGGTGTCACACGAGTGATGATCGGAGAAAGAAAAGATGAGAATTTCTTAGAGAGAAGATGAATGTTTTAGAGAGAAAGAGGAGAAAATGGGTTCAGGGATTTGGAGGAGAAGGTAAGCATGCAGAGAAGTGGCACAACATTTGAAATTTGACATTAACTACTGCCGTCAACAAAAACCAACATCCACTCTCTTGTAGCCACCTCTTTTTTACTTTCTGATTTTTAGATCCCCTTCCTTGACACTTGTTTTCTACTACTTGGGGTTTTTAATGGGTTTTAAATGGGTTTTGACAAATCAAAATTTAAAATTATAGAAAATAAAAAATAATATATCTTAAGTTTTATATATTTTAGTAGGAAAAAAATATATATTTTATTTATATTTTAGATACCTCCCATATGGGTATTTTTTAACTTGGCCCATATTGTCTTCCTACTTAAACCCAAGTTAGACTAAAGGCCACCGAATGGATCGACCTAATTTAAAAAAACAACCCATTAAAAAGACCAAACTGACTTTAAAATTATAGGTAAAAAGAACCAATAAAAAAAACAAGTTATAGGAAAGCAGTGTTATATTATTATCTGATTAAAACACACGTTATAAAAAAAATTCAATTTGTTATTTTAAAATAAGTTACTAGTTGAAACAATTTTATTGTTTAGTGTACGACCGACCATGGGGTCAATCTCTCTCTCTCTCTCTCTCTCTCTCTCTCTCTCTCTCTCTCTATATATATATATATATATATATATATATATATATATATATATATATATATATATATATATATATATATATAATATTATTATTATTATTATTATTATTGTTAAAATAAAAAGTTTATCATATAATTATCACTAACTTAAATATAAGGAAATGGAGTTTTACGTATCTAGTTGTATGCGTGAAAATCTGAAGTGCATGTGATCTAAAATTTCAAATGAAAAAATAAATTATATTCTTGAAATTATTAATATATGTTACAACTCAAATTAATTGAAAAGTAACACCTTAAAAAGAAACTCATGAAAATCTAAATAACATATAAATATTAACTCAACCTAAAAAAAAAAGTTAAATATAAAATCACAAGTAAATTCTAGAGAGGAGGTCTAAGTAGAGTTTAAATTTTTAAGTAAACGATCTACACACAGTTGAATACTTACGAAATTTTATAAAGCTTTTAGAAAGCCAGTAAAAAAAATAACAAAGAAGAAGACTACTTTATATGGTGGTTTAAAAAAATAGTTCAAAAAGATTTGATTTTGGTACCACTCCAAAAGGCCTCTTATCAATAGAGGCATATTATGTGTATATAAACTCATGTTCATCTCTTATTTTATCCGATGTGGGACTTTGTTTGTACCCAACAATGTCTTAACATCTCTTAACGTTCTTATGAACCACTACAAAACTTTTGAATAAAGCATTTGACCTTATATAATTTACACAGATAAAGAGAAATAACACAACAAACGAAGAAATATTGTTAGTACATTTGGATTTAAAACATTATACGTTCGTTATAGCATTTAGCATGGTCCATGTATTATAGCGTTTATGTTAGTTTGTTTATCAAATTGTTTCATATAGAGTAATGTATTATATTAATGCTAGACTCTTTTAGTTAATGTTTAGGATATACATTACGTTCAAAATATTGCTTAAAACATATATAGTGTTTAGCTTTGGAACAAGGGATTTTTATTATAACAAATTATCCAAGTAATATAATATGAACGTTGCTTACAAATACAAATGAAAAGCAACAATACATGATGCAACAAAAAGAATAAGGAATCTTCTATTACGAATCTTGTTGTTCTCGATGGTTCTACCTGAGGAGAAAGAATATGATGATGTGTGAGTAATTGATTTTCAGAGAGGAGAGAACTAAGGGGAAGTCAGGAGAGAGAAACAGAGAGAAGGTTCATACTAAATTCACACATCCCTTATTGAACAAAATCTCTTAATAATATATTCTACTTGTTTATCTTAAGGTTTTTGATAGACAATAGTGTCAATCTCTTATATGGTCAGACTCATATCTCACTAGTGTTTCTGTCTCTCCAGTGAACCATCTCCTCCATAGACTCAATAGTGGTATCAGAGCCGATGGTTTGTCTTGATGACCGGCTCAGACGAGTATAATGGTTCTTATACCAATTGGAAATGGTTACTTGTGGTTGTGGTTGGTTGGAAATGCTTCCGCTGGAGGAGGAGTGTACCTATGTGAAAGAGACTCGCCCTTGAAATTCATTATCTCATTGCCTTAAAGTTTTGAATAGAGAGTGGTGTCAATCCCTTATATAGTTGGGTTCCAATGTTATTGGTATTTGTATCTCTCTGGTGAACCTCCTTCTCCGTAGACCCAACAATATATATATATATATATATATATATATATATATATATTTCAAAGTTTTTAATTAAAAAAATAATCACTTTAATAAATTAATTAATTTAGTTTTTAATCATATAAAATAATACTAGTGATTTAATGTCTTTTTCATCATAAATATAAGTTGTCTATACACACTTAAATGGTATAAAAATTATTTCAGCATTATAGATAACCAATAGAATTTTAATGTTTTCTTATAAATCTTCTGACCAAATGGTTGAATTAAATTTCCTTCTAGAAGGAGGATTTAAGTTAAATATGTTTGTAAAGTAAAGATAATTCATTATTTCAGTTGAAAATAATATGTAGTACGAGTTTTTTTTAATTAGATTCAAAATGTTATCAATATTATTTAATTTTCATTTGAAATGGTTGAATTACATTGATATCAAAATGAAAGTTTAAGATAAATAAGCTATCCCAACTTAAAAAATTATTATATTTTAAATCATTATTGGTGGTAAATAAGTCCAAATTGGCGCGTTTCAAAGATCTGGAAATTTTGGTTCACAAAATTGGCGGAAACATTGTCAATAACAATTTACAACGATTATATAACATGAGAGAGAGAAGTGTGAAATAACTTAATTTAGTTAATTTGAATTGTTACATATATAGAGAGACGTGTGAAATTACTTAATTTAGTTAAGATGAAGCTTATTATAAACATTTTGAGTATTAAGAAATCTGACGGCTACGACTAATTGCTGTTTGTATTTGACGTAACATGAAGCTTTTATTATAAAGAATAAATTTTTTTACACATTCTTTTGAGGAAGAAAGTATTGATGTTTCTTATTTTATTATTGCTAAGTAAAATCTTACAAAACATGAGCAAGATTTTGTCTCAATAAGCTAAACATTTTATTGAAGCTAAGTGGAAGCACAGAGAAATAGGCCAAACTGTACTGAAAGTTATGTTTTTGTAGAGACCAAACATTGCTTATTTGAGTTAATATTGAATATGTTATAAGGCAATAGTACATAGGACAATCAATGCTCAAACCTTACAACGTCCTCTTAAGATTGCTTCCTTCAAAACGTCCTTTTAACTAAGCCACGTCTTGACAGAAAAAGCACGTTATTAAATTTCTTATTGTAGATTGTTATCCTTTATAAGTTATTCATAAAATAATACTTTTATTCTTTCAAAATCTTATGGATGAGTTATCTTAACTAACGATTGTCAAGAGAAATAAAAATAATGAAATAATCTCGAATCTTCAATAATGTAAGGATTTTATAAAATTTATCGAGTTTCAACACGTAAACGGATACCATACCAAAAATGTAAAAATGAGATTTTTTTTTTATATTACGAAAGCATGTTTTCAAATGAAATATATGTATTAAATACTGCTTACGATATATTGTTTTGTACTGTATATTTATTGTTTATATTTGTAGACGTTCTTATAAGATTTTATGGATTGAAACAAAATGGAGAACATTAAATATTTTATTATGTATTACATAAAACATAAACACATATTGTTTCTAAAAAAAATATAGTTTTTATTAAATCATATTAATAACAAAATTTTAAAACATATAAAGAGATATATCAAAATTTCCATTCAATTATTTTTATATTATCCTTTATTTTCAATTGTTTCTAAATAAATAAATGTCCATGTATAATTAAGTTTCATTACAAATAAAAAAAATCTATATTTTTTTCTTCATTGCAAAACGAGAGAAAAGTTCTTTGCAGTATGTTTTCTTCTTCTGTTCTTTATTATTTTTTGTTTGAAATATATGTTTTCATTGTTCAGAGAAGTTAAGATTTAAGATAATTGAAATATTTATTTATTTTTTTATCTTTTATATATTTTTAAAAATAAAACTTTAACGAAACTTTAATTTTTGAAATAAATAATATTTTATATATATAGTGATTATTTTAACAATATAATTTAATTTTAAATTGAAAGAAAACATAATTTTATTTAATTAAGGTTTTTATACATATATTATAGTATTACTGTTGAAAAAAACTGGTTATCTGCATTATTACTCAATGACTGTCTGCAAGTGTCGGTGTTGTGCGTGTCTGTCCCATACGACCGACTTTGTTTTGTCTTCTATAGGCAAAAATCTTCTTTCTTTTTTACCCACTTCAAGGTAAATGAAATAGTACGAAGAAAGCTGATGACATAAAATATTGAAAATGTTATCAAATAATTCATATACCATTATATTATTTACATTTTTATATTGTTTATTGTATGTTATAAAAAGTAAAAATAAAACAAAGTGATACTGTATAGTTTGTTATATCTATATGGCACTTTATAAAAAATTGGCTCGAACTTTTACGTTTTAGAAAAATAAAACAGATAATTCATGTTTTACCTGTAGAGCTTGTCAAATAAACATTAAATTTCTTCTCACATTATAAAATTTGAGCTTATAACAAGTCAATTAATTAAATTAACAAACTGACCCTTTTATTAATTACTTTTCTCTCTGAAAGTGGCCTTTCATAAACATTGACTTATATTAATATAATTTTGGTTTTCTATTTCTGACAGCGGAGAAAATCTATAACGGAAGCATATATTTTTTTTATTCCTATAATATGTAATAATAGTTTTTCAGTCCATATCAAATATTTTTCAAAAGAACTAATTCAAAGTATAAAAACTACTACAATAAAAGAAACAAATATTTTTCAGAAATTAAAACAAAATAACAAGAATCGAAAATAAAAATTTAGAAGGATTACAAAATAAAATAAAAAAAATAGTACTATATTCTGCTTTACTTTATATACTTGTTGACTTTGCAGTTGTGAGGGTGGTGGTGAACATAATGATGAATTTTGACGTATTTGAATAAAACAAGAGAGTAAAGAGTGCTTCCTTTGGTGGTCTTTTCGGTCTACAGTTTCTAAGCTTAATTTCAGTTTTCTTAATTCATCACCCCCACACAGAGAGAGATTTGAGCGTGAAAAATAAAACTTAAAACTCCCACAGTTTTCAAATTAACGTAAGATTAATTTATAATATATAAATGATGTAAATTTTATAATTCGATTTTGTAACATTGAATTAAATTTAAAGTTTAATTTTAAAAATTATTATATTAAATTTTAGTTATTAGTTAATTTTAATATTTTATATATTAATGTATAAAGTATAACAAAAATACAAGATTAATTGATAGTAAGTGCAAACAACTAGTATTTTTAACAATATTTTGCAAGATTTAAACGTACAATGATTTTGCAAAATCAATCCGGTTGATTTTGTTGTAAAGTGATTTATATTATCTAAATAAACGTAGCTAGAAAATTTATTATAAATTTTTATTGAATACAGAAGTTATCTAATTATTTATAAAATATGGATCAGGTAAAAATAAATAAATGACCATCAACCTAAAATTATTAGAAAAAAAATAGTTAATAAAGGATATATAAAAAGTTATATAATAGTAGAGATAGATGTAGAGACATTATTAGCCTTGATAGGTAAGATTTATGTTTGAAACGACATGTGACGTTAGGAATCTCACTATGTGTTGTGTTCATCTAATATAACTAAATTTCCACTCGAATTTGGTATCGAAAGCTTACAAGATAAGCCATATTGAGTAGAGACAAACACTAAGAAAATAATAGATGTATATAAAGAAGAACACAATCTTTTCTTAAAGGGGTTCTTGTGACGGTGTAATGATAAATAAGGGTCTTCCATGCACGGGTGTCTATGGGAGACATCTTCACAAATTTCTGCCACTCAAATAATGCTTAAGTAAACAACAAGAGAGAAACATCGATACACAACATTTCACCCACTATTCTGTGCTACATTCATCTTCTTCCATCTATCCAATACATTAGTAACAAAATTATATTAACTCCTTTCTACAAGATAAATAAATAGGACATAGATAGATAAGATAAATTGATGTATTAAAAAATAAATTTTAAATTTAATTTAATTTTTAAAATTAATTTTTAAGATGAGATTAATATTCATTCATATATGTATTATAAATTTATCTTATTTATAATTAATATTATTTAACACCTATGTATATCTAAAATATATAAAACGTGGTTTGATAACATAATAGCACGTGATATGATAAGTCTAATATATTACAAATTTATTTAGAATATATTTTAAATTATTCTGATTTTAATTTAGAAAAAAAAATTAAGTTTAGTTTAATTTTACAAAAATTATTTATAAAGTAAAATTAACATTTATTTATGTGCTGTAAATTCAATAACATTTAAATATTTGAATAAATTAATATTATTTTGATTATATATATATATATATATATATATATATATATATATATATATATTTTAAGTATAACTCTAACACGAGAGGGAACGTTAATAGTAATTAAATAAGAAAGAATGATAAAATAGATTCAACAAATAATCCATATCATTATTTTAAAACAATATTATAATTTTATAATTCTATTTGAGTTTTGTTGATATTAACATATTATTTTATTAATTATTGTACAAAATAAAAATTAATTTTAATATAGTTTTTTAACTTTTACCTTCTTTTTTATAAATTTTAAATGTTAAGTAATTATTTCAATATTAATACTAATTTTTATAATACATACACGTAATAAGTATTAAAGATAAAATAACATAATTAAAATTGTTACATTAATAATATAACTGTAATATAATAATATTTGTTGAAAGAACTTATTATTATAATATTGAATTTGGTAGCTTTTATTGACGAGATATTCTCTGTTAACTTTTATTTATAAGATCTAACAGAGAAAGGTTTGACAGGAGAAAGTAAGAATATTAGCAGCTGTGAAGAATGGGTTTTGAGAATGAGAATGAAAGTGAGGAAAAGAAGAACATAGGACGGTTAGCGTTGTTCTCCATCCCAAGAATGGCGTCCCCAGAGAGATCAGGAATGGCTACTCCGCCACTTCAGACCTCTGCAGCTGTTCCTTTCCGGTGGGAAGAACAACCAGGAAAACCACGGCCATGCAGTGCCCTCATCCCTTTCTCCGACCCCGCCGACATCGTACCCAAGTGCTTGGAACTCCCTCCGAGGTTGCTCGTACCCTCTCCCTATGTCTCCACCATCAACACCTTTCGCTCTCCCTCCTTCACAATCACTGCCTCCAACTGCTATGGTTCTGATACCAAGGTGCTTGGGGCCATGGTTCTCTCCAAAGCCGGGGACTTCAAGGACTCTCTCTGGTTTGGTTCTTGGAAAAAAAAGCCCTTCAAACTCAAAAGAAGAGAGGTCACTGGGACCAGTCACGTCTTTCCTTCTTCTTCTTCTTCTTCTTCTTCTTCCACCGATTTTAAGGACACTGACACCATCCAAAGCATCAAACGTTCTGGCGTCTGGGTAAGCTTTTACTCTTACTTTCTCCATCCCACCTCTGTTTCGAAAATACTGCCATCCTACTTGTTCAGTGTTTCACTTGGGACTTCGATTCTTAGCCTGTATTATCAGTCTTTCACTTTAATAAAGCTACTTTTAAAATTGCTACTTTTAGTGGAGTAAAAATCGAAGGGTTCGGCGTCACGAAAGTTATGTGACAAAGTTAATTTGTGTGTGTTTATGTCAGATCTGTCGTTAAAATGGGAAGGGTGTCTGATCTTGCAATGTATAATTCTTTTTTGCAGACGAGTATTTGTGAAGGGTTGAAGCTGGTGGTTCCACGGAGGAGTAAGAAAGTGAAGAAAGATGGGTGTGGCGGTGTCCTTAAAGCATAGGGTCACATTTCAATTTCTTTGGAATGCATTGTGTGGTGAAAGATGAGTTCTTTAGGAGCTATCCAATGTATCTGATTATATTTTACTTTATGAGATGACTGTGACAGATAGAAGAGTTGCAGACAGAAAGGCTGTTTCTTCTGCTGCTACGATGCTTGTAACCTGGAAAGATGTACATGATGTTTATTTACTTGGTTTAGTTGGTAAGAATTGTTGTTAAATTGAAGTAGGTATATTATGATTATCAAAATCCAGGGAAGGCATTGTTAAAGTCTCCATCTTATCTTATGGCCATGGCCCAGGGAAAATGACATGGACGCACATCACAGTTCACAAGTTTCTTCATGTTTTGTCGGTACGATATCAATGGGGGCTTAATTAACAAATTAAATATTTTCACACATGCTCTTTATTGTACGAGTTCTTTGAATATTTTTCTTTCACGTCTTTGTCTTTCTCTTTCTTCCCTCACAACAGTTCAAAACCATGCTGTCGTCTTTCTCTATTGCTTTCTTAGGAATATTTATTACGCATGGCTATATTTGTAAATCGCTGTTATCAGACTTTTGGTTTTTTTCACACACATGCATTTTTTCTTTATCATTATTTTAGTTTCATTACTTATTATGAATATATTTAATTTTTGTATTGTATAACAAGTGGTATGTAGTTGATCGATCAGACCATCAATTATTCTAAACTAATGTTGGAAAAAAGATGGTTTTCAATTTCAAGTTTTTATAAATCGGCTTCTCAATAATTTTACTATGAAGCATTAGTATTACAAATCTAATATATTTATAAATAAAACATTCTTATCGGTTTTTTGGGTGTGATTAGACTATTTCTCTTTAAAAGTTTATTTTAAAACTTATAAATATAAAGATGAAATAAAGAGGTAGAAAATTACGAATTTAAGATTTTTTTATAATAATTAATAAAACATATATAACTTATTTGAACGTCTATTGTCTTTGATGGGTACCTATTTGTTCGACTTAAATTATAAAGACGAAGAACTAATGATAATTACGAAAACTTTAAGACGAAGTTATAAATGAATGTTAATCATGATTCTTGACTTTATGTCGAAAACAATTTTGTTTTTTTCATGTTTTTAAAAATTTAATATTCACTGTAAAAAAATAATAATTGGTCACATAATATTATCGAAGTCTTTGATGTGCAAAATTTAGCAGTCACATTTAATTTTCTACATATTTTTTAATTTGGTCAGTTCTCCTACAGAAAAAAACAATTATAAATAAAGAAAATTTTTATTTTATTTGGTGAAAGAGAAAATATGGAAAAAAATTTCGAAATAAAATTAAAATGTAACTTTAATATCTCATATTTTATGGAAAAGACAATAAATAAATAAATTTAGCTTTAAGAATAAAATGAAAAAAATGCATTTCCATGACTTTTTTCTCTCTATACATCCTTCATTTATTATTTAATAAAAACATCACTCATATTTATTTTTCTTTTTTTATTAAGTAGACCATATATTTACTTATTTTATTCCGTTTCATTCTATTTCCTCTTTCCTACCGAGAAACTGAATGTTCAAATTTTTTTTATTGCAAATTTCAAAACATTAAAATAAAACAATAATAATAGTTAACTGCAACTAATAGGTAATTGATGATAAAAATATTTTCTTAAATAAATCTATTTTAGAATAATTTACACAATAAACTCTCAAATTTTATTTACACAAATAGCCCGTTTGAGAGAAATAAAAGATCCCTGTGGGACACACTATATTTTACTATGTATAACCGAAAAGAAAATTTTCATTTTCTGACATTAAATGGATTTTATATCCCAATTAAAAAATTAAATTCACAAATGGTGTTGGTGTTCTGGTCTATATAGGTTGTAGGTAAACAAAATACTATTTTAATAAAAATTATAAATGTGAAATATAAAATCTAACTAATTATGTTTTTATAATAAATTTAGATATATTATATTTATTTTATTTTTATTTTTTCATCTTTAATTAATTTGTTATTACTTTTTATTTATATTTTAAATTTAATTATTTTTATCATTATAAATAGAATATACTGTATATTTAATATAAGAAAAATTAGTCTCATATAATTAGTTTTTCTTAGAGAAAAATATTTTTGAGGCTTTTGTCATTACACTTTTTGTTATAACGGTGTCGTCCATTGACGTTGTTCCTGTCGAAGTTCTAGTTTCGATCAAATGATTTTGATTGTCTTAGTTGGTCGTTCTAAAAATTTTGTATTTCAACACTTGTGTCTGAGTACCTCAATCCTTCTCTTTTAATTTCAATTCTCTACAATGTCTTTTTTACTGACGTCCACTGTCGGCGGCCTTTGTCCACCGTCGTTTCCCGTGAGGAGAGTTTGTTTCTAGGTGCTTTGATGAATAAAGGAGACCATTCTTTTGAAGAGCCAGATCTTCCACCTTAATTGTCTATCATGATCGCGCCATCATTTCCGCTATTTGTTGTGGGAGAGAGTATATTTCTATCTGGTACAATCTAATCCCTATAGTCTATCTTTGTCTGCCAATGCATGTCCCATCCATTTATGATGACAATCTACTCCTTGCAGTCTATTGTTGTCTGTCATTGCAGGCCATATCCATTGTTGATAGTAACTTAGTCCGGCGTAGTGTGTCGCTTTCAGCCATTGTTGGTCATCCATCCACTACTAATGGTAATCTCCTTTATCAAACTCATATTAGTTGAAGTTTCGCGGTTGTCCACCGCTGTCCAATATTATTTTCTATAGATTTTTAGGATTTATCTCTCTTGTTCATCAATGACTTCTTCTGCTATTGTCTTTTCTGACATCCCTTTTGTCACTATTGCATTTAACTTGTCCGTATATGTTTTTTCTCCATTGACATAGATGACTTTTGTTAATTTATTTATAATCGTGGTGGTCCTTCAATGATGATCTCTTTATCCACTAAATGTCAACAACGCATCAACAATTTGCAAGAAGTATATGGAACAATCTCCCAGATTTGTTCTTCAAGAGAGTTTTCTTATTGTTATTTCGTCTTCTATAATTTATATACACAAGCTTGAAATGGAATGTTAAATATATTATTTTTATTTTATCTTTATTTAATTTTTTTATTTTTTATTTATATTTTGAACTTAATTATTATTTTTTTATATTATAAATAGAGTATCATGTGTATAACACTAGAGATTAATCATATAGTGTTTGCTATATTCAACAATAACCAACAACAAATTGTGTATATTTTATTTACAACATATATTATAATCACATTTATTTTAGTAAACCGTATTGCAGATATGATTACTTAAAAAAAATGATGTATCGTTCCAAATATCATTATATCCTCAGTTCGAATTTCGAATAAAACTAGAACAATATTTTTATGTTAAAAAATTGTAATTAGAAAGTCTTTTGCATCAATACATGACATAAAAATCTTATGGATGAGTTAAAATATGCTCATACATGTGTGATTGCTAGTTAGCAAGAACGTTGCTAGAATGCTTTTATTTGCTTGGGGATACTTAAATTCTCAGTATTCAAGAGAACCGCCTATACCTCGTGAAGATGTTATAATGTTTCAATATTTAAATGCCAACCAAAATAACATCCATGAGTTTACCTATAAAAAGATCCTTCACAATTGATCCATGGAAACAGTTCAAGGTATCATATTTTCTAGTACAGCAGAATTAATCAAGCGGCAGAAATAACTGATATTTCAACCCAACTCATAACTGAAATTAATATGAATTGAAACCACTGACTGATTCCGGAACAGATGAGACCGTCAGACAGGGAACCTAATCCAATATTCCGTAGTCTTATTTCTCTCACATTGACAATTAAAATAAGTTCAAACAAGCATGTCAGCAATTTTTCCCCATTTACTTTTTACCAGTCATACCTGCAACCACCTGCAATAAACGAGACACCAATATCAGGAAACCATTAATGTGGTATTGTTGGTGGCGAAAAGTCCTTATAGCATTTCTAATGATCAACTACGGTGGGATTGCATCTCTAATTTCACATTGGATTTTAGTACTTCAATGTCTCAGTATCGATTCAATGAACATAAAAAGGATGCAATGGTCTCACAGGTTTTAAGGATGGTTAAGAGTGATAGTTTATGGACATATGTCTGAATAATATTTTCAAAAAACACTTTTCAAGATCACATAAGAAAAAGTAAAATTAATTTCTTCAAAAACTAAAATGAAATTATGCATAATTACTTATGTCTGAATAAAAAAAATGGTCATTTGTCTGAATAATGTTTTCAAAAAACACTTTTTAAGATCAAATAAGAAATAATGAAATTAATCTCTTCAAAAACTAAAATGAAATTATGCATAATTGCTTTAAAAAGTTAACACGAAAGAAATTATATAAAATATCTTGTAAATAAATTAATTTTAACGTAATCAAATTTATTTAATTTTTTTGGAAGTATTCATAGGAAAAAATTATCTAAAAAATACTTTGTATAAGCTACGATTTTATATCAGAATTGTCGCGCAATTGTTTCAACGGCAATAATACATACGAACTGGCTCTAAAGTTTAAGAGCGACCCCTTATGCAACTCCCATTAGCTCCCGTTAGAAATGTTCTTATAACCCTTCAAAACGAGCAATTCTTGCTACTAACGGAGGGTTAACATCCAATGCGGAGGGCACAAAAACATCAAGAAGGTTTGTCTAATGTTGAGCGAGAGTGGATGAAACGAAAGTTAGGGATGGTTTTCAAAACGCAGATCATACGTTCTGATGCTGAAACTCGGTTGTTTCAAAACAACCTTTTATTAGTTATACATTCAGAAAGAAGGGGACGGAGTATTCTCTCTAAGGACATCAGTAACAACTGAAGCTTATCCTGGACTCTGGAAATTTAAATTTTAGGAGATAGCGCCACCAAAATCAATTTTAGTATGAATAGTATTATTACTTATCAGCGATGAAACAAAAATATTATTTAGATTTATGGAACTGCTTGGATTTGAAAACAGTGTAACAAAATTTGTGTCAAAAGCAACACTTACATCACTTAAAGCAGGTTGAGGAGGTTGCTTGGTTGCCTGATATGAATCCAACATGGGTCTCACAACAGCTGGAAGAAATAGACCTGCGGGGGATTACGCGGCAAGATAAGTGATTAGCCTGTCAGTAGAAAATAACTATGACCAAGATATGCACAATTTTAAACTAATTCTAATTTTGAGTAGACTCATTACAGAAATACACTGGTTATAGATAACATTAATCAAAAGAAATTTTAAAACCAGAGGCAGAACCCTCACTATCACTCTGCCCTTCCAGACACACCAGGGGAGCCAAGAGACAGGAGCCAAGAACCACAAATAGAACGCTATGCTTTTATTTTCAGCCCTAATTTTTTAAAAGGATATTTAAAGAGCAATTTGAATTCGTCCCTATTAGTCAGGCAATTTTATCAAATAAAAGCAGAAAAGATTCAGGCAATTGGATGCACAAACTTCAGACTAGAACAATTTCTTCAATGTGATTCAAATGGTGCATGCCAAACTGCAGGTAGTCCTATCATATAAAAGCATAACATATTCAAGCAAATAAGATGTTAGAAAGACAGGAATTATTTTAATGATTGTGATCCAAATCATATGTGCCAGTTTGAATCAGCGTGATTAAAGATCCAAATGCTATGTGCCAATTTGAATTAGCCTGATTAAAGGAGGATTAAGACTCACGATAACAGTTTTCTGAACAGCAAAAGTAAAAAATCTAATATCAAAGGCATCAAATGCACACTGAAGTCACACTAAAACAAACAAAACGAGTAAAAACACATAAAAAGAAATTTCACAAGCACAGTAAATAATCTGCTAGGTCTAGGAGATACTCATCTAATTAACAATGGACAAGCTGAATGTCCAGGGTATTCTGACAGATAGCGAATCACATTAAAATCTACATCCAAACCGTTGAAACACTGGCACTTAAAGTTCTATAATTCTCCAAAAATCGAGTGCAGAATTCATAAATCTCACACGAATGAATCCCAAAATGTAATTGCAGATAGAAAGATAAATCAGTCACCACTAATGGAGTTTCTGACATGAAATTATTCGCGAAAGGGGGATAGTTAAGATTAGGGCTTTTGAGAATACCGAAGCCAGCGATGAGACAGGAAGCGGCGACAACAGGCTCTTGAACGACGAACATCTTCAACTTCTCCATCACTGCCATTTTCGATTTCGTTCTTTCTTTCTCGTTTTCGATTTCTTTGCTTCAATTTAGTATATCTTCTACCTTCTTCTCGTGTGGGTTTTTATTTTTATTTTTTTCCTTCTCAATTTTACATTGCTGAACCTACAACTCCGGCCCATCTATTCTTCTGTGTAACATATTGGGCCGCTAGTGGGCTGTTAATGGGCCAATGAGCTGCACCACCCTACATTTTTTTATGTATCCAATATTTCAAAAATAACATTTTTCAATAATTTTAAAATTTGTTAAAGCTTTCGAAAAATCCTTTAAAAAATTTCGAAATTATCGAGAAAAAAAACTTTTAACGAATTTCAACTGTCGAAAAAAACTTTTTAACAAATTTTAAAATTTGTTAAAAAAGTTTTCAAAAGTTTCAAATATTTCAAAATTTATTAAATATTTAAAAAATTGTTCAAAAGATTTCGAAATTATTTTAACAAATTTCAAAATTAGTTGAAGAAAATAAGTGGGATATAAGATTTTTTTAATGTTAGAATTTAAAAAAAAATGTAAAAGTGCAGAGAAAAATATGAAATAGTGTAGAGAGAAACACTGTACATTGAGCCTGCAATGGAGACCCAGACTGATAGAGGGAGCCCACCATCTGGAGTTGTATATTGTATTTATGCAAAGGTAAGACGATTTGGAAGAAAATATATTATTGGTCAGGGGAAGAAAACTGTTCAACATTTCTTTAGTTTTCCTCTTCATGTGACGTCTACAATGTCTTTGCTTATAATTTTTGGACAGATTAAATATAATTAACAAATATTATGTCAAATATGTTAGGCTTATGAATCCAAATGATAAAGACTTTATCATAGTTTCAGTTCTTTCAATGAGGGCTGTACCTTTTTAAAGAATAATATTAGTAGCACTCTCTTGAACATATTTCTAACACGCTATTATGAGTTAACCTTTAATAAGAATTATAAAATTAATAAAAATGCTTATAGAATAATTAGGAGGACTCACAATTTTGTAAATTCCAATAAATTTTAACTTATGTATGTATACAAAATTGTATTGCTAGTATATCTGTCCTTTAAAATTAGATCGTTTCAGATTTTTCATCCTCAAATCATTTGGACCAATTATTTTAATTTATTTTTAAAATTATGTAAGTGTAGCATTGCTATTCTTTCCTTTATTTCTAGCAATCCTCAAATTATTATTTTCTATTCAAATGTTTGAATGTTTACAATGTAGTCGTGGTGAAATACAATTTTAGAACTTCAAAATCATTAAATTTGTGAAGATGTGAAGACAAGAAAGTTAGAGATTTTTTCATATTAGATAAAATTTGATGCTTAGTTTAGTAAATCTTGAATATAAATTTTATTAGAATTATTTAATCGATTTAATTCACATAAATTGAGTAGAAAATAAATATTTGAGTTATGAGTAGAACATAATTGTTAGCTGTTATAATTCAAATTCTCTTTTCTGTTTTAGTTAGTTTAGTTAGTTGCTCTGTTTCAGTACCTTCTGCATGCCTTTATATTACATGCAGACGTCCCTGTATAATGCTAGCATTTTTTATTTTAGCTTTTTCTCAGTAAATCCCTCGAGTTTCTTTTTCGTTTGTTCCATTAGTGGTATCCAGAGCCAAGGTTCTCTTACCTTGGGCGTGTGGGTTTTTCGTGGGTTCTCTCCTGTTCGTTGTTGTGTCCGGTGGTGTCTTTCTTGTTGTTCAAGATTATTGTTCTTGGCTCGTGAGAATGGCTGCTGATCTTTCATCATCACAACTTCCAATTTTAACAGATAAAAATTGGAACCGCTGGAGCACCCAGATGAGGGTGGTGTTTCGTGTGCAAGGTGTAAGTGGAGTCATTGAGAAGACAGAGGATGATTCTTCCGGCAGAGAAGGACAAGAAAAGGAGTTCAAGCAGAAAGATGATAAAGCGTTGATGCTCATTCATCAATGTGTTGATGACGTCCATTTTGAAAAGATTCAGAACGCGTCTACAGCTAAAGAAGCATGGGGTATTTTGATGCGATGTTATTCGGGAGGAGAAAAAGTGAAGAAGGTGCGACTTCAAGCACTCAGAAGACAGTACGAGCATCTGGAATTGGAGGAAGGTGAACGAATAAATGAGTTTTTTAGTCAAGTCATAACGATCAAAAATCAAATGAAAGCCTGTGGTGAAGAGATTACAGACACGATGGTCATCGAGAAAATCATGAGGTCGTTACCGGAAATGTTTGACCACATAGTTGTTGCCATTGAGGAATCAAGGGATGTTTCTAAACTCAAGATTGAGGAACTTCAAAGTTCTTTAGAAGCCTATGAAATGAGGAAGCTTGAAAGGAAATCTAAACGTGATGATCAAGCTCTGAAAGTCAGATATGTAAAAGGAGAAGAGAAAAGGAAGATCAAGAAATGGGAAGGAAAACCAAGAAAAGGGAAGTGGAAGAAAGAAGGAAATAACGCTGATAATGAAGAACCGGATGAGAAATCCGATACTAGTACATCTGATTCAAAAGACAAGAAAGGTTACAAGAAAAGCTGGAAAAAGAAGAAAGATAAAAGGAATATAGAATGCTTCAATTGTCATAAGTATGGTCACTTTGCGTCTGAGTGTTTTCCAGAGAAATCCAAAGAGAAGAAGAGCAAGGAGAAAGAAGCGCATGTTGCTGAAGAAGACTCGGACACAGAGACAACGCTAACTCTGATGGTGTTAACAGCAACAGAAGGTACAAATTCTTTAAACAAGACCTGGTATCTCGACTCTGGATGTTCAAATCACATGACATGCAACAAGGAGTGGCTCGTCAATCTTAAACAGACCAAGAAGAGCAAAATTAAATTCGCTGATGATAGCACATTAAAGGTTGAAGGTGCAGGAGATGTGGTGATTAATAGAAGGAATGGTTCTCAGGTAGTTATCTCAAATGTGTTGTATGTTCCTGATATGAAATGCAACCTCCTTAGCATTGGACAATTGGTTGAGAAAGGTTTTACTGTGTTTATGGGAAATCAAAATAAGGTTGAGCTATACGACAGCAAAAATAGATTAGTCTTGGTTAGCAAGATTTCTCAGAATAGAACATTTCAAGTATGTTTCGATGGAACCGAGAATATACAATGTCTATCAGCTGTTAAGAACGAGGAAAGTTGGAAGTGGCACTTACGATATGGACATTTAAATTTCAGAGATTTGAAAAGGCTCGAAGAAAAGGATATGGTAATAGGTATGCCACATATTTCTATACCAGATGATAATTGTAAATCTTGTTTGGCAGGCAAGCAACCCAGAAAAGCTTTTCGATCTGAAATAGAGATGAGATCAAAAGGATGCCTTGATATCATACATGCGGACACTTGCGGTCCTTTAGATACACCATCCCTTGGTGGAAATAGGTATTTTATCGTGTTCGTGGATGAATTCAGCAGAATGTGTTGGGTTTATATGATCAAATTGAAAGGAGAAGCTCTTGATGTGTTCAAGAGGTATATTGCTGGTGTGGAAAGAGAAAGTGGAAAAACGTTGAAGGTTCTTAGAACTGATGGTGGAGGTGAGTTTACCTCTCATGCGTTTGAAGATTTCTGCCAAAAGAAAGGTATAAGTCATGAAGTTACTGCTCCATATACCCCACAACATAATGCTCTTGTAGAAAGAAGAAACCGCACTATCCTGAATACTGCAAGATGTTTGATGAAAGAAAAGAACGTGCCACGTGATTTCTGGGCAGAGGCAGTTGCTACAGCTGTATATCTCTTAAACAGATGTCCTACAAAGCGTATCAAAGGAAAGGTGCCTCTCAAAGTATGGACAGGTAACACACCTTCTGTAAAGCATTTAAAAATCTTTGGTTCCCTTGCGTTTGTTCATGTTGCAGATCAGAAACGTACCAAACTTGAAGACAAGAGTGAACCTATGGTGTTCATGGGATATCATTCCACGGGAGCGTACAAGCTCTACAATCCAAAGAAGCAAAAAATGGTCATCAGCAGGGATGTGCTTGTGTTAGAAAAGGAAACCTGGGACTGGAGCAGCATGCATAAGAATCCTAAAAGAATCGTGATACGAGAAACTCTCGAAAATCTTGAAGAAGAAGAAGGAACAAAGGTTGTACCTGAAACTGAGGATGACCCTGCTGAGAACATCAGTGTTGAAGTTGGTAATCAACGACCAAGAAGGCAGATTGTGAGATCCTCAAGACTCTCCGATTATGAGACATACTCAGATTCTGCTATTGATGAGGAAGGGAGTCTAATCCACATAGCTCTAATGGCAGAGGCAGAGCCTGTGAGTGTTGATGATGCACTTAAACAATCTGTTTGGAAGAATGCAATGGTGGAAGAACTTAACTCCATTGAAAGGAACAACACGTGGCGCTTAGTTGATCTCCCACCTGGAAAATGTAGCATTGGTGTCAAATGGATATTCAAGAGAAAACTAAATCCAGATGGCTCGGTGTCAAAGTATAAGGCACGTCTCGTTGCCAGGGGATTTTTGCAGAAAAAGGGCATTGATTTTGACGAGGTCTTCGCACCAGTGGCGAGATTGGAAACCATTCGTATGGTGGTGGCAATTGCTTGTGCTCGAAGATGGCAGATCTATCAGCTTGATGTCAAGTCTGCTTTTCTTCATGGAGTGTTGGAAGAAGAGGTTTACGTACAACAACCTCCAGGTTTTAAGATTAAGAATGATGAGAGAAAGGTCTATAGGTTGCAGAAAGCCTTGTATGGTCTACGCCAAGCACCCAGAGCTTGGAATAAGAGGATTGACTCTTCTCTAATAAATCAAGGATTTGAAAAATGCAAGGTTGAACACAGTGTCTACGTGAAAGAAACATCAAAAGGTAATATGTTAATTGTTTGTTTATACGTAGATGACTTACTTGTAACAGGATCAAGGCTGGAGGATGTAGATAAATTCAAGATGAACATGAAAAGAGACTTCGATATGACAGATTTGGGAGAACTTTATTATTTCCTCGGGATGGAGTTCACACGGTCTGAAAGAGGTATTGTTATGCACCAACAGAAGTATGCAAATGAAATACTTGAGAGATTCCAAATGCACCAGTGCAATGCAGCTCAAAGTCCTTTAGAGGCAAATATAAAACTTGGGAATAACGATGCTGAAGAATATGCAGATGCCACAAAATACAAACAGGTTGTTGGGTCATTAAGATTTTTGTGTAACAGTAGACCTGATTTAATGTTTAGTGTAGGCTTGATAAGCAGGTTCATGTGCCAACCAAGGAAAAGTCATATGGACTCTACCAAGCGTATTCTCAGATATGTAAAAGGCACCACTGGCTATGGAATATTGTTTCCTTTTGGAAACCAGGAAAGTTGTTTGAAGGTCACAGGTTTTTGCGATTCTGACTATGGTGGTGACACTGTTGAGAGGAGAAGTACTTCCGGGTTCATATACTTCATTAATGGAGCACCCATCTCGTGGTCATCCAAGAAGCAAACTGTCGTTGCTCTGTCCAGCTGCGAAGCTGAGTATGTTGCAGGTTGCTATGCTGCATGCCAAGGAGTTTGGATTGAAGAATTATTATCTGAGCTGAGAATTGTTCTGGAAGAACCTGTGGAACTGAGAATAGACAATACTTCAGCCATAAACCTTGCCAGGAATCCTGTCAGCCATGGGAGGAGCAAACATATTGAAGTGAAATTTCACTTCTTACGTGATGTTGTTAACAAGGAAAGGATCAAGTTGACATACTGCAGGACTTTGGAACAATTGGCAGATCTATGTACCAAACCTTTAGCCATTGATAAGTTCGTGAATATGCGATCAAAAATTGGAATGGTGTCCTTCGAGAATTTGAATTAAGGGAGAGTGTTAGCTGTTATAATTCAAATTCTCTTTTCTGTTTTAGTTAGTTTAGTTAGTTGCTCTGTTTCAGTACCTTCTGCATGCCTTTATATTACATGCAGACGTCCCTGTATAATGCTAGCATTTTTGATTTTAGCTTTTTCTCAGTAAATCCCTCGAGTTTCTTTTTCGTTTGTTCCATTAATAATCAACTACAGAACCAAATTCACTATTAAAAGAAAATTCTGAATTAGCTAAAAATTCTGTAAAAGATTGAAATTAAGCATAATGTTTTTTTTCTTCTTATAAAAACTTGTATATTTCACTAGAAACAATCTAGGTCAAATATAATTGATCCATAAGCTCAATAATGAACTACACATAAGCTCAATTAATTGTCAATCTAAATTAATGAAATTGTTGGAGCCGTCCATTGACTAGACTTGGTCAGAAAAGTTAGTTTAATACAGGTAGGATCCGAGAAAATAAGAACAAATACATAAAACCAAGATATCTCCTCAACAAAGAGTCATCTCCAACATTTTTATAAGGGTAGTCAGTCACTCATAAAGATTTTGGCAGTTAGTACCTACAAAATAGCTCAATAAAGAATCTACTTCCCATGGAGGGAGGTATCTAAAGAAAAATAGCTCTTTCACATTATCTACACAGTTTATGTACATCATCTCATCAACAAAACAGACTCAATACCAAAGCACAACTTATAATTTACAATAGAAAAAGCACTAACAAATCTACAAAATTACATACATATCCGGTAAAATAATTGTAGCCACACTTCTTGTTAACCAAATTGCCTTTGTTCATCAATCTATATGACAAGCAGGGCTACGATTAAATCTTACAGAATTATGAACGAGGCAACATCCAACCCATTGTCCATCCCAAAAGCAAGCCAGCTCCTACAAGACTCAATCCTAAAGCAAAGGCAACAGCATATGTTGTAATATCACATTTTGCATTGACTTGCCTTTCTTGTTTGGCATTGGATATTTTCTGTTTCCTCTTCCGTGAGATTTTGCCTTCATAGGACATCCATGGAAGAGCCGCTGGAAAGAGAGTAGAGATTGGCTGATCCTTGTTCTTAATCTGACTGCAAAGTGTTTCCAGCTGCAGCAGTTGTAACCATTGCTTATAGGCAAAAAGTTGTGAGGCCTGTTTAAAAATGAGAGTAACAATGTGCTCTTTGTCTGCGTAGGCCTTTTTTGCTGCTTCCTCTGCTTCCCTTGCACGTGTTTGAGAGTGACACAATGCTTCCATTAGTTGAGCTTTGCTGGGATTTTCATCGAAAATCGGTTGACTCCTTTTTGAATCCTCATGCTTTGGGGTATCACTGCAACACATGATGCAGGGACAAACAAATATTATTCAAATAAAAAGCACAAAATGTGCACGAATTCTCGAGTAAAAGAAAAATAAAAGAGTAGCAGAATAAAATCTATGGTAGAATATATCATTATGCAGTAAAATGAAATCAACAGCAAAATACCTTGAACATTTATCAGAAGCAAAATATAAAAGCCCTTCACGGGCAGAAGGCCCTTGGTTCTTATGCATCAATCCTGAATCTAAACTTCCCGTCCTTGTTTTGCAATTATTCATGCGTGCACATGGGTATCCTCTAAGATGCTTCTTCTGTGGTGGGGGAAGATCACAATTTTCAATGTGGTTGAGTGATTTCTGTGAAACAAACGAAGCTAATTCATCCCTATCTGTAGTCCGCCACCATGGCTCGGCTTTATCACTTTCAATCCAAGAATAATCTGATTCCAATGAAAATTCATTACTTTTCTTGGAGGATTCTGAGCAGCCAACACATTCAATGTCCACTATCTCATGTTTTGCCATCACATTCATTAATTCCTGAAATTCTTGAGAATTCTTACTTACATCACTAGCTATCAAAGTTTCTACCTCTTCATCTAATGCATTTAACTGTTCATATGTTAGACCCTTTTGACACCCATAATTAGGCTGCAAATGCAACCACCACCTAGAGTCTGGTGATAGATTAGAAACTGATGACTTCCTGTTAAAATGGGCAACATTAACTGCAGTATGATCAGATTCATCCGCTGTACTGGCAGGCTCAATATCAACCACTTTTGATGTTGCACATGAAGACTGGCAACAAGCCAACTTGGGAGCTCTCTTTGCATCTTCTTGGACAAAACAACGATTTGCAGTTCTCTGCCACAGAGCCCTTGCTTCTGCTCCCGCCATCGTTTATCTATTCTTTCTTCATACTTACTGAACAAAATAGAATAATTAGTAGTTAAAAAGCCTGATCTTATACAACATTTACACAAAAGATAAAAGAAATATGCAAGAAGGAATTCATATAATGGTATATTAGAAGCCCAAACTCTGAAGTCCAAACACACTCTACGATGTTTTAGCAACATGCTCAAAGCGAATGAGTTCCAAGGTTTGGCAAGCAACCCCAACCACTCAATTTTGTTGTTAAAGAATAGTATATGTATACCCTAATTTTATAAAAAAAATATAAACTTAAATATTTAAAAATATAATTATATATGCTAAAGTTTGTCCATTATTGACTCCTTCCCTAACTCGTTTCTGCATTTGTCCCTGATTGTAACTAAAGGCTATGTCCGAGTATACCTTCATCTTTCAAATACCATCTTTGTCATAAGCAAATACATTTACATTTCCCACCTATTCAACCATGGACAGCCTACGTCAAATCCACAGCATATTGATGTTACTTAAGCCAAGTAAGCAGCAAGGCTTTTCTAGCAGGAACAAATCTGACTCTTCTTTATTCAGGGAACGATAACTAACCATTTAGAATTCTGTTATTATTAGGAAACCCACCCAGTGGGAAAACTCAGATGACTCATTTGTTAATTTTCATTAAATAGTTCTCGTATTCGGTTTCTTTTAATCTATCCCCAAAGGAAATACAATAACAAAAGTCAAATAATGTCGCAATAGCCAGAAATTATTGATAGAACATGCTTCCAGTGTATGTGTATGCGTATCTAAATCACCAAACCTGTGATGCAAATAACTAAAAACCTGGAAAACGATGGAGACCACCATTTGAACTGAAAATGTAAACGTACCCTGCATAAAAGAGGGACGCAAATTTAACAAAACCCGTTACAGACTTTTGGGTTTTGCACATGCGCTCACCAAATCATATAAGTAGTTCAAAAGGGCGGGGAAGATATAATACAGAAACTAAAAACCCTCTTGCGCAGCAGTGCCTCTCCAAGGCTCCAAAACAGATAAAAAGGGTCAAACCCAACCATGTTCATAACAAGCATATAAATCAGTCACCACCAAAATGAAATCTGAAGCAATTGAAGAAAACGAACACAAACTCCACAAATTTGAGCCACCAAAAACACGTCAATTGCTAAAATAAGCACAGACATACATATTACTAAAACAACGACCATATCCCGGGACTAATCACACAAAATATGCAAACATACGAAGAAATTGAGACGAAAACGGAGAAAAGAGAAAAGGATTGAGTGAACGAACCAAGTAAGAAAGCGGAAGATCACAGATGAAGGTGAATGAAGGGATGAATGGATCCAACTGAATGAGCGAGTGAAGAAGAAGAAGGAGATGATGCTATTTGTTTTTTCGTTTTCGTTATCATTCTACTACTCCATGCTGTCGGTTTTCTCACACACCCTTTTTTCTGCTCCGTCATGGACACGATAACAACCCAAGTTTAGGACCACAGCGACGCCGTTTTCGGCATTATCTCTTACTACTTACGCAGTCTTTGTCAAATGGTTGGTGTGTGCGCTTGGCAATGGTGGCCCCACGGGAAATCAATCTAAAGAGGTTTTCATGTACGCTCCGATAGTGACACGTGGCAGTGAGCGCCAAAATCAAAGGCTGATTATCTCTCCAGCGGGCCATCATATGATAAGAATTAAGTAAGCAGTCTTATCTTTCTTAGATCACAAGAGTGAGCTTTCACTTTTCTTTTTTCCTTTCTTGTTATAATGAAGGTGCACAATGGCATTGGAAAATCCCAATCCTCTAGGTATGCCAAACATCATTTCGGCCTGTCCTAGGAATTAAATATTAATTAATTTGGTAAAGATGTTATAAATTCTAACTTTTGTGGTCTAGTTATGAAATTTGTTCACCAACAACTTATTTTTGTAATTTTTCTACTTATTATTTGTAGGAAATTAACTTAAGATTAATAAATGAAAAAATTAGTAAATATTCATGATTATTGATTTACAAAAGTATGGAGTAACAATTGATTATTGTTGATTGAGGTGACGGAGCATTATGATAAAAATTGCACTAGTTGGGTGGGTTTATAAAACAATGTGCTTGCGTAAGCTTAGAAGTTTTGTTGTATGGTGGAATCCAGAACTAATAGTAGTAAATAACAATAACTGCGATATATAGCAAGATTTGTTCACTACACATGCAGTAGGTGAACATGAATATATATATATATATATACACACACAGTCGCCTTTCAAATAATTTAGGTTAAGCATTGTTATCGACTTTGACATATGCTGACGTAGTAAAAATAATATATAAAATATAAATAAATTATATCTATAAAAGAATCTAAATAAATACATGAGGATTAGTTAATTTATTTTTAATTATTCAGATTAATTTATTAATTTGAAAAACATCATAAATAAAAACAATTAGAATATATGATTGTTTATTCTTCAAATAATTTCGATAATCGGAATAATGATAACTATTTTAATCAATTTAAGTAAAAAAACTAAAAGGAAGAGACTTTATAAACTTAAAATCAAATTAATAGAGAAAAACTGCAATTTTTTAAAAACTTCCCTCAATCGTTTTCATAACTGCATATCAATAAAACAACCAAAAAATAAATGAGAGATAAATTCATTATTATTCTCAAATCAATAGATAAATGATTTTATGACAATTTCTAAATAACTAAAGTTTTAGACAACGTTTAACCAAATTAAATTCTCCTAATTCACACATTTCATATTAGAAGAGTACAATTTTTTAAGAAACCACACTAATAAATAGATATTTATGATTTTATTTAATATTTAATTTTAGATTTTTAATTGAATTTTCATGTTTAAAAGATTGATTTAATTATGATTTATGATAATTGATTTAATTATGATTTATGATAATTGATTTAATTATGATTTATGATAATTAGATTTATTGAATTTATGAAATAAAAATGTATTAAAAATAATTTTTAGTCACATTAATATTTAAAAAAACATTGATATTTACTGGTGCATCTTTAATTAAATTATAATTAATTCAAAATGTAAAAATAAATTTTTTCAAGTTACAAAATAAAATAAAAATTAGTTTATTATGATAAATACGCTAATAATTTTTATTTTACATTCTTCCTATCACTTTTAAAATTGACCAATCAAATACTATCACATTGCATAATGCTAACACTCAACACTTGACCAACCAAAATGAGCCATATATATATATATATATATATATATATATATATATATATAGATGTATAAAGCTTTTTCTTTAAAATTGTTTATTTTTATAAAACCCTTGTTTGATTATGAATATGCATAGTATTATATTTATTATTCGTATTATGGGATAGTTGTTACCACTTAATCCCACGAAAATATAGTAACTTTATAAGATGCTTGATTTGTTAAGTAAATAATGACTTGTAACTCTACTTATTTTTAAAACACTTATTTAGACCTATGAAAAATCATCCCTAATTATATTCAACAAATATAATTTAGGTAATAAATACCTGCATTGCACAAAATGAAACTAAATGATAACATTACTGTTAAGGGCTATCCAATCACAACTATTATTGATCCATTGGAAGGAAAGTGCATGACAATACATTTATGAAATAAAATATAAAATATATTTGAAATTACATATGAGAAAAAAAGACACATAACATATTATTAAAATAAATACAGAGAATTGAACTTAAACTTTATGTTATATATGACTCAAATTATCAAACAAAGATTTCAAATGACATAAAAATACACAAGTACAGCATAAAATATTAGTTTGAAAGCTCAGGGAGATAAAATCGTGTTTAGTTATAAAAGATTATAAGGTGTATTGGGAAAAGAAACAGTTATTTGTATTGGAATCATGAACCATGAAAGAGTAGAGTTGTCACTATAACTTAAACGCTAAGATTTCTTATATAATGTTGTGCCATACAAGATTGTTTGATAAGAAAACAATTTTATAAATACTAAAAAAAAGTGAAAACACAATTCATTTAAGCATCAAGTGTGAATCCAGCCCATCATAAATTTATCACATCTTAAACTTATATATCTAACCTTCTTGGATTAGAATATCATAAGTCACATTTTTGTAATTAATGATAATAATTTAAAACTTATCACAACAATTAAACAATGTTAAACTATGTATTTTAAATACATAAGATATC
Organism: Vigna umbellata; assembly: GCF_029865625.1. NCBI lineage: Eukaryota > Viridiplantae > Streptophyta > Magnoliopsida > Fabales > Fabaceae > Vigna > Vigna umbellata. Next base: position 61,796,584 of record NC_142169.1, read on the forward strand.
ATACAATAAAATTCTCCATTTATAATATTGCTTATTAAAACCAGCAAAAAATTAGATTTGATAAAGGCAAAAACAACATACATCAGTAAGTTCACAAAGAAGAAAAAAAACGTATAAATTTATTCAAATATTATAATAAACACAGAATGTTACACTCTATATTAGCAAAGAAATAAATAAACTTAAATAATTTAAAGCTGAAATTGTAAAAATAGACTCGGGCCAATGGACTAGCCCACAGAACTCGGAAAATAAGCTAGGTAAGAAGTTGTAGCCTATTTTGAAGAAAATTACTTTTACCTATAGTTTATATGAATTTAGGTTTAATTTTTTAAAACACTTCAAAATATTTTTCCTTGAATCCAAAATTATACGAACTTTTTAAATAAATTATCACCTTAAGTCATTTAAATAAAAAGCAATTGCTAAATACATGTTTGGTCTTAGTTCAAAATACAAGGACATTTAAAATATAAATTTTATAAACACTTTCACGTAATACAAAATTTAAATTTCAAGTATCAAAAGAGATTTAAAGTTATAATTTTTAATCTTAAAGAATTAATATGTAAAATGTAAAGACCCAGAAAATAGAATAATAGAGTAGATAGATGTATTAAAATAACTAAACTGAGCTTTTAATATTGAAATATATCAACAGTATAAATAGAAATATATAAACACTCAGATCATTATATTAAAACTGTTTATCTCTCTAGAACCACTATTTCCTAATTTCTATCTCTCTTCTCTCTAGATTTCTTCCATATCACTTCATCTGTTCTACAATCTGACCATGCTTAAGCAATCCTAGTGTCAAGAGCTTCCATTCCACCGATCAATTTCTTGTTTTAGAGCTGGTAAGTTTGTCTCTCTTTAATTCTTGAAATTTTTGCAATTTCTGGTACATGCAAACACTGTTCGGCTTACATGTGTTCATGGGTTCTTCATCTGGGTTCTGATTCTGTTCCTGATTCGATGGTTGGTTTCCTTTCATCGATCCAATGTCTATAGGCTGTCCTAGGATCACTTTCGGTTTAGTAAAACTGTGAAGAAGCTTAAATCTGTCAAGTTGCTTTGAAGTAAGGGAAGCTAGTTAATTTAATTAATGAATTTACTGTGTATGTAACTGCTATTTGAAGATTGATGTGTATGTAATTGAGTGATTTTGGTGATTGGTATTGCTTGTTTGTACTGTTAAAATTTGTGATTATGTTGAATTGGTTTTATGCTGAGTTACTGGTACTGTCTTACAGTGAATCTTGGGGAAGTGAGGTAGTGAAAAGGGGAATTTGGTGTCAGACGTTGAATTGGTCAGTGGAGAGATTTTAGGGAAGATATTTAGGACTGGTTATAGACCCATAGTCACTCAAACTGTGCCAAAAACCAGTAGAATCGAATTTGAGTCTTTAAGTTGATGATGATGTAGTTTTGGAACGTGAATCTGGTAGCAAACCCTTTAGAAAATGTATAGAAAGGTTTTGATATCCTTAGAAGAATGTAAATAGGTATATGATACAAGTCTGGAGGATTAGAAGTTGGGAGAAATGTTGGGAATGGGTAAAGATGTAGTTCATAATTCTACAGTTACTGTAAAATTATGCAATCTGAGAAGAGGAAGCCGATGACCATTTGACCTTCCTCTTGTGTTCGGTCTTAACTAAGTTCTGCTTTCGTGGAGCTTTTCAGTTAATGATCGATCGGTCTTGTACTAGTCTTCGATTGAATATAGTGTTCGGTCTTACTAGCGTCCAGTCTTAACTGTGTTCGGCCCGCTCGGTCGTGCGCTGATTGACCGCTCGGCCATGTTCAGGTACTTGGGGTCATTAACTGGGTTCAGACTCTTTAGTCTTATCCGTTCATGACCGTTCGGTCTTAGGTGGGTAGTTGGTCTATGAGTAGTGGTCGGTCTCGTACTAGCACTCGATTTCTTAGTAGTGCTCGGTTTTGTATTAGCGTTCGGTCTTGGTACGTTCGCTCTTGGTACGTTCGCTCTCTTATGGGTCTTCTGTTAATGACTGTTCGATCATGCTTTAGTAATCGATTTTATGATATTTTCAGTCTACATTCTAAATGTTCGGTCTAGGCCATAAGGATTCGGTCTAAGTTCTTAGTATTCGGTTTAAGTTCTAAGTGTTTGGCCTAAGCTATAAGCGTTCAGTTTAATTATATTGTTCGTTCCTCAAACTGTGTTAGGCTTATGCTTGAGCCTTAAATGAACGTTTGGTCATGTTCGCGTGTTGTTAGTTTTCCCGTTCGGTCTTGTTCGTAGGTTATATTGATCTTTTTCGTTCGGTCATGTTCAGGGGTTATATTGTTGTCGCTCGGTCTTCTTCTACGAAATGTTATTTGGTATTCAAATATTGATTTCATGGTTTGACTCTGATTGCTTATTATAAATGAATTGATCTACTATGTATGAGAAATTGTATTAATGTTCGAAGAAGGCATAATGTTCCAACTGGTATAAAAGAGAATTTCAAGGAGGAATGTCTCAGTGATTGGTTATCAAGGTGGTGTTATAGTATGAATATGGACAGCAAAATCCATGGCAGTTCATCCTGATATTCTAATGATTACCAAGTCTCAAGTAGAGATGGGTAAGTCATGTCGTGAGAATAGTAGGAGACCCTAGCCGAGGGGGATCCTACGGTGAGTTATAACGGGTTAACCTCGTGCGACAACTGATGGGTTTCCAGTTACTACACCCACGAGTGCACGAACGATCAAAAGCTACATATTCATACTAGTCCGGACAGTCAAGTTAAAGTGGTCGGTCAATATGTGTTTATATATTTTATACATGTGTATGATTATCTGATTTGTATGTTTGAATTATATGTTCACATGACTATTAAATTACACTAACTTACCCTTGTTTTTCTGTGTATGTCTTTGTATGTTGTTTTCTCTTTTGCAATGATCACCTTAATGGTATGAGCTTAGGGATGAAATCTTTCAGTTGTCGTAGCGGGAGAATAGGAGCGAAGTTTGCAGTTTAGGTTGAACCTTTATTCTTCAGGTGAAGAATTTTGTTCTTAGTTAATATGTAATTCTTATTATATCATTATCCATGTAATGTTTCATTTTAGTAGTTTTATATTACTAAATTGGGATGTTATGAAAATAAATTAAAAATAAGAGTTTTATAAAATTCATATGCTAAAATAAATAAATATGTAGCACTTTAAAAGTTCTTGATAATTTATAATTTGACTATGATTATTGAATTATCTTTTGTTTGATGGTTAAATATGTTTTAATCAATAAATTTTGATATTAACTTTGTCTTAAATTTTGATATAGTTTGAATTTTAAATTATATATATATATATATATATATATATATTATTTGATATATTTCAATCTAAATATCAATATTGTTTAACACATAAAAAATGTAATATTATTTTAGAAAAATTATATCTATCCACTTTTTAAAAATTAGAAACACAAATATTTCAAATTTTAACACTGTGAAAAAATTTACTAGAAGAAACTTTATAAAATAAAGATTGAAAGTGATTTTATTATATATGTTAATATTTTTCTTTAACAACTTTTTTTATAATAGATTATATGTCACTATTTTATTGGTCTGTATATTTGAAAGGAGTCAATCATATGTTAATAATTTTTTTAACAACTTTTTTATAATAGATTATATGTCACTATTTTATTGGTATGTATATTTGAAACAGACCAATCACAAGCTACTACTTACGTTATTGTAAAAAGTTGTAAAAAAAAGTTGGTAAAAAAAACATTTTCCTTCTTGTACAAAGAGGAAAAATCATGCTTATATTTGACAAACAACAAACAGAAAAAATGAAAGGAAAAAGTCTTTTTAACAACTTTTTTCCACAATTTTTTTACAACAACATGTGTTAGTTTGTGATTAGTCCGTTTCAAATATATATACCGATAAAATAGTAACACACAGTTATTGTCAAAAGATTGTTAAAAAAAATTATTAAAAAAAGGTGTTAAAATATCATAATCCAAAATGAAAAGTAAAAAAAGCGTAGGCATAAAGAGTGTATGCTAACACGCCCATGGTTGTTGAAGATCAATGGCCTTATGTTTGTGTCGAAAAGAGAGAAACGAAGAACCATATATTAGCTAAGTAAAAGCATCAACGACTTGGAAGCAAGCTGATATCTGTTGAACACGGATGATATTGTTCTGGACGTGATGAAGAATGTAGTGAAGATCTATTTCGAAGTGTTTGATGCGTGAGTTCATGATGGGATTTGAAGTGAGAAGAACAACCCGTTGATTATCAGAGTAGATAGTTGGAGAAAAGGATGAGATTTTAAGTCCATGAAGAAGCGACAACCACCATGAAACATTGAAAACAGGGGAAGCAAGGCTACAATATTCAGCTTCAGTACTTGTACGAGAAACAACTCTCTTGGATGACCAATTGATGAGATTTGGACCAATGTAAAAGCAAAAACTTGAAGTGGACTTACGATCATCGAGATCAGACACGCAATCAGCATTCCTAAAACACTTAATGGAGCGATTGATAGAAGACGTAAAACGAATTCCATAATTTGCAGTACCCGCAATATAACGTATGGAATCCTTTTGACAGCTTTCCAATGAGTTATTTGAAGAGCTTGCATTAACTGAAAAACGTTGTTTACTCCAAAAGTGATATTGGGTCTTGTAAAAGTAAGGAATTGGAGGGAACCTACAACTTGTCGATATAACGTGGGATCATCAAAAGCAACAGATGCATCTGCAGTCAATTTAAGAGAAAAAAATCATCGGGGAAGGTTGCGGTTTGGCAGCGCTCATTTGAGCTTTATGCAAAATAGTTTGCAAATATTTTGCTTGGTAGAGGTGAAGAGAGCCGTTTGAGAGCCAGGTTGCTTCTATCCTTAGGAGTTCGGTGCAATGATGGAAATGCGTAAATGCAATCTTTAAGTCTTTCTTGAAGAAGAATCTGCATGCTGACTTGATGAACAACATTGCAATAGTCAGGAAAGAATTCAAAATAAGCGTAGTTTTATATGATCAATACCGGTGTAAGGATTCTTGGAAGAAAATAATACGATTCTTGATAAGTGCTCGAGAGTGACTAGCAAAGTAGGTATTCAATGTGCTCCAAATTTGCACGAGGATATCAATGTCAACCATTTTGAGTTGTGCGAGTTCTTTTTCGCCTTGCATTTATTAGATAACGTGTCTCCAAGATACGTCAACCATTACTGTTTGTCATATATTAGAAATTCAGAACCCTGTCTCTATTTCCACAACTGTGTCGGTATGGCAAACAAAATGTTGGGTGGGTTAAGGTTATGAGTTATATTTTGTAACTTTGTAAAATGTCATTGCCTCTTTCAGTGGATTTTTGTTGACATTGTTGTTTGTTGCGAAATTAACAACTCTATCGACCAGAAATTAAAATTAGGATCAGTTATATTTTTCTCCTTTCCATTTATATATTTACGAACTTATCTCTTTTCTTTTAACTAAATCCTTTTCAAATTCGAATTGAAGTTAAAAAAAGGTTCATCACAATTAGTTTGGCTAGTTAATAAATATTAAATTAAAGTTGATTTAAGCAAAGATGAGATATTTTAATCTTTTTCATTAGGTCCAAATTTTGAGTGCCAGAATGTGGAAAAGTATATATTTTTAATATTTATTAAACTCAAAGTTGAGATTTTAATTAAATAATAAATACAAAACTCAAACAAAATAAAAAAATAATTTATAGGTTATATGGTAGCGAAATGTCACGTGAAAAATGTAAATCAAAGTACTATGAGAAAATCCATTAATGAGAATCCATTAATTTAAAAAATTAAAGATTTATCTTTCTATTAAGTTTAAGTTAAATATATTTATACAATATTTGAAAGTTAGAATTAATATGAATACATATTTTCTGTTTTGCTTTATACATAGATTTTGAGTTTAGTAATTTTGGTATAATTTCTTACATGAAATGAAAAAAAATACTCAGTATAACTTTTACATCACTAAAGTAATCGTAAAGAATATTCTTTTTTCAGAAAAATAAAATAAAATTGACATTCTGGTGTGTTTATTTCACATTGCCAATTTTGATGACAATGTATTTTATCTTTGTAATTCCGGATTGATTCAGATAAATTTGAAGAGAGAAAAAGATGAAAAGAATTTTTAATTTATACATAATGTAATTTGTATAACTTTTATTGTATAACTTTCTAGATCTTTATTTTAAATCTGTGTACCAAGTAGAGAAATTAATTTGTTTGCCATAGGTGCACAGAAAAGTTTTCTAAAACACGGATCATACTTTAGAAAAGAAAGTAAAATTGTTAAAATATGAGCACACAATATTACTGAGCAGGGTATATAGTGTTCTAGGAGGGTGTTGAGATATTGCTGTATAGGCAGCCACCTTCCAGAGGAAATTCAAATGGATCTGAGGCCATAGCAGAATCAAACATAGGATCGTAGTTGTTACCAATGCTCAACAACAGCTCCTTTTCTTCTCTCATCTCTGACATCCGTGTTCTTATCGAATCCAACTGAGCCTTAAGTTCCTCGATCATCTTTTGTAACTCATAAATAACTCCAGCACTCCCATAAACTGGATCTCTAAGCCTTGCTGTGGCCTCATACACCACGGATTTAACTGCATCACCTCTCTTTGCTTCCTCAACCGTCTACAACAACAACAACATTATTTAACATGCTTCGTGTGTAAGAAACGACACAAAGGTGCTCATATATATGTATCAGTTCATGGTTTAAGTTAGTTAAATGTTTTCTTTCCTAAAGAAGAGATATCATTTTATTCTACAACAGATTTTACAAGTATGCATTTATCAGCGCTTCAATCACGGCATATAGTAAACATTGGACAAAAAAGGCCGTCTAACAAGACAATATGGAAGATTATTTTAGTTAAAATATTAGATAAACCTTTTGTTAGTAACAAAATGGATGCATCATTATATATATATATATATATATATATATATATATATATATATATATATATATATATATATATATATATATATATATATATCCCACCTGAATCATTTTGATAACGTTTCTAGCACCGAACACTCTATGCACTACGGCAAAATTCTCAACCTCGTCGGTTGGGAAATACGGAGCAAGTTCGCACTTACTGTCACATCTGCGGCGTAACATCCTGCAAGCTGCGCAAGGTTGATGTTGCATACTTGTTTTTGCCTCATCAGCATGGAAAGCCATATCTTGTGTCGTGAAGAAATATTATTAGTGTCATAAGTATAATCAAGGTTATATATGTAGAAGATGAAGTTGTTATTACAATAGGAAAAGCAGAGAAGTTCTTGCATGTGTGTGCTCCTTTTCAAAGGTTAAGTGCAAGGAAGATGCAGAGGCGGCCACAAAAGACAGATTTTGGATGACGGTAATCGTAAAAGTAGACATAAAAACAATAACTTGAAAACATTCTGTGACTTTTGTATATCTCACTGTTGGGACAGGGGACCTAACACAGGTAATCCAATTAGGTTTTCCCCAGTTTAGACAAATAAGACCAAGCACACTGATTCACCAAATTAATACAAACTCCCACGTGGCTACGCCAAACTCCAACTACATTGGAAGGAGCTAAAAAACAGAAGAAATGCATTAGGACCACCGTCAGAAGTTTAAATGTTTTGTATAATAAACTTCATTTTTACCTAATGAAATGTTGAAAAATATATAAAACATATATGGCATATCTTTTGAATTTTGGACATACATACCATACGTCAAATATATAGGGGTGAATTCAAAGTAGGAAGTGTAAAATGTCTTACCATGCACATTTCGATATAACATATTATTTTCTTTCAGTGTTCCTTTCAGTGGTTTCTTTCCTTGAAAATTCAAAACAAAAAACAAAAGCGTTAGCTAGCTTTCGTTGACAGGTAGCGTTTTATTATACCTTACGTGTTTACCATATGCAATAATCACAGGGAGACTTTGACTGCAGTGGAACAGCAAAATATATACGAAACAAAATCTTCAAAATAAAGTGGAATTAATTAAACCCTTTTTGTCGGTGCTCGCAATCTAGGTGCCAGTCATGCTAGATCAACTTTAACTAAGAAGTTACGTATATATATATATATATTTATATATATATATATATATATATATATATATATATATATATATATATATATATATAAATATTTTTTTTAATAACTATTTGATAATAGACCATATGTGTCAAAAGATTTTCCTATTTAATATGTATATATAATGTGATGGGCAAAACCTGTCTAATTTTCTTCTTTTTGTCGAAAAAAGAATGTGTATCATATGCAGCAAAACCACACCCTAACAAAACCTGTCAAATTTACGGGATATTTGAAAGGAAAAGATCATGAATTTCTAAAAGAGTAAATATTTTTCCTGATCTGGTTAAATTCGGTGATCTCTACTGGTCTTTTCCTTACTTTTCATTCTTTATAAAGCTTCTAAGAACATGTTGGGTGAGTTTAGTATTTGTATGTACAAAGAACATTCAAATGAAATGGATGTGATAATGCGAATAATAAGGTGCCATGGATATAAGTTGGAAAAACTTGTTTCTTTTTTAGATGGAGGAGGAAATGTTTTATTCAGATAAAAGTTTTTGGCCGATAATCCTATCTTCCAATGACACAAACATTCTGTGTGGTGGAGAACATATATGAGAGATATTTTACTGATTCAGTTTAGCTTTATCTTATACTACAAAAAATTGTGCAGTTGTATGCTGCCTTTATACTATAGTTGTTTTGCTAGTATATTATTAGATGTTAACTGCATTATGTGCATGCTAATCTGATTTAACATATATGTAACAAATCCATTATAATCCATATGTTGGAATTTTTTTATTATGTTTATTTATAATTATGTTTCTACTTTTATTTATTTCAATAATTATATTTTTATCTTAATTTATTTTAATAAAATATTACTTATTTTTTTATTTATTGTAAGTATCTATTGTTGGAAGTAATGTGGTATCGTCTATATAATATGATTAAGTGGAAAGGCAAGACAAATTAAATTATTAACTCTAAATGTAAAAATTGTCTTAATGTGTAGTCCTTCTTTTTGTGGATATTTACATGGATGTAATTGTGAATTATTGACTCGAGTACTTTGCTATCTTAAATCATTAATAAAAATTATAAAAATGATTGCAAAATTAAAAAAAAAATCATCAATTTTCTATTTTTCTTCTTTTTAGTACTTTTTATTATGTAATTATAAACTAGAATGAGTTGTTCACTTATAAAACATGATCAATTAATTATTTTTTGTATTTTAGTAATATGTAGATATGGATATAAGAGGGACAGACACAGATCCAGCCTCCTTTTTAACATGATAAAGTAAATAACTTCATCATTCGTGAAATCAATAGTCAAAATTATAGACATGTACATAACAAATCATCGTTAATTTATTGGAGTATTGATGGTTAATTTTCTACTTAACACTAAAACTATTTATTTTATCCTTACTCCAAATGAGATAAATTTTGATTTTTATAACAAATAAATTTTTATCCAAAATAAAAGACAAGATATGTAGAAAAGCCATACTCGATGAAATTGTCATATTCTATAGCCTTTCCTTTTCTCTTTGTTAAACTTTGTAACAGAGAATTATCTCATGAACATATAAAAAAAACTTGGGAAAGAAAATTTTCAATTCAAATTATTTATGAAAGGTTAAAAATCAAAAAATGTTTTCTAAAATCTTATAATGTTTAACTTAACCGTGAGCACATTAAAGAATAATGTAAAAAGTTAAATAAATTGTAATTTTATTTTAATTTTCCAGAATGTTAAATTCATTGAGGGATTGGGTTTTGTTAGACAAAAGTATGTGTCAGTAATTTGTTTTTTTGTTATTTCTATGTGTTTTCAACTTTAGGCTTTATTTTAATCAAATCCAATTCAATAGAACTTATTCGAATTTTAGTTTAGGCCAACTCAGTCAAATTTCAATTAGTGTCAAATCAAAATCTTGACGAAATTTCAGTTAAAATAGACTAATCGAAGTTGACTAAATTTCGTTTGGATCAAATTTCTATCTAAAATAGTTTGTTTCGATCTTTGGTTTTGTTGACCTATCTTGATTTTTGATGTATAACCATCCAATTCAAAATATGGTTAAAAAAATTAAAAAAAAAACAAAATGTAATAATATTAATATACTATACTTAAAATAATAGAAACATAATACATTCTGCATAACATTTAATAACCTATAAATTAAATATTAATAAAGGAAATAATTAATTTTAGATTAATTAAATGAATAATGTTTTCACAAATTACATTTACATTACAGATATTGAAAATTCTAGTTAAATTTCCTTTTTTTATTATTAAAAACGTTATATTGTCGTCACATTCTAGATAGTTCTTCGTGTTTTAAAAATATTACACTTGAAAAAGAACTTTATAATTATGAAATGTTAATGTGAGCCATGTATCTGTGGTATTATTAGAATTGTTGAGACACTGCTAGCACCCAGATTCCTAAATATACTGCTTTGAACGACATGCCTTTGACTTCAAACTTAATTGTTTAGACACTGCTAGCTAGTACCCAGATTCCTAAATACGCTGGTTTGAGCGACATGCCTTCTGATTTCAAATTTAATTACTTGGAAGGGATTTGTAATATGTTCTGTTTCTGGCTTAGAAAAGTGGATTTTAAGCCTTTAAAAGATCGATTTCTAAGAGGAGGCGAGGAAGGTGTAAAAGTGCAAAATGAGTGCACTCGTGCTATGCAGGAAATTGAGTCCAGATGAAGGTGGTTTGGCAGGGATGGGAAAATGGTAAAAGTTAAAGATATCGGACAATTTAGATTAGATGGGAGGGTGCGGTTGTTCATGTGAAAGGAATATTAGATACCCGTTGAATTCAATATCAAAGAACTTGTTTGCCGCTTTAAAATATAGTCACTTTATTCGACTCTAACTCTTTCTCTTTGCAAGTTTTCTGTTGTTTGCTATGAAATTGTCTCCCCAAAAACAGAAATTTAACCCCCAAAGAATACATTCATCAACCCGTCAAACAAAAGTGGTCTTTATGTGATATGTCTAGCAGGAAAAATTTTTGCAACAGGACAACAGCAACCAAATTTAATTCAAACCAATTAACGTATCTATTAAGGATTGTAGGTTAATTACGACAGCACAAGAAGTCGTCTTCCCCACAAAATCTCCACTGCTTCACTCGCTGTTGAATATGGTCAGGAAGAATTTAGAATTCGAGAAGAATAGTCGTGCTGGCTCATTCAGTCAAAACTCAACTCATCCAACATTACACTATCAATAAGAAAAAACTTACCTTGCTAATGACCAAATCGACCCGAAAGAAAAAAATAATCATCACGGCCACGCCACCAACTGCGACATTATTAAATTGTGTACGGGTGCCAAAATTGACAATGTAGTTATATCAGTACTTTCACCCCTAAACAAACCATTTTTATGACTCTATTGTGGTGAAAGAAACACCTATAATCTATTCTGTACAATCCATAGTAAAGAAATCATGAACACTGTTATCTCGTGAAGATTTCATCTGCATATATTTATGGCAATTACATTTGATTTTCTAGCAGTCGTCTAAATGTATTGGCTGCCGATGTCCATTTTGCCACCAAAAATTTGTCACTTCGAAATGCAATGTTACAAATTCAATTCACACCACCGAGCTAAACCCATCGGAAATGTAATCTAAAATCTAAAACCGAAATTGGAAAATTAAAATTTAATATCGAAACCCATCGGAAACATATTAAAAATATTAATTTTTAATGGCTTTATGATACTTATTTTGTGAATTTGTTCGAGACGTCTGATCTCTTTGAGTAACCTTATTTATGGTAAATTGTCCATCTATTTATATAACTCGTATTTGATTGCGTTCTGCTTTCAAAATCGTAATAAATAGTATCTGGTTGGAGAAGGGGGGCTTCATCCACTACATTAACATAAGTTCATTACCTACTTATAGGTATGTTTGGACTGCTTAGTTCACAAAACATACCAGTATATACTTTTTAAATTAAAAGTAACATCAGTTGTCCTATGCATTTACAATGAATCATATTGTTCAAATCTGTTGTTTAATTTTAGATACAAATAACTATGTTTTCACATCATGTACTTCACTAATAAATTTTATTGAACATGTTTAAATTATCATAAATAATGTCATTGAAAATGTTCTAAAAGAAAAATCAATTCTAAGAAACTTTTTTTTAAACACCAATTATTTGAAAAAACAATTCTTTCGCTTTAACGCTTTCAAGATCAACTATACTAAATTGATATCAAAGTATAATGACAAATTGTCAGATAGAGTTTGATTTGAACCTAAATAAAAACAAGATCCTCCCTCTTTTTGGAGGTAGGTGCCATGATGTAATTTATTAAAAAATATTTTTTATGATATGATAATTAGTTATTACATCAATTCATTTATTTCTAAATTTGTCCTTTTTTAACAAAATATATCTTTTTATAGAGGCGATAATTAAATCCAACTAGAAAATTGTTAGGATGTATTATTGATGCTACCGTAAGCCATTTTAATAGTCGCAGATCTTAATCGAAAATAATTAATAATTTTCATATATTAGTTACACGATATGATTTTCCAGGAGACACAAACACAACATAATTACTATTTCACTCAGCTTATGTCGCACGCATCCATTAAACACATCACTTCCTCTTGCATAAATTTCGGCGACTTTAGCCGAAGGTGTTGTCAGTAAGTGGAAAATAGAAGAAAGAATATTTAGAGTAATTATTAGAATAATATATTTTTTACAATCTCTATTTTATGCTTCTACTTTACTATTTAAATTAACGAAAAAAATTAAATATTATAATAAGATTGTTAAATAGCTTATATACAGTAATAAGGATATTTAAGTTAAGATACCTTAGTTTGTATTACTACAGCAACTCCATGCTTATCACTAATAACAGGATTTCTTCCATGGTTTTACAGTAACAAATCTCAATAATTGATAATCATCATTCAAAATTGGGAGTTGCTTTAATTTATAATATATAAATGTAATTTTCTATTTTTATACACAAACTAGTTGCATTTTTCTTTTATTGCATGCGTCGAAGTTCATATGAACTTTAAAACAGATACAATCACTTTAAATGAGTAGTTTCTATTCAATATTATAAATTTAATATATATAGTCATTGTTTTGTGACTCTTGTATTTTGTTTTCAAGAGATTAGGATTATTTTAGAATTATGCTATATCTCCATTTTTTTTTCAATGTGACAATTCTCATAAATTATTAAGTACGATTATTAAGTTTAATAAATATTTTTTTTTCATTTTCTTATATTTCAATATTATTTACGCTGCATTTTATACAAATTGTCGAATACATTAATTATTGTGAAAAAAAAAATTAAATCTATATAAGTCTATACTTTTTGTTCTCGGGAACTCAAAAACATCACATAAATCTATGAATTGATAAAGTTAAACCTACTACTTAAAGTAATTTGGAATTTCATGATACTATTTTTCTCTTTACATGCAGACTCGTAAGATTAACTAAGAGTTAATTATGGTGTAATATAAATTGTAGCGATGAGGAGCTAGAAGGTAAGCACGTGAGAAGCTAAGTTTCAAACATCTCCCTTCGCTGGAAGTTTATCTCACTTTCTAACATAGTAAGATATCTTAGTTTAATAGTCCAGAATTTATAATTATAATATGACATTATTGAACCTAACTCGGTCGTAGCTTATAGTCTCTCATGCACAGCCAAAATAGCCATGTGCACTTCTCTTTCTGTTACTCCTCACATACAATCACCTATTAACTAAATGGGAAATTTTCTTCCTCACTCACACACTCACCGTAAAGGAAAAAGTTCTGCTTGATCCCTTTTCCTCATCTAGATCATCTTGATATAATATCTACATAATGCTCCAACATAATTTAATCTATATGCTCAATCATTGTTCAGAAATGGGAATCATTATCTTCTACTTAATCATCATCAGATCAGTTAACTTCATCAAATTGTATGGGAAACAATTTTATAACATTATACGAGTGGAGTGACCAAACCAATGTCACGGGTCGTTCAAAAAAGACTCTAATTATTAATTCCATCAACAAATTAGAAACTACTCTATAATTAAGATAATAATTTATACATAATTGTTAATTAATAACTTGGAAAGTTATTGGAATTAATTAATCAACGCTGATGAAGGAATGAATAATAATACAATGCTCACATGCTTGCTAGAGCAAACTTTATTTTATTACTTTCCAAGCATATAGTTTAGCATTATTTCTACATCTACACCAATAAAGATTGGGCAAAAGAATCTAATTCATCCGCAGGTTTCTCTTCATCCTTCAAGAGCTGCAAGTACTCTTCGTAGAGCTTTTGTAGCGTACCATGATCAGTGTGAACATCATCAGAATGACATTCCACGTAAGAGGAGGTGTTGACTAGGTCGTGGTCTTCACCAAAGAAAATTCCAACCCCACCATGGTCTCCTTCGTTGCCTACACCCCAAACCATGTTTACCTCTCTTGCTACTTCTTCTGGGCTTTGAACTTTCTCCTGGCTCGTCGATGCACTACCCGAATTCGAATCCAGGGTGAAGGTGCTCTCCGTTCGAGGCACACATGACACAGCCTTAACCCTCACGGCTTTTGGTAGATAAACCAAGGTTTTCTCAGAGCTCCCTTTCTTATTCTCATGCTTTTGCTTGTTCTTCTTTTTGCCCTTCTTCTTCTCCGGTGGTACGGTTAACTTGTGGTGTGTCTTAGGATCTGTTCCTTGATTTCTCAGCTTCTTGCTAAGATGGGTATTCCAGTAATTCTTTATCTCATTATCTGTTCGTCCCGGTAACCTTCCAGCAATGAGGGACCATCGATTTCCTAAAAGTGAATGCATTCTAATTATGAGATCGTCTTCTTCTGGAGTTATGTTTCCTCTCTTTATATCTGGTCTCAGATAGTTCATCCATCTCAGTCTGCAACTTTTTCCGCATCTGAGAAGACCTGCATCGACCACCAACCATCATTATCTAGCTCAAAACAAAACTAAAAGGCACTGTGTCTATCGTAAACTTACCATGTTCATATGGTAAAATCAATTAACTCAGATGATTGAAGGTGGGGGACAACTTGAATTAATATGTTACCAAGAAAATATAATTTTTGACAGCTATCACGGAACACCTTGTTGTCCCCACCATACGCATGTTTAAAAACGGAAAAATACACGATATAAATTTTACTAACCTTATTTATGATTAGCTATTCAACAAATTAACAATTTTATTAAATATGATAATTAAAAAATAAATAAATTTAATAGAATAAAGACAATGAGATGTAATGGTGTAAGAAAGAACGAAAGATGCCATTTACACATACATACTGATCGGGAACATATTATATAACGAAAGTTTGACGATGATAACAAGGAGAAGAAAAAACAATAAAGATAGGAGAGAAAGGCAAAGAAGAAAGAGGAAGAAGTTGGTTTGAGATTAATATATTAAAAAGGGAGAAGCAGACGAAGAACATTGAGATGGAAGATGAAGAAGGAAGGAAGATTATGAAAGAAGAAGAAGAAGAAGAGATTATGACCAGCTCTTTTTGGCAGTGATCTCCACTGGCCTTCTCCATGAGCTTGAATATACTTAGTGAGCAAAGCATCTTCTCGTGGAGTCCATGGACCTCTGTGCAACCCTACTTTGGAGCAACAAGGAGCTCTTCCCATCTTCTTCACACAAGAAAACCAAACTCACTTTCAAGTGGTGGATGGAGAGAGATCCAGAAGGTTCTCTACCTCGTAATGAGGAAGCACACCATAGCTTCTCAGCTTCTCAACACCTTACCCTCCTTTTAAATACCACGTTTCTTCTCTTTTAAAATAATATATTTGTTTTATTCCATGGACCACGACAAATCTGATTCATGGTTGTTGAATTTTAAATTCATTATTTAATTCAAACTTGAAAGCCAGCCACCATTACCCCTTCTCTCACCCTAATTCTCACCTCAGATTTGTTCATAATTCTCTATCACAAGTTACATGGTTTAAAAATACTAAACATTATATATATATATATATATATATATATATATATATATATATATATATAATATATTATATATATAAACCTTTGCTTTTAATAAAACCATTTCTTAATTAAATACTTTTACCGCAAAATGGCTATGCGTCTTATTTGGAAGGTTGTGATCTTATTATATGTGTATAAATGGAGTAATGATATTCTAATTTATTAATTTGTAAATATACATCCATGCACGAAACTCAACGACCTTTCTTCTATCTGTCTTTCTACCGCATGCTTTCTCTTATTGCTTTTACATGCATTTATATTCTTGGGACTTGACGTGAACCTATCGGACACGTCCATGGAAGACATTGTCACTGAAAAATATGTCTCGTAAACTTGTTCTATTAAGACATTATTATGGCCGTCGAATGGTTTCTACTATTTTGCCCTAACCATTTTTTTAAAATACTTCAACATACTACAAAAAGAAATACTTATTTTAAAATAATTAAACCCGACACGGATTTAATCCAATCTGCACCACTTTTTATATGCTCTTACATTCAAATTTGTCACTGTTAGAACTGTATGCGTCGTGACCATGAATTGAATTGATGCGATATTGTTGACTTTTGGATTGACCAGAGATCCACGTTTTGTCTTTCCTAATAAAAAAACTGTCGGTAAATTATGTCAAAATTCTTTTTATTTTTTACGTAAGTAGCATTATTAATTGCTGTTGGATTTTAATTTCAAAATATATTTCCACACTTGCATGTCGGTTAAAGGAATGCGTCGAAATTGTATGTTTTATTAGTATTTAATAAAGAAGAGTGTAAAGACGTATTAATATTAATTAATGTGTACAACTTCATTTATGTGGAGTCCCTTTGTTTGTTTGTTTAAGTTCCTCTTCTACTTTTGTGGGAATTTGGGGATGAGATTATTTTTTATCACAAGTAAGAAATATATTAAAAAAATAATTATAGTAAGTATATAAAATTTGTAAGACGAACTTATCTGGCTAGTATTTATAACAATTCTGAACAAAATTAAATAAATATAAACAAAGACAGTAGTTCCCTGTTTGACTCGGTTGTATATAATAATATTTAACATAGTTGGAGGGAGTCCGTTTGTTTGCTGACTCCATTGTAGTGAATTAACGAATAATACTTAAAAACACACTTGGAAAAATTCCATTTTGTTCTTTTCTTTTTATTGAGTTCTGCACCAAAGTAGAATGGAATTAGTCATTGAGGGAATAAAGAAATAAAATCTGGATTTGTTGCCGTTGCAAATGATGAAGATATGTTATTAGTTTATACAACTAAGTATATGAAAGCATCTAATAATGACTTTGAATATTCGTTTTATTTTCTGGCTACGTTGAACTGGTTGTGTCTTCTTTCCCCTCATAACAGGTTAATAAAATATTAATTGGTTGCTAAGAATGAGTATAAGGATTCGATCTCAAACCAAGTATAAAGCCTAAATCTTCAGAAAAAAAGAAAAGAAGAAGTCCATCACCAATAACAAAATTCTAGCATAAAAAACAATTAATAAAATTCTAGAATTAAATTAAATTAAGAAAAATAAAAAAAAATGTGGTTAAATCACTAAATAGATATTCATAACTAATTACGGGTTCCTTAAACTAGAACAGTCTTTAACTGACCCCCTAGTCTTGTAAATTTGTCGAAGATATCAATGTCATGGAAAGAAGTCAAGGAGATCAAAGAAAATGAAGAAATTAGAAGGAAAAATAATGAAGGAACGATTGAATAGGATATCGAAACAGGCACAGGATCAGCACAAGAGTAGGAGTAAGGGAGTAACGGAGAACCCAAAATATACCTAAAAATGACATTCATGAGACAAAATCGAAAAAGAAGTGACAAAAAGATACAAGGGTGTGTTCCTAATAGCCATAATTGATGTAAGGTGGGCGGTTTCTAGGTGATTATTTCAATTATTTTTTATTTTTTTTTGGTTTCACGATAAAAATAAGATAAAAAAATATAAATAGGTTATTTTATATTCAAAAGGAATAACAAATTATATTAATAACATAAACTTTCTTAGAACACTATAAACATAATAATGGTTACTTCATTGATGATGATTGTAACAATTTTTATCATTGGTTTGGCTGATTTCTTTCAATAATTATTGTTTTATCATTTATAATTTATTTTCTTCCATTTATCTTTTTAGTTTATTTATTTCCGCGCCATCTTACATTTTTAGTTTTTGCAACATATATTCTGTTCATCTTCAATATTTCCATTCACTTTAAATTCTCATTTCAAAGATTAAAATTTTAAGATTATTCAAAGCTTTCTAAGAACTCCAATTATTTTCCTTTTACCCTTAGCTCTACTATAATGGCCAACCTTGATATTTGTATGACAAAAAGATAACATAAAATTAGTTTTAGTGATATTGAAAAAAAATTTTATGATTTTGGTTGAAGTATGGAAAAGACTTCGTTAAAAAAACACTTTGATGATATATTGGTTAGACAAGTGAAATGTTACCAAGTTTGACCCAGAAGAAGTTTGTAATAAAATAAAATAATTAAAATTCAACAAAGACATAATCAAGGGGAACTTGTTTAATCAAACTAATTATGTATTTCTCTTTATATTATTTGATCTCGTATTTATTTAATATCGGGTTTTAAAACTTTTTTGTTTTTGTTTTTGTTTTTCGTCTGAAAAATATTTTAATAAGAGATTTAAAATCAAATTTATTTTAAAATTGATTTTAATTAATAGTCTTTTAAAAAAGAAAAATAGAAATGAATTGAAATAGAATTTGAGCTATCTTGTTATGTTTCTATCAAAACGGACCACCCGACACAATTCGGCCTGTCACTACGGGTTGGTCACTTAGTGAACCAATCCAATCCGGCTCATTTATTAGCAAGCCAGAAAAATTTGAACCTGGGTCAACCCACCACAGGTTGATGGGTTAAATGGGTTGGCTCATTACCTCACTTAATTACAATTTTTTAAAATAAAAAAATTACAAACTTTTTGTAATTCAAATCTAAATAAATTTTACTTTCAAAATGATGTTAAATTCAAGACAATTCAAAATAATAAAAAAATGTACAATACAATCCATGTATAAGGAGTCTGGATGGTATTTTTTAAGGTTTCATAAGATAATATAAATTAATAAAATAAAATTAGACAGGTTGGTCCAGCTTACCACAGGTTCAACCCGGATGAGCCGATTAAAATATGTCGGGTTGAAAATTGGCCCGTATAAAAAAAATATTTTCTTTTTCAAACTCAACCCGGCTCAAACCCATGGTTGGCTAGATTGATTCGCAGATTGTAACCCATTTTGACAAGTTTTCATCACGTATTCAAAATATTCTATAAATGTCAGATCATGAAAATGATTTAAGTCTAAGAAATGTAAAGTTTAACATTTATTGATGTGTAGTTTCTATGTGAATTTATGGTTTTCATATGATTTTTAAGACTTTTGGTAGACAATTAAACCACCCTTAACTGCCTCTCAATAAATTTTTGTTAACATTTAACCTAATTTAGAAAATCTCCGTCCTTAGCTTTTGATTTTTTGGATGATTTGAAAGCAGTGACTTAACAAATAGCAGTTGAAGCTATAATTGGAAAGAATAATAATAGGATTATATACATTATATTTATTTTACACATATTACAAGATTTAAAATAGTTAAAAAAAGTAAATTTTTATATTTTAAAATAATCGAAAATAAAAAAAAGATAATATCAATTAAATGTAATATATGTGTCAAATGATCATTTCTCAATTATAAAATGCAATGAAATATCTTCTTCACTGTCTTTAATTCATATTCTAGTTCTTCAATTTCAACTCCGTCATATGTGTGTCTCCTTCGACCTCACATATTTATCGTACCTCCAATGCTTTCTATCTTATCCTCAGTATTATTATATTACACCATGGCGGAGGTTCGACCAAAAACTTCAAAATAATTAAAATAAAATTTAATGCGTAACTTTAATATGTAATGCCAATTATAATGTCTAAAAGTTAAGTTGAATTATAATCCAAAGTTGATAAAAAATATATAGAAAAAAGCTATAAGCTACGGAAAAAATGTGAGAAGACGTACATTCACATTATTATCATAAATGAAAATAAATAACCTATATAATAATGTACATAAGCTTGCATGCACGTAAACCCGAGAAAACTTTAGTGCATAAATGTAATATATACATATATTTGCATAAAAAATGACGATAACGGTATATGTGACGAGAATAAATACACAACAATACGATCTGGAGAGATAACAAAAGCAATAGTAATACATAAAAATTAGTGGGGTACTAGATCCATATCAAAACAAAAGAACAAATCGATAGCTATATTTGAAACTCTGTGTGTGTGTGTGTGTGTGTGTGTGTGTGTGTGTGTGTGTGTGTGTGTGTGTGTGTGTGTGTGTGTGTGTGTGTGTGTGTGTGTGTGTGTGTGTGTGTGTGTGTGTGTGTGTGTGTGTGTGTGTGTGTGTGTGTGTGTGTGTGTGTGTGTGTGTGTGTGTGTGTGTGTGTGTGGTGTGTGTGTGTGTGTGTGTGTGTGTGTGTGTGTGTGTGTGTGTGTGTGTGTGTGTGTGTGTGTGTGTGTGTGTGTGTGTGTGTGTGTGTGTGTGTGTGTGTGTGTGTGTGTGTGTGTGTGTGTGTGTGTGTGTGTGTGTGTGTGTGTGTGTGTGTGTGTGTGTGTGTGTGTGTGTGTGTGTGTGTGTGTGTGTGTGTGTGTGTGTGTGTGTGTGTGTGTGTGTGTGTGTGTGTGTGTGTGTGTGTGTGTGTGTGTGTGTGTGTGTGTGTGTGTGTGTGTGTGTGTGTGTGTGTGTGTGTGTGTGTGTGTGTGTGTGTGTGTGTGTGTGTGTGTGTGGTGTGTGTGTGTGTGTGTGTGTGTGTGTGTGTGTGTGTGTGTGTGTGTGTGTGTGTGTGTGTGTGTGTGTGTGTGTGTGTGTGTGTGTGTGTGTGTGTGTGTGTGTGTGTGTGTGTGTGTGTGTGTGTGTGTGTGTGTGTGTGTGTGTGTGTGTGTGTGTGTGTGTGCGCGCGCGCGCGCGCGCTAATTAAAGAAAATGAAAACAAGTGTCAATAATAATATTTAAGAGAAACCGTACAGATATGAAAATTGAGCTGAAATAGTTGAAACTAAACAACACTTTAGGTGGTCAAATATTAAAAAGTAAAAGGAGAAGAGAAGCAATGGAGATATTTGTATTTTCGTTGAAAAGGTTGTTTGATGTAATTGAAAAATGGGATAAAACTACATAATATTATCGTAAATGCTTACGTTAGGAAGGAGAGTTTATGGATATATATATTATTTATATTATACGATTGAAAAAAAAAATGTTTGATGTTGTACCATATAGACAGATGAGTCATCTGGTAAGTCAATTACACAGAAAATTAACTTTAAAAATTTCAAAATAATATTAACCGAATAGTCAGTAACCAATTTGATCTCACACAACGAAAATTTCATAGTAAAAACATGTTTAAATGAAAATGGGTTATAATTATTTTAATTTTAATTAAAAATTCATTTTGAAATTTATAAATAAATAAGATAAAAAGATAGATGATGACATTTATTAAATATTTAAAATTTAACTATGATAACCGATAATCGTATGCTGATACTGAAATAAGTAAAGAGTTTTAAAGTGCTGCATACCCAAATAAACGTAAATGACGTAAACTAAAATGCTCTGGTCTTTAGTTACTTGTGAAATAAAATAAATTATTGAGATACAAAATCGAAAGTGTTTTTCCACCGAAACCTTTTAAGGGTAAAAGAGGAGTTTTACGTGACGGGATGTGTATATACGTGCGTCGAACACTTGTCGGAGTACGACCGTTGAAACGTGCAACGCTAAATTTGGAAAAGATAGAATAGAACCAAGAACTATGTTTTAAAGAAGTAAGATTCAACTCATTCCCATGGAGGAAGTAAGGCATCGTGCTGAGTTGTGATTTGGTTTCACAAAGGTACATCGGAGACAAGGGTAAAACAAGCTTCACACGTAATAGTGTCGTATGATAAGTAACTTTGTTCGTGTTAAAGTTGACAAAACCAGTTCCAAGTACAAAGCTTTGTAAGAAGTCAAGATGTTTTTCGATGACCACACAGTTTCCGTTAAGGGTATATGAATCATTCATGCTCGTACACATGGCTACTTTGAAAAGCTTCCCTGATTGATTGAAAAAATGAAAGAAGTAAGTTATTGAATTAATGGAGATGTTGTTGACAATAGAGACGACAATTAAGATCGAAAGATGAAGTGAATTTGGTGATATGAAATAGCTTTTATTTTAAGAAATGAAGCCATCAACCAGGGGTTAAACAGACTTAACTTCCTCGTTTTGAATCTTATTACAAATTAATTACTGCACTTTTGCCTTATATATAAATTTCCATATTAATGTTTCTGTATATTTTCCTTACTTAGCTAGCTGCTTTGCGTAAACGGTCTTCGTTGGCAATATATAGTGTCTTCACCATTCACGCATAAACAAGTACTTTTTTATTTTGTTTCGTAAGTTTAATCATAACTTTTAATTAAATTAAGTAACTCCAAAGTTTTTTCTTTTTTAAAGGATATGGAAAGTGTTATGCTAACAAAACTCCTCATAACGCATCTATTACGTAATAAGTATCACGGTAATTACATTATTTATTAATTATGCCCTTTTGGGTACATGAGTTTAATTAATTAATCACTTCAATTATTAATTTTTAGAAAATTATGTTCTTTTATAGATATCTTTCTTTAGAGAAACTCCTGTTCAAAGTGCTTGTATCTTTTCAAATATCCATTATAAATCCACCTCTTGTGCCATAAAAGTGTTGCAACAAAAATAACTATGAAATTTCTAGGCTATGGAAAGTCTGAACATGGTTACATCATCCATCACAACCAACCAGCTCTAAATGCAAATAAATTAGGGTAGAACAAGAAAAAAAAAAGAGTTGACCGTGAATATTCATTATACAAGACTATTATAATATAAAGTATATAGTATCATATCACTACAAGAAAATATAAAGTCATATGGACAAAATTACTTGACAATAACAAAATTTCTGATAAAAAAAGTAAATGATTTATTTGACGATAAAATTTATTGATAATTATTAATAGATTTTTATTGTTAAGAATTATGACAATTTGGTTCTTTTTTTTATTCTCTCCTTCTTTGGCTTCGCCATTTATTCCCTCCCTCTTCCTTTTTCTCTTTTTTTTCTCTTTTGTTTTCTTCTCCAATTCATTAATAAAATATATTTTGTCATATTTAGTTGGAAGTTTAAATTTGACACTTATATCTTCAATTTATTTATAAAATATATTTCATTATACTTAGTTGGAAGTTTAAATTTGGCGGATGAATTTTAAGAATTATTGAAAAATTTTACAAATGGAATTCTAAAAAAAATCAATTACCAATGAATTTAAAAATAATCAACTATTTTTTTTTTCAATGTATTTAAATATATTCAATTACCAACAAAATTAGCGGGTAGATTTTACCGTAGAATGGTTCAAGCCATTACCAATTAATTTACTAACAATTTTTTTTTTTTTAAAAAGTCAATCACTATAGAATGGTCAAAGCAGAAAGACCAAACCTTCTATACTCATTTAACAAATTACTAAAACATATAATTTTCAGCAAAAATATCCATCATCAATAAAAATTCTAAAATTCACCTTTTTCATGAGTAAAATTTTTTCGATAATTACAAAATTTATTACAGTATGTTCAAATTAAATTATTGGTGTTTATCATATTCAAGATAACTTTGTCTTTATAATACCACGATTACAAAAAATTTAGTTCTTGGACATTGAGATCTCACAGTCTTCTAATTTTATGAATGAATTCTTTCCTAATGGAAGGAGTATATTTAACTTATATAATGACACAACTCTTAATGTTTAATTTTTTCTAATATAACATTTAAATATTATTTAGGTTTAATTAGTTATTTGATATATGTTTTTGTCCAAAAATGTTAAGTTGGTCTTTTAGTGTTTTTTTAGTCTTAATTTGGTTTCGATTTGTAAAAAAATTATGTAATTAAATAATTTCCATTAATACTATATAAACGGGTTAAAAATTGTGTCATTTGTGAATTTGTAGTTTTTTAAAAAAAAATCAATTGTTTTTAAAAATAATTTGACACATTACATTGTCTTTAATATTGTTTGTACATACTAATAAAAATTATCTCATTACATCAATTTTTTCATAAATCAAGATTAAATTAAAATTATGACTAACTTGATATTTTTGAACCAAAACAGAAACCAAATAACTAATTAAACCTATTTTTTATATAACATTTTGAAATATTTTAAGATAACATAAAAAAAAGACAATAGATGATTTGGAAAAATATATAAGTAACATTGTTTTTAACACCATTTATATATTATTAACAAAACTAACATAATTTTATCAATTTTTCACAAATTAGAATCAAATTCTGATTAAAAAAACTAAAGAACTAACTTGTCTTTTTTTTTTTACCAAAACAGGAACTCAGTACTAATTAAACTTATTTACTATGTAACATTTTGACATATCTTAGAATGACATAAAAAAGTGATAGAAGATTTGAAGATATTGAGAAAAAATAAATAAAATAAAATTCGAATCCTTCAATCCAAAATTTAAAATATTTGTTAAAAATCACAATTAAAACATATGTTCATAATAGATAAAAAAAATTGCACTATTATAACTCAATCGTGGTTAAAAGCTATTTTAAAAAAATAAAGACAACAAATTAAATCCAATGCTTTTTAAATTAAACACACCTTAAAATCTTATCATTTATTTCTATATAGACTTTAGTTCATGGAAAACAATTTCAATCCTAGCCTTAGTCCAACATTTAAACTAGAGTGAAGATAACTTTCTAAACAACATAGAAATAAATACCATAAAATGTGTGCATAAATACAAAATCAAGTTATATTAGATAACTAATAAAAACTATCAGAGTTTTCATTTTTAATGGAGAGAATTAAAAAAAAAACGTAACCAAGTTACTTATATATATTCAGAGGGTTATAATTAGCCTATGAAAATTTAATAAAAGATAAGAAAAGAGTATGAATGAAGTTATGCAAATGCTTGCGTTCACACTCTTTAAGTATTTCAAAAGCAAATACTTCTCGGTCATATATATTAAAAGTAAAAGTACGAATTCATTTACTCTACACAAAAATATATAATAAATTTTCATCATTTGTAGACTTATCAAATATCTTGAAAGTATGAGAATCCGATATTCTTCTTCCTATTATTACTAATTTTAATAACATAGGTGCCATTTATTATTGTTGTGGTTATAATTACTAAATTGTTGTTGTTATTAATGTAATAGCTAAATTGGTTAGAGAAATTTGAGTTGTATTGTTTTGTAATCTTGAATTTTTGTTTAAATGTACTATCATTATTATTTGAAAAAAATATATATATTTAAGTTGTTACAATTGGACCATTTCAAATTTAAGTACCCAAATTAAATACCTTGTTTTAAATCATACGATTCTGTTTTCTTCATTGAACAAGTAAAATAAGGACCACCTCATTGAGTTTAAAATAAATTTGTCAAAATTATTTTACTCGTCGGTTCTTAATATATAAGACACATTTCAGAAAAAATCATTGATTCTTTGCCAAGTATATTTTATTTTATAATTTTTGTCGTTAATGTTTTTTCCTTGTTGATATTTATTAAATATTATGAATATTTCTATTCAAATCAGTACAAATTGAGAAGAAAATTTTAGAAGCCACTATTATTAATACATATTATATAAACTTGATATAATAATAATTTTTTAATAAAAATAAATTAATTATTTCTATTAAATTACGTAGTTAAATTAGAAGTTGTCTAGATTAACCACTAAAGACTCTGCTTTGTATTAAATTTTAATTTGGTTTTGTTAACAAAAATTTAATTCGGTTATTGTTTTTCCTAAAACTGTTTGATGTGATATAATCTAAATATGAATAATTAAATTAAACAGAGCCCAGCCAAACAAAACAGCTGAACCATTTTAGATAAAATAAAACGATTCACTTTATAAGTTTGAATGATCACAGAATTTTTTTATAAAGTGTTCTGTTCGATTTGGCTAAATTTAAGAAAAAAAATTCAAATCGTGAATACTTCCAGGCAGTTCCATGTTATTTAAATTTTCTTTATCCTACTTTTTATTTATTTTATCTGCTATTTCAAAATGATTTTTCTTCGTCTTAAGTTAAGCTGCACTATTTAGACAGTAACTTACTTAATATCTTAATATTGAATATTCTCTTAAAGTGTCATTTCAAACAAAAGATTTATAAATATTTATTTATGTATCTTTGGCATTGTTTTATTTCTGTGTAGTGGGCTTTTTGATGAACCTGATGTATGTCAGTCTGGTTGCTCTATTTTTTGGACCACATGACAAAAAAAAGTTCAAATAATCAAAACGGGAGCCAAGGAAAGCCCAAGCTTTCTCGGGCCACGAATAATCAATCCACGCAAACTTTCTAAATCCTTACTTAATTAAGGGTATTGCTCCTCCACCACCACACCTTTCTCCCTTCACCTTCCATTTATTATTTTGTCTCTAAGTAAAATTTTATTTTTAGGGTTATTTTTTAATTTTACTCACAACCTATTCCACTAATAACCTATTCTAGTGTCTCGTACATGAGTAAAATACTTTTCTTTCATTTTAACATTTTATTTCTTTCTCTCTTTCGTCGCTGTGAGATACTACAAGTTGCAAAAGTTGGTGGTGGTGGAAAGAATTATCAAGCAGTCTCCCTCTCGTGGTGCAGTGTCGCTCTCCTGGTGCAGTGTGTGGAGTGGTGCAGTGCGTGTGTTGCTTCCTCAAGGTACGTATTCGAATAAACCTTCAAATAAAACTCTAAAATAAAAAACGTAACCTTTAAACGGATGTCAAAATTCTTCAACGGATGTCAACATCCTTCAACGGATGTTGACATCCGTTGAAGGATATCACCTCTGTTTAAAAGGTTATGGTTTTTATTTTAGGGTTTGTTTTATTAGTTTATTCTTTATTTTGGAAATATTTTAATAATTTAATTTAAATGTTTTGATTTATTATTTTTGAATATATTTTGAATGCATTTTAATAATGTAAGGAGAATGAAGAAGAAAGAAATGGAAGAGGAGAAGTGAAACGGAGAAGACAAATGAGGTTGCAAAGTAGAACGGAAGACAAATTATTAAACGAAAATGAGAGATGGAAAGATTGAGTGGAGAAAGTAAAGTAAGAGAACTAGGTTTGAAATAAATTAAAATAATAAAAGTAAAAAAATTTAATTTGAGGATATAATTGGAATTAAAAATAATTGGAGAGCTGGAGAGAGAAAGATGTGGTGATGGAAGGAGCAACACCCCTAATTAATCCATTAACATCAAAACTTTGCGATGGAATAAAATTTGGAATTAATAAATAAAATAATTAAAAACTTATGTGGCTCATTTAAATGAAATAAACACACAGCAAGCAACTAAGTACTAAAGATAACGGTTTACGGTCAAAGGGGTACTATGAACCGTTCAATGTCCACAACAAAATTATCAAAATATAGAAAATTATAAATATATATATTAAACTACTTTCATTTTAAATCATTTAGTTTTTAAAAATGTTTTATTTAGATAAGACATTTCAAATTTAACTTTCTTGTTTTGATAAATTATTCCAATTACTAGGAACTATAATTATACAAACTTCAATTAAAATAACGTGGTTAATATTTATCAAAATAATAGTCTAATAAAAAATTATTTTAACCATCACAACAATGTTAGTTAAAAGATTATCTATCAACACCAACTAAACAATCTATACCTACGGTTAAACAAAAACTAGTATCATCGTCAATGATAAAACAATGAGTATAAAATCAATAAAAAAATAGTTCAGATGAGGTTAGTCGGGAAATTTTTAGTTAATGTTGATAAAAATAATAATCTTAAAATATGTTTTTTAAATTAGTGTCAGTAGACAATTTATTCTAATTAGCAAAATTTAAAACATATTTAGTTTTAGTTTATATTAATAAGAGAAAAATATTGTTTAACAGATATCCTTACCTTACAAAATCAATTGAATTAAATATATTTTTGTCTCTTAATTTTCACTAAAAATAAATATTAATTTCATTTAAAAAATTTAATCTAATTTAATTTTCTAATTTTATAAATGAGTAAATTTAGTTCAAGAAATATAAATTTATTGTCTAAATGTGTTCCACAAATGTTTAATCACATCATTATAACACAGGTATCAATTAAATTTACTTTTTAATGAATTAGATTGATTTTTTTTTTCAAAATTATTCTTCTATCCTCTATGCCTTAACACCACAATTTCCCTCCTCTATTGCCATTGATCATACTTTTATCATCATCTAGGTACAACCATCACAACTCCACATATTTACACAATATTATATGATCTTGTTCCATTATTCACTACACCGTCCACACCTTCCATTTCAACAACTTTTATAGAGGAAATTCATTTTTCAATAAAAAAAGAAATAGAAAGAAGAAAATTATTTTTACCGACCAAATAATTATACTAAAGAACAAACTCCAACCAGACTCATTAAGTCTCTTATTAAAGAGTAGCCTAAAGTTACGCCTATTGAGATATTATCCACATATCATAACTAATCTAGACAATTTGGTATTATGATTATTATTTATGAAGAGATATTATTATGTTATTATTAACTACTATGTTAAGTAAATATTATTCCAATAGAAACATAGGTCAACAATTTGTATGTTGATTTTATAAATACAACTAGTATTTGTCAATGAATATTTACTGAGTAATTACTCATAGTTACTACTGTTAAGTACAAACAAAGTTCCATATCAAATAAAACAAGGGATAGACATGAGTTTATATACAGATAAAATATCCCTCCATTAGTAAGAGATCGTTTGGAGTGGTACCAAAAGTAAATCCGTGAGGGCAATCATCAAGAACACTCGAGCTACTACTAGAATTTTGCCATGCATTTGTATGTTCACACTAAAGATTTCGGTAAAATCAGAAAAGATGATTTAGAGACGATAAGAAAAACTTTAAAAAAGAGGGACTAATTCCACCACTGTCACCTTAGCTCAGTCACATTCTCATATCTTTGCCTCCATGTACCTTGATTCACCTAATCAAACAACATTACAACAAAACCCAATTGGAAATATTATAGTTATAAGTAAAGAGAAAGTGTTAAAAGTATATCACGTGAATGAAAATAGAAATATTTATTATTTACGAACATTTATTTTCTTTTTATCATGCTATATATTTTAAATTTTATTTTATGTCATTTTAGATTATTTGTAATGGAGATTTGTAGAAAGATATATTAAAATTAAAGAAAAAACATTACTTAATAAATTTTATTATTGAAATAAATAGCATGGCATTTGGTTGCATAAATTAATAAAACAATATTTCAAAAAATATTAATATTAAATCAGTTATAAAGAAAAATTCATTAATATTTATTTGAAACTATCATTTTATATAAAATATTTATATATTTACGATAACATAATATATATATATATATATATATATATATATATATATATATATATATATATATATATATAATTTTATGTGAAGGTTGAAATCGATTTTGTCTCACTTGAATCGATTATTTTCACACAAAACAAACATCGTTTATCTCACAATTCTGTTCTTCCTAATACACATGAATATTCACGCAAAAGAATACAGTATTAATCAACATGAATTATTAATGGTATTAAGTATTACAAATTTCTTAGATATCGTAAACTTTTTCCCTTTAAAAAAAATAATAATCACTTCATTCTCTTTCTTCTTCTTTTTTTTCTTTTCTTTCACGTTTGTCTCTGAATCACACAGAACTAAAGCAGCTTTATTATATTGTCAACATCTATAATTTTTCTTTCTTTTTTTGTCGTTTACTGTCTCAAATTACCAACAGAAACTTATAAACTATATTTAAAGATCAAGTTTGTTTAGAAAAACCTTTTCGCAAGTTCGTTTTCAGAGCAAAATAAATTAAAACAAAAGAAATGAAAGTTTTATAAATTAAAAATATAAATAAATAATTTTATAAAAAAATTCTCATTTACCTTGCATAAATGATTATTTTCTAAGGACTTATAAAGAAGGTGTGTATAATATTTTGAAAGTGAAGGTGAAGCGCACCGAGAAATGGAAATGCGAAGAGTGAGATTCGGTGATTGTTAGGGAAATTTGAAAGCAATTGGTGTTGCTATCACAACAAAAAGTAGTGGAAGAAAGTGACACACACCTTCCACCCATCCTAACTTTACACTAATAATACATATTTTATCACCGTTTTATTACATAAACTTATTATTATCTATTAAATATTAAATACTAAATATTAAATAAATCCATCGGAGGACCCACTCTTTCTTCTTTTTGTCGCCTCTTGTCGGCTGTTGGAAACTTCTCTCATCTTTCTTTCTTTTCTTTTGGAATTACAGTGTTGCAATCATGCCTCGTAAACCAACCTTGTAGCTCATTTTAGGATGCATAATTGTAATTATTACTTTTCTTCACCAACATCCACTAACACGTCACAAAGATTAGTATCTATCTTAACTTTTAATCACTTTTAATATACATTTTATTCTTTATTTCTTAACTAATTAGCTTTCAATAATTATTAATTAACTTGCAAAATTGATATATGAAAACATAAGGACTACTCAGAAGATTAAATCTACATTTCTTCCGTCATTATTTCAATATTTGAATGTTAAAGATCAAATTTTTATTAAAAATTTAAACATCGTTTAAGAACTATTGATAAAAAATAATTTTTTTAGGTTTTTTTTCTATAAGATAATTTGAGAAAAAGTGAATTCATGAATTTAAGTTAACAGAGAACGAAAATTAAAAAAAATGAAACGTAAGAACATAGAAGAAAATAAATAATTAGAAGTGATATTGCATTTTATATAATAAAATTTGTTTATTTTAATATTAAAAATTTAGGTGTATAAATAAAATTTTAAATAACAAGTTTCATTATCTAAAAAATACTATTTCTAAAATCTTTCTTCTAAAACCTCTTTATCTTTTCTTTATCCTTTCTAAAATATTTCTTCTAAAAGCTCTTATCTTTTCTTTATCCTTTCTAAATTTGTAGTTCATCTATTTAAAGATCAGAAAATGTTTAAGTGATCACTGTGGTGAGATTTTGAAGTTTATTTTATTAGTTCTTGCAGAAGAATATGTTAATTTATGTTATTTTCTCTAGTTGTGCTTTTTTCCATGCATGTGAACATTTCTTTATCGTATGTGTCATTTGAGTCTTTTATAATATTTTTTGTTGATTAGTGATCACAATGACGTAACTTGATCATGTTTTTGTGGTTTGTAAGAGCAGATATAATTCCTTGAGTTGAGGAAGTCGTTCTAGGTTTCTTAGATTTGAGCTTCTAAAAGATAAGGGAAGCTAACTACCACCTTTTGATGTTGTTATACTTTGATACACTATGATGCATGTTTGATCAAGTCTAAAATTGATGTTTTGGTATGTGAAGTTGTTGTTTTGATTGTTGATTGAATGTATTTGTGTTTTAATTATTTTGATGTTAAGTTAATGGATTGAGAATCTAACCATTTGAGTAAATTGTTTGACATCTAAACTTGTTTTTGACCCATGTACTGAGTCAAAAATATCAAATTAATCATTTGAATAGGTCCCTAGTTTCTAAAATCACAAAATTGAAAAGTGTAGTTTTCTGGTATGGCGTTGAGTGGCCTAAATGCGAATGGTTTGACATTAAGTGGTCAGAGAACATCGTTGAGCACCAGGTAACACTACAAGTCTGGAAATTAATTCATGTTAAATTCACTAAGTGAGAGGTTGGTTGCATTGAGCGAGAGAAAATGCGAGAGCTTTGGTGTTGAGTGTCAGACCTCACATTAAGCGTTCCCTGTTGCGAAGCCAGTGCATTTTTTTATGATTTTCTTATTCTTGCTCTTTTGAAGTTGTTTATATGAATTCAATGCATGATTATTTGGAGTTGTTGATGCTTCATAGATTGTAAACATAATTGTGAGTATGTATGGTATGTAGGAATGACAACAGGTCGGGTCGGGCACGGATAGTGCTGATCCGCAACCCGACCTGACAAGAAAAAATCTACCCGTTACTCGCTTAAAAAATATCCGCAGGTATTTTAAAACTCCCGAATACTCGTAGATACTCGCAGATACCCGCAGATATTTAAAAAAATATATTTTTATAAATTATTAAAATAAATTTAAATAAAATTACAAAAAATATATAAAATATAATATAAATTAAATTAAATATAAATTAAATTTTAATTTTAATTAAATTTAACCTTATAAAATATAAATTAATGTTAATTTTAATTAAATTTAACTTAATAAAATATAAATTAAATTTTTATTTTCATTTTTTTCAGGTAACGGATATCCGCGGGTAGAGATAGTATAATACCCGCACCCGACCCGTTTATAAGCGGGTATTAAAATACTCTCTACCCGCAACCCACGGATAGTAAATATCCGCGAATAGTAACTATCCATTGCGGGTTTTATCCTCGGATATCCATGGGCAGAAATTTTTTTGTCATCCCTAATGGTATGTGATGTGTACAGAATTTCAAGAAGTTCTTGTAATGGTTCTATTTATTGTATGTATTGATGTAGGGATTTTCTTTTGGGCGTTATCTTGACACTCTAATAATCATTTAATCTCAAGTAGAGAAGAGTGAGATATGTCACGAGGAGTAGTAGGAAATCTTAGTCTATAGGTTTTTCCTTGGTCATAGATGATTAATGAACTAACCTTTTGTGTGGTAACTTGGGTAGGCATGTTGTTCCACCACCACCACAAGTGTAGAGCCTTTAGAGTTTGACATCAATACATGTGTCTAGATGGTGACGTCTACAATGAATGATTGTATAAATTAGGATTTGTTGATATAAATTATATATGTGTTAATATCATTGTTTCTGTTGTACGACCATTCTTGTTGAGCGAGACAATATACTTGTTGAACGAGTTTATTTTTCTTTGTTGAGCAAATGGATTATGGTTGAGAGAGAGGGTCCCGATAGCAAACTCCAAAACTCTTCAAATCTTCATTTTCCTACACAATACAAAGGATAAAATAACATTTAACTTAGACTATGAGAAAAATATTACATCTTCTCTTAAGAAAAACATCAATTACATGAATAAATACAAACTTAAGAATAAGAAATAAGTATGAATAATAAATATTAATCACATTCATTGTTTACTTAACCATTGAAGAGTCTTTACAAATAAATTTTTCTCTCATGATGATTCAAAATTTTGTCACACATCAAAAATCAAATTAATCCACTTGTTCGACCAAATTAGATAAAAACATATATAAATTTAACTTCAAAATATTAACTTGACGATAAAATAACTTTGCAAATACAAGTCTCAAAATCAAGACGGAAGAATCAAAGAAACAACACCAAAGACAAATAATTCAAAAACCAGAAATGCATATCAATGATATGGTAGAATCAACTTCTATCACCAATTGTCACTTATAAAACATGATGCTTATATTTTTTTTAATGCTCAAATTTTGTAAACACATACATAAATTACAAAGATGTTTTTGGAATCATTTTATGTCTGAAACTAAAATTTCATTTAACATAATAATATTCACTACCAATTTGTTAGAATCAATTAAAAACGGGCATAATTGTTTTGTACTCTACAAAGAAGAATAGTAAAATTATTGTATTCATTATTTGTTTAGTAATTTATGTTTACATTTAACTTTTCTTGCAAACTTGTAATTACCGCACTATTTAAACAACATACTAAGTATGTATAGGCCTGTTTTATACACCAACATATATATATATATATATATATATATATATATATATATATATATATATATATATATATATATATATATATATATATATATATATATGAGTTTTGTTAACTATTTAGTTCGTATATTTTAGTAATATGTATCGGGTTTTAGTAGACAAAAATACATTCATATATTATAAATTTTAAGTTCTAAGGTTAAAGATATTCGAATAATTTTCATCCTCAAAACTAAAAAAACAAACAAGAAACTCTCAAACTTTTACTCACCTCCCTCATTCCTCTCAACCTTTCATTTTTCATCTCTCTCACTCCAATTTTTTATCTGACAGTCCTACTGTAATCTCATCTGAAAAAAATCAGAAACACTCGTCTAACCTTAATCTACCTTACTCACTTATCCAAT
Organism: Vigna umbellata; assembly: GCF_029865625.1. Taxonomy (NCBI): domain Eukaryota; kingdom Viridiplantae; phylum Streptophyta; class Magnoliopsida; order Fabales; family Fabaceae; genus Vigna; species Vigna umbellata. Next base: position 61,831,109 of record NC_142169.1, read on the forward strand.
TTGTTTCTCTCTCATCTTCATACTCTCTCACCTATACACACAATAATTCGCGACACCACAATTTATTGCTTTTGCTCTGTTCGCTTATTTGTTTTCCACTTTAATAACAAAATAATTAATGATGTTGATGTTGATTTTTTATTGAAGAACTGTGTTATATCTTTTTCGTTCTTTTTCGTTCTCATTTTATTAAATTTTATTTTAAAACTTTAGAATCAGTAGTTTATCTTCTTTCTTATACATTTAAACACCTTACTTAGTGTTTGAATATTTTCCATTTTAAAATTTGCAAAAGCCAAAAACGATAATCACAAAAGCAAAACAAAACAAAAAAAATTGACAATGACCCTTTAGCAAGGAGCCTGGCAAAGAATAAATGCACTTGCGATGGAAAGAGATGATGGAAAAACTGGTTTGAGATGTCGCCGGTGGTGGTGGCAGATTAATAAAAGAATGAGTTGCAACAATGGCGGCAACACGCTCAAATCTCAAGTAAGAACATAGTGACTTTTTCACGAAACTTTACTTAACTTTGCTCAACTTTATATGGTTTCATTTATAATTTATTTTAAATTGAAGTTGGTTATTCAACACAGTAAATAACTGAATCTGTCGCCACTAAATTAATCACAAAACATTCTTGTATCATTCAATTGAGTTTCCAAAAACAAGAAAAAAAAATATACATTATATTTCAGTGCCTAAATGTCTGATCATCTATCATTCCATTCCTTATTTTAATGATTTCAGAACACCAAGAACTTGAAATTATACAATCTCAAAGAAAAAGTCGATATGGCACGCTAAATATTTTCACCAAGCAAAGACAGTGACCAATTCTTTCATAGTGTATCTCTCAATTAAGGTTTTTTTTCTCAGCATGAAAAACCTGATGGTGAGAAGAACGAGAGAGATGAATAAAAATTTGAAAATTTCTTATTTTTTTTTAGTTTTAAAAATAAAAATTATTCAAATATTTTTTATTTTAAAATTTAAAATTCATAATATATAAAATAATTTTGTCTATTACAACCTAATATACACGTACCAACTGAAAAAAAAAAAATACTCAAATTAACAATGACGATGAATCTTACTCTATTTAGGGAAACTTCCTCTCGAAATTCAAGAATATTTTTAGGTGTTTTGATGTGTAATAAATGAGGATGTTTTGACGGTATTTTTCCTTTCCGCTAATTGACAATGTGCATTTCTTTTGATATAATAAAAAAGAAGCAGAATCTCGTGATATGTACAATGATCTAACAAAAGCAAAAAGGAGTCACGTCAGTAAAAGGGAATATGTCCTTCTTTTGATCCGGGAAGAGTAATTAAGAGAATAAAGGTGAAAAAAATTAAATAAAACGAGAAAAAGAAGTAAGAAATTAATTAAATATTAATCGTTTAGTACAGGATAAATGGGAAAATATAAAGAAAATACTTTTAAATTATGTAATTTATTTGATTTAAAAAAGTTACGCATAAGATATAGTACAACAGTGTTAATCCTTGTTTTTAGTTCTTCAAGAAAAAAAAATAGTTATATTGATTTTCTCTTCTACTCCTCTTTCATCCTACCGATTAATGGTAGTAGAAGAAATATGATGAAAAAAAAAATATTATAAAAGTTTATCATTATAATAGAAAGGTGAAAAATAGAAATAACAAAAAATATAAATAAAATAGAAAATTAATCATTTACGTCATAAGTAGTTTTTTATTATATTTTTAAACAAATAAAAGGAGAACAATTTACCGGAAACATTTTAGATTATTTTTAAAAGTTGAAAAACACACAAAAAGGACGATTTTCCCATATAGTTGAAAAATATCATTTTTTAACCATCAAAACTTGCTAGAAAATGTTAAAACTAGTTATATCAAGAAGTTTTCAACGATTTAAATTATCACATCAAAAAGTTTGTTTTCACTCCTCTCAACATTGAAATAAAAATGGTTTCTCGTTTTTCTTTTCTTTTAAAGTACTTTTTGTCCTTTCTCAAGCTTCCAAATTCTTATCTTACCTTCATTTTTCTTACATCTCTTTTTCTAGAATTATCATTGTTTAGATTGAATAATTATGTGATGTTCAAGAATGAGTTAATTTAACTTAAATAAATTTTCGAAGATTAAAAAAATTAATCGGATTCAGCTCATAATTGTTAGAGTTGATTACATGGGTTATTTCACTTAAATTTTAAACAAAATATTTTTTTTAATATTATAAAAACGAAACATTTACATTTACACAACGTTATGTTTTTATAATATTTTGCATATAGTTATCAAATTATTAAAGGATAATAATAAAGTAATTTTTAAAAAATAGACTTGTAAAGATTTGTGCTAGGTGTATAATATAACAAACAAATTATAAGTTGATTTATTTTTATTTAAATATAAATTATATAATGATGTATTTATATGAGTAGTGAAGTAAGTAAAAACTCTTTGGGTTGGTTCTGGAGTTTTAGTTGGTCCAAAACATAAAATATCTCAAATATATAGGAATTAAAACACTTGAATAAAAATGACTAATTTCGTCACGTTTTAAGTTCCCTACACAGTGTGGTTATTTGGTATGCACACAAAAGTTCACACGGTTTTGGTGATAAGGTGCATACCGTTAGAACGCTACCTACTTAAAACGGTGCGCACTACCTAATTTCATCTTATCGTTGTAAATCGTCAAACCTAATTTTAAGAGATCAGATAGCATAGTGATAACCTTTTTGTGTTCATGAATTAAAATATTGACATTGGTAAGTGAAATTTATTTCAGTAAATGGTTTCAAAATAGTAACAAATATATAGAATTATTTATTACTCAAAGAATTGTATTACTTTTCATTTTTTAACCTTTAATATACCACATTATGATCGGTAATAAGGTTTTAATTTAATCTTAATTAATGAGCATTGTTAATGTGCTAAATTAAATTGGTTGGTGTAAGTGACGGTATGCTTAATCGTGTTGTGGTGGTTAGGTACCGGAGAGTGTATAAAAGATGGTGGTAGGAAGTAAGTGATCACATGCATAAATATATATTCAACTATGGATGCAAAAATACCAACAACAACTAGTCCACTTATGCTAAAGTTAGGTATTTCTTTTTCGATAACTAAAATAATTGTAATTTGTCTATACAATAGGAAAATTTTATTTATTTTTAAATATTTCTAAAAACCAAAAAATAGATTATAATGATGAAGAAAAAAATTACTTAATTTTTTAATTTTTATTTATAGATGAGGTACCTCATCTAATTACTTAAAACTTTAATTCAATTTCAAGCACTTAATCAATTTGAATATTTCCAATTGACTTTCAATTAAATTTGTTTTGACTTAAGATTTTTATATTTTTTAACTGAGTTATTTTTGTTTAAGTTATTTATTAGGTGGGTAATATAGTTGTTATTTTACTTCCTCATTTTGCTTACTTGGTTTTATACATTAAAAAAAATATGAGGTTCTGATATTAATTTAAAGTGGTATTACATTTAATGTATAACTATAATTAAGTTACTTAATTATTTATTAAAAATATATTGGATATCAAAAAAATGATCATTGATGTTTTTTAACGGTGAAGACTACTGTTTTTTAACTATTTTAAAATTTTCAACTCTAAATCTTAAATTCTAAATAATATTGAGAAAGTTACCATGCCTATTTCCTTATTCAATGTATCTCAAAATTAAACAATAAAAAGTAACTTATTGCTTTACTTTAAAGGAAATACCAATACGACTTCACTTTTTTTAATACATTGAAACAAGTAGGCAAATAACAGTGTGAATGAAGAAATTAAAAAATTAAAAATTTAACTAAAAAATATTAAAAAAAAATTGAGTACTCAATATAATAAAATTTAACAATCTATTAAAAATACCCAAATTTAAGACAGATTTAAAACTTAATTATACTTTATATTTATATCTCCCTTATGATGGGATAAACTAGAAATTTATATTTATTGATATATTTGTAAAAGCTTAGTCACTAAACTATATATTTTCTAAAATGAAAAATACAAAAATTCAAATTAATTTCTACATTATTTTCATAAATTATGGCAATTTTATTAATTAACATCCTTTTACAATAATATCTTTAGTATATTCTTTACACATTTTTTAAGTAATGATAATCCATTCATATTAGTAGGGATGACAATTTTACCCGCGGACACGGGTATCCGCGGGTAAAATCTGCAGCGGGTAGTAACTATCCGCAGGTAACGGGTAGCGGGTATTTTAATACCCACTTCTAAGCGGGTCGGGTACGGGTAGTATACTATCCGCCCTGCGAGTACCCGCTACCCGCGAAAAATTAAAAAAAAAATAATTTATATATTTTTTAATTAAATTAATTAAAAATAAAATAAAATTATATTTTATTAGGTTAAATTTAATTAAAATTAAAATTTAATTTATATTATATTATATATATATATATATATATATATATTTTTTTTTTTTTTTGTAATTTTATTTTAAATATGTATTTTTTAAACGGATACCCGACGGGTAGCGGGTACAATTTTATCCAGCGGGTTGGGTTGCGGGTAAACACTACTCGTGCCCGACCCGACCCATTGTCATCCCTATATATTAGGTAAAGAACCTAACCCTTCACTCTTGTGATTTATTATTTTGATTAATAGTGAAATACAAATAAAACAAAAGGTTGCAAACTTAGATTAGACATTAAAGGTGTGTTGTTTAGAGATGTAAGAGATATAGAAATGGCAACAATTATAATATAAAAATATTTTATATAAATTAGAAAATAAATTTAACACAAAAATTAAACTTTTATTAATTGCATTTATTAAGAATTTATGATAAGTTGAAAGGCTTATTAGAAATGAAAATGATAAATAATATATAAGTGTAAACTCATTTTATGTCAATTAAAAAATAAGTTTTTATATGAATCCCGTAAAAGAGAATATTCTACTATTTTCTTATGTCCTCTCTCTATTATAAATACTAAAACGTGGTATTTTTCTTTTGTTTGTGTAATTGGTGTGTCTATTTGCAATGTAAATAACTTTTACTTCTCCCATCACACATTATAAATACCAAATTTATTGATTAAATAAGTTTTCAAAAGTCATGCTTTAATATTAATTGATGTATAATGTATTAAACCGAATGGTTATCATGTGATGAATTGAACAGTCAATTAACACCAAATAATAATTAACTTAGAGTAAAGTAGGATTATTAGCAATTGAGTCGTGATTAGGCCATTATTAATTTAAGATTCACTCTAGAACTATAAATCCAGGTTTAAAATAAGGAGATAAATGATTGTATTTAATTGTGCACTAATTGGTATAACAACCAAACGGACTTTGATATATAATTAGACCCAATAGAGTAAAAGATGAAAGAACACAGAGACAAGAAATTGGACACACACAACTTATAAGACTTATAACCTCAATTCCAAACAAATAATAGTGTAATTTTTATATCAGAATAACATGTAAATTAAATATATTTTTTAATCTTGTAGTAGTTATTATTCATAGTTCCAGTATTTTACTTTGAAATAAATAAAGGGGTAAGTTTCCTAAAAATACTTTTTCCCTTTTCTTCAAGGGGAGGGAGGGTTGTTACAAAGGTATCTAAGAGACTAAAGACACTTCATGTGGGGAACCTGGACTTGATAAATTACAGAATGTAGACAAAAAGAACTAGTTTCCTCCAAAAGACTTCGAACCACTTTCGGTATGTTCGGCTTTATTTATTTATGGAAATATGTGTACTTTTTTAAATGACCAAGTACCAAAATAAGATGAGTGAAATACGTATTTTGAGTCAACATTCTCAGAATTACTAAAATTGTTTTATTAATAAGACCATCATGTTATGACTTAGGACTTCACCAACGCCCCCAAATGATATATAGCTTTAATTTATGCATAGTAATATATATTACATTAAATGCTGATAATTTCTTACTTTAAAAAATGTATTCCGTTCTCAGAACAAGATATAAATTAATATTATGTAGTGAGTAGAAAAATAAAATATTTATGTATGCTTATATTAAACCGACATTATGTCAAAATAGTTCATTCATTGTTTAATTCTTTTCCTGGAAAAAGATTAAAGTAGACCTATAATTATAAACTATAAAACATATCAGTTTTCTGGTTATGTTGTTATGGACTTATGAGCATCCTATGTTGCTTAGTGGTTGATTAAGCTTGCAATTTTTGTTTCATCACATATTTTAGCTGTTAATTGGCCAGGTTTTCGAGTTAATCTGTACTAAAAATTTTGAAAGCTCTCTCTGGCACAGAAGTTCACAGTAGATGAAAGAAAAACGAAGCCGACGAATGAATACATAGGAGAATTGAATGTGTTTGATCGCATCGTAAGCAAACCCTAGTGTGTACTGCTGAAAACATGTAGAAAGTTTATTAATTGCAGCAAAAGCATCTTTGATAATTAAAGAAAGACATGAATGAAAACATTCACATACATTATAATCTCTTTGATGAACCTAAAAATCACATCTATTCAAAGGTGGTCCTTGATTAGAGAAAAAGAAGGTTTGACAATTGAAGCATTAGTGAAGAGTCTATATCGTTAAAAAAAAGGAAAAATCCATTCATGACCACACCACATACTCATTATTCCACCACATAAAATTAATCAAAAGCAGACAAAAAGAAATCAACTTGGAATTAATAGGAAAGGAAAAGGAATTTGTAGACATTAAAAAATTAGAGGGAGTCCTAAAGGTTAAAACATCATTAAAGAAGAGAAATTGCAAGTATAGTCAAATTTGACACATTTTCTTCTAAAACTTTTTTTTTTCCTTTTTCATCGTTGATAAAGTAAGAAGCTAGCAGATAAAGCCACCCCACAACAGAACTAAAACATTCTTTCTTGCACTAAAGCGCAGCTGCAGACAAACAAGGTGAACTCTTTCTCTCTCTCATAATCTTCGTTGCTTTTCTTTGTCTTTTCTCTCTGAAGTATTCATGGCTACCGTTCACTCTGCAAACACGGTGGTTGGTTTTTTCTCTTGTCTTTTCCTTAATGCACGACTTTGAGCTGTTCATTTCGAGGTTTAGTTTGCTAAAAAGCTGACACGAACATGAGGTCTACTAGACCTAATATTTGTTTGAATCTTTGTTTTAAATTTGTTGCTATATCTGGGAGATGGTATTCATGACATAAGATGCAAAATCCACCGTGTACTATTGATCTCCTACGTTCTCCTTTTCTACCAAAAAAGGTTACGATCCGATCCTAAACATGAAAAGCGCTGCCACTGCTTTAACTTTTGCCCTTCTTTACCTTCTTCCTCGTGTGATAATTATTGTCAAATACATAGCAGGGCTTAAAAAGGATTACTAATTTGTTATTATTATTGATTCGTTAAGTTTACTCATTCCTCTCTTGTTTTGACTGCCTTAATAATTATCTCTCCAATATGTTTTTCTGTAATGAAATTACGATGTCGTGCTCTTGAAATTCTTTTTGTCTGTATGAATTATTGTCGGATAAGAACATGCGTACTCATAACCTCTTTTGAGTTTGTTAGGAGGTTGAGCCAGTGAGGAGACATGGAAGAAATAGGTCCCAATTCATGCGCAAGGCCATCGTCAGAGAAGAAAGCAAAACCACAAGAGCAATTGAATTGTCCAAGGTGCAGTTCAACGAACACAAAGTTCTGCTATTACAACAATTACAGCCTCACACAGCCAAGATATTTCTGCAAGACTTGTAGAAGGTATTGGACAGAAGGTGGTTCTCTCAGAAACGTCCCCGTTGGAGGTGGCTCCAGGAAGAACAAGAAGGCCACCTTATCAAAGGTTCCTGACTTGAATCCACCAGTCTCGGCTATTTCTTCCCAAAACCCTAAAATGCAAGGAGTCCATGATCTTAATTTGGCTTTTCCTGCAGCTATTGACAAGTATCATGGCATGTCCCCATATGCTGAGATGCCGAAACTTGAAATCGGTGGTGACAATACCAGTCACCACCATAGCCCTTCTTCTGCTCCAACTTCTCTTTCACCGACATATGGCATGTTGCCCAGGGGTTTGAATCCTTATGCTCCTAATTCCTTCATGCCAAACTCAGATTCACTTTACACACCGATCTATCCCATGCAAGAAATTAAACCAAACCTTAGCTTTTCAGTTGATGGGTTTGGAAATAGAGCACACGGGGTTCAAGAGAACGGTGGCGGCGGAAGGCTTTTGTTCCCTTTCGGAGACATCAAGCACCTTTCTGCAGGTGTTGAAGTTGAACACAATAAAGAACAAGGAAATAATCCAACTGGATACTGGACCGGAATCATCGGTGATGGGTCATCATGGTAATTAAGTAACGAAAGAACTATTGGGAGAACATGGATCAAACCTGCATTGTTTTCTTTATCTTCACTCTTTCCTTTTATCCTTTCTCACGTGAATCATTATGATCTATTTGTTTGAAGTTGTTCAGATCACTAACAATAGGATACATCTGGTTACTCTGTTCTGTATACATTACTACTACTACTACCACGTTTCTATGTGAGCAATGTGAGGATTTGTCTGCTCATCTTGGTTGTTTTTCCATTTAGAGAGAGGTAGATAGAAGAAGAGGTGAATATAGGGTCTAATTTTGTCCAGGTCATGCACTAGCCTGTATTCAGTATTCTTCTGTCAAGAGTAGATATATATCACCTTTATTGATGTATGCATGTTTCTTTCAAAGATTTGGTCGAAATGACTTTGGATGATTAAGGAAAGACTCAAATACTCAAGTTTGTAACCATAATTATACATGTATTTGATTGGTTGTGTTGTGATATATAGTTGTTTGTGTGATCTTTCCTATTTCTATATGTGTCTGCAAAAACTAGTGGGTTGTCAGCTTTGATATCTATATTATCACATCCGAGATTCTTCCAACTGTGAAAGCACTGGGTGGAATTATTTGGGAAGAATAATATCAAAGGAAAGCTGAAAAAGAAAGGAGTATTAATTTTAGGTGATTTGTAATGCAAGCTTGATCTGTAATTATGTATTTATTAGTTAAGCGCATGCATTTGAACAGCACGGGTCAACATATATTTAATAAACTAAGTTGTTGAAATGAACCTTGAAAACTTGACTACCTGCCCCAACCAAACACTAATTAATCAACGGAGAACCATTTGCTGGGTATTTTACATATTATATGGTTCATTCCATGAGTGACGGGTGATGATGTCCCGTGTAATCCATTACCTGAATTTAATTATATCGTGTATGTGAAATAGTGAAGAAAAGTAGAGTGTAGATTTTCTGTTGGGTGTTTTGGTGTAGAAGAGAATTCAAATTCAGAAAATTGTTTTGTTATTTCGTAGGTAGGACCCTCAAACATTCCCTTGCTTGGTTCGAGTGGAAATCATTTCATTCCGCTTGGTCAATGCCTTCACATGTCGACGACTAATTAACTATTATTTTTTGCCATCATCGCTCATGATTTTCACTTCCAGTAACTTCTATTGGCAGACAAACCAACTTTTCTAAACGTCTATGTCTCTCTCTTCTTCTCCTTTTGGGGTGTACCAATATATTTCAAAATCAAAATGTTCTTTCCTCACCGTTCAGTTTCTTCCCCTAAGTTCAACAACTCATAATACACCTTACAAGACAGAAGAAGAAAAAAAGTAGAACAAAGATTATTTTAATGATTTTCCCTATACACATGCTCACCAGAGTCCAAATGTTTAGAGAAATTCTTGAGTCATATCCCTATGAATCTCTTAACACATCATGATTAATTATTGTGTCAACTCAGAGTATTTACAAATAAAAAAAATGTATATTAAGTGTTGAAAATATTCAATGTATGTTGATTTCTAAAAGCTCTTTTTATGTTCATTTCTTACATGTGGTCATTATAATATCTGTTAAAACTCCGACTAAAATTAAACATTTTTGTAATATAAGAGGTTTCTAAAACCTCTGTTATGTTCATTTCTTACACGATGTTATTATAACTTTTGTTAATAAACTCATATTAAAATTAAATATTTTTGTAGTGTGCTTATCAATCTATTTGAAAATTAAAAATCGTATGATTTATTTTTAATACTTTTTAAGTGCAGTATATCTTTTTTAATATTTTGAAACGGAAAATATAAAATTAGATCCAAAAATAGAAAATACTTGCTAACAATATTTACTATTTGAAGAATAATTAATTGCTAAAGCATGCAACTACAAATCAATAGTTATAGTTAGTTTTACACAATTTCATAAAATTGAGCAAAAGGTCTTTATAAAAGTCAGAAAACGGTGTTGGTGTGAAGAACAGTAAACGTAAATAGCATAAAAGAAAGTAAAGTGATGAAGAACAGTGAAAGGTGGCAATCATGGATTAAGCTTATAATAGAAATAGTTTTAGCCGCAGGGAGTCATGCAAGTACAGGGAAAGGTAGACAGAAAACAAGGAACCTAACCTAACCTAACCGTCAAGAAAGTCACTTAATAGACAAAACTGTTTCTTATTTATTTTATAGCTGGCCAAATTTAGTTAAAACTAAAAGGCTGTTTTTTAATGCCCAAAATACAAATATGATTTTATAATCCTCATTAAACTCTAAAATAAAATGAAATAGAAAATGGAAATGTTATAATTAATCTCTTGACTCCCATTAAATATTACACAATGTTCTGAGCTACTTTAATAAATGATCTTTTCCTTTAATATATAATTACAAGTGAGATTTCCCTTCTTCAAAAAATAAAAATAAAAATAATAATAAATAATTATGGGGGATAAGATATATATACTAAAAAAAACATTTATGTATGTCAAAAATATATGATGTACAAGTAGTCAAGATGGAATGGGCTAGTTTTCATATTAACATTCAACTTTACAAGTCCTGGTTTTAATTTTTGAAAATGGTAAGCAGGTACGGGAAAGAATGGTAAAGTGGTGAAATTTGATGTCCAAGGTAATGAATAAATAATATTAAGGAATTTAAATAGTAGTTGAAAGTTGCATTAAATAAAAATAAAAAAGTTAAACAATATATTAAAAAAAATTCCATAAATATTAAATCTTTAAGGCCTTGTTCACTTCAATAGATTTGGAGAAAAGTGATTGAGGAAATTTGAGAGAATTTGAAAGTAAATTTTGTTGTTGTTTATTTGAGTGTATTTGGAGATAAGTGAGAGTGAATTTGAAAGTAAAGTTTGTGAGAATTAGTGTAGGATTTGATTGACGTGACAGATTAAAAAAATTTACTTCCAAATTCACTCTCATTTACCTCTCATTTACCTCTAAATTCACTCAAATAAACAACAAAAAAATTTACCTTCAAATCCTCTCAAATACCCTCAATCACTCTCCCCCAAATCCATTCAAGTGAACAAAGCCTAAGTGTCGAAGATTCTGGCAAGTTTAGTGAAAATTTTCTAAAGTGATTAATCTTTCTAGTATATCTTAGAAAAATTTTAACAACAATTACTTTATATTAACTCAGATGGTGATCGATCAAATTATAGCTCTTGAAGAAAATCCATTAAGTCAGTTTGAAACAAAGATTGGTCAAGTAAATTTCAATTAAATCCAAATGTCATTCGAATTAGTTTTATATAATATTTTCTTTCTTTCTTTCCTACTGTTATTATGCTATATGTAAAGAGAATTGATTTTTCTAATAATGACCTCTTTAGTATATATATATATATATTATATATATATATATTTCATTTTCACTTTTTTTCCTTATCTATATCTATATATAAAGAAAAGCCATAACTTTTGTGTACACATTTATTATTCTTATTTTACTTTTTATAATATAATTGTTTATTAATTTTTTTAACGTGTTTTTTTCATAAGACTATCTTAGAAGATTCTTTCTCTTTTTTTCCCAGTTCATTTCATAAATTTTTGTTCTTCATTAAATTTGTGCTCAAATTTAAGTAGTTCTTCCTATTTCATTATCTTTCTCTTATTTTATTGTGGATATATTCAGAAATACTGGAACAAACACACTATTAAGAGGAGTCAAGTCAATAACAAACTTGCAATAACATAATTCCCAATAATCATAAGCCAAAAACCAACTATTACACAATACCAAATGAACAGTGTGATATATATAATTCACCAGTTAGAATCATTCATCAATCTAAATCTCTCTCTCTCTCTCTCTCTCTCTCTCTCTCTCTCTCTATATATATATATATATATATATATATATATATATATATATAATAGTAAAATATCCCACAAATCAAATAAAAAACAAAAATTATGAATTTATTGAAAAATCTGAAATCATGATTTCTTAGAGGAAAAAAAATTAACATTCCAAAAACAAAAACAAAAATCAACTATAAATACCCTTGCTCAAGTCTCCTTCTTTCCTGACTGTATCTATTAACTTTATCGTACTAATGTCAATTTATCATAATTACTTTTTGTTAATTAAATTATAATATTTTTATTTCGTGACATTTTAAATGTGCTATTTTTAATGTTTATTTTCAATTGAAAAAATTTACCTTAACGTGTTAAGAGTTTTCAAAATATTAATGTATGGAGATTTTAGTTCACAATTAGAATTGAAAAAAAAAAGACTAAAATTTTGTACTTGGTTGATGGATGCAATAAACACATTATATGAATAAAATCATAAGAAAAAAAATATAATTAATTTAATTTGACAATTATGACTAGTTTTGGTGATTTTGTATAATCATTTATAATATAAAAACATAAATATAATTTTTTTTATATATTAAATTTATATTTTATAAAGTTGCAAACAACAAAGACAGAAAAAAAAATATTTAGAAGAAGTTATAAAGAAAGGAAAATCAACTTCATTCCAAGAAAGAGGTTGCATACATAACATTTTATCATTAGTAATAATATTTTGACACAGTGATTTTAGTTTAACACTGTCTTTCACTACCCTTTACTCTCTCTTTTTTTCTTTGAAAATATAAAAAAAATATTTTTTATGACTCCTTTATCCTTATCATATATGTTAAATAAATATAATGTGTGTCAAAATACTATTACTTCTTCATCACATACTTAAAAAATAATGCAATATCATATATCATAATAAATATTATATTTATATACATATGTCTTATCACTTAAAAAATAATATGTTTAACACTAACATAAGCATCAATGCACATGTAATATTTAATCCTACTTCATTATTATTAAATTCTTAATATTTATATTATTTTAAAAAATTATTTTTACTTCTTTAAATTTTGTATGAAGTGAATATTATTATAAAATTATAAATATTTTCCATCCAAAATATAATATATTATAGATATTTAAAAAAAATATAAATACATAGACATTGTTCGTGATAATATATATTATAAATATCTAAAAAAATGTGGATGCACATATTCGATAGGAATTATGTTTCTGCCAATATATATATATATATATATATATATATATATATATATATATATATAAGAAGATAATTTTTTTTGTGTACACTTTCATTTTTTATGTTTTATCCTTAATGATATAATTATGAATTTATTTGTTGAAAATTGTATAAAATTGAAACCTGCTTAAGTTTTACTCTTTATATATTTTTAATTTAGATTAAATTTTTTACTAAAAAATATTTATATTTTATTTGGTAATACTTTACTATTTGTTGTACTTCCACATTTGAATTTAATTTATTACAACAAATTATCTATATTTTATTTGTTAATATTTTGCTGTTTGTTATATTTTCAAATATGGATTCAAATTTTTATTGAAATTTATTTATATTTTATTTGATAATATTTCTCTAAGATTTTTTTTACCTTCATAATTTAGTTATTTTACCAATTTAAAATTCTTAACCTACCTTCTCTATCTTATGTGTTCATAATTTTGTAACTCCAAAAATTTGAATTTTTTATTATATTTTCATTATTTTATTATTATTTTTAGCATCTAATTATAACGTTTATGAATAAATTAACTGATTTTCATAAATTACAATAACAAAATATTTAAAAATACATACACAATGTTTAAACTAGTATATATAAAGTAAATATACATCACTATTTCAAAAAGAAATATTTATAGTTGCAAAACACAAACTCTCTTAAAAATTAATTTTTGAAATCTAGATGGTTTTGGAGGCACTCCTCTATTAAAATCTGAAAAAAAAAATTGGAAAAAGTAAAATAGTTTATTCTTAGATCTTAATCGGATCCTAAAAAGAATATAAGAACAGAGTCAATTTTTAATTATTTTATCCGAAAATTGTTAAAAAAAAAAACAGAAAATAATTAATGTATACAATTGAATTTTTCACCAATGAGTAATATAAGAATGTTTTTCTCTACCATATTTTTCTTTATATATCTAGTCTTTTTAAAATTCCAAAACTATCTTTGCATCTCAAAAAAATCCTACACTCCATTTCTTTTTCTCAACGAATTTTGAAATTCGTTGAAGAATTTTCTAGCTTCAACGGATTTCGAGATCTGTTAAAAAAAATATTTTTGAAATATGGAGATGCAGGAAGAAAAGTAAAGAGATACAAAAAGAAACACTCGTAATATAATTATTCTGTTCAAACCCTATAAATGAATTCGAGATCCAGATTAGGTCGCTTTTTCGTGTTCTTCCTGCATTTTACTCTCTACACTCCATTTTCATCTTCTTTTCTAATATTCTTCTCACAACTAGATATGTCAAATAAACCCATATAATGTGATTTGATCCTATCCCATGTAAGTTGAAAACCAAAAAGTCCACAAAATCAAAAACAAATTATTAAAAAAGTCTACTTAATCAAATATTCTCAAAACTCTATGAGTTGAGACCACTTTGATAGAATTGTCAAATATAACTATATTAATATCATTAATATTAATTTAACAAAAAAAATATAAAAATCACATAAAACAATAAATAATTAAAAAATTATTGAATCAATTGTCATAAATAAATAATTAAAAAAAATGTTCTTCTTAATCTTCTTATTCACGTGCACCTCTATCTTAATCTTCTTCTTCACCTGTTCCATTTTGAAAAAGTGGTTTTTTAAATAATACGGATTACATATCTTAGTAACCACTTTCTATTAATTTCGAATGTTACATATACTGCTAATATAAAAATCACATCGTTTTTAGCAAACAGAGACAAAGTCTTGTGAGAGGTGTCGGTGATGCCATATACTAAGTGGAAACTGAGATATTCTGGAAATATTTTAATTTAAAGTTTTTAGATATCACCAACTATAACTGTTACACATATTCCTACCAACACCTTTTTTTTACTGTTAATTATGTATATGGAGCAATTTGGAATTGTGCTGCGGTGGTATATTAAAAGCCGCCTTCTATCTGGATAAATTAAACATGATCAACTTTCAACCCAAAAGCACGATTAACAACATAGCGTAAATATAGTCAAATGTGATGTTCTATGTTGCAGACGATGGTTCAATCACTATTGTAGGTAAATGTTGCATTATGGGCAATCAAGAGAAAAATTATCCAAAGGAACACATCAGATTATAGTTACTACTGTAATTAATATTATTGCAATTTCATCCCATGCACAACTTGAATAACTAGACAGACACCAATGACGGCAAGGAATGAGAAAGAAACCATTGAGTCTTGTCTTACAGAAGATGTAACATGCATGAAGACACATCTGCTATGAACTGGTGTATCAAGTAACAGTGAGACACGAAGCAGTTTCGTTTGAAGTGCAATGCTAAATCATCTGGTAATGATCTGTCCGTCTGAAGTTTCATTTTCAGCGACCTCCTCCTCAGGACAATTCCATCCAAGGTTCACAGCCAAATCTTCGACCGGAACCTTAATCACATCACTTCTGACACCAATGTCAGTCGCATATCTGCTCATGCAGTACATTCCTGCTGTTACAGTAGCAAAACCAACAGGACTTGGCATTAGTAACTTGAGGGGAGAAGAAATCATTGCAGCCAATGGGGCACCGATGATAGAAGAAGCTTGGCCACTTCTTCCAACCCCTTGCCTATCTTGTATCAAAAGACCTGTTTTGCAGTACAGGGCAAAATCCTCACAGTTGTTCTTAAAAACATCATAATTACCAAAGCCGTTTTGAAGAAGATACATTGCTCGATGGATAACAGTCTCTGATGGGTCAGATGATGCAGTAGTGCATGTGCCACCCCTTATTTTGGTGAGGAAAACAGATGGTGAAACTTCATACTCAAAACAGTAAAGAGATCCATTTCGAAGGAAGCAGTCCAAGCAAGAAAGAACTACGCCACTGTTTGGCTGTCTGAATCCACAGTCAGGAAAGGTTGGACATGGGTTGGATGTTGGATCATCCAAGTTTGATGATGTCTCAGCAATTGACTTTAAGTTTCTTTCAGGTCTGAAATGTACAACCTTGCTTCCCCCAACAAAAATGCCTGCATGGTATTTCATGGTATTTATATTTAATCTAAGTTAAATTTAAGCTTGATTCAATATACATCTGAATTTAGTTAGATGTCATATATTTTGATCAAATCAATTTGAATAAGGGGTAAGCTGCAGGAAAAGGTTGATACTACAAAGCAGCAGCATCTCCCATCGGATTCTGACAAACTGGAGAGAAAACAGTAGAAAAATTTGCCTTCAAACTAACAAAATCAATCAATAACAGATATTCTCATCATGGATGTCGTAAGGATTAAATAAGCAAGGAGGTCTTAGCAACTAAAGCTAAAAAGCTAAAGTATAATTGACCCGCAGCATGCAGCATACACCGAGACAGTGTAAAAGAAATGTGTTATAAATTTGAGAAGGGAAAACAGATAGTACTAACATTAAAAAATTAGATGGCTAATATAATTCGCATCGCTCATAATATAGAAATTGATCCTTGAGTAGTAAGAAAAAAAATGTATTCATCTTCATGGCAAGATAAATCCCCTAGCCATTTGCCTGCGTCATCTACCTTGAAAACTTACAATGGGTGATATAACTCCATAAAAAGAGCATCACAAATAAACACTTGATATTTCACAAAATAATCCAAACATAATGATACCCATAACTCTATATGATAAACACAGCTACTGACATTAGTAAGAATAGAAAAAGAGCACACTGATGGCAGAGTTAACCCACCTATAATGTTATGGAAATAAGTAAATAAAGACAACTAAGTGACTTAAAATTCTAATTCCGTGCTGCCACAATCAACAGTCTACTATGCAGAGATTCATGACCCCGGAAACAGAACTCCCATTGTCCAAAACCACTAGATGGCTTTCATTGAAATATAAACTTATTTCCAGAAATTGTAAAGATGATTTCTACAGTAGCAGTGTTACTATCATGACAGAGGCACAGTATTTGTTCCATGACAAAAATTCACTTCCAAAGGTACTAAGTTAGATTACTTTAAGTGAAATCTGAATGATACTCGCTCCATACTCGTCAATCAGTCCATATGAACATCTGCAACTGATCATTTCACTCAAAGTCACAAGTAATTATGTTGAATTTCAAACAAATAAAGTCTGATTTACATCTAGTGGAAAGAAAGTTCAGTTTAATTGAGGGCTTTGCTTCCTCGCTTTAACAAGTACATGCCTCTGCTTACAACTGTGTGCAGAGAATACTTAATGTTTATCAATTGAACCTTAGACAACTCCTAATCCAGCAAAAAATAAATTCATAATTAATTTGCTCACATTTCATATTACCATCCCATACACATTCTGCTTTACAATGCCACTTTGACACCATGTTGAATGTTACCAAATTATTGCATTGCCTCCTAAACATAAAGCTAAACAAAACATACTCATTATGGCAATGATAGCAGCACATGCACAAATAAAAGGAGTCCAGTTCCAGCCACCAGCGGGTAAAGGAACCAAAATCAACGTCATGGACACCAAGAAGAGTCGGGGAAACAAAAGGGTCACGGGACCCAGCGAACATCACACAAAAACTTACACATTGAAAGAAGAGAGAAAAAAAAAATCCTCTTCAACACCCATCAATCGAAAGTCAAAAAAGAACAATTTTTTCTTACAAATCACGAAACCCAAATTGAATTGACAAAGCAAAAACAAACGTTTTCCCCGTGGCGGGAGACGGGGGTCGGGGGTCCTTCAACAACAACATCACTATCGACCCACTTGCAATTCTGCAAACACATCACACATTTTTTTTCTCAAACAGAAAAAGGGCAAACAAAAAAAAATACAAAATGCAGGAGGCGATGCAGAAAACCCAATTGCTGAAAGCTAGATCAAAGAAATCACATTGCAAATAAATAGAATAAAATCGACAAATAAAAAAATGAAATTTAATTTTGAGAGGAAAAAGAGAGATTGAGAAAGACCATGATGAGAATAAGTGAAAACAGCTCTGTAGGTGTAGATATGGTCGCCAGGCTTGAT
Source organism: Vigna umbellata (assembly GCF_029865625.1). NCBI lineage: Eukaryota > Viridiplantae > Streptophyta > Magnoliopsida > Fabales > Fabaceae > Vigna > Vigna umbellata. Next base: position 61,849,538 of record NC_142169.1, read on the forward strand.
CTCGTGTCTCTCCACTCTGTTAGAAATCAGACCCATTTCTCACTCTCACTCTAAAACTCGCCACTGTCACCGTAACACCGCTCCAAGCTTCAGTGGTTGTAGCATAGCAGAGCAGAAAGAAAGAGTGCCAATTTTCTTATTATATTAGACTTGGCCCCACACAAATCCTAATTATTGAACAGCAAGAATATTATTTTATTGTCGTTCTGAAAATTAACTGAAAACCAAACGTAATTGCGTGTGGAATTGGAATGTGTGTGGCAATCGATGGTAACCTTCTCATCAACTACTCTCACCCAATCCAAATGCCAACCTTTGTTAAAGGGTTGTTTCTGTGGCACATACCGATAGCGACGACGACGATGATCGCCATCATCATCATGGATTACGAATGGACGGATGGTGATTAATAATGATGAATCTTTGGCTAGTTTTTTTTGGTTTTGGACTCTTCTCCTAACAGTTGACCCGGCGTGGACAATGGTGTCTAGGTATTAAACTATTAACGTAATACACAAGGGTAGATAGACAACGTAAACATTTATGGTTTGTTATAATTTCTTAGAATTTTTTTATTTGCTAGTAGTTTGAAATATATTTAAAAATATTATTTTTTATTTGGTTATATATTTTAAAGATTTGTTTTTAAATAGTTTTCTTCAATTAAAAAAAATATATTGGTTACAATGCATGTACACTATAAAGAATTCATGAATATTTTGAAAAGATTAAAATTTAGGAACATATAGAATCAGCGTACATCAAAGGTGTTATGTCAAAAATGGATTTCATGTGCATTTAGTCTGCGAATTTCTCTGTCTAGATCAATGAAAAAGGAATGCGTCTCGTGATTCCAATAGAGGCCTGTTCCCTTATCTTTTCATCCTTGCTTGAGAAGTTCTAACCACTCTCATAAAGAAAGCTAAAGCATGTAGGGATCTTAATGGTATAAAAGTGTGTAAAGGATAACTTGATGTTTATGAAGGAAAACGAGATGAAGAGTAACAGGGTTAACAATATCCTGTCTTAATATGAAAAGGTTTCATAAGCTATTAACATGGCAAAAACGAAGATTTTTTGTGATGCTAAAATGAGCTTGTAAACTTAACATTATCTTGTTTAAAAATGTTTGGGCACGAAATTGGGAGGAAGAAGAAGGTTGTATAGAACTTGCTTAAAGACAAGGTGTGGAAAAATGTTAAGTCGGATAAATATTTATCAAAAGTAGGAAGGGAGATTCTTGTGAAATTTGTGGTCCAGACAATCCTAGTTTACTGTATAACATTTTGGTACGAAAGATTTGTATCTAATATAAGTTGAATTTGTTTTTAATTTCATTTCAAAATATTTTTATTAAGAAAGTATTTTACGTAATTTATGTTCATTTTTTATTTTATTTTACGTGTATATAAACTTATATTTATCTTTTATTTTATTTTATGTATATATAAACATTCTTTTATTTTATTTTACGTGGAATTTGTTTATATTCTAACACAATTTACTAAAGTTATCTAAAAAGAAATAACACGAAGCTTCTTAAAAAATACATTCTAATGTATTCTTAAAAATAAATTGAGAAGTATTATGGGAATTTCATAACAATTATAAGAAGTTTCAATATAGCTTTTACGCGAGATAAGAATATTACTATTTTATTATGTATATATGTATTGAAATAGATAATAAGTACTATGTTAATACTTAATAAATGTTTAAGTTTATATTTTAATCAGATTTATAATCCTTTTATATAAATTTTATCCATAACTAATTTAAATCAATAATTAAAATTATGTCTATGTAATTAGCATTTTAAAATGTATTACTGATTATATTTTATGCAGTTTGATTGATGTATCCGTATTGCAATAAAGTATCGAATTTTAGATGTTGGGTCACATGGCAGAGAAGAAAAAGCGAAGAAGTTTCTGCAGAAAAGCAATCCATGCGACTTTGGATTCTTTGCCATATGAACAAGTGATACCCTTGCCTCCCTTTTCACCGTTTCTTATCAGCCTTCTTTTTCACGCCACTGCTTTTTGTAAAGAAATGATGAATAAATGGCAAAGATGAAAATGATTATCACGTTCTCTCTCACTCTTTAGTATTCGGCAGAATCATTGAGGAGGCTCAATTGGTATGTCTATTAGTGGTTATTTATGTCAAGTATGATTTTCCATGGATTTTCAAACTGTTATAATCTGAAATCACAGCTCTTTTACAATTTCTTAATGATTGAAGAGAAGGTTGCAGAGACTGATGAGAGAGAGAAAGAGGAGAGAGAGACCATATCCATTGGCACCTCACCTTTCATTGACCATTCATCTCAATAGACCAAGCAAGAAAAAAAATATTCTCAATTTTGTGTTAAGTAGACAAATATGTAAAAATTAATGGATATTGGATATCTGTTTTGCTACGTATTTGATTACAGGCAATTAAACAATCACAGATACATTTCAATTTTTTATTATGAGAAAATTCAGTACAGAACATGTCCATGGAACTATCAGTCACTCCGTACTTGTTCCTTAATTGTAAATTTGTAGATCCATTTCTATAGGCATCTGCTCACTTTAGAACAAAGAACAAATTCCCATTTCTGTTTTATTATTCCATTTCTCGTTCAGTTGCTTCGCCATAAATTCATAAATCTGATTTTTTGTTTAACATGAACCCTACATTAATGATATTCTAAGAATTTCTATAAATTTAAGTACCAAATATCTAGTCTGTTTGCAGATTTTTTTAATTAAGGTAAAATACAAAAAATATACTAATTAATTCCTTAAAAATCTTATTCAGTAAGCTGGAATAAATTAAGAGATATAATCATCCTCAAGATAATGGACACTGATTCAATATCTAGGGCAGAATATACAAAGAATGGAAAAATAAATTTGATAGAAAACAATACAACTGTAAAACTAACAAAGTATCGGTAGTCATACCATGTATTATAGGAATATCTGCCAATCATATATTTTCACGTCAAACTGTTTTTCATGTTCTAGCCTGTGTCTCAGTTCCTTGGCACACTCTACATCCTTGGCAAGCAACAGAGCAAAGCCCCCACCACCAGCTCCAACCAGCTTGTAGCCACAGCAGTACGGAGAGGAAAAAGAAAACAGACTATCAACATACTCGTTGCTGCAGTAAGGGTCGAGTTCCTGATGCAATCTCCAAGCTTCTAGCATGATATCACCAAGTTCATCTAAGTCACAGTTCATCAAAGCTTCTCTCCCAATCTTTGCCAGTTCAACAAGGCGTTTGATACTTGATACAAGAAGATTATCACGGCGAAGATATCTAATAACCACCTTCTGCAATACCTTACGTGCAAGTCGAACCTACAAAAAGCAGTTCAACGTGCAATAGAAATCAAAGTTAATTATGGAAGTTATTGAATTAAATGAAGTGCAGCGCTAGCTACAAAGTTACAAAACTCAAAAATTTGAACATTTTATGACAAGACTTTGCTGTTGTTTTTAAGAGAAAGGAAACAAAGCAAAAAAATAACATATCCCACGTACAAACGATTTCCTGTATGCTATCAACAGAAACACGGTTACCCAAAGATCGTTAGATCAACTTACTACAAGCTTATAGGTAATATCAGATGACAAATAACACTGAAAAGAGTCTCTTTGATGCAGAGATCTCTGTGTAGGAATACCAAATGTATATTTACATAAACAAAACTGTTTACTTACTTGACCAGTAAATACCACAAGAAGTCGTTGCTGCAGCTCTGAAATTAACTGAGGGGAAGCCAACAGGGGAACAACTTGAAGCCTCAAAGGAATTCCCGGAAAGCTTGAAGTACATTTAATCCCAGGGTACAGACCTCCGATCTGATCCTGCCAACCACCTCCTGTACCCATAAGTTGCTCCAACACCAAAACAAGTCTAGCAACATTCTCAGTGCTGTCATCCCCATCAATTATCTGCAGAAGGCCTTTCACCACTGTAGCAGCCAAGATACTAGAGGTACCCAATCCGCTGCCACGGGGGACATTGGCCCATGTTTTGATGTGCAAGCCCATATCTACAAGAATGTTATCATGAATAATTCCAGTCACAAGTAATGCAGATTTGACCAACCGAAATGGATCGTCGCCATGAAATGGTGCACAAATAGTCGTATAATCTTCAACAAACAACTGATTATCTGCATCATCGGTAATTAATATTCCTTCTGTTTCAGTTGTCTCTATGATGGTGCCAATTGGTGAAGAACCGTCCAAGCTTATTGCCATATTCAAAACACATCCAGCACGTTCAATGCTCCATGGAGGAGTATCACTCCAACCCCCAACAAAATCTACACGAACTGGTAATTCTACTTTTACCTTTCTAGGATGGAAAGGCTGGTGAATGCAGCCATTGTGATTGTTATTCTGGAATTCCTGACCTGAACAGCTACCAGGAGACTCTGATAAATGTTCTGCAGAAAAGACGGATTTTAGCTTCAGAAACTTCATATTTCTGATTTTGTTGCATGAATTAAGAAGTAACTGTCTTGTTATTCATAATTTCATACACATAAAGTCACGGAGAGTATGATATTATAAATAGTGAAAAGACTCACTTAAAAGTTGTTACCAATCTTTTGGCATCAAATGATCCTGAATAGAATTAATCCCTCTTATAGATACTCTATTCCAGTATTTTGAGGTAACAATAATATACAGAGAGAAAACACTCTGAGAAATTAATATTACTCACCATGAATTGCGCATAGAAGCTAAATTCCTAACACTACATTAATTGATCTTCGTATAAAAACTGAGCATTAAGTAGCCTTAGCCTTTCTATATTAATTTCATAAAAATAATCACGATACTTTACATTTCCATTGATTATTTTGAAACCAACAGGTAGTTTACAGTTTTATAGTTATACTAAGTGTGCCAATAAACAATATCGTGGAAAAGAAATTTTGCAGTATATTGTGCCTTAAAAGTTAAAACTAGCCTGTGGAAAGCAGCAAATGATCCGTACTTTTTTTAATATAATCTAATATTGCATTCTCATAATCATTTATCTAGACAGCTTATCTATGTTTAAAAAGCATTAGATGAATCGTGTGTACTTTCTCTGTTAAATTGAACAAAATTTAAGTCATCAAATTGTTCAAAGACTCCTCCCTATTCTCCCTCCAAAAAAATTGAATGCAAGATATATGCACTAAACTGTTTGCAAACTTGTTTTGTGTATTGCATCTTGGGGCATGATTAAAACATGTACCTTTGAACCCATATCTTACTGCTGAAGCAGTTTCGTCAGCAACAGCAGCCCAAACTTTGGGCTCCAACTCACGAGCTGTCTCTTCTTCATTGCAAGCACGAAGAAGATCAACTTGCACCTGATATGCCCGACTTTTGGGAAGTATATTAGAGTTTTGCTCCCGAACTATGGGGCACATAGCTAGGAAATCCTTACATGTTTCAATTCCAGAACCCTCTTTTTGAAGAATTTCTTCGCATAATTGCGACAAATTGCGCCCCAGCATTCCATAGCTGATGCAAGCATTTGCAATTCCCGCTGCAAGATCAGCTTGATGATTACTAGAATCTTTGCATATAGTTGAAAAATCGATAGATCTATGCAATTCTTCCAAACTGATGCGCCGAGAATGCTTCCACAAAGGAAGCATGGATTCACTCTTTTCATTGGCTAATCCCATCAACCACATTGCAACCTTCATCATTTGAACATACGGAAGTATGGGAAATATTTTCGAATTCCATAAATATTTTTCATCAGGGCCTTCAGACCCCCATAAGTCACTTTCATCGATACCCAAATCATGTAAAATTTTCTTCCAAGGTTTCCCACAAAATGTACCATCTTTAGAGAGTGAACTTTTGGGGTTATCATGAAGGCCACAATATACTAGAACTCGCTCCCTATTTCCAATCAACGGAACCTCCCAAAGACAATGACGATCTGGAAGCATGAACTTCATTGAATTGTCAATACTTAAAAGGTTGTCGACAGGTATATTGACACCAACCACTATACACAAGGAGCCAATATGTATTTCACCAGAAATGGAAGAATCATATATGAGAGAATCTTCTCCGATTGACACACCGGGTGCAATTTTACTAGAAAGAATAATAGCAGATGCCGTAATGTCAGATGCAGTGGTTGCTGGAATAGAACACAGATGTCTTCTACCAACCAGTTCTGAACCAACACCACTGAGATGATCTAAAACTTCATTTGAGGTTCCAAAATGCAAGAACAACAAATCATCTGTAATGGAAAAATGAGTTTCAGTGCAGATAGATAAGAGGAGAAACACAGACAAAGACAAAGACATACAGGCACAGTAGCTGAACATCTTCCTGTTTCCCAATTTATTGACTAGTTCTTCACCCAAAGGACGCTTTCTTAGCCACTCATGCTTTGCAGGTACCCAGGCAGCAACCAGATCTTCATATAAACTCATCTATACAATAAATAATTTTCTTAGATAAAATACCTCCATTGTTCTTCAAATGAATTAGAGCACCAAGTGCTTCTTGCACAAATGTCAAAGATATTCAAACAACACTATAAATTAATTCTGTCAATTGTAATGTACCGCTCATATGAAGAAACATTAACAAAATGAATCCAGAAAGACAAAAACGTTTGATAACCAAACTATCCAAATGGGAAAAATATATAAATAATCGTTAAGTAAAATTTGTTAAATTTATAACTTAGCATTATAGCATAGTCTTGAACCAAAGTAACTGCAGTAGGACCTACCAACCTAGTCAGAATTTCCAAGAAAAAGCAATATTGTTACATAAAAGGATTAACAGAGATCTCTGGACAACGATGCATTTGTATAACTTACCTTCACATTTTACCAAACAAGTTTTAAGATCCTTGAGTCACAACTCTAGAATAAATTGTACCTAACCAAGACAATGACCCAAGGAATAGGTATCCCAGGTGAGCCTGTAGTTGTAGGAATATGCAGTCGAAGACTAAAAAAGCAAACTTCTAGGACCACTCAGACCAAACTAGACAAAGATATGATTGACACTGGAATGAATAGAAAGATCCCTGGTGTATTTATAACATTTACAAAATTATAATTTGTTTTGGAAAATAGAAATCAGTGTATGAAAAGAAGTAGCTAATAGGACAGCATAATGCTCAGTTATTGGCTCTTTTTGCATAATGTAAGAAAAAATCGTGAGGAGGTTACCACTTGCATGATCCTCCCAAATATTCCAATTAGTCCATACATATACAGATTTGTAAAGAATCCTTTGCAACAGATATTAAGTCCCGCGTAATTATATCTCTACTTAAATTGAATGGCATTCTCGACCTTAACAAATAAAACAAAATGGTTCAATTATAATGCAAAAAAAAAAATTATAAAGCACAAAAAAAAATCTCCAAGTATTTTTGCTAAGTAAATAAACTGATTTCTCAAATATCTTTGTATCATGCATCCCTGCGTATACATGCAAAACAAAGAATTCATTATCCACTACTTTCTACTGTTTTCTTTTCCATCTCTAAAACTAAACAAACAACTTCGTATACCTCTTTTTTGATCTTTAGGAGCTCTGAAATCATCAGCTGACAGGAAGATGCAAGTGTAACAAGCTCCAACCACGCCTTACCTCTAACTGTTATTATTCCAGTATCAAGAAGTGTTCTACCATCAGCAAGAATTGCCTTACTTTTAACTAACTCATCTACAGAAGGTTTCTGTAGAAGATTATCAACTAAACTAACTGCATAATTTTGAGTTGAATGCTCAGTTTCAGCCGCAACTATTACTCCATGGTTTGCAGCAACATCAAGGGTGATGGGAACAGTGATGATACAGGAAGTGTCCATAGGAAGAGTCACGAGGGATGCATCAAAACATGGGAGAACATCACCAGTCATGGTTAACATTCCACCTATGAGGATTGAAAGAACCCTGTAAGTTAACTGTTTGAACGTCTTAAAACACTTTTTGGTCATGTTTAATCACATCATATGCAAAAAACTTAACTTTTTCAATTACGATGAATAAAATTAAGACGAGGGCTGCCTTTGAAATAAAAGTACCTATGAGAACTGAAATTCAAGCATGTACATAAAGCTATTCCAAATAAGCCCCGACAAGAGCTGTTTCATATGTATACAGTATATGAAGTGATGAATAACCTTCATTTCCAAAAGCTTGTCTTGCACAAGAAGCAATCGCAAGAATATGGTCAAACAGGAGGGGAACGGGGCCATCAGGGTCGTCAGCAGCTAAATAAGGAAGAGGCAAGAACACTTTCCCCATAGGGTTTGCCCACGGCACCCGTTTTGAATCACCTCCAGCATGGAGCAACAATACGTGCTTCTTCGCCAAAACAGAAACTGCATCGTCACTTCCATTACCATTTGTCGGTGATTGAGAGTGACAGTAGTGGAGGGCGAGAGCGTGGATGGCATTAAGAGTGGCGGCGCCGGATCCGATCCGGCAGCCGAGAGGGTCGGGCACGGCGAGGGTGACGGTGGTCGCGGAGATCCGACCCATGCGCTTGGCCCGCTCCAGTTGCCAGTTGTACAATTGAGCTTGTTCGGGGCTAGCGGCAGTGAGGACAATGGCATCCCAGGTTGGAACCCGCGAGGGGTGTCGGATCGACAACCTCAAATGGTACCATGATTTCCGCAGAAGGGAAACCAAGTCCTCCTTCTGTTTCATCCTCCACCGTCTCTTTCCCCTTTCCCTCTCCATTCCCACTACCTTCAACACCTTCCACTCTGATTGACTGAGAACAAGAAGAAAACACTGGACCCATCTATGAATCCCATGCTTTTTTTTGGTTTTTTTCTTCTATCACTCCTAATAAAAGAAAAACCAGCCGGTGATAGAAAAAGATAATGATAAAGGTAATTCTTTTAGTAAAATAAATAAATATTTTTTCTAAAAAAAGTTATTATTAATGAAATTAATAAATATTTCATCTATATGTATAAATCCCATTCTTTTTTTTAGGTTTTTTTCTTCCATCATTCCTAAGAAAAGAAAAAAACAGCCAGTGATAGAAAAAAGATAATGATAAGGTAATTCTTTTAGTAAAATAAATAAATATTTTTTTTCTAAACAGAGTTATTATTAATGAAATTAGTAAATATATCATCCATGTGGATTCTTCATTTATTATACACAATTTCCTTTTTCATATATAATACATAGTTTTTTTATTAAACTTCTTTTTTAAATTACCCTCATATATAATTTGCTTTTAGATAAGAAGGATCACTCCTAATTCTCTCACAACTCCTCATTTTTTTTTCCAATATCTCATATAAATAGAAAGGAATATTTTTTAAAAGAACATTATTTTATTTCTATAATATTTTAATTATAATGTTTAATAATTATTTTATTTTATTTTCAAAATTATGAATATACATATACTACAACTTATATTTTTAATCTTAACTTGTATTTTTACTTGGTAATGTGAATTGGAAAATTTTAATTTAGTTGAATGATTTGTCACTTGTTAAAATTTTGGTTCTTTAAAAGTTGTTAAACAGTGGACCTCTTTGTAGATTAAAAAAAAAAGTAGTTTTGATGGTACATGTGTTATTTGTGTGGAAACAATATTGAATATTTATTTATTTCTTATATTGGTGTATGGTTGTAGGAATGATTAAACGAAGCTTTTCACGATTTGTGATTATCTTTTTTAGATTTGTTTGTTCAACGAAGTTTTCTAGTAGTTCTTTGTCTAAAATGATTAAAATGATCCTTATTATTTTGACTATCTGGATGATTTGAAGGATGAGAAATCATAGTACATTTTTTATCTAATTGTTTTTCCTTCTAATATTTTTAAAATTAAGAATTTAATGTGTATGGTTGAGGGATAAATCTAAGAAACACATAAACAATAATGTCTTTGATTTTTTGGTGCTATAGTTTTTCAACATTCAAACTATGAAAGGTATAACGGTTTCATCTATGGATGCAATATGGAAATTTTCCTGTGTTAATTGACATAAGATGAATATTGATGGTGTAACTAGATGTTGTCCTAATTTAACTTCATGTGTTGATAAGAGGAAGTCGGACGAACATGTTAGTGTTTTTCAATTTATTTTCGGACGTAGACTTCTATTTATACTAAATTTATGGAACCATTTATGTTTTGAAGCATGCTTGGAGAGAGGAGTTTTAGTAGCTTTGCTTGAAGAATGATTATTCTTCAGTTTGTCATGATTTTTTGAATCAATTAGTGGTTCATTGGAGTTTTAGAGGAAAATGGTATCGATACATCAATTTTGTAAACATATATAGTTCAAAGTTTTTCATGTTTTTTTATGAGAGAAATTATTAAATTAATAAGTTAGTTAATTTGATTTTATTTAAGAGAGAACCATGATAATAATTTAATATTTTATCTCCATATATTTATTTAGATTTTTTTATAATATATATAGTTTATTTATGTTTCATTGTAATTTTCATTAAGATAATAATACTTTGATAACATTTTAACATAATATACGTGTCATTCTGTGATTGGTCCAAAATTATTTCACAATCACTAATAATAATCATAAACAGTAACATGTACGTGTCATTCTGTGATTGGTCCAAAATTATTCCATAATCACTAATAATAATCATAAATACCAACATGTCACAGAATGACACGTAGATGGTGTTAAAATGTTGTAAAAAAATGTTGTCAATATCATTATCCTTTTTATTATAAACTTTGTATGATTTCATACTTTGTCTTATTTGTTTATTTAATTTAATAAATGTTTATGTAATAAATAATAATTAACTTTAGAATGTTAATCTACCTAATGTCCAAGTTCATAATAACATTTAACACGACCTTGTTTGAATTTATAATGAGTAAAAAACTTTTTTTTAGGATAGAAGGAAAATATCACTAAATATATCACCGGTTTTCAATTTTTCCATTACAAAATAAAAAAGAAAAGGTAAAATACACTCTGAAGATGATGTTAGGCATTTATTTTTACTTTTATCATGCATTATAATTTATATGGAAAGATTTTGAAAACATGTCAAGTCATTAATATATTAAATTTTTCGTAATTCTTTTTTTCTAACAAGACATTCTATCATGTATTGTAATTTATCATGCATAATAGAATATCTTATTTGAAAGATGTTAGACATTTATTTTTTCTTTTATCATGCATTGTAATTTATATAGAAGGATTTTAAAAATATGTTCAAGTCATTAATATATTTTTAATTTTTTTGTAATTCTTCCTTTTCAAACAAAACATTCTATCATGAAAAAAATATATAGTGAATTCAACCCGTTTTGATTGGATAAAGCCCACATTAATTCAAACTAATTCATTTTTATAAGAGTGGATTGATAGGTGATTAATTATTATGGACAGATTAATTTATGTTTTTTTATTATTATCATGAATTGATTTAGATAAATATGTTATGGCATAACTTATTAGTTTGCTTAAAAATCTTTAATTTATTTTTATAAATGTTGTGTTATTTTTAATTAAGTTATACTTAAAAATTATAATTTTTGTAAATCATATTTTTTTTGTTCAAAGTTTAGATCTAATTGACCTAATTCAATCCCACTGTTCAATAATGACTTTGGTTGGATGGAGTTTAATATAAAAAATACATAAGCAAAATCCAAACTATATATTTTTTTAAGCAAGTTAGATAGTAAGTCTTCACAAATCTTCGCCAATCACATAAAAAAATTCCTAATTTATAATCTAAACTTATGTGCATGCTATCAAGGCTACCACTTAATTGTTCTTTTATATTTTATTTAATATTTTAATTTTCCTGTTTAATATATATTTACGAGTCATGTTAAATTAAGTTCACTTTGTTTTAGGTCAACCTGTATTTTAAAAAATTAAATATACTTTTTATTTCTTAATTTTGAATGAAAATTAAAATTAGTTTAGTTTTAAAATGTTAACTTAATTTAATTTCTCAACTTTATAAATACCTGAATTTAATTACTTTAATCAAATTTTATTAAACTTATTTGATGCTTCAAACATAAAAACACATTTTAAACATAAAATAAACTTAACAACGTTTGATTAAATGATTAAATTCATTCATTTTTAAAAATGACAAACTAAATTGGGTCACAGTTTCACATAAATACTTATTTCAATTTTCACCAAAAATTAAAATAAAAAAAACATATTTAATCCAATTTTAAATTCTCATGTTTTAGATGAAATTTGAAATTATTTAAATTTAATAAGTTTTTGAAGTGAAATAACTAAAAATAATCAACATCAATTATACTTTCTTCAAATTTACATATAGAAATTAACACTATTCTCAACAAAAAAATTTAAAACAATGAGTTTGGATATTAACCTTTTTATGATATTCAATTTTTCTTTATTCAATATGAAATAACCTAAATTTTACCATAACATATTTTAAATTATTTTAAAAACATAAATTGTCATCCTAAAACGTTTTATCCGATCACAAAATTAGCCTCGTGTCATTTGGATTAAAAAAAGAAGAAGTTAAATTGAAAAAGAAAAGGAGAAATAATAAAGACAATATTTTAATCCGAAAATGAATTCTGGTATCCTATTTTTATTGTCAGTGAACAACGGATTTAAATAGGAAAATTTCCTAATGTCAAAAGAGTTATAGAGAAAGATCTCATGGGTCAATATTTGGTATGCTTATTTTGTTCAGTGTGCGATTATTTGTTTCTTGTTTTTAGAGTGTCTTGTAGTTTTAAAGTGACAAAATTGAGTTCTAAGGGTATAATCATTCTGAATCATTTTGCATTTCAACCACAATAGGAGACTGATATATTATTTGTTAGTTTGCTTGTTTTCTTTGGTATTAAATTAAACGCGTCATTCTTATTGATATATTGCATTGGTTTTAATTGATTAATGATTACGCAAAATATATATTATGTACGCAAATGCATCATATTTTTCATCAATCATTATAATAATTATAAATAAACAATCATAAAGTTTCCACTCCATGTCCAGAATCATTCATTTCGGCTATGGGAAGGTGCAAATAGTTAAAATGAAATATTTGACAACAGTACTTTCAGGTTAGAAATAAGCAAATGCAATACATTAGAAAAAGTTAACAACCAACGTAGTATTTCCCATAATAAACCAACTTAGTAATTTTTTTTTACTTAAATGTCACTTTTTTATTTAAACAAAAAAGAACATATTAAAACCGTATAAAAATATTAAAAAATTATATATTAAAAAAAAGACTTTTTTATTTTATCATGAATTCTATGCTGTCATGTCTATAAACAATGGTGAAGACTGATTCTGGATCTGAAGTGGCGAGTTTATAAGAAAACATTAAAAGTCTTATGTGATTTAACATGTGATAAAAGAAATATATGGTGATATAGGAGGCATCGTGGCAAAAGGACAAAAGGAAGGCAGCAAATAAATCACGATGATGACCCATTGCCAGATAATCCAGATACACTATACAAGCCAACAAAAATTGTGCAAATTGACTCAGAACCACAAAGACTAGGGGAAGCTTCGTGGAATGTCACTCAAAGACATGTTATCTAAGCGAATGGGTTAATTAGTTTCTAGTTACTTTATTTTAATTAGTAATTCTAAAGTATTTGTTAATTTAAAATAAAAAGTACTTTTGCTTTTTTTAAAAAAGAAATTTTATTTAATATTTTAAAATTTCATCCACGTGCCTCAAAATATCTTTTAACAAAATCAGAATGAGATTAAACTCCAAAAAACATAGCTAACTCGTGATGTTTTTTCATAATATTTTTTTCCTATTTTTATCTTTTTTTTGCAAGACAATTAATTTACATTTGACGTCATACTTACAGTGTTCTCTCACCTTGGTGCACAATATTCTTCAAATACAATTTTTCTTGGCTGAAGACGTCAGGTCTTGAAACTCATGGAGAAAATATTAACATCACCGTAAAGAACGAGTCTTCCAAACTCATTTTCTTCCTCCATCCTCGTTTCCACGTTTCACGGTTAAAAGAAACAAAGATTCCATTCTCCTTCAAAGATAATGGAAAGCAACGAATCCGCGAGAGAGAAAGAGAGCATGGTGGAAGAAGTGTTCGAGGACATGTTGCCAGTGATGGCAGAGAAGCTGGGTGTGGAGACCTTTGTGTCTGAGTTGTGTGGAGGTTTCAAGCTTCTGGCCGACCCAGAAACGGGTTTGATCAGTGGTGAGAGTCTGATGAGGAATTCGGCTCTATTGGGTATGGATGGGATGAGCAAAGAGGAAGCAGAGGCCATGGTTGGACAGGGCGATCTTGATGGGGATGGGAAGCTCAATGAGACTGAGTTTTGCATCCTTATGCTCAGGCTCAGCCCTGGGATCATGGAAGAAGCCGAAACTTGGCTTCACAAGGCACTTCAACAAGACCTCACCAAATCCTCAACTTAAACTCCATCCTTCTGTAATCAAATGTAAGTTATTTGTGTGTGATGGATGTATCGTGCAAGTTATTTAACACTCTATGAATGATTTCTAAAGGGAATTTAACTATAATGAAATGAATGAGCACTTGGGTTGTTCAACCAAATATTATTTTGTTACAAGAGATAAGTAAAATTCGATACTCTTCTTGCAGTTCTAGATCACTGGTAACACTGTTAAAAGCATTCGATAGTTTCATCTTTTATCAGAAACAATTGAGTCAATCAAATGTATGATATATTCACATCTCAAATATAAACCACGGAGTTTTAATTTATAATCGATCAGATATTGTTTGAGTGATGTTGTAAACTCCTAAATGAGATCTCAATAGATATCTACACAATGTGAATGTGAGTGTCATTGCCAAGCATATTTCTCCATTCAGAAAGCTGGATCGATGAATTCAGTAGTAACAAAAGGCAAGTGAAACGGTGATAGCGTATAATTGGTGTTAAGTGAACAAATCAAGTATCAGATTTGCACGTGTAGGAAGGACAGAATCACTCTGTAACTGAATCGTTACAGCAAGGCATGACATGATTTGATTGATCCCCTGTCTTATGTGGAGCTAGGCGAGGCTTATTAGTTTTATTGATTATTAGTCCCATGATGATCGTTCCGGTTGAAAGGTTGAACGATGAGATTTCATGTTGACGACAGACTTGGCGAACAAGCAGCATTCGAGGTAAACAACGAAAACCGGCTTCGTCTTCGAAGGAAATTTTTTTTGCAGAAACGATGAAACAATGCCCTAACCCTAACAACTTATGGTTCTTGCGCTTAAAAGCGAACAATAACAAAACCTAACTTGCTTCAGAATAAAAGCTTGGATTTGAAGTCAATGTTCTCTGTATTGTGTCACTCCATCAGGAGAAGAAATGAAAGAAAAAGACTTTTAACGAAAAAGTGTATAAGATAATTTGCAAAATATAGACAGAATTTCTTTTATTAATTACAGAAATAATGTGTAAAAAGTATATTTAAAAAAATATATAACTAAGAGAGTGAAGTTTGAATGAATTTGTTAGTGTCGAAAGAATGTAATTGAAGAATACTCAAAGAAATTTGACATATTATTAGTGCTTCACAAAACAATTTATAGTTTTAGAAATTACTTTTCATTCTTTCTATTTTAAAATTTGATAAGGAACAAATTCTAGAACTATTTTATAATTTAATTTAATTTAATTTGTTTATACAATTTCAAAAACTAAATAATAGATTATTCTTATTATATATGAAATAATGAATAAATTCTTTGTAAATAGTATTCTTAATAATCCGTTGTAGTCTAGTTGGTCAGGATACTCGGCTCTCACCCGAGAAATTTCCTTCTGACATTACATTCATGTAGAAGAGATCAAAATTGAAGAAAGAAAAAAGCTTATAGGAAAAAGACCAACTTCTTTTATTTTTTTAATAATAACATATTAAACTAAGATGTTTAATTAAAATATAAAGAAAATTATTTAAAAGAATTACTTGTATAAGAAAACGGGATTATCAAAGTATAGCGACTCGTAAACTAATTTTGAAATGTCTATAAGAAAATACGTTCCATTGTTTAAATTCAAACTCATGTAAATTAACTATTTATCTGTGCATAATTGTGACTTTTAAATTACCTTATATTAAAATCGACAGTAAATAAACATGTTTTTAAATATATAAATTATGTTTTACATTTATAATAAATTGTTTATGTTATGGTAGGAGGGTATTTCTAAATTAAAACTGGTCCGTATTTAAGAAAGTAATTATTAAGTATATAAAGTAGGAAAGATAATTTGACACGATATAGACAGAATTTCTTTTATTAATTATAGAAATAATGAGTAAAAAGTATATTTAAAAAATATATATTACTAAGAAAATGAGTTTTAAATGAATTTGTTGGTGTGAAGTATAACATTGAAGAATGTTCTAAGAAATTCAACCTATATTTCTAGTGTTTTCGAAAATAATTTATAACTTCATTCTTTCTATTTTTAAAGGTGATTTAACAATTCATCATATTTTTAAAACTGGATAATGAACCATTTGTAGAACTATTTTATAATTTCATTTCATTTGTAATTCAAAAACTAAATAGATTATTTTTATTATTAATAATCAAGTAAGTTAGGAAGTGTTTCATATAGAATACATGGAATATTTTAATACTTATCAGTAACACTTTCAACAATCCGTTGTAGTCTAGTTGGTTAGGATACTCGGCTCTCACCCGAGAGACCCGGGTTCAAGTCCCGGCAACGGAAATTCTTTTTCATTTTTTGTTATGATTTTTATTCAATTCATAGCTCTCGGCTCCAAATTTACATTTTGTAAACAATCCTAGAGAAAAATTGCAAATAAATTTATTCCTCATTTGATTGTTCCTCCAAATATTGCAAGAGCTACGATGAGTCGTATCTTAGATCGATTTTGTAAATCATGGAAGTGGCATTTAGAGTATATTTTTCGATGGCAGTGTTGTTGCTTTAGGCAAGTAATGAGGAAAAAGAAATTCAAATTTCTGGGGAAGATAAGGTGTTCTTATTCGATTGATGCATGCTTACATGAAACCAACTGTAAATTTGATTGATGAAATGAAGAATTTGAGATTTTCACTTCAGGCAGCAAAAGAGGGCACACTCTCCTGAACCAAGTTTCTGACCTTCACTCTCACCGCCCCACTCAACCGGTGCACGCTTTCAGCAATCCCAAAAAGCTCATCTTTCCCCATCTTATTCTTCGACGAAACCAGCACCATTTGAGTTCCACAAAGCTCGTCGTAGATCCTCTCGAACTCTTGCAGCACCTCCTTCACAATCCCCACCCTGTTCCTCTTCAGCAGCATCTTCAGCAACGCGACCACGTGCCTGTGAAAGTTTCCCTCCTCAACCGCGGCTGACTCAAACTTCACACTTTGCAGCAGTTTCAATAGCCTCTCAACATCCCTGTGTACAGAGTGAAGGGAATGGCTATTTTGGGCGACGTCCACGAGAGCTGCTGCATACCCAGTAGCGGGATTTGAGTTGCATATGGAAGACGACGGTCTGGGCTTGAGGGGTGAGAGAGAGAAAGGAAGGGAAGGGGAAGATTTGTGGGAGAAAGATTTGGTTTTGGGGAGAAAAGTGGGTGTGGAAGTGGAGAAAACATGATGGGGTTGCTGTGGTCGTGAAGGGGTTGCTTTGAAAGGAAAAAAATCGCGATTTGTTAGGGTTGGCGAAGATGGGAAAGGAGGAACTTTAAGGGTTGAAACAGATGATGAGAGAGTATCCATGGAAAGAGGGTTTCAGACAGACAAGTTTTTAGGTTTTATTGTTTAGGAAAAGAGAATAAGGTAAGCAGAGGATAAGTTTTGGCCACTTGGTCTCACAAAGGAACACATACTAATGGTATCGACGTTGACCTAACTCACAATTTCAATGTTCCATAATTCTATTTAGTAAAAGGTGTCATCTTTTTTGGAATTAATGGATATAACGCGATGCAATACAATGGATGTTGCAGCAGATTCATGGATGGTATATTTCTTCTTTTTGAAAATTAATTTCTACCCAAAAAAACTCACTTTTCACTGATACATTAATTGGTACATTACATAGAAGCTATATCAATTTAACATACAGAAAAATTTAATACATTTTTATAATAGAAGTTTTGACTTTTTCAAATATGGATCATGACTTTCTTATTTGATAATAAATATTGCTATGATTTAATTGTATATTTCATTTTCTTGAAATTTTAATATAATTACTTTTTATTTTTAACTACTTAATTTTTTTCTTCAATGTTATCGTAAAGAGTTTTTTTTACTGTTGACTGTTCAGCATGTATTTTATATAACACATTTTCTCATATATACTTAAAATTTATCAAAATTATAAAATCGAAACAAAATAAATTTTTAAATTTTACAACTTTTATTAAACTTGAATAAACTAGGAATACCATCTTTTGTTTTGATATAAAGAGATTATGATGAATCAAATTTTGACTACTTTAATTATTACTTGATGATTATATTTATGCATAGTCTAATTTTAATTGAATTAGTGGTTAAATTTCAATTATGTAGTTGAAGTTAAATAATGTAAAAAATTAACAACTATAAATATTTACAGTTTTTTGTAACTTTTTTGAGTGAAAAGAAACACATGTTTGACTAAGTTTAATGTGTGTAAGTAAAGTATTAATTCATTTTAAACTAATATTATATTTTTTTTTCAGATATGATCTATATAAAAAATGCAATTTAATAGACAATTTTAACATAGAACTATTAAATAAAAATTAAATAATGCAATCAATGAAAATTTTATTTAGTGTTGAAGGAAGCCATGCCCAAAATATAGGAAGTTAAACTTTCAATTTACCAAGAAGCTAAGCATTTGCAATCAACTACGGAAATTGTTTAACTATATTAATTATATGATTTTTGGTGGTTAAAATTAAAGATACTTGCTTATAGAAATAATTATTCTCGGGTTTTCTCAAGCTTTGTACTACTCCTAGGAGGGAAGACATGTAATTTTGAAAAAAAAAAGTGTGAATAATCAAAGAAATTAACTTTTTATATTTTTTTTTCAGAACAAACAAAGATTTTTCTTTTAAATTTAGTTAAATTTAGGACTTGTGCTAGTAGGTGTTTTACCCGTCCAATTCCCTTTGTATAAATCTATCACATTCATATTCTTAGGATTCTCTGCAATATGAAATTTTCATTAATATCTTTCCTATAATCAAGGCAGTGAAGGTTCCCTAATAAATACTCATAAAGACAATTAAATAAATACAATAACTAAAGAAATCACAAAATTAAGAAAATAGAAGAAAAACCCACCATTATAAGGTGTCAATACCAAATTTCGTCCGAAGTGGTTCTTTTGGCCTTACCGTAGACTGTTCTCCTTTGTTTTACTATTTACCCTTTTTATCATTATTTTTATTTTTATTATTTTCGTTTTTATTATTTATTTATTTATTTATTTTCTTATTAGTTTATTTGTGTCTTTAGTTTTTGTTTTTTTTAGTTTTTACCTTTTTATTTTATTAAAAAAAAAAAAAAAAAAAAAAGGGAATTAGGAAAAGGGGGCATTTTGTCTTTAGTAAAAGTTATGCGAGAAAAGAAAAGTGTTTTGGTCGGGGGTACGACGTGTACGTGTGTTGGAGGGAGAGGGTGCAAGAAACGGTTTCTGCAGAGTGTGCGGGTGTGGCAGAGACGTTTTGGAGCCTGCATGGCATATGCACGATTTGGTATACGGAAGGAGAGGGTGGCACAGAAGGCACAGAAAGCACAGGAAAGCATAGAGAAAGGGGGATTTTGGGGGGAGCTAGAGGGGCCCTTCGTAAAAGGAGAGAAATCCATTTTTGCTGGGGGGACTGAACAGAAAAGAGAGTAGAGTTTGGAGGAAGAAAGAAAAAAAGAGGATTGGGCACTGCTTCTGAGGTCCACCATTGTTGGCACCTGAAAAGACGAAGGTTAGTTTGAACGAAGGAGGAGGAGGCATTGGGTTAGCGGAGCTAACGACAACCAGCGGATCTCCGAGAGGTAAGTATTGCCTTGCACTCCATCTTGCACATAGCTCTGTTGAATCTGCCATGTTTGCATATGATCGTCGTTGAGTACATGTTCACTGTTGCATCGCCCTCCCCGCGTCCACTTCTATGATCCTATTTTCCTCTTCCAAACAAGCTCAAAGCAAATCCATCTATTATGCCCCTCACGCCTCTGTCCATCCCCAATCATTAGCATTGAAGTTGAAATTGAAACAACTGATGGAATTCGGGTGACCCCAGTACCGCATATGGGTACTGGAGAGGGCTCTTCAGCCAAAGTCATACCACACACCATGTTGCAGGGGGTAGTCAGTAGTGCTGATGGGGCCAAGAGTAGGTTGGAAATTCTGGAGGAGAGATTGAGGGCCATTGAAGGGGTCGAAAGCTATGGCTTTGGGGATGTTGCGAGGTTGAGCTTGGTTCCCGGGGTGATGATACCACACAAATTTAAAGCGCCGGAGTTCGAGAAATACAAAGGTAATACCTGCCCGAAAAGCCATCTGACCATGTACTGTAGAAAGATGGCTGCGTACGCTTACGATGATAAGCTACTCATCCATTTTTTCCAAGACAGTTTGGCTGGGGTAGCGTTGAACTGGTACACCCATCTTGAGCCGTCTCGAATCCGTTGCTGGGCAGACCTGGCAGACGCCTTTGTAAAGCAGTATATATACAACACGCACATCGCACCGGACCGACTGCAACTGCAAAATATGTCAAAGAGGGACAACGAAACTTTCAAGGAATATGCCCAACGGTGGAGAGAGTTAGCTGCACAAGTTGAACCACCTTTGTATGACAGGGAGGTGGTGGCAATGTTTGTGAACACTCTCCAGCCGCCATTTTATGAGCACATGGTCGGGAACGTGTCTGCCAATTTCGCTGATATCATTATAATAGGTGAAAGGATAGAAATTGGGGTTAAAAGTGGGAAGATTGCATACAGTTCGCCCACAACTGCAAATTACAAAAAACCCAATTTCAATGCGGGAAAGAAGAAGGAAGGGGATGTGCATGCGGCATCGGCAATGCCTGTATGGAGAGGTCAAGCTCCCACTCATAGCTTCCGACCATACTTGGGGCAACCCCCTCTTGCAGCTAATGCGGCGTTTGCTCATCAAGCCAGGCCTCAACAACAACAAGGGTATTATCAACCGCCATTGCCCCCAACTGATACTTGGAGAGCTGGGGCAATTGCAGGTCCAAATCAGAATGCGGGTCAAAATACTTACCCAAGAAGGAACCAATTTGTTAATTTCACCCCTATCCCTACAACCTACACATAATTGTTACCCCATCTTGTCAAAAGGGGTTTGGTTGCTATTTGCCCAATGAAGCCCATGCAACCTCCGTACCCCAGGGGTTATGATGCAGAGGCCAAATGTAGTTACCATGGGGGAGGTGCTGGTCACTCAACTGAGAGGTGTCTAGCTTTTAAACACAAAGTACAGGCTCTAATTGACTCGGGGTGGTTAAAGTTTCAAGAGGATAAACCTAGCATCGAGACTAATCCGCTTTCTGGGCATGGGAGTGCCTCGACGAATGCCGTCGAGGATGAAAAACATGAGTTGATAAGAGACGCGGGTGAAATCCGAAGTTCCAGAGAGTTTATCTTCAAGGCGCTGGTAAAAGTGGGCCTTTTAAAAGGCGATTATGACGAGGACGTAACATGTGCACTTCATCCGGATGATGGGCACTCTATTGAGGAATGTGGTGAATTTGAAGATATTCTACAAGACTTGCTGGATAGAAGTTTAATCCAAGTATGCTACAAGGATAAGGAGGGGGAAGTGTTCACACAAATTGGCGGGGAATCTGACGTAACTCTGCCTGAGCCGTTGGTGATCCATTTCACTAGAACCACCCCTGTGCCAGTGGCTGAAGAAAAGCCGTCTGTCGTCATTCGGACGCCGTCTCCCTTCCCTTACAAAAGCGAGAAGGCTGTCCCTTGGAGGTATGGAGCACATGCGTTAGATGAGGGAGAAGGCGCAGATTCGGCCGTTGAGAACATAACAGGCATAGGTGGGATGACGAGAAGCGGTCGAATCTTCGCATCACCAATGGTGACAAAAGAGGGGACCAATAATAATGAAACGACAATGGCCGCAAAGGCCAGGGAGGTTTTAAAAGGAAAGGGCGCGCAGGTAGAGGAGACCCCTAACAAGGAGGAAAAGAAAGAGATATCCGAAGAAGAGGCCAGCGAATTTTTAAAATTCATTCAACAGAGTGAGTATAAGGTGGTGGAGCAGCTGAACCGCATGCCTGCTCGGATTTCCTTGTTAGAATTGCTTATGCATTCTACCTCTCACAGAAAGTTGTTGATGAAGGTACTCAGTGAGGCTCATGTTGAGCAAGGTCTTTCGTTGAACAAGTTTGAGGGCATTGTTGGCAACATCATCGCTAATAATTACCTCACCTTTACTGATGAGGAGATACCCACTGAGGGGAGAGGGCATAACAAGGCCCTTCATGTCTCTGTGAAATGTTTAGATCACGTTATAGCACGTGTCTTGGTGGACAATGGCTCCTCTCTGAACGTCATGCCAAAATTGACATTGGAGAAGCTACCCTGTGATGGATTGCATATGAAGCCAAGCTCTATGATTGTGAGAGCTTTTGACGGCAGTAAGAGGGTAGTGATGGGAGAAATTGAATTGCCAGTCCAAGTCGGTCCTTGTGTCTTTCAAGTGACATTCCAGGTTATGGACATCCTCCCAGCTTATAGCTGTTTGTTGGGTCGCCCGTGGATCCATTCTGCAGGAGTTGTGCCTTCCACACTACACCAGAAGCTGAAATATGTTATGGGAGATAAGCTGGTGATAGTATCAGGAGAGGAGGACCTCCTTGTGAGCGGACCATCGTCCACGCGATATATTGAGGTGGCTGAGGAAGCTCTTGAAACAGCCTTCCAGTCATTGGAGATTGTAGGAAATGCCTATGTGGAGTCATTCCTAGTAAGCCCGCATTTGTCACGTGCTTCTATCATGATGGCCAAGGTCTTGCTGAAAGAGGGGTATATACCTGGTAGAGGTTTAGGCAAGCATGGGCAGGGGCGAACTTTCCCCCTAAAAGTCGTTGAGAATAGAAACCGATATGGCCTAGGGTACAAGCCCACCAAAGAGGACAAGAGAAGGCTGATGGAAGAAAGGAGAGAGCGCGGTCTGGCTCGTGTAGAAGGGCGTGAACCCAGGGTGGAAAAGATTGGTATTCGTGACATCAAGGAAAGCTTCCGTAGTGCTGGATGGATCAACGCGGGCCATATAGCCGCCGTGGAGGATGAAGATAGCTCTGAATGCTCAAGTTTCGTGCGAGCCTACTCCCCAGCTGCACCACTCAACAATTGGGAAATTCTGAGTTTACCCGTGATGCTTAATTTGAACAAAATGTAATAGTTTTAATTAATCCTATAGCTTCACCCGGGGCTTTAGGATTCATGACTTACGGGTTGACGTTTAGTTTTTGTGCTCAGCGTGATAATCAAATCGTGTTTGTTTGTGTTTTATCATCATTTTGCATTCGTCATCGATTTTTCCTTTTTATTTATTCTCTTTTTTTTTTATAAATTTAAATAATGCAGATATGACAATGAAAGTTTTGAAAATAACAATGTCGATATTCCTAATTTTGAGCACCCTGTCGATAATACGGAAGATGATTATGAAGATGATCCGGAACCCTCTCCGGAGCTCTTGAGATTAGTGGAACAGGAGTCTAAAGAGATAAAACCCCATCAGGAGGATGTTGAAGTACTCAACTTAGGAGAGGAAGGGGAGATAAAGGAAGTAAAAATCGGTACTGGCATGAAAAAGGAAGTGAGGGAAGGGTTGCGAGCCCTATTGAAGGAGTTTAAGGATGTGTTCGCTTGGTCGTACAATGACATGCCAGGATTGGATACCGATATCGTGCAACACAAGCTCCCACTTAAACCGGAATGCCTTCCAGTCAAGCAAAGACTAAGAAGAATGAAACCAGAAATGTCATTGAAAATTAAGGAGGAGGTACAGAAACAATTCGACGCAGGATTCCTGGCTGTGGCGAAATACCCACAATGGGTAGCAAATATTGTACCAGTGCCTAAGAAAGATGGGAAAGTTCAAATGTGCGTTGACTATCGTGATTTGAATCGTGCAAGTCCAAAGGATAACTTCCCGTTACCACACATCGACACTTTGGTTGACAATACAGCCAAGTACTCGCTATTTTCGTTCATGGATGGTTTCTCGGGGTATAATCAGATTAAGATGGCGCCTGAGGACATGGAAAAGACGACCTTCATCACGTTGTGGGGGACCTTTTGTTATAAGGTGATGTCTTTCGGGCTCAAGAATGCCGGGGCAACATATCAAAGGGCGATGGTGACACTTTTTCATGATATGATGCACAAGGAGATCGAAGTTTATGTGGATGACATGATTGCAAAGTCTGAATCGGAAGAAGAACACATCCTCAACTTGAAGAAATTATTTGAGAGGTTGAGAAAATATAAACTCAGGTTAAACCCCACCAAATGCACATTTGGAGTGAAATCCGGGAAGTTGTTGGGTTTCGTGGTTAGCCAAAAGGGGATAGAAGTGGATCCTGACAAGGTGCGAGCGATATCAGAAATGCCTACGCCTAGCACGGAGAAGGAGGTTCGCGGTTTTCTGGGTAGATTGAACTACATTGCTAGATTCATCTCCCAATTAACCGCTACCTGTGAACCAATGTTCAAGTTGCTACGAAAGAATCAGGTTATGGTTTGGAACGAGGATTGTCAAGCCGCTTTTGAAAAAATCAAACAATACCTGCAAGACCCACCTGTATTGCGTCCACCCGAGCCAGGAAGACCACTCATTTTGTACTTAACTGTATTGGAAAGGTCAATGGGTTGCGTATTGGGTCAACATGATGAAGCTGGAAAAAGAGAGCATGCAATATATTACTTGAGCAAGAAATTCACAGACTGCGAACAACGATATTCATCGTTAGAGCGAACTTGTTGTGCATTAGCATGGGCTGCTCATCGCCTAAGGCAATACATGTTGAGTCACTCTACATGGTTGATATCCAAGATGGATCCTATCAAGTTTATTTTTGAAAAGCCTGCTCTCACTGGAAGGATAGCTCGGTGGCAGATGCTATTGTCGGAGTATGACATCGTATATGTTACTCAGAAATCCGTCAAGGGTAGTGCTCTAGCAGAATATCTGGCTCATCAACCCATTAGCGATTATCAACCAATGCAACCTGAATTTCCCGATGAAGACATCATGGCTCTACTAGAAGAGAACGGAGAAGACCGAGATGAAAAAGCATGGACGGTATTATTCGACGGAGCCTCGAATGTGATGGGACATGGAATAGGGGCAGTGCTTGTTTCTCCAGGGAAGCAGTACATACCAATGACAGCAAGGCTGTGTTTTAATTGTACGAATAACATCGCAGAATATGAGGCTTGTGCTATGGGTATTCGGGCGGCAATCGAATCTAAGGCAAGAGTTCTAGATGTATACGGAGATTCAGCTTTGGTCATCCACCAGTTGAAGGGAGAATGGGAGACTAGGGATACAAAATTAATTCCCTACCAGGCTTACATCAAGGGATTGATAGAGTATTTCGACTCCATCACATTTAACCACATACCGCGAGAAGATAATCAATTGGCAGACGCGTTGGCTACCTTGTCATCAATGTTCGAAATTGACCGAGATGCAGAATTACCAATGATTAAAATGAAGAGCCATGCAGAGCCAGCATATTGTCATTTCATCGAGGAGGAATTAGACGGTAAACCTTGGTATTTTGATATCAAGCATTATCTTAAGACCCGAGAATACCCTGAGAAAGCATCTGAAAACGATAAAAGGTCGTTAAGGAGATTGGCGGGCAATTTTATCTTGAGTGGGGATATTTTATACAAGAGAAATCACGACATGGTCCTCCTCAGATGTGTGGATGCAAAGGAAGCTGAGCTGATATTAAAAGAAGTGCATGAGGGTACCTTTGGCACGCACATGAACGGGCACTCGATGGCCAGGAAGATATTGAGAGCTGGTTATTTTTGGCTGACCATGGAAAGTGATTGTTGCACACATGTGAGAAAGTGTGAGAAATGTCAGAAGTATGCGGATAATATCAATATGCCACCTACGACTCTAAGCGTGTTGTCTGCACCGTGGCCATTTTCGATGTGGGGGATAGATGTCATTGGAGCTATAGAGCCGAAGGCGTCAAATGGACATCGTTTCATACTAGTCGCAATCGATTACTTCACCAAATGGGTGGAGGCTGCTTCTTACGCCAACGTGACTAGAAAGGTGGTGACCAGATTCATAAAAAGGGAGTTGATCTGTAGATACGGGCTCCCTAACAGAATCATCACTGATAATGCCACTAACCTAAACAACCAGATGATGGCAGAGTTATGTGAGGAATTCAAGATTCATCATCATAATTCTTCTCCTTACCGTCCAAAGATGAATGGGGCGGTAGAGGCTGCCAATAAGAATATCAAGAAAATCGTGCAAAAGATGGTGGTCACCTATAAAGACTGGCACGAAATGCTTCCTTTTGCTCTCCATGGATATCGCACATCGGTACGAACATCAACCGGAGCAACACCTTTCTCGCTTGTGTATGGGATGGAAGCAGTACTTCCATTTGAGGTGGAAATTCCATCCTTACGAGTGTTAATGGAAACCCAACTAGAAGAAGCTGAATGGGTTCAAGCTCGATTTGATCAGCTCAATTTCATTGAAGAAAAAAGGTTAACAGCAGTGTGTCATGGGCAATTGTACCAAAGAAGAATGAAAAATGCATTTGACAAAAGGGTGCATCCAAGAGAATTCCACGAAGGCGAGCTAGTGTTGAAGAAGATCTTACCTGTACAAAAGGATCATAGAGGCAAGTGGACCCCGAATTATGAAGGGCCATTCGTAGTGAAGAAAGCATTCTCTGGTGGGGCACTAATTCTCACAAGGATGGATGGAGAGGAGTTACCCTTACCGGTTAATTCGGATGCGGTCAAAAAGTTTTACGCATGATGATTCCGCGATGGGGGAATGCTGTTAAGGGATATTGACATGATCTTTACAGTTTGTTGTACTCTGTGTTATTTCATTCAATAAATACTGCACGGTTTCATTCATATTTTTTTTTTTTGTTTGCACGCTTCTTGAAATATTGCATGTCTCGCTGAGCTTTTAGGTAAATAAGGGAAAATAAAGGCAATGATAATTAAGCACACATGAGTAAAAGCATCACGGGTATATTCGGTTGGCACAAGCTCGTTCCTGAGGGATGTCGTGAAAGACTAAAAAAGGAGAGAATAAAAATGCACATGTTGAATTCATTGTCAATTAAGTTGTCTAGGGCATAGTACGTTCAAAAAAAAAAAAAAAAAAAAAAAAAAAAAAAAAACACGATAACCTGAAATGGCAAAGATGTGGAGTCTTCTCCTGATTCAGGGTTTCGGGGGTAACTTGTATTCACTTCTCGTTAAAGCATCTGCCTTCACATCGCGTGAACCCATAACCTTTTTCTTTTCCCTTCAAAACAAAGGAGTGTCGTGGATATAACACTGAGGCAGGTTGGCCTGGCCAGAATTTTCCTCACTTGCGCTAGTAGGGTGATCCCCAAATCCCTTGAGACAAACAAGGGAACTTTCAAAAATGAATGACTCATGTTGAGGTCATCCAATCGTAGAATTAATCTTTTGAAAATAAAGCCATCAGAGTTCGAAATGATGTGTGGCCTCCTTTCTTCGTCAAACAAAAAAAAAACAACACAAAAATATATCCATTGTTACCCTGTTTTGAGCCAAAAACAAATCCTTTTTCAAAATTATTCCCAAGCAAGGGTTATCATCAGTATGAGTCAACCCAAGAAGCAGATGAAGAGCACTCAGTGATCAAACGGGAGAATCCTTCAAAATAGTAAAAAAGAAAAAAAAAAAGAAAAAAAGACAAAACAAAGTGGTGATAAGTAAAAAGAATGAAAAAACGCAGTTCAAGGAAAAGAAAAAGCAAAGTGCTCAAAAAGTCAAATAGTTGATGCGATCCCAAGATGATAACCCTTGTTTCAAAAATAACTGACAAGCATTCATTTGAGCCTTTATCCCTTTCTTTCGATACCTTCTAGCCCTAGCCACATTACAAGCCTAATAAAGTCCGCACAGATTGAATAATGTTTGCTCAAATTTTCATAAAGCTTAATTTTGCGATAATACGAGATGACTTGCAATTTGTCAACAAAAAAAAAAAAAAAAAAAAAAAAATTGAAAATGAAAAAAAAGTAATGTCTCAGGGAGAAGGGATCTCTTTGCCAGCCGGCCAGCAGCATACAAAAGAAAATCAAACCAATTGGGGCAATCCTTCCTACCCAAACCTTTCCACCTACACAGCAAAACTGGGGCAGTCTTGTGGGCCCTACTTGTTTATATGTTAACCATACCTCCCCAGATGAGGAGAACACAAATGTTAGTTCCACATACAATCATTCAGCCATCTACGGCTCGTCCTTGTTTTTCCTCACCTTCTCGGGTTCAAGCCAAATTGGATTGCAGGAAGCGATAAAGAGAATTTGAACTCATGGTTACACCCTTCTCTTTCTCATTGGAGGGTTCACTATCTCTTGGCATTTTTGTTATGGTTACGTTTTGAACGTACATCAAGTTGGACGACGATGTTGACAACGAGTTCCAAACATGGGCAGTCTAATTAGGAGAGGGATGTTAAAAAAAAAAAAAAAAAAAAAAAAAAAAAAAAAAAAAGGGAGAAAGAGAAGATTTCATGCATTCATGCACCCTCATGACATTACATCATACATTTCATGATAAGTAAGGTATTTTGTTCCAAAATCCTTAAGGCACAAGAGAAGTTGTGGAAAGGATAGTACGACTTTTCTTTCAAGTCTATTCATTGTTTTGCTCAGCGTTTACCAACATTTCAGGAAGTTTCAAATATGAGTTTTCTTCTATGTTTGGACCCTCTGCTAGGCAATGGTCAAACCCAGTTTTTCTATGTTTCGACCCTCTGCTAGGCAATGGTCAAATCCAGTTTTCGTTTTATGTTGTTGACCCTCTGCTCGGCAATGGACGAATTCAGTTTGTTATTCTATGTGTTGACCCTCTGCTAGGCCATGGTCAAATCCAAATTGTCGTTTTATGATGTTGACCCTCTGCTCGGCAACGGTCGAACTCAGTTTGTTATCCTACGTGTCGGCCCTCTGCGTGGCAATGGTCGGTTTTAAATTTTCCGTTCTTTGAGTTTGACCCTCTGCTAGGCAATGGTCAAATCCAGTTTTCGTTTTATGTTGTTGACCCTCTGCTCGGCAATGGTCGAATTCAGTTGTTATTCCTTTGAGTTTGACCCTCTGCTAGGCAATGGTCAAATCCAGTTTTCGTTTTATGTTGTCGGCCCTCTGCTCGGCAATGGTCGAATTCAGTTGTTATTTCTCTGATGTTGACCCTCTGCTCGGCAATGGTCGAATCCAAGTTTTCGTTTTTTATGTTGTTGACCATCTGCTCGGCAATGGTCAAATTCAGCTTTTCGTTTTGTACTACTGACACTCTACTTGGCAGTGGTCGTCTTCTTTCATCGCAATCTTCTTTTGTGGACTTGGTTAATCTTATGTCTTGTATTCATCCTCTTCATTTCGTTTCCTAAGAAGATCCAGACGAAATTAGTATTTCTATCTTTACCTATCTTTTACTATATAATATGAAAACATCACTTTGTCATATTATCTAGTAAAATATAAGTAAAGAGGGGCAGCTGTCAATACCAAATTTCGTCCGAAGTGGTTCTTTTGGCCTTACCGTAGACTGTTCTCCTTTGTTTTACTATTTACCCTTTTTATCATTATTTTTATTTTTATTATTTTCGTTTTTATTATTTATTTATTTATTTATTTATTTATTTTCTTATTAGTTTATTTGTGTCTTTAGTTTTTGTTTTTTTTAGTTTTTACCTTTTTATTTTATTAAAAAAAAAAAAAAAAAAAGGGAATTAGGAAAAGGGGGCATTTTGTCTTTAGTAAAAGTTATGCGAGAAAAGAAAAGTGTTTTGGTCGGGGGTACGACGTGTACGTGTGTTGGAGGGAGAGGGTGCAAGAAACGGTTTCTGCAGAGTGTGCGGGTGTGGCAGAGACGTTTTGGAGCCTGCATGGCATATGCACGATTTGGTATACGGAAGGAGAGGGTGGCACAGAAGGCACAGAAAGCACAGGAAAGCATAGAGAAAGGGGGATTTTGGGGGGAGCTAGAGGGGCCCTTCGTAAAAGGAGAGAAATCCATTTTTGCTGGGGGGACTGAACAGAAAAGAGAGTAGAGTTTGGAGGAAGAAAGAAAAAAAGAGGATTGGGCACTGCTTCTGAGGTCCACCATTGTTGGCACCTGAAAAGACGAAGGTTAGTTTGAACGAAGGAGGAGGAGGCATTGGGTTAGCGGAGCTAACGACAACCAGCGGATCTCCGAGAGGTAAGTATTGCCTTGCACTCCATCTTGCACATAGCTCTGTTGAATCTGCCATGTTTGCATATGATCGTCGTTGAGTACATGTTCACTGTTGCATCGCCCTCCCCGCGTCCACTTCTATGATCCTATTTTCCTCTTCCAAACAAGCTCAAAGCAAATCCATCTATTATGCCCCTCACGCCTCTGTCCATCCCCAATCATTAGCATTGAAGTTGAAATTGAAACAATAAACAGGATCCTCACAAAATCATATAACTGAAATATTAGAACAGTGTCTTCACCCTCTTAAACGAATCTCCACTTCCACTCATTCTCTGTTTCACCACGCTCTCTCTCTCCTCCCTAACTCTCACACTCACGGCTATTCCCAACAATCAAACCCCGTTCCCCCAATTCAAACACAACACCATCTTCAACCTGCAATCAATCAAAACTCAGAAACAGAAATCAAAACAAAACCCACAACCTTCACGCTCCCACTTCAAACTTCCACCATCTTCATATTCATCTCCATCATCTTCATCTCCGAATCAACCTTCACCTTCGTCATCACCGAACAACATCCACACACATAGCCCATTGTACAGTCAAGAAAACAACAATGGGAAAGAGAGGAAGGGTTGGGACGAGAGGTGGTGGCGTGGTGACTGGGTCGCGGTGGTGAGCGGCGGCCAGTTAGGCAGGCGCGGCGCAGAGACGCCAGAGAGGAACCCCTCCCTGGGTGGCTGGATCGAGGCGCGGCGTGCCGCGGTGGCTGGTCCAGAGGGGGCAGTGACGCGGTGCCCATCTTCGTCGCGGTGGCCGGTTCGTCGCGGTGGCCGGTTCCAGCCGAGGTGGCGGCGGCATGCCTCCCAGCCCTAGGTTTTCCTGGTCAGAGAGAGAAAGAAACCTTGGGTCTCTGGAAAGTGTTGGATTTGAGTGAATGAGAATGGGAAGGCAGAACCCCTAGGGGAATTCTAGGTTAGAAACAACCCGGGTGGCCCAAGCCCAAAAATAACGCACGTTAAGCCTTTTTAGAACGTTCGTCCCGTACCTCCTCAACGAACGTCTGTCCGTCCACTTCTTGGACGGACCGTCTGGTGACCATCTCCCCGAACGCTCGTCCACAACGAGCGCTCGTCATTCAGCCTCGTCCCGCACGAGCGCTCGTCATATCATCCAACGAGCGCTCGTTCGTCCTCCTCATTCTCAACAAACGCTCGTTAATCCAGCAAACGAACGTTCGTTCTTTCTCCTCATCCTCAACGAGCGTCCGTTAACGCTCGTTCGTCCTCCTCCCTCTCAACGAACGTTCGTTAATCCACTCAACGAACGCTCGTTCTTTCGCCTCACTCTCAACGAGCGTCCGTCAATCCCACTAACGCTCGTTCATTAATTCCCCCCCAACGCTCGTCATTCACCCCTTTCCCGGCAACCGTTCGTCATCCACAACCATCTTCCCAAAGAACGCTCGTCCATAACGAGCGTTCGTCATCCATTTCCCACATCTTCCCAACGAACGCTCGTCCAAAACGAGCGCTCGTCATCCAGCCTCCTCTTCTCAACGTCCGTTCGTCATATCATCCAACGAGCGCTCGTTCGTCCTCCTCATTCTCAACAAACGTTCGTTAATCCAGCAAACGAACGTTCGTTCTTTCTCCTCATCCTCAACGAGCGTCCGTTAACGCTCGTTCGTCCTCCTCCCTCTCAACGAACGTTCGTTAATCCACTCAACGAACGCTCGTTCTTTCGCCTCACTCTCAACGAGCGTCCGTCAATCCCCCTAACGCTCGTTCATAATTCCCCCCCAACGCTCGTTATTCTTGTTTGTTTGTTTTTTTTTTCTTATTTTATTCTATTTCATTTATTTTTTTTTTCCATCTTATTTCATTCGTTTTATTTATTTCTTTTATTTTTATTTATTATTTTATTATTTTATTTTGTTCTATCTACTTATTCTATATATCTACTTATCCTAAAATATATATTTAATAATGCAATATTTACAATTTAAATAAAGGAATTTACAAAAAATACGTTTTAAAGGTTTAGGCACATGTGTGATCGCACGCATCGTCCTTGTGCTGAAGACCTTTTCTCTTTCTTAATTAAAATTACAAAAAATACGTTTTAAAGGTTTAGGCACATGTGTGATCGCACGCATCGTCCTTGTGCTGAAAACCTTTTCTCTTTCTTAATTAAAATTACAAAAAATACGTTTTAAAGGTTTAGGCACATGTGTGATCGCACGCATCGTCCTTGTGCTGAAAACCTTTTCTCTTTCTTAATTAAAATTACAAAAAATACGTTTTAAAGGTTTAGGCACATGTGTGATCGCACGCATCGTCCTTGTGCTGAAAACCTTTTCTCTTTCTTAATTAAAATTACAAAAAATACGTTTTAAAGGTTTAGGCACATGTGTGATCGCACGCATCGTCCTTGTGCTGAAGACCTTTTCTCTTTCTTAATTAAAATTAACAAAAAATATGTTTTAAAGGTTTAGGCACATGTGTGATCGCACGCATCGTCCTTGTGCTGAAAACCTTTTCTCTTTCTTAATTAAAATTACAAAAAATACGTTTAAAGGTTTAGGCACATGTGTGATCGCACGCATCGTCCTTGTGTTAAAAACCTTTTCTTTTCCTTAAGTAAAATTAACAAAAAATATGTTTTAAAGGTTTATGCACATGTGTGATCGCACGCATCGTCCTTGTGCTAACAACCTTTTCTCTTTCTTGCACAAAATACAAAAAAAGTATAAAATCTTCAAAAAAAAACCCAAAAACATCAGCAATTTTAAACAACAAACAATCTTCCTAGCCAGAACTACGTGACCCTTGATTCTCCATCAAAAGTGGAGATACGTAGGAGCAAGGTTAGTCCTTGTCAGGTTCACTTCCCAAAAATTCCAAAATCATTTCAAAACAAATTTTTAATCAATTTCCAAACGAAATTTTCAAGCAGTTTGCTAGAACTACGTAACCCTGATTTCTCATTTTGAATGAGAATACGTAGGAGCAAGGTCAATCCTTGTCGGGCCCAAAAAATTAAAAGAATATATTTTGTTTATTTATAATTTTATTTTAAGGGATAGTTAAACATTTTGAAACCACATCATATTCGCGCATTTAGTTAAAGGTACTGCCTTAGGGCAGGCGTTGTAGGGTGCTAACACCTTCCCTACACGTAACCGACTCCCGAACCCAGAATATGGTTTTCGTGGACCGTGCTTTATCATTTTGAGGTTTTTCCATAGTTTTCCATAATAAACTATGGTGGCGACTCCAAATCTCTTTTTAAAACCCGTTTCCTTTTTTGGATCGTCGTCCCGTCGCGATTCCGGTTGCGACATAAGGCTTTATTATAACCCGGAAAAGAAAAAATTCAATATAAAAATAAATAAGAAATAAATAGAAAGTCAAGACATTAATATTAGATTTTTAACTTAAAAGGTTTCAATAACTTTCCGTTAGAATATGACTAAATTATTAAATTTTGATTTTGAATTTTGTAACTTTTTTATTTCAATAACATTTGAACTCATATAGTGTTTAGTCCTTATAAATATTTTAATTTAATCTAATGTAAAACAAAATTTTTTTTGCTTTCACTTCTCTAATGTTTAATTGAGAGATATCACGTGTTATTAACATTATAATATCATAACATTAATATGAATCACTTAAAATTATCACTTATTTTTTTCAATATATGTAGTAATTATAATCAACTTTAATTTACTGTTTCCTATTTTGTTTATTCTCTCATTGAGTTTTGTAGGATAGAATCAAAGTTATAATTTTCTTAAAGCAATAATCTCTTGTACCTGAAAAATTGTTTACCTCAAATTTACCTAGTGACAAAATAATAAAAGTAGTTTAAAGACCATTTTTGTAATTTTTTAATCCACAAATTATAATGATATTTGCCATGTTTAATTGTTCAAAGAGTACACAATATTTGTCATGTTTGTAATTTTTTATAAACATATATGGATACTCATTGACATTTCTAAATATACAAAAATTACAATAACTTTTAAATAGATGCTTGTGTGCATTATATGAATGATTTAATCTTAAAAATATTATTTTATAGTACATAATGTGAGATCTCGGAAAATTGAACCATAATTATCTTGTCTAAATCTCAATTAATACACTGCTGAGTCACCTGTCAGCTTCCATAAATACAACCAAGCCACACGCCCAGTGCATTAAAAACGCACTTTGCACTGCATGCACGAGCGCCACGTGTCACGTTAGAAGTTTCTGAAATCAGAAGTGGGAGTGCAGGTGTCAGCAGAGGAAACGCTCGTTCGTTTGGGCGTGGAAATTAACAAAACTGAGTTTTTGAAAAACTCTCTCTCACCTACACGCACTCTTCTTCTTCCTCAGAACTCAACTCTTCATTTTCTCTACCTTCTCGCTAGAAACCTTCACCTTCTCTCTACTGTAACTCATCACCTTCTTCTCTGATCACGTTTCAGAACCGTAGAAACGTTCCTGGAGACGTGAACGTCATTCTGGACCGAACAGAATTGGGATCGGAACTGGTAAGTTCTAGTCGCTAACCGTTCGTCCATTTGGTTTCATGCGAACCCTAGTTTGGTTGGATGCATGGGTTATGGGTCTGAGTTGTTTCTGATTTCTGGTGTTTTAGATTAAGTGAAAGTTGTTGAGCTAAACCTGAGGGTAGAACGCTGTTAAAGGACGAACTAAACCTTGCTTTTTGGGAGTACACTGCTATCCAGGTAAGGGAAGCTTAGTAATTTAATTTATACGTGCATGTTGTATGATATGAATTGGATGCATGAAAAGTATGCTGATTGAACTGTTATGAACGATCAATGATATTAAATATGTTTTCTGTTGGTTGAAATGCATGTTGATTTTGATACGTATGAAAGGTGTATGACTATAGTATAGTTTGATTTATTAATATGATGAAATCTGTATAGTATGAGAATTAATAATGGATATGAATTTACAAAGTATGAATCACAAGAGAAAGGTTGAGTTAAGATAGTTGAAAAATCTGGATATGATAATTCTCCCCATGATAAATTACATTCGTCATCGTATGGTCTTACACCGTACGGTTTTCCTGAAATTGACTTAGAATGAAATCCTTTCATTCGGAAAGAATTCTGATCGAGAACGAGCGTCCTCATTTGAATTACTGTCTGAGCGTTCGGTTCAGCTCAGTTGTATATAAATACTTTAAACTTTAAAATCAGTAACGCTCGGTCTTATACCAAGCGTTCGTCCTAAATAACGCCCAGTCTTATACCAAGCGTTCGTCATAATTGGTGCTCGGTCATCTACCTAGCGTTCGTCATAAGCGGTGCTCGGTCTCATACCAAGCGCTCGTAATGTTGAATAACCATTTGATAAAATAGCGTTCGTTCAAGTATTAAAATATTCATTTTCTTACGTTCGTTCAAATACCGGCATCGGTCTCCCATATACAAAATTTTTCAAAGAAAATTCTAAGTATTATTGACCATCCTTCTTACATTAAATCTGGTCCAAGATCTTTATTATGATATTTTTCTAAGTACCAGTATACCTTCAATCGAGTCAGTTCATTTAACTGACCAAACAGATAGTCATGTTCGTCCATCCAGTACCTTATTTGGACGTTCGTCCTAATTCTTTAAAGGACTGAACGTTCGTCTTTTTATGCTCTTAAATCTAAAGATGAGAATGATGATAAATTATAAGAAATTACAGTGTGAACACTATATTGAGTGATTCTATGATTATGGAAATTGAACGAGCGTTCCGGGGAGGAACGACTCTTATATATATTGAATATTGAATTTGGTAAAGTATGACTGTGGATAAGTTAAGACTCGCTGTCCATCCTGATGTTCCGTGAGTACTATCTTCATGTAGAGGAAGTACGTCATGTGTGGGAACGGCAGGAGGTCCTTAGTCCATAAGTTAACATGGGCGACGTAAGAACGGACTAACCTCGAGTGGCAGCTGTTTGGTGTATCCCAGTTACTACATTACTCGGGTGCAAGGACGCTGTAACTACACAGATTCATACAGTCCGGACGGTCGTCTTATATATATATATATATATATATACATATAGAATTTGGATGATGTTATATGTTAAATTATGTGCTTGTGTGAAATGAAATGTTTATTGTATGTTTGATGTATAAATTAAAGTACTTAAGCTTACCCTTTCGTTTTTCCTTGTGTTGTCGTTTTGTCTATGTACGTTAGTCTTGTCTTTGCAATGATCATCCATGTGGATGTGAGCAGATGGAGGTGCGTCACTTGAAGAGATGCTAGAAGAAGAAAATTTGGAAGACGCAAATCTGGTGGAAGTGGAAGTTAAAGCCGAGCCTTAGAGCGCTCGCGTGTTTTTCATTTTATCGTCTTTAGTTTTGAGTTGTAACGTTCGGTCAATGTTTTGTAAGACCGTTCGCCCCTGAAAATCTATTTATGTTGCGTTCGTTTATGTTTGTAATTTAAGCCGTTCGACTTTTTGACCCTAGTTAGTAATGTAAAGACTGCACTGTTTTACTGTTAATTGTAATTAATTCTTGTATTTTGGGATGTTACATTAGGTTATGAGTACACTATGTTTTTGCTGTGTGCTTGATATATGTTTAAATGAGTTATTTTATTTGACTCTTTGAAACATAACTAACGCTCGTTTTCTCTGTGTCCAGAGAACAAATGGCACCTAGGCTTCCTCCTCCTCTTACGTCCAACAACACTAGGTTGTTGGAAACAATGGTTGAAAGAATAAGTGGATAAATTTAATGATAAAATGTTTATTGTTTTTTTAAAGAATTTAAAGATAAAAACGAATAGATTTAAAGGTTAAATTTGTGAATAACTTCACTCACGTAATAGATTAAAATAATAATAGATAAAAAAAGTGAAATTATTTAATTGCTCTTGATTGTTAAAAGTAATATAAAATGTTATTTAAATGAATTATATTTATTTTATGACATATTTTAATAAATGAAAATTTTTAAAAAAAATATTATAATAAATAAAGAATACAATATATACTTAGTAGCATACTAAAAAAATTAAATGTTTAGATATTGAACATTTTTGTGGTAAATATAGAATAACTTATGAATTATATATATGAAAATTATATTTCGTTAATCTCTTCAATTTTTTAAGTCATTTTTTGACTTGTAGAACCCATCTTATATTTTTTAAATTAATATATAAATTTTATTTATATGAAAGCGAGGGAGAGAGTTACGAACCTCCTACAAGAAACTTCCTCCAGCCCATCAAGATCCAGTTTTGTGGGTAGTACAGCAAGTTCAAGTTTCCATTTCATGCTGATTCCTATTAAATAAATTATATATTTAAGTCTCATCTAATAAAAATTAATTTGAATTTTAAGATGAATATTAACAGATTCACAGTTTCACAATTTTGAAATAAATAATTATTTAATTTCATTAATCGAAATCAAATTTATTCAACAAAATTATTTTTGGTAATTCAACAAAGATGTGCAAGAGTGGCTAGGTGTTCCCAGGTAAAGACAAACAAATTTTAGAGACTAAAAATATATTTACTTATTTTATCATTTCTAAATTAAACCTTTCCATTCATAACAATTTAAAATAAAGAAATATTTCTAACTTCAAATGAAATTTTAATATAAACTCAATTACAAATAACCTAAGTTCGTGTAGAGTAAAATAAGTAAAGTAAGTAGAAAAAGACCTTAAAACCACTTTCTCCCTACCACCCTTGCATTGCTAGGAAGCTCTTAACTTCTCTTTTAAAATTCTTCTTCGCCTTCGCGATGCTCCGCCGCACCATTCCTTTCTGCGCATCAAGGAAGGTGCGTTTCGGCGTTAGGCACAAATCCGGTGGCGGAAGAAGGCCGAAGAAGAAAACGTACCACAGAGTGGCTGAACTAGACCGAGTGATGGAACTGCGAAAGAAGCCATTGATGATTCTCCAACTCACCTCCCTCATCCAATTTCAGCCCCACCACTCCCCCCTCTTCCTCCGCGATCTCGAGAAGAACGTCGGCTTCGTTCGAAAATGGGCCTTCATGGCCCTCATCGACAAACACCCCTCCGTCTTCCGCGTCTCAGGGGCGCCCCCTTCGGTCTCCCTCACGGCCCGGGCCCGAACCCTAGCCCAGGAAGAGCCCAACGCCCGAGCCTCCATGGAACCCCTCTTGGTCACCAACCTGCGGAAGCTGCTCATGCTCTGCGTCGATTGCAAACTGCCTCTTCAAACTGTGGAGCTCGTTGGACCTCAGTTGGGCCTTCCCTCCGATTTTAAAGACTGTTTGATTCCGAAGTACCCCCAGTTTTTCACGGTTAGGAGCTTCCGTGGAAGGGATTGTCTTCTGTTGGAGGATTGGGATTCCAACTTGGCTGTCACTTCTAGAGAGACTAGGTACGTTTTTGGATGATAATCATCACATACATTGTGGACATTTTTTCATATGGACTCTTTAAAGAGTTTATTTTCTTTTTTCTTCCAAATTGATTTTACTGAAAACTCGGCCAAACAAACCAATGTGATTGTTACATGTCTTGGAATTTGTTAAATTATAGGATTTTTTTTTTTAAACATTGTACATGTTTTGATCTCAAATTGTCTCAGCTAATGAATTTGTTATTAGAAAAAGAGAGCTGTAATTTGTTACTAAGAGAGAAAAAGAGAGACAAGAAATAATATTGAGGAAAATAATAGACACAAAAAGTATGGGTTTATAAAGAACTCAACTCTTAAGAAGAAAGTTAATTTGGTTGTTGACTTTGGTGTTTGTTGTGTCCATTCATCCTTCACAAAAAAATATCGTAGTATGTTAGAATTTGGGTTTAGACTTAACTTAAAACTAACTCGTTAGATGAGATTTGTATCTCCTTATAGATGCTATTTATTCTATCACTAGGAAAAACAGATTTATAAGATAGACTTTATGTTGTGTTTATATACGTTATATTAATCATATCATTGGTCAATAAGGGATCTCAAGGTATCCTTTTACTCCGAGGGCCAGCTATGTCAAGTAAGTTGGACTAGATATTTGCAAATGTTCTTCTCATAACAACCCGACAATAAGAAACATAACAGGTCAACAATTATTACCGAGACGGACTCTCTTAGTCATATTGAAGTTTGATTTGCATTCTACTTATATACTTTATTTAAAGATATAATTACTGATGAATGGGAGATCTCAAACATAGTTCATGATTCTTAATTTTAGTACCCTTCCACGAATATGATCTTCCATAACATTATGAAAATTAAAGTCTCTAATGATTACTTATCGTAATATTACGGATCGTAGTTTTATTTATAATGTATTGATTTTTAGTATAACAATTGTTTTTTTTTCGTTTAAGTTTCTATTTCTAGATACATGTTTAGATTTGTTAAACTCTTAAGAAATTGTCTTCTTAGTTTTGGGTTAGAATTAGCTTATTTTGAATGATAATTTAATTTTTTTGCAGCTTTAAAAAGCCTTTATAATTTAAAAAGGTGATTATTTCTCAGATGACATAAATAGTGAGACTTTGAACATAAATTCTTTTGGGTACAAAATGAGTTAATCTATACTCGAATTAGGTTGGCTCAGGAAGGAGTTGTGAACATGAAGGCAAACGGAGATAGGAGGAAGGTGAAGATTTCAAGAGATG
Organism: Vigna umbellata; assembly: GCF_029865625.1. Lineage (NCBI taxonomy): Eukaryota > Viridiplantae > Streptophyta > Magnoliopsida > Fabales > Fabaceae > Vigna > Vigna umbellata. The sequence goes on from NC_142169.1 coordinate 61,889,672, forward strand.
GGAACTACCTTGGTCCATTTGCTTTCAAAATGAATTTTCCTGCTGGATTTAGGCCAAATGTTGGTTACCTTGAGCAGCTTGAGAGGTGGCAGAAGTTGGAGTTCCCTTCTCCTTATTTGAATGCAAGGAGATTTGATGCTGCTGATCCAAAAACTCGAAAACGATCTGTGGCAGTGATTCATGAGCTCCTGAGCTTGACCATGGAGAAGAGGATGACATCTGCACAGCTTGAAGCATTTCATGCAGAGTGTCTTTTGCCATCTCAATTACTGCTTTGCTTGATAAAGCATCAGGGGATATTTTACCTCACTAATAAAGGTGAACGGAGTACCGTGTTCCTCAAAGATGCATACATTGGTTCCAACTTGATAGATAAGTGTCCTCTGTTGCAATTTTATGATAAATTTATGGCACTCTGTGGAAGAGGAAATATTGATCTGTGTGACAACGCGAATTCCTTACCAACCGTAATTTAGAAGTTGAATTCGATTGATTCTTTAGTGATAAGGTAATTCTGCATCTCTTCCTAGTTGGTAGAGGCTAAGGATATATAACTGGAAAAGTATGCAGCATAAGGATATCATTCCTCACGTAATTACAATCTCCTGATACTTCTACATCAAAATTGTTGATAGATTAGGAATATTAGCTACGGCTAGAAAGGCTGTGATCAAAAGTGAAAGTTGACTTTATCAAATTAGAATATTTTCATCGTCCCTTGCGGTCAGAGGTTGAAGTTGTTCAGAAAAGTCTTATCGTTTAAACTTCTGATGCTCATAGTTCGGCAAATATGTATGTCCACAGACAATTTGATCATTGCTCTTAAGGCCTTTTCAGCGTGGTGATAAAGATGATATTTAGGAGTTCATCAAAAGAAGAGGCTAGGCATGAAAGTATATACAACATCATTATGCATCTGATGCTTTAGTGTAAATATGCTGCCTTAATCTGAAGATTCTTTTATGGAGATTTTGGTACTCCTTTGATGCATTTGTGACTGACCAGTTAAAGAGCTATAACCGCTTGAAGACACCAGAGATTGTTCTAAATACTGTCTCACATGTGTATCATACTCAGGCGTTAGTGCTGCTGTGAGAGTTGTTAGTTGTTCTCGAGGTAATATTCCCTCACTCCATATGTTCATATATTATTATCCTCAAGATATAAATTGAAGCTCCTGTTTGCATCAAATGATTAAATCTTTGTAGAATGGATTTATGATGGCATTTTTCTCTATTGATTAGGAATTCAGTATGATCTCAAATTTTATTCACTTCCAGAACAAGGGTCTGAATGGACAAACTTTTCTATAAATACTTTTAGAAAAGAAACATCTGAAAAAATTGAAACTAATATAGTAAGTTAATGTTAGTTTTTGCATAAGTTATAGTAAGCTAACTGTATAAATGTGTGAGCAACCGTTTTGCATTACTACGATGAACTTGGTAGAAAATCTTGGATTGTAATAAGTTAGCTGTGATCTTGCTCTCAACTTGAAAGCCTTGTGGTAAGGCAAACCAAACAGGTTTCATAAAGCAGTGAGTTGGATACGCAAAATCAAAATTCCATATCACTTTCTTTATTATTTAAATTTTCTTATTCTTAATTAACATTTGAGATTTCACTGAACAGAAATGTCACACGATAGGATCCAAACTCTTGTTTTGTGTGCGTTTGTTTTAAGTTTGTTAAAAGTATTTTTCGAAGTAGTTTATTAGAAACCTCTTTTCTTCCTTTAATCATGTTTTTCTACACTGACTTATATATTTAATGATTGATTGCATGCTTAATGGACATAATTATCTGTCTAATATAGCACTATGTTGATAAACACACCTTTTTGTGAAAATAAAGTGACTTCGGTTAAGATAAAACAAGATAAAGTTTTCTGCAAGCACTTTTATAGGAAAACGAGAGTTCATAAAAACCTATTTGCTTAACCTTAGTTTTAATACACAAATTTGTTGATTAAACTTTTGATCACATTCTTAATGGACATTATTGTCTATTAAACATATTATTACATCGTGGCGATAAGAAACCTCCTCCTGCCAAAACAGTTTGGTTCTTGCGAAATAAAATGGTTTAAGTTAAGATACAGTGTGGATGTATTTTTTTTTTTTTTTAACAATCACTTGTAGGAAAATCAAATAAGAAAAAAAACTTCTCTCAAAAACTGAAATTAATTTATATATTAATTATCATTACCTTTTGAAGAAATTAATATAATATTATTTTGCATAAACTAATACATAAACTAGTTGTAATGTAACAAAAACATTTATTTAAATTTCTCTATAGTTTTATTTAAATTTCATATCTAATGTCACTCAATGGTCAAATTTAATTTAACGCAATGGTTATCATTTAACTCAATGGTCAAACTTAATTTAATTTAAATCTGTACTGACAAACTGTATGTATCAGAGAAGGTGATAGAATCATTGGAGAGAACTCAAGAGTTGATGATAGACATCCATTGAAGCTTCAAACTCTGGGGAAGTTGATGATGACCGAAGCTTACAATGAAAAAGGACGGGGAAAATTAGAAAATTTTAATTCAAATTTAAAAATCCTATATCTAGATAAAAGGCCAAGATTAACATATGTTTTTCATGCTTGTGTCATGATTTTCAATTGAAATGCTTAAAGTGAAATTCCAAGTTTCTAGATAAATTTTGTAATATAAAGTATAACTCGGGTTCATTCTCTCTCAAATGATACATATTTCTCAAATGATATTTTTCAAATGATACATATTGAATTGTATTTTTAGTATTTTTGTTTCAATACATAAAATTGAGGGTTTAGGGGTTGAAGAAAAATAAAATGTGATTTGAAAGACAAGATTACAAATCAAAAGCAAAAATTTCACAAAATCAAATCATATCAATTCACATATTCAAACAACCAACCAATTCAAAACTTATAATTTTCTGGACATTGAATCTAAACTTATGCATTAATCAATTTAATTAATAAACTAAACCGGTTTTATAGGAATGAAATTTCAATATCATTCAATTCGTATTCAATTATCACATCAAGATTTAATTTTTTTCTTACTTTAAATTCTAATTTTAGAAACTTGATATCATAAAGAGCAAAATGGAATTTAGAAAAGAACAACAAACTTAAAGTAAAAAATAATTGATACAAAGCTTAATTTGGCTTGTTTGATCTTGGTTTCATGAATTATCCTTAGAGATTTAATTCTCCATTAGTGAAGAAAATAAAAACAGAGAAGAGGAGGAAAAGAACAATGAAAAAATAAAATGAGATAAAAAGAATACCAAGAGACTTTTTTTTTTAATTTTTGAAACTAAATAAATGATTTTATGTTTACCTTTTTTTAATACAATTTGGCTTATATAGGTTTTGAAAACTAAAGCAAATGTGGATTTAATCATGGACTTTCATCAAGTCCATAAATTCAATTGTAAAGGTTTAAGCTAATACACAAAAAAACATAATACAAATTTTCAGGAAATTGGTCTCAACTTCTAAAAAATCATGTGTTCATTTTGAAACTTAGAAAATGTAGAATCTAATGTATCTATAATCAGTCAAAAGTAATATTTACATAAAATAAAATAACATACAAAATTTAAATAAATATATACAATGAATTTACTTTATTACACTAATGAAATAAAATGGCTTAAAAATTGAAAATAAAACATATGAAAAGTGAAGTCACTATACAATAAATATGTAAATGTGTAAACAAAATATTTTGTTATTATGTGTCACCCTTCGTACTTATGTGACACTCATGACACGTGTATCACATTAGTTTTGCCTTTCCATGATTTGGTTGAACTTTACTATCTACAATTGGAATTGAATTGTTGGCATATGCTTCTTGATTATCTTGCACTCGTTGATCAAAGTCAGTAGTCTCAAACAACCTAGACTATAAACACCTTTTGCAACTAAATAAGAATCACTTAAAATTATCACTTATTTTTTTCAATATATGAACACTTAACTAACGTCGTAATTATAATCAACTTTAATTTACTGTTTCCTATTTTGTTTATTTTCTGATCGAGTTTTGTAGGATAGAATCAAAGTTATAATTTTCTTAAAGCAATAATCTCTTACCTGAAAAATTGTCTATCTGAAATTTACCTAGTGACAAAATAATAAAAGTAGTTTAAAGACCATTTTTGTAATTTTTAATCCACAAATTATAATGATATTTGCCATGTTTAATTGTTCAAAGAGTACAAAATATATGTCATGTTTGTAATTTTTTATAAACATATATGGATACTCATTGACATTTCTAAATATACAAAAATTACAATAACTTTTAAATAGATACTTGTGTGCATTATATGAATGATTTAATCTTAAAAATATTATTTTATAGTACATAACAATAGTCAATCTAAAATGAAATAATCTTGAAATATCTTAATAAGCTTGGTCAACACACTAAAATAAGATAAGAATTAGTTAATATATAGTTAAGAAAGATTAAAATATCTTAAGATGTGTTTATCTTGGAAAATGAATTTGATGAAGAATAAGTGGATAAATTTAATGATAAAATGTTTATTGTTTTTTTAAAGAATTTAAAGATAAAAACGAATAGATTTAAAGGTTAAATTTGTGAATAACTTCACTCACGTAATAAATTAAAATAATAATAAATAAAAAAGTGAAATTATCTAATTGCTCTTGACTGTAATATAAAATATTATTTAGATGAATTATATTTATTTTATAAAAAATATTTTAATAAATGAAAATTTTAAAAAAATATATTATAATAAATAAATAATACAATATACTTACTAACATACTAAAAAAAATTAAATATTTAGATATTGAACATTTTTGTGGTAAATATAGAATAACTTATGATATATATATGAAAATTATATTTCGTTAATCCTCTTCAATTTTTTAAGTAATTTTTTGACTTGTAGAATCCATCTTATATTTTTTAAATTAATATATAAATTTTATTTATATGAAAGCGAGGGAGAGAGTTATGAACCTGCTACAAGAAACTTCCTCCAGCCCATCAAGATCCAGTTTTGTGGGTAGTACAGCAAGTTCAAGTTTCCATTTCATGCTGATTCCTATTAAATAAATTATATATTTAAGTCTCATCTAATAAAAATTAATTTAAATTTTAAGATGAATATTAACAGATTCACAGTTTCATAATTTTGAAATAAACAATTATTTAATTTCATTACTCGAAATCAAATTTATTCAACAAAATTATTTTTGGTAATTCAACAAAGATGTGAAAGAGTGGGTAGGTGTTCCCATGTAAAGACAAACAAATGTTATCTTTACTATAATCGTAGTACCAGTAGAGCATGCATGTGGAGGGAACGTGTATTTACATGGAAGATATAATTGTATCACTCTCAAATCACTTCACTCAAAGCAATATTCGAAAATCTCACCATAAATCACCCACAAGCAATTTTCGCCTATTCAACCTAAGTTTGTGAAACCACTCTAATATTATAAAAGAGACACCATTTAGGAGGTATCACTATTTATTAAGTATGTACATGCATTTATTATCTCACACATATTTAACTTAGTGCAGTATAGAAACCATGAGTCTATATTTTCTATTAATTTTTTTTGTTACGGTCATCGGTTGAATATTAAAAATACATTGATATTTGATATTTTAAAAATATTTTTAATATATTTTAAAACATAAAATACAATATCTATTAATGTATTTTGAAGATACAGCAAAAACAAAATAGTAAAAAGAATCCAACCAAAAATCCAAATTTCACCAATTACCCTTCTTGTCTAGAAAATGTTGACCTAGTGAAAGAAAATATAGCAAAAAAGTTGACCAATAAACATGTGAACATGATATGTACATATTAGTCAAACAAGAACATTTACCAAACCTAAATATGTTCTGTTAACAAGATTTTTAATTGAAAATTCTCAAACTTTTTGAAAGAAAGGTTTATATTTTTAAAGAAGTTCATTAGTTGTGAGAAATTGACGTATCAATATAATATATTATTATATATGCATTTAATTACTAATATTCACAACTAACAGAATGAATTTTCATTTTCAAAAGCATTAAATATATTATTTTAGTATCACAATAACTAAAGTAAAAAAAAATACAAATAAACACTAGTTCAATATAATCTTATATTTAATTGAAAATTATTATTAAAATAAGAATTTCTGTAAACATTCTATCAATAATATATGAATAAATGAGATGACACGACTTTTCTTATTATTTGTTGTTTTTTAATTGTAATAATATATTTTCAACTTATTAAACGAGCATATACTATTTTGTTGAAAAATATTAATAAATGACCTTCAAAACAAATTTAAAAAGCTCAGAAGTCAAAGAACTACAAGTATAAAAGTAAAATATAAAAAAAAAAAACTTTTTTTTGCTTGAATAACTTAGAAGTTGATTCAATGATTTATAACGACAACATACAATAACTATTTAAATGAAGAAAGTGTTTAAAGTGAGAAAAAAATTACTCAACCTCTGCCACATGTTAAAGTTGAGAGAAGTCTGAATAAATGGGAAAACTATGTTAAATTGAAATTATTTTATACACATTATTTTTTCTTGTAAACTGAATTTAGTTATAATTGGTACTTGTAAATGACTTGGTTATTTTTAGAGCTGTGAAAACGGATCACCTGGCCCGACCCAACCCGGTCTATCACAGGTTGGTTACTTAGTGAGCCAACCCAACCCAGTTCATTTATTAATGAGTCAGAAAAATTCGAACCCGGTTCGACTCACCATGGGTTGGTGGATAAACGGGTTGGCTCACTTAATTACAATCTTTTTTTAAATAAAGAAAATTACAAACTTTTTATAATACAAATCTAAACAAATTTCACTCCCAAATTTCACTTCCAACATGAGTGTTTAATTAATTTTGAAAATAAGAAATTTAAATAATTTTTTCAAGCAAAAACAAAATAATAAATATTTTTTTATAAAATTAAAATTAATTTTTAATAAAATAAAATTAGGTAAATGGGTTGGTGGGCCAACCCGGTCCACCAAGAGTTCAATCTGCATGAGCCGGGTTTAAACGAACCGGGTTGAAATCTAACCTGCATAAAAAAAAGACAATTTTTTCTAACCCAACCCGGCTCAAACCCGTGGTGGGCCGAGTTGGCTTGCGGATTGTAACCCATTTTGACCGCTCTAGTTATTTTTTGTTTTTTTTTTCTTTTGTTCTATGTATATATATATATATATATATATATATATATATATATATATATATATATATATATATTCTGTTTATAATACACCTTTTTAAAATTTTATAATATGATGAGAAGAATTTTACCAGTCATATCTTATTATTAAGAAAGATGACAAGTCATACAATATTTACAGAAGTCTAATAATAATCCAAATAAATCATGGAAGTTCATATGATTTTAAGTATCATATGAATATTTTGTAATCTATTAAAATCTCAATGAAATATAATATCACATATGATAAGATATTCTTGAATGCCTAAAAGTCTCTTTTGCATACTACAACATTTTTTTAATAATTAACATTACCTAAAAATATTTTGAAATTCTATCAATTAAAAAAATGTCTTTCGAAATAAGACCTATGGTTCTATCTTTGATTGCGATACCACATCTGTTGCTGGATTGGATGGGATAATTACCCACAAACAACCGAGAGGAATTTACGTGCCCCATCATCTTGTTTGATTAGATGCTGCTGCAATAAATGACCATTGTTGAAGGAGATTGTTTCCCTGACATTCATCTTTTGCTTCTTTTTTATGTCATGGACTTATAAAAATACTAAACAATAGCTTGTTTGGTTTGTTTATCGGTATCCACGGTTAAAAAAACCTGTGATCAATGCAACAATTGTCCAACAATCACTGTTACTGCAGCATGGCTGCTGCAACTTCACTGTTACATTTTACAAGGAAGAAATGATAACTGCTTGTACTATACCAGTTCTGTCGGTGCATAAAGTCTCAACCTGGATGTTATTACAGTCCCTACAACGGATTTTTAGAATGTTTATTTCGTTCGTTACCGTGATGTGCTCACTGCGATGGGCCTTTAAGAACAAATGGTAGGCCATGCATGCTCATGTTATAAATTTACACTGTGGTCCCGTCTAGATGTCTCTTCTAATACCTATTTTATAAAAAAGGTAAAGTTATAAGAAAAATTAAGTTTTCATGTTTTGTTATTTTAACATTCTTAATTTCTTCTTTTAGATGAGTTTCATTTTTAGATTTTGCATATCTCTCGTCAAAATGGGAAACCCTAGACAACAATACCAATGGGATAAGCAAGTAGAAAACATCAATTCAGATCTTTCTTCTTCCTTGGCATTCTTGTTAACTGAAGAACCTGCATAACAGCTAAGGAAATTCAGATAACATTATATCCAAGTTAGGAACTATGTTTGATTTAATTACTAGTACTTGTGCATTTGTTTTAATGACGCAAACAAATATCTTAGTCATAATTAAAATTTGGAGTCATTTGACAGATATAAAATCTGCAAAAAAAAAATCGTTAAAAAAAGGCATCTGTATGCTTGCAACAGACATTAAGATCAACTAAATACGAACCAGACATTTCATCAACCAGTCATTAAATTACCTGTGATTCTCAATCCCTTTCCAAAGCATCACAACTTCTAGACATTTTTTTTATATTGTCTGTATCTTATTTCCAATTTATTGCCAAACTACTGCATATATTACATGCATTACAGAAGGTAATAATGCCCCACAATATTGTCATGTAAATATTATTATATTTGGTATAGTGCCTTCAATTTGGTAAAGCATTAAAGGGAGACAGAGACTGGGCCATTACTTTACCCATTTCCTTCCTTTGCTGGCATTGATTGAACTCTGGTCTGGTTCATTTGATTTTTTTTGCCTTGCTTTTCCATATTCTTTGCTTTCGCCTACTTTCCTCCACAACCAATAGGAAAGATTGAACCAATGTTTTAGAGGGTAGTTTGAGCAAGGGCAAGAAGAAAGTTGGTTGCTTAAACTTGTTTTGAAGGTCTTGGTGATCTTGAGAAGAAAATGAATCAGGAAATGAATGGCGTTGAGAGTGAGAGAGTGAGAGAGAATATGCATGAGAAAATAGATTATGTTTTTAAGGTGGTGGTGATAGGGGACTCGGCAGTGGGAAAGAGTCAAATGCTCTCAAGGTTTGCAAAGAACGAATTTTGCTTTGATTCAAAGTCCACCATTGGAGTTGAGTTCCAGACCAGAACTGTCACAATCAATGACAAAGTTATCAAGGCTCAGATCTGGGATACTGCCGGCCAAGAAAGGTTCACCTTCTCTCTCTCATGCCTCATATTTTGTTTGATTTTGTTCACATTAAGCTATGTACAGATAAAAACTTGCTGAAGTTGGATCATTTTTCACAATTTAGTGTCGGCTTTCGCGACCTGGGTGAAGTAAAATCTTTATGTTAAAAAGGGTATTTTTATTTTTTTGTAATCTACTATGTATGGTGTGGTACAGGTACAGGGCAGTGACAAGTGCATACTACAGAGGTGCATTAGGGGCGATGGTGGTGTACGACATAACTAAAAGACAGTCGTTTGATCATGTAGCTAGGTGGGTTGACGAACTGCGAGCACAAGCAGACAGCTCCGTTGTGATAATGCTGATTGGGAACAAAGGAGACCTTGTGGAGCAAAGAGTGGTGCATGCAGAAGATGCAGTGGAGTTTGCAGAGGATCAGGGCCTCTTCTTTTCTGAGACTTCGGCTCTCAGTGGTGAGAATGTGGAGACTGCGTTTTTCAAGCTTCTGGAACAGATTCATAGGGTCGTCTCGAAAAGGTCATTGGAAAGTGGTAGAGGGAAGTCCACACCTCACAACAGTTTTGCCACTCTTCGTGGATCAAAACTGGATGTAATCTCAGGTGCTGAATTGGAAATTAGTGAGATGAAGAACTTATCTTCATGTTCTTGTTAAGGTATAAGTAAAAGGAGACAGACAGAGAGAGAGAGAGTAAAAAATACATGCAGTAAATCCTTTTTATACGTATAAAAAAAATCTGTTGAACTATTCATCTAATGCGTTTGATGAGATGAGGATGATTGAGTTGATCTTGTCCTTGCATATTTTCAGTTTGATTACGACACATTACAGTGACAGCAATTTGATGTATTGTTTTACCATCCAAGGGAAGAAGAAAGAGTGCAGAGCTTATATCAAACTTTGATCATGCTTTGACAGGTTAAAAAGGTGGAGATGTGTTTTAATTTGTTTATATACGAGTTTCAGGGAAAATTTTACATATGCATTTTTACTTTTTCGACCCTTAATAAAAAAAATAACATTTTGACTTTTTTTTTTTAGTTTATTCATCCTTATCTAATGTCTTAAAATAAAAATGTAATGTCAATCAGTAAATTTTATACGAAATACGGGTATTTATGAATGAGTTTATTGTGTAGATTTAGTTTTCTTGGTTTTTATAAACGATAAACTTATTAAAATATTTTCTAAATTTTGATGATAAAATTCATGAATATAGAAATATGAAAATTAATAAGGTTTTGACAGAAAATAATAATATTTTTTTGTAATATTATAAGCATCTTGGACTCAGTGAGCTTGATCACCCAAGTATGACCCAAATTATAGTCAAGATTTATAGTTTTGGAATTAAAAAAAAAAATGTGGTGGTGTAGGAAGCAATTTGAGGTGGTGTAGGAAGTAATCCTCAAAACGTAGGCTGTCATGAACGAGAATGTTTCTCCCTTCACCACTATCAAGGGTGTTGCTCCCTCCACCTCCACAGCCTTCTCCCTCCACCTCCCCAATTATCTTTAATTCCAATTATATCCTTAAAGTTAAAATTTTTTATTTTTATTATTTTATTATTTTAATATTTTAATATTTAAATATAAACTAATATAAATATACATTATTAAAATACATTAAAAAGATATTCAAAAATAATAAATCAAAATATTAAAATATCTAATAAAATAATAACAGAAACATAAAATTAAAACAAAGCTTAAACGGATGACATCCTTCAACGGATGTCAACATCCGTTTAAGGGATGTCGACATCCGTTTTTCCTTAAACGGATGTTGACATCCGTTGAAGGATGTCATCCGTTTAGGCTTCGTTTTCATTTTACGTTTTAGGGTTAAAGGATTATTGGAAAGATTATTGGAAGGGTTTAAGGTTTAGGGTTTAGGATTATTGGAAGGATTATGACTACGTACCTGGAGAGGAACCACGACAAGCACATTACACCACAAACGCACTGCACCACGTACTGCACCGAAAGCAAGAGGAAGATTGCTTGATAATTCTTTTCACGATCACTGAGCTTTGCAGAAAAATATTTTACTCATACAAGGAATTACGTAGGTTATCAGTGAAATATGTTATAAATGAGTAAAATTAAAAAACAATAATTCTAAAAATAAAATTTTACTGAGGGGCAAAATAGTAAAGGGGAGGTGGAGGGAGAAGGCTGTGGTGGTGGAGGGAGCAACACCCCACTATCAAATGCTCCATGTACCATACTCAACTTATCCTTGATATAAAATAGATGTCAACATCCATTTCACCACCCCATACCCAATTTTTTAGTTAACTATATTAAGTGGATGTGCCACATTTGTTAACGAGATGTGATCACATCCGTTTAAGTATTTTTTTTATTTTTTAAATATTATATTTTAATTAATTTATAACTTTTTTTATTTTTTTATAATATATTATAAAAATTAATTTTATTTTACTTAATTAAATTATTATTATTTATTTAATTAAATAATTTTTGTATATTGATTTAAAATATATAAATTAATAAATTAAAAAAAAATTATGATGTGACAAGTCCGTTTAATTTATAATATTTATATATTATAACAATTAATTAAATAATAATATATAAATTAAATTAATAATCATTATTTTATTAAATAAAAAAAATTTATATATAATTATGTGATAAATTTAAAATAAAATTAAATAATATTTATATATTAATTTAAAATATATAAATTAATAAACTAAAAAAACCTACACATCTGTTTAATTTATAATATTTATATATTATAATAATTAATTAAATAATAATATATAAATTAAATTAATAATAATTATTTTATTAAATAAAATAAAATTAATTTATATATAATTATGTAATAAATTTAAAATAAAATTAAATAATATTTATATATTAATTTAAAATATATAAATTAATAAAAAAAACCTACGGATGTCATCCGTTTAGTTTATAATATTTATATATTATAATAATTAATTAAATAATAATATATAAGTTAAATTAATAATAATTATTCTATTAAATAAAGTAAAATTAATTTATATATAATTAAGTAATAAATTAAAAAAATATTTATATATTAATTTAAAATATAATAAACTAAAAACTTATAAAAACACCTTAATGCCACGTCCGTTTACTAATTATATGAAAAATATTAAATTAATAAATAAAAAATTAAAAAACACTTAAACGAATGTAGTCACATCTAACAATGTGCAATATCTGTTGAAATGGATGTGGACATCAGTTTAAGAAAAATATAAAAGTATAAGATATTTTAAAATATAAAAATTAGTTTTACAATTTTTAAAAAATGATAGTGCAGGGATTAATTGAGGTGGTACTGGGAGTAACCTCCATGAACGAGCTATTATGTTTGAATATAAAAAATTATTGAAGTAATATATAAGTATATGCAGGTCGACAGTGGCACCCATAATTGATGATGGGAATGAGCCTATTCAGGCCTAAGCCTTCTAATTTGACTTAATATCTCTGTGCCTCTTGCATTTATTCCACAAACATTTTCTTTTCAACATCTATCTCTTTCTCAAACTTTTAAGACTTCTAACATTTTATTCACTAATGACGTGCCGTGTTATACGTTCGTACTATTTTACAAAATTAAAACACTAATCCTATGAACAAAAAAGTATCATTCTTCCTAAAAAAACATTCTCAGACGTTTAAATTGCGGTAGCAGAATAAAGTAGGTTACAGTATATTTCTTTTCGAAAATAAAAAACATTTTCATAACGATATTTTACATTTATTCTAAATATTTTTTATTGTTTTAGTTACAGATTTATCATCATCTATCTTTTTACATAATATTTACATATTTCGAAATAGTCATCGTGATAATATCTGTGAAGTGGTCGAGTATTTAAAACGTTGGATAGCAAGACAGTCATACTATACATTTAGTTATAATATAATGGGAACAATAAAAATTTACACTTTTCTTATATCTGAATGCTAACATTCCGTATAATCGTTTTATCCTCGTCATTTAAAAACAACAACTTCTTTACGTTAAGAAAAAAAAACATAAATACCGTAATTTAAAAACTTAAAGCAGCAAATGCGTGTAGAATTTGACAAAGAAAAGAAAAATTATGTGAACGTCGCAGTCAATTATCTATGTTATGACTACGAATCTGAGTTAGCTTAGCGCGAATTTTCTGACTTTTTCGTATTATTTGCCGGTGAACTAATACGATGTTGTTGAATAATTAACTCTTAAAAGTAATTATACTTATATATATTCAATTTTAAGTCAACATACCAAATATAATGATGGTTAGTATTATACTATAAATGCTATTTATATAATAATTTATACAGCCATTTGTATAATAATATTTTTTTCTATTTATCTCTTAGAAATTATTATTACATTTGTCACATTTCTTATTATATAAGCGATGACGTCTAAGAAAGTGTTAAGGTGATAAATGAGTGGGAAAGAGCCGAAGCATAATGATTGTGAATTATTTGACATAATAAAACATAAAAGTTTAGACCTGAAATACAGAGGAAGAGCAGAAAAACCAAAAGTAGTTTAGATCGACAATGTCCCATTATTTCAATCTCCATCATAAATATGGAAACTTACAAATTGTCATTTCGAATGAAAATAACATGAAATTTTTTCATTATTTCCTGTTGAATTTTGTTCTCACATTTATAGACAATAGACAGCACAATTTAAGTTTGTTCAAATTGATAAACTAGCTACATATTTTATAATAATTTTTTATTTTTTTATTGAATGATTGTTTAGTCCATAGAGATATCTAGATAGTTAGACATCTCACAAAAACAATTACAATATTAGGATTGAACAACGATGGTACGCATACTTATTGCTCGTCTTGTAAGAATATTACATTTATTATTGATTAACTTATGCAAAGTATGATTATTATTAATGAAACTATACTTAGATTGTTACTAATCTGAAATGTATCGATATAAGTTTGAGATAAAAGAATAAAAGATGATATTTATAATAAAATACTTGAATAGTTTAATTTTTACTCACTTTCACGTCGAAACCTCTTCTACAAATAACTTTTCAAGATAAAATAAACGGACCAATAAAAACAAATATTTAAACCTTTAGTAATTTATAAAATAGTGAAACTTAACTTCGAATCCACGCCTAAAATAATTTTTAATCTTGAAGTGATTGAAATTCAGTATTTATTTTAGGAGTTTGGTAAGTTTGAACTAAAGAGAAGTACGATCATGACTGATTTTTATTTGTATGTAGTAAATAGCTTGAGAAATTTTTAAATCTTTTATAACATTTAAAAATAAGCAACTATACAAATTTTGTAACTTGTTAATAGTGAAAAAACATAACAACAATTCCGTGTAGCTAAGTTTAACGAGACAATTTTTTTTAACCCTTTAGTTGTTCTTATTTATGTGGGATTTTCCCACTTAGATTCTCGTCTTATAAATTTTGTCAATTTAGTCCTTTATATTGAAAATTTGACTCAATTGGGTCCTTACCGTTAAATTGACTTAACGGTGTTAAGTTTTTGATGACATGTCAGATTGACGTGAACAATTTTTTGAGACGTGGCTTACAGATACCTTATACGTGGCTTTTTTATTAAATAACCCTTTTATGTGGCATTTTATAGAAGAAACATTTTAAACCCTTCTCCACCTGCATCATCGAACCCACCACGACCTCATCCACGAAACCCATCTCTCCCACATCTTTTCCCCCACCGCCAAGATCCTCACCTCTTGCAACGGCCTCCTCTGCCTCCGCCACAACACCGCCCTATCCATCCTCAACCTAGCCACCCGTCAAATCAAACAGGTAACCATCGCAAACATTTTGGCCTTCAATTACATCGGATTCAGGTTCAGCCTCCTCGCCGACGATTACAAGATCGTCCGAATCTCCATGTGTGTCGTCCCCTCGGATGACCAGGTGGTCGTTCTTGACAACGTTAGGGTAGACAATAATGACAGTGGTGGTGGCGAAATAGGGGCTTTTTTGGGTGGTTTTGGTGGAGGAATTTTGGGGGATTCGGGTTTTGGACTTGATGCTGGTGTAATCTTTGGAACCTTTTTAAAAGGAAAAAAAGGAGTTTATCAAAT
This sequence comes from Vigna umbellata, assembly GCF_029865625.1. NCBI lineage: Eukaryota > Viridiplantae > Streptophyta > Magnoliopsida > Fabales > Fabaceae > Vigna > Vigna umbellata. The sequence goes on from NC_142169.1 coordinate 61,905,142, forward strand.
GCTCAAAAATCAACCGTTAATAAGTTTATGCAGAATCTGATTATCTATATATATATATATATATATATATATATATATATATATATATATATTATCTTTTATAAGAACCTCTAAACATTGTTTAGAATGAACTCCGAAATCACTATACATTTTAGAAACAAAAAGAAGAAAATCCCAGAGTGCATCGATTGGTGAGAAATGAAAGCAGGGAAATTTACTGTAAAGAAACCTACTTTTATTTAATTTGAGGGAAATCCAAATGCTGAAACTTGCAGAGATGAACATCAGCAAAGACCAACCCTTTTGTTTAGACTTACATAACCCTCTTCGCATTCTTCTCCTTACACTTGATAATTTTTATTTCTTTTTTAAGTTTTCACAGTCTTCTTCCATCTGCATCTTCATGCATCAAAGTCAGAGAGAAGATGAAGGATGCAAGGAGTAAAGGAAGGGAGGAAGGGGAAGTTGGGGATGACAATGGAGGTGTTCGAGGTGCGCAGCGGTGATGGAGTTTTCCAAACCCAATTTTAAAAATGTTTCTTTTATCAAATGCCACTTAAAATGGTCTCTCAATGTCAGGTTCAAAAAATTGTCCACGTCAATTTGACATGTCATCAAAAATTTAACTCTGTTAAGTCAATTTAACGGCAGAGACTCAATTAAGTCAATTTTTCAATATAAAAAACTAAATTAGCAAAACTTTTAAGACGAGTATCTAAGTGAAAAAACTTCACATAATTAGAGACAACACGTTAATAATAGAAAATTTTACTTTAGTCTCAGCTTTGTAGCCTTAAAAGTCTTTCTTCTACCAAATTAGAGTTGACGAAGATGTCAAACGTTTAATTAACATTACAATTAAATATAGCATAAACTTTTATAACGTAATAAAGCCAATTTTTCACGACAAAAACGGTGGGTTGTCTTATGATGAAAAAAACTAAAAAACATTAGAATTTTATACATATATTTCCATTATTTCATTTTATTTTATTTTATACATTAAGATGACAGACTGTTTAAAATTATTTAAATAATGGGGGTTATCTTAATTTTATGCACTTGACTACATTCACTGTAAGCCTTAATTAAGAGAAATTCTTAAAAACACTTTTTTATTGCATTAAAGAAACTCTTGTTATCGGGATAAATGAACAATAATAGCTCATAATGTTAATGCCAGCTGTCGGTAACAGGTCATGTAACCGGTGGGTATGGAAGCACTGTGCTGTGCCTGTGATGATGGTACTGTCTTAATTACTGCCCATTAATTTCTGAATTAAATCCAATTTCACAATTTTGGTCCCTAAATTTATTACTTCAAATTTAGTTTCTTAATTTTTATTTATTTTTTATTTTAGTTTTTATTCTTTTATACAATTTTAATTTCTTGATTTTAAATATCTCTAATTCTATTCAATTTTCAATTTTCAATTTTAAACAATATTTACGATTTTTGTTTGGTTTTATACAAAAATAAGGCAGGCACACAGTGCAGCTTCATCACTGCTTCCAGCTGGCCTGATGTTGAAAATTGCTTCCATTGAAATAAATAGTGTGACCTCATCACTGCAGAGAGGGCAAAATTGTTGTGCATGCCATTGCCATGATAAAAATTAAAGAACTGAAAGCTTCTTCCATTTCTTAATGTCACTTTGCATTATTAGACTGCAGCTCAGCTTTCATTAATTCATTTTGAAGGAAAATATTGATTACCATTTACCCAACCCTACATTCCAGAGGCAATACAGAATGTTAGATCACAAGTGAAATTTTATTACAACTTTCTTTTTCTTTCCCTTTCATTTAAGTGAGTTATTGTCCTATCACCACTTAATACTCTGCTATAAGATCAGAATCTAACTCAATAACATTCAGTAAGTCACTTTATTAAATTAAATGGGAGAAAATTAAACTTTTTACTTCACTCAAGTATATTAAGAATGAGCACAAGAACAAAATTCCACCCCAAAAAAAAAAGATTTTTATACTCTTTTTAACAAATTTAGTTATTTTTTAAGAGATAGCATAGACTAGTTACGATCGCTTGACTTATTATCTCTATATTAATTTAAAACAAGTCAATGGGCAAGGTTTTTTTATGGGATATTTTTATATTCAAGTAAAATCTTTATAATAGAAAAAGAAAAACATACGTGTAAAAAATAATTTGAAATTTAAATTTAGGAAAAATTAAAGTTAGCGCATCACTCCTTATGACAAAGTAAAATGAAAAGATTAAACACGACCAAAATAAGTAGTCCAAATTATTATATGAAAAAAATTAGTAATAGTAAAGTATCGAATTGATAAAAAAATAGTGAGGTTATGCGCGGGGACGCACACATTATCTCTTATTCCGTCACAAAACTACAATCATTGAGTTTGGCGGGGAATAAAGAAAGGAATACGCAACCAAATGACATAAATAATAAAGATTCAAAATTATATACTATATACTTGGCTAGTAATTAATTTGCTTTATTCATCAAAGATGCTTGCTAGTTGGATCCATGGTTAGAGGGTTGGAATATAAAATGGGAATATGGAAGAAGAATCATACACATGTGACTCTTCATAATAAGGACTACATGTCATTAAACAGTGTAAACACTGTTTAACACTATATAACTTTTGGTCACTGATAGGCTCCGGAAAATAACCACAACTGAGATTTTCTGATAGTTTTTGTCAGCTATTTAACACTGTCTACTCATGTATGCATGAGTTTGTGTTTACTTCGTGATAGTGAACCCAGTCCTTGTTATATGCGTTGAAATAGATATGCATTAAATTGACTACTATATTCGCCGATGACTTTGTTTTTTTCCTTTCAATTGTATACCAACTTCACTCACAACAACAGCAAACATTACAAAAGCTCTTCTGATATAGTTCACACTTCACACAAAAGACAAAAAACAGAAATTGTGGTGAGGCGTTATTATTGAAACTGTAATCAATCGCTTTAAGTTCTGTTCATCGATCTGCTATATGTTAATGAAAACAGAGACCAGTGCTTCAAAATAAGTGCTAGTTTAGACATGAATTAATTCAAGAAAATTCATTTTCTTTTTCAACGTTTTCACGTAAATATACTGTAAAGGAAAATAACCATTTCGTAATTTGTAACCAATCTAAGCACTTTTACAGACTTTATATTCTAACCCAAACTAGAACGAAATGAATTAACATATCATTCTTATGACGAAACTTTCGGGTCGTGGGGAGAGGAAGAAATATTCCAAGTGTGCATGAAGGATTTTGTTTTCCTAAAAAAATAAATCTATACATTAGATTGGATTCACAGTTCACCAAAATGAGGAAACAAACTCTAAGGATAACCTTTCTTCTGCCTACGTAAATTATTTTCCTATATGCAATGTATCAATCTAATTATAAAGATTTACAGTTCGACGCTGATGGCTGAAAAATGGACAAAAACAATCACCTTGTAAGAGTTGTAATGTTTGCATCCCATGAACAACTGTTGTTGTGTTCAATTTGGCTATGGACAAAAAAGCTTGCCACCAAATTGTTCTTCTTTGAAAGGGTATCTGTAATTATCTGTTTCCGCCGAATGAAGTGCAATTGGGAATATTGCACATATATTTCCAATCAAGTGATGATTAGTGACTAATTATCGCAATGGAGTAGCGGTCAAGGAAGAATTGGAGGATGAAGATTTTCTCGTAACCCTGAATCTGAAAAAACTGTACAGTCTCCGCAAATCCTTAACCGTATGAACACCCTCACTGCAGACAACCCCGTCCGGTTCATCCATTTCATCCTCCTCCTTTTGCCGTCCGATCAAGCCGCACCCCCTGCCATCACCGTCGGTTTGCAATGCGGTGATGACTGATCTAATAGCCCGACTCGGCGAGTTCCGGTTCGCGATCATCAACTCGCCGATTTCAGCGGGACTCAAACTCGCACCGTTTTGGAAAATCTCTTGCACCTGAGGGAACAGCTTATGGTCCTTCACCCCAAGGTAACTATTCGCCAGCGTTTTAAACGCCGAAAAATCACAAAGCGGAAAATGGATATGCACATCGACCCGACCCGGACGAAGCATGTTCGGGTCAACATGCTCCTTCGTGTTCATCGTGAACACCATCACTCTCTCTTCCGCGCAACACGAGGTTATAAGCCCGTCCATGAAGTTTAGTATCCCCGAAACGCTTATTCTCTCCGTTTTCTCCGCCACAAATCGGTCCAGGTCCTCGATCACCACCACCGATTTCGGCGTCGTATGCAGGAGGAGCAATTTCAGATCCGAATCGCTGGGGATTTTATTCAGGTCGATGTCGAACACGTCGTAGGAGAGGAAATTGGCCATGGCAGCGACGAAGCTCGATTTTCCGGTGCCGGAGGGACCATAGAGGAGGAAGCTCCGTTTCCAGACGCGGCCGAGGCGGTGGTAGTACTGTTTCGCTCTGAGGAAGGATTCGAGGTCGGATTTGACCTTGCTTTTGAGATCCGGTTCCATGGCGATGGTGTCGAACGTGGAAGGATGAATAAACGGAACGGATCTCCACTGCCCAAACTCATCGGCGCTGTTGGTGAAGAGGCGCAAGTCGCGCTTCCCTTGCAGCTCGATTTCGTCGGCTACGGCGTGAATGTGCTGAAGATAAGGACGGAGGATTCGGCGCTTGTCCACCTTCCTGATCTTGAGCACGTAGGTTCCGGTTCCTTCTGGGTTGGGATGAGCGGGTTGGTTGAACCAGTAGACTGTGGCTCCGAGAAAATGGTCCCGGATGGTTTGGTTGGGGGCAAGGCAGAGGACGACATCGTTTTGGTTCTTCCCAGTGACGAGGTTGGCTAAGTGGGAGTCTTGGATGGAAGGCAGGGAATGTAAGTATAGGGAGAGCTTGGTGTAGAGGTGGTTGTGGTGTTTGGTTTGGTTGAGTTCAGGTACTGTGAGGAATTGATACACGTGGAACCAATCTTCCATTCTTCCCCATACCCTCTTGCCACACCCAGTTTGGAACAGCACGGCCCCAACCACCGCGAAAAGGAAGGTGGCGGCGGCCGCGGCGGCGAGGGTTAACAGAAATATGGGAGTGAGAAGAATCATGGCAAAGACGCTCATCCACCTCAAAACACCATGTTTGGATTGTTGAGAGAGAGAAAAAGGCTTGTTTTATTTCACAACTTTTCAATTTATTTGTTTACCGCTCTTCTCATTCCATAGACTAATTTTTGTTTCCATTTATTCTTATTCCCCTTATGCTATCTCTTCTTTTTGGATCTGTTTTCACACAATCCATTCCGATAATTACAATCTACATTATCATCTAAATAAATTAATTAACCTCTTTATTATTATTATTATTATTCTTGGCAGGTGTTTTTTCTTTTCCCATTTACGTTTGTATTCCAAAATAATGTTTGCTCCATTGGTGTACCATCCCACACGTGTTTACGGATCAAATATTTATAATTTTCAAACAATATCTTATCCTATTATACCTATTTCGTTGAAGTATTTCTATAGCGTGTGATTCACATTCTAGATAATAATTCCTGTCAAGGGTCAGATTCAAAGTAATAATATAAAAACGTAAATATACTTTTAATTTCTTTAAATATGATTTTCTTTGATACATAGATATTTCCTACTTTTAAATCCTCAAATAGTTTAATAGTTCCTTTTTAATCATAGTCAATAACTATAATTAATTTCATGCTGAAATAAAAAATAATAAAAAATAAACCAAATTACGATATTTAAATTACTTTAAATATGCAATTCGATTAAGTAATATATTTATCATTCAATTAAAAAGATATTGCATATATTATTATTAATTTTGAATTTAATACTTTAATTTTTTTTATTAATATTTGTAAAAAAATTATCATAATTTACTTAGATACTTACATTTGTATTTAATATAATAGTTTTGATATCATCATTTTAAATTATTGTAATATATTCTTTTTCATAATCACAAACTATGATTTTGTTTCCTAAGATCAAAATAACAATCGAATAAAATCTGTTTTTTATTTTGAGTACTTTTTTTTTGTAACGTATTAAAAACGTACATGTAATGGGAAAATAATTATTAGTTGTTTTTTTATTCTTAAGTGGTTTAAAGTTAATATAAAATAATTTTTATATATAATATTATCATATATTTTCTAATAATTATTTTACGCATAAAATACTAAAATGATAAGTAATTATTAGTATTTTTTTTCTTTAATCAGATATATGTGAAAACGGTTAATAATTATTCAAGAAAAACAATATCAAAGTTATTAATCATAACATATTAAAAAAATAAAGAATACATAATTATCTTTTTTACAAATAAAATAATCATAACTAATGATAATAATTAAAATCACTAATAAAATGTGTCAAATATTTAAATAAAAATATTTTGAGAAGAATTGAAAAATAGTTATTGTAAAAACCTGAAAAATAGAGTGTTATAGAGCAGATAGATGTATTAAAATAATGAGATAGATTATTTTACTTTAAAATAATCTTATAATATAAATTGAATTTTTATAAACACTTCTCATTATTTTAAGAATATTCCATCTCTCTAGAACTATATTCCTCAGAGTTCTTTGACTTCTCTCTACATTTCCTCTCAGCTGAGTTATCTGTTCAACTATCAGGAGGTGCCTAGGCGATCCTGGCGTTGAAGACTTCGTTTTGGACCGATCAATTTCGTGTTCTTCAGCTGGTAAGTGGTTTCCATTTATGTCTGTTCTTCTCTGGACTGTGAGCATGAAATGATTCTGTATTGCATGTGGTTAACAGTTCCTCTTTCCAATTTCTAGCTCAAATTAGGTTATAAGTGTTGTTATCTATCACCAATTGATGCGTTGTAGGTTTCTGTTGAGTTTCCTTGCAGTGCAAGTACGGTTGGAGCGTTTCTGTGTTTGAGGCTGTTTATCCCTAAGGTAAGGGAAGCTAGGTTGTGTTTCAGTTATCAAATTCTACTACATGTGGTAAATTCTGTGTTAAAATGTTGTGCAGTTAAAATTTCAGCTTGTGAGTGTATGTTGTTGGAAATGTTAAATTGTGGAAATTTTGGAATGTTGTTGATGAGTTGGTTTGGATGAATCTAAGTGTTGTGATTGTGCAATTTAGAAGTGGTTACTGTATATAATCTGTTATGGTGTTGATGAAGTAAGTGTGAGGTGATTTGAGTGTGTTTAGGGTGTTTTAGAGGAAGTGAGGTGGTGAATTTGAGTAGTAATGGTCAAGGGCTGTTAGGAACTGTTGGGGTAGTGTAGATAGGTCATATGTGACTGGTTTGAGTCATCAAAATGATCAAAAACAGGTTTAAAGTGGTATAATTGGTTTTGAGTCTCTAAGTTGATGAATTGGAGGTTTTAGAGTAGAGTTTGGTGCATAAACACTTTAGATTGGAGTTAGGAATGTGTAGAATCATTTAGTCTAGTCCAATTAGGTATATACATCATATTAGGATTGTTAGAAGTTGGCAAAGTTGAGTAGAATTGGTAAAGAGGGGTTGAGTTGCATAATTCTTCAGAATTTCGTTCTGCAGAATTTCGTTCTGTAGATTATGGAGACTCACTGTGCGAATGGATTCGCATAGCGAGTCATTTTGGCGAGATGCTCTCTGCCAAGGCACTCACATAGCGAATGGGTGCATTGTGCGAGTGAAGTGAGAGGGTTGCTCTCTGTTTGTAAATCCGCATAGCGAATCTAATCGCTATGCGACTAGCTGGGGTCTGGAACCATTGATCTTTTTATTCGAACAACGAGTGGGTCTTGCTCTGCGAGTGTTTGGGGAGTCAAGTCTCTGTCTGAGGTTCTTGCATAGCGAGTTGGGACGCTGTGCGAGGGGTTGGGGTCTGATACATTTCACAGTTTATTCACATAGCGAGTTTAGTCGCTATGCGAGAGATCAAGAGTAGTTGGTCTCTGTCTAAAGTTTTCGCAAGGCGAGTTAGGTCGTTGTGCGATAAGCTTACAGTCTCGCTATGCGAAGGTGTGCGCTGTGCGAGAGGTGCATTTCTAGTTCAAGTTATTGTGTGATCTTATGTTGTTTTTATATGAATCAATGAGGGTTGTATGAAATAAAGTGAAGTTGTAACACGTAATATTTGTGGCTATTGTTGTATGTTGTATTTCAAAGTATGTATAATGGACGTAATTTCGTGATCCTCAAGGAGATGAGACATGGTGGTGTCCTATGTTATAATTCAAAGTGGAATCTCCAGTGCAGATTCAAGTAAGTTTAGAATTATCTGCATTGTAGCTCAATCTTGAGGGTTTTCCTGACGCTCCAATGGTCTTTCATTCTCAAGTAGAGAGGATTCATCCATATCGTGAGGAGTACCAGGAGGTCCTAGTCTTGGGTGCTTCCAGTATGACCCAAGGTGAGTGATAACGGACTAACCTCGTGAGTGTGGTAGGGTGAAACTCATTGGCAACGGCTTTGCAAAGCAGTAGAAGCCACCACGAGTGCATAACCCGTCATAGCTCGACAATCATTCTAAGTTCGGACAGTCAAAGTCAGTGTGGTGTTATGTGTGAAAGATTTAAGTGATGTGAATGAATAATATGCTTGTATGAATTTAATTGATTTGATGTATGATTAATTCTGTTTAAACTAGCTTACCCTGTTGTATGCTTTTGTTTTGTATGTTTGTGCTGTTTTTCTTCTGCGATGACCATCCTTTGGATGTGAGCAGAAGAAGAGGTTTCCCTGGAACAAGCTTTGGAGGGAGGTGATGCTACTGAGTAGTTGCCTTAGTTCAGTAGAATCTTGTGTATAGTTTTGAGTAGACTTTAGTATGTGTATAAAGTTTTAAATTTATAATTGTTTTTGGAAACACTGTAAATATATCATTTTAGATAGATAACTGTATTACTTTATCATGCGTGTTGTTTTTTCTTTAATATAGTTTACACTATATATTTTGGGATATTACGGTTATAACAATATATTCATAAATTACGTTCATTTTAGATGATGGATTTAGAAAAAAAAAATGAATAAGTTTGAGGAAATTTGATAATGAGTTAGATCGTTATTTAAATCTGTTTTGAGTTGACATGGAATTCTACGGTAAAACACCTTCATAACTCAAATCACCGTAACCAAATAAAAAATAAAGTTTGTCTGATGGTAGTGTATTAAAATAAAAAAATGAAAACAAAGCATGAAAATTTATACTAAGCATAATAAATAAAAATTACACTTGAAATATAGATAAATTATATATATTATGAAAAAATATCATACTAATAAAACATTAAATTATTTATAGGATTGTCAAATGAATAAAAGTCAAATTAATAAAATAATATTTTTGACAGAAGAATATAGAAAATAAAGTTTAAGTGTGATGGGTGTGTATTTTTCTTTATATAGTTGGATGTATGCTTACTATTAATTAAGTGGCATGCACAATGGAAATGCCCCACTGATCTTTCTTTATATAGATAGCGTCATGCTTCTCCTTTTCATCTTACTTTCTCTGTCATTAGTTTACTATTTTTAAAAAGCATGATTAAAAGAAAAATACTTGATGCTATAATGCTTATTCTTTTGCTATCTTAAGAGTTAAGTACAAATTCTCAAAGGACCTTCTTCATCTACATTTTAAGCAGTCAAACCAAGACTAAAACTTTTATTAGAATTGTATAAAAAGAAAAGTTTCGAGATTATAATTTTTCTACTTTAGTCATGAATTGATGAAATAAAATCCTGCGGATTTAGGATTATGCACAGCTTCTCTTAAGGATTTTATATTAACTAGTATCATAACTACAATTTTTTTTGTACAAAAATAAATTTCTCAATAATTTAAATTATTAATAATTTTTAAAATTTTAATTATCAATAGATTTTATTGATAAATTATTTATTAACAAAAGAATTTGCTGATAATATATATTTTATTTATCCGTAAATTTTTCTATTAATAAAATTTATTGATAAATATAATATGTATAATCGACATAATAATTCATTAATAATTACGTATTTTATTATTAACGATAAATTCATTGCTAATATAATTTTTATTGTATAATTATCATAAATGTAAATAACCTTGCATTAGTAATTGTTTCATTGTTCTAATCAAATATTTAAGTGTATATTTTGCATAATTATATATAGAAAAAATATTTATGTATTTACAAATTTCTTAGATAAAAATGTTGTTAAGATAAATGAGTGTTTTGCAGTAATTTAAAAGAAAAAATAATGTAATATATGTTTTTTCACAAAGAGCTTTTAATTGTTCTTTGATTATCACATATTTTCATTTTAGTATTTAGGTCTCTTAGTTTTTTTTATTAAATTATGATAAATTTTTTTTAATGAGCAAGAGAATATTAGTTTTAAATTTCAACTCCAAAATTTTGTTATTGATCCTCCTAATCATTTAGTTTAGTTTTGAGTAATTTATTAACCATGCTTCAATTATATCAATATTTGGTAAGAGTAAGAAAGTGAATGACATTTTACTTGTTAACAGTCTAATTCATTTTATTTTAATTTTGGTTTAACCATTTTCAAAGCTTTTAATTTTGCTCAAAAGTCTTTTTTAATTATTGTTGTTCTTAATTAGATTTTTATTTGTATAAAATTGATTCTGTTATACCTCTACCGTTAAATTAAATTAAGTGAATGACGTTAAGAATGCAATAACGTAATACATTTACATTGGATATTTGAATGATGTGACAAATTGAGGGTGTTATTTATGTGGGTTTTATAATTTTTAAAATAAAAGATTTTGGGATTTCATTGAATCCCCTAAATTGCCAAAATCCTTAATTAAAGGATGTTTGAGGTGTTCGAAGTTGCTCTTCTACAACGTGAGTGCGGTTGTGATGTGAAAGTTGATACTTCTTCTTCCCCAGATTTCAATTACTCACTAACAGGTTGGAGTAAGAACTAAAGAAAAGTAAAAATACATCATAAAGCAACAATGGTAAGATGGTAAGAATACTCCATATTTCAATATTTGTGATTATATTTTCAAGTTAATTTTTAAGGCCTTGTTCTTGAGTGGATATGAGAGAGTGGATTTGAGAGGATTTGAAGATAAATTTTTTTGTCGTTTATTTGAGTGAATTTGGAGATAAATGAGAGTGAATTTGAAAATAAAATTTGTGAGAATTAGTATAGAATTGTATTGATGTGACAAATTAAAAAAATTTATTTCCAAATTCACTCTCGTTTACCTCCAAATTTACTCAAATAAAGGACAAAAAAATTTATCTTCAAATCCTCTCAAATCTCCTCAAATTCACTCCCTCAAATCCACTCAAAAGAATAGGGCCTAAACTACATTCAATTAATCCACTCTTGTTTTATTTTTTTGTGTTTTGACAACAGTGTCCAGATGAACAATTTGAGGTGTTCGATTTTGACATACATGTCTCTTAAAATTATTGACCAAAATCTTTTATTAATTGAATGTAGTGTGAACTTCTTATGTATTTTAATTCAAATTTTAAATGATATTACATATTTTCAGTGAATATTTTCTCAAAAACTCATTATAAGTAAAGTATGGAATAGAAAATGTATATAAGATTATAATACATGAAATATGTGAGATAAATAATTTGTTTTAGTCTTATTTATTTATGACTATATATCAATTGTTTGACAAATCTATAATATAACCACAGAACCCACGCATACATACTAATGATGTGTAGTTGTATTATGTGTTATGTGAGAAAAACATATACTTTAATTATGTAGTATTTTCATGTGTAAATTGAATTATTTTAGTTTAGGATTGGTTAGATTTTTCAGAGGAAGATTCTTGGGTGTGCTTTTGTCTTAAGCAAGCATATTCAGAAAAGGCAGAAAATAAAAGTTGGATTGGACCTGTAATGGTACGTTGCTGAGTTTGTGTCCGTAAAACAGTTGAAGCTAAAAACAAATTGGTTTTGGAAACGGGGAAACGCGTGGAATCTTGAAGTTTCAATATTGTTTTTATTTATACGTACCATTCTGGAAATCAATCATGAAATTGGCACCATTGTCATACAAGAGAGCTGACGAATATATGAAATGGGCCCAGATTTAAAAATACTTATTTGAAAAGTTTTAAGAAATAACTAAAAAAATTATACTTTATTTGGTTTGTATGATAAAAATATTATATATTTTTGAAAAAAATTGAAAAATAAATATTTAAAAATAAATTTATATACAAATAGTTTAAATAATAAATTAAAGTTAAAATACAATTTAAAATAAAAGAATTATTATAAAACTTTAATAAATAAAATGGTTATATTTCAAAATAAAATTATATTAAAATACATTGATTTAAATGAATACATTTTATTGTATTAATTTCTTAAAGTATTTTGTTTAAATAATTTATTGTATTACACTGAAAAACGTAATTTTATTATATTAAAGAAATATTCTATTTTTGTATAATCAATGTTTTATATACTATCAAATATATTTTATATATAAACTTGCTCGTAAATTTAGTTTGTTACACGTATACATGTACCGGTTAATAAGAGGCCGACTGGACAGAGTGAGGAAGACGGACATCTCTAATATTTGTAGTTTTAAGCATAACTTTTAATTAAATTTATTCTTATTTATTAAATATTGAGTCATGATTAATTATAGGTCTATCTTAAAACTTTTATATATATATATATATATATATATATATATATATATATATTATTGTATTTAGATTATATTATTAACTTGAGTATAATGCTTTTCAAACATGATGTATAATGCTTTTCATTTTTTATGTTTTTAATATTTTACACTATATTTTTCTAACTTCCATCAATTTTAGAATCTTTCTGCCATTTTCTTGCCCAGAAACAAGCCCTACCTTCATCTTTCTAACTTTGTCCATCTGAAATTATAATCTTTATTTTAACATCTCAACTTCTTTGCTCCATTTCATTTGGATTATATCCGTTTACAGAGAAGGAAATTGTAATCTTAATAACCTCACATGTATTTATGTATCGAATACAAAGAATGACCATATTAACCAATAATCAAAATTATTTTCAAAAGTTTATATGATAATTTTAAGAATTTCATAGACCCTATACTTTTTAAAATGATTTTAATTATTTATTTTAAGTAATAATGGTGGCCATAGAATAACATTTTCAATAATTACTATGTTTCTATTTTCTATACTTTGGGTGAATGTTCCCAATCTTAATTTTTTAAACTTTAAATGATCTTAATATTTTAAAAATTTAATTTTGATTAAATGTAAATTAATCTGACATATAATACAAGAGTATGAATTCAAGACACCCCAAAGGCATGTCTTTTTTTCTCTCCATTCAATCAGAATTTTCAGACCTAAACTATGGTTTACTTGTAAAAATACTGATTTGAATGGCAATTGGAACATAAATGATTTAAAAGGTTGAACCTTTTCTTTCTTTACATTTATAACAAGGCATAGAGAAGAAAGTGACATTAAAGGACAGTAACATCTTAGGCACAAGTTCCTTATCTTTTACTGGGTAGGATCTTCATCCAAGCTCAACCCTCTCTGTCTTCAACTCAATTTCTTCTCCTTCGCTCTGCTCATTGCTGCTGTCTCCTTCATAATTCGTATGGCTGCCACACTCACACTGCTAAAGCTTCCAATTCTTCCCAGCAAACCAAAACTGCCACGCCCCTCAGCCACAAAAATTGTTCCATTTCCTACCATCCATTCAAACTCAAACTCATCTTCTTCTAACAGACACAATTCTTCCTTCTTAGATCAGAACATCGAGCCTCTGAAGCCTGCTTTTCTTTCTCTCTCTGCAATCACATTCCCATTCTTATTAGATTCCAAGGCAAGTATGCATTTTGTTGGTTTTTTTTTTTATCTGGTGGTTTAGTTTGGTTCTAATAAAGCTATTATTGGCACAGGATGCACTTGCTGTGGGAGGAGAGTTTGGGATATTGGAAGGAAGATCATTTGCTCTGCTACACCCCATTGTGATGGGTGCTTTTTTCTTCTATACATTGTGGGCAGGGTATTTGGGGTGGCAATGGCGGCGAGTAAGGACTATCCAGAATGATATCAATGAACTCAAGAATCAAGTCAAACCTACCCCAGTCACCCCAGATGGATCACCATCACCATCACCATCACCATCGCCAGTTGAACTCCAAATACAGCAACTCACTGAGGTAGCTACTGAAACAATGCATGTCTCTTACACACCCTTTCTCTGGATTGAAAAAATTGAGATGTAACGAAATAGATTTTTCCTACTGTGTGTTCTGATCCTGAAGAAGTTTATTTAAATAAACCCTATTCATTGTTACATGATGTGATGGTGTGCGTTTGTTTGATCAATTTGTGGATGCTGGATCATAATGGCATCCAATAAGATAGTAAAATGCATGGAGCTATTCATGGAATTCTGAATGAGCATCTAATTTATGGATACTGATATTCAGGAAAGGAAAGAGCTGATCAAAGGTTCCTACAAAGATAGACACTTTAACGCAGGATCCATACTTCTAGGATTTGGGGTGCTTGAGGCTATTGGTGGAGGAGTGAACACATGGTTTAGGACAGGAAAGTTGTTTCCCGGTCCACATTTATTTGCAGGAGCAGGTAAATATTGAATTTGTTTGCATTTGATGAAGCAAAAACAAAAGGGTAAAGATAACTACATATACAGTGTTCATTGTTATTATATATGTTGATGTTAAAAACATGATAATTGTTGTGTAATTTTTGGCCAGGTATTACAGTTTTATGGGCACTGGCAGCAGCCCTGGTACCCTCAATGCAAAAAGGAAATGAAACAGCGAGAAATCTTCACATCGCGCTGAATGCTTTAAACGTTCTGCTCTTTGTGTGGCAGATTCCCACTGGAATTGATATTGTGTTTAAGGTGTTTGAGTTCACAACATGGCCTTGAGTGTAAAATTCTGAGGTCTAACTTCTCTGCTATCTTACTTTCAATTTAGCTTTCTGCCATTACAAATAACGCAAATTTTGACATTTTCGACTTTCCTTTAGCCATCTACCATGATCAAGTGTCATACAAGCATTGTATAATTGCTTTATTACACCATTCTTTAGTGTAAATTGACATATGTATAACTTCTTACATTCGCATTATTACTTAATTTATTCAGTAGTGCTTGCACTGTTATATCTCAAAAATTATAGCCTAAAAGACTGATCATGAAGGTGCAACTCTTCACTTCTCACATCATTACAGCCTTGCCTGAATTAATATTTGAAAATTTGAATTGATTTTCCGAACCATGAGAGTAAGATTCTTTTTCTTTGCTTTTGTTTACATGCTACATCTCTATTTCAATATTTTCCCAACTTTCTTTTAGGCGGATTTTTTACGTTTTATGAACCCTGCGTTTTAAAGTTTGTTTCAGTCTTTAGTTTTTCACATGTAAACTCTTTGCAGAGGCTAAAGTCTTACTAAGAATTGAAATAGAAATCATAACTACAAGCAAGTCGGATCGGATCTGAGCATACTATGGATTGACTCGAGTTAGATATGTCTCACGTTGAGTTCACTGGAACGTACTCTGATTCAATCAAGTCGAGTAGTTAAGTTGAACTTATGTTAAGTCTATTGACTTGGATCCATATTAAAGTTAGAAGAATTGAGTCAAGTTAAATTCATATTGGGCAAAGTTTACATTGAGTCGAGTTGGATGTATATTTTATATTTTAACTCTATTTTATATTTTATATTAAATTAAATATCTTACGTCTATTTAAACATATGGTGATCTTATTTTATTTTAAATTTAAATATAAGTTTAGTGAGATATAATATAAGATTAATGATAAATGTACAATATAAAAAATAATACAACAATAAAAAAATATAATTAAAACGTTTTATTTATAAAAAATTATAAGAGTTTAGATTTAAGTAAAATTAAAATTAGAAATACCTTAAAACTGTTTTATCAATGAAAGGTTAAATTTTATAAAATATTGTGTCTAACTTTTTACCTTATCTTCTAAATTGAACAAAAAAACTTATAATTTAACAAGTTAATATACTATCTTCAAAATTTTCACTTATCAACTAGTTTTCAACAAGTTTTTTTCTCGCATAACCTTAAACCAAATTTAAAAAAAGATATTAAATCAGACATTGTAACATCCTAAAATATATAGTATAAAGTATATAAATAGTAGTCAACATTATAATATGATAGAACAGTTAAAGACTTGTAGATAAAGAGTTAATCTTACAGTCATCCAAAATGACTATAAAATTTAAAACTTTATATACAATAGAGTATTTCAAAACTATACAAAACAACTCAAAGATCCTAACTAAACTAAACAGCAACGTCATCATCCTCCAAGGCTTGCTCCAGAGGCACCTCGTCTACCTTTGTTCACATCCAAATGGATGATCATTGCAAAAGAAAACACCACACGAACAACATACAAACACAAGCAGAAGGGTGAGCTAGATATACAAAGAATCCTACAATTATAATAGCATGTAACATACAAAGTTCACTCAAACAAAGTATACTAGATCACACTTCCTAACATATTATATTCTAGACTTGACTTGCCTAGACTTAGAATGATTGTCGAGCTATGGCGGGTCGTGCACTCGTGGTGACTTCTACTGCTTTGCAAAGCCATTGCCAATGGGTTTCACCCTACCACACTCACGAGGTTAGTTTGTTCCGAGCCTTAAGGCATACTGGAAGCCCCCAAGACTAAGACCTCCTGCTACTCCTCACAACATGGTTCAATCCTCTCTACTTGAGAATGATTGACCATTGGAGTTTCAAGATAACTCCCAAGACTGAGCTCCTGCATTCATTCTAAACAACCTAGAATCTCACCAAGAGATTCTACAATGAAACTTACATTCACCCCTTTTAATCACATACTTTTATTTGGAATTAAACTCATAATCACACTCAATTATATACAAACATCCACCTTCAAACATAATTCACAATACATACCATAATTAGTTTAATCAAGCTCAATACAAAGTAATTAAAGAGCAACTAATTCAAACCTTTCGCCCTGCGCACCCAATTCGCAAGTTGAAACCCGAAGTCCCTCGCATAGCGACTTGTCTCGCTATGCGAATTAACTCGCAGAGGTACCAAACCTCAACCTTTCGCATAGCGGCTCCAAGTCGCCATGCGAAAGTCTAGACAGAGACCAACCTTCCTAACCCACTTGTTATGCGACCCTTATCGCTCTTCGAATAAAATCAGGAATAACTCCAAACCCCAACCAGGTGCACAACACCCTAATTCGCCATGTGAATCACTAGGCAGAGAGTAACTCACCCCAACCATTCGCACAACGTCCAAACTCGTTGTGCGAATATCCAGACAGAGAGCAACCTCTCAAGTCATTCGCATAGCGCACCAACTCGTTGTGCGAATGCCCTTGGCAGAGAGCAGCTCGCCATAGCGACTCGTTATGCAAAACTATTCGCACAGCGAGTCTACATAATCTACAAAACGAAATTATGCAGATTTGTGCAACTCAACCCCAACATACCTATTCTAACCATCTTTCTTAACTTCTAACCCTCCTAGATTGTATTTTATACTTAATTAAACTTGTCTAAGTGATTCTAAACCTTTCTACTATCAATCTAAAGCATTTAAGATTCAATTCTTACTTTAAAACTCCAAATTCAATAACTTAAGGACCCAACTTCAATTCTACCACTTTTCACCTATTTCTGACCATTTTGATGACTCTAACAAGTCACAATAAACCTACCTAGACTGCCCCAAACGACCAAAAGAGCCCCTGACTTTTAATTCTCAAATTCACTACCTCACTTCCTCTAAAATGGCCTAAAACACTACCCATTCACTTAACTTTCAACATAATAGCTACTATAACAAAATGCATTCATCTAATATATTCAATTACAGTTGCACATCACATCTAAATCATTTTACAAACAACCTTTCACAGTTTCATCATTAAACATACAAAGAATACATGATTTATCCTACACAGGAACTACAATTCAGCTCAAACAGTAACAAAATGCAGAATTCAATACACACACCTATCAAACTACCAATTCAAACAGAAATATAACTCAACTTACCTTAGAGATCACAGCACAGCTCACCGGATCACCTCTATAGTACCTTGCACCGCAAGAAAACTCAACAGGACCCTACAAATCACCATTTGGTGATCAAGAACAGCTCTTAGAGCTAGAATTGGACAGAGAATTGAAGAGAAACAACACAAAGTACATGCAACCAACATAATTGCATGATCTAGGTTTCAAAACAGCAGAGAAAAGGGAAGAACAACTTACCCGCTAGAATCGAGAAATTGATCGATCAATTATAAAGCCCTCTATGCCGTGGGCGTTTGGGCACCTCCCGATCGTCAATCTGACAACTCAGTTGAGAGAAATCTTAGAGAGAAGAGAAGAATAAAAGAACGGAGGTTTTAGAGAGATGAAGTGTTTTAGATAATGAATTGAGCTTTAGAAAGTTTTATTTACATTATAAGATTATTTTTAAAATAAAAATTCCTCTCATTGTTTTAATATACTTATCTACTCTAATACTCTATTTTCTAGGTTCTTACATACATTAATAAAGTAAATCGGATAAATCTTAAATATATTGTGTCGTGAATCATTAACAAACTTATTGACATTTTTTCACTTGTATCCATTGTGAAGTCCAAGTGAAAAGCAACAGGTGAATGAATTATCTAAGTATTGGTTTTTCTAAATGAACGTGTTTACAAAATTATCAATCTGGATTTCTTTAAAGAAAAATTATCTATAAAATTAAGTCGTGTTGTCTAAACACAATTTTGTTTTAAAAAAAATTATTATATTTGTAGATGATTTTGAATTAAAGAAGTGAAATTATTTAAATAGAACTTGTCATTATATGTGACAACGTTAATGTAATTGATTTTAAATTGAAACTGTCATCATCTATAATAACTTTAATATAATTGGTTTTAAATTGAAATAAAAAACCGACTTCAATGTAATTACTTTTTGAATTCAAGTCGTTATATCTTTTGACGATTTCAGTATAATTGATTTGATTCAAAATCAATTATACTAAACTTTTACATAAAAGTCAGCGTCTGTTTTGACGATTTCATTTATATAGTTTATCCATGGATATGAGACTTTTTCAAAATAAAATCGTGTTTAGACATCACGACTTATCCTGCAGGTAATTTTTTTTAAAAGAAACCCAAATTGGTAATTTTCAAAATTAGTTGATCCCATTCGTTTGAAAACCGTAAGTATTTTAGTGAACATTTGGTAACCTTCACCACCGACAGATTATATATTGGTATGTATTTTATTGGGAAAATAGTTTTTTATACATTGCAGCACTTGACAATTTAAGAGTATTTTAGTCATTAGAAAAATTTAACTTTTGTATTTGTAAAAAAAAAAAAGATTAAAATGTAAAAATTAGATGTAAAGTATATATAAAAATTTGTTGGTTGTAAAAATAATAAGACTCATTTTATTGACATCTCTTACCATTTATGCTTAACTGATAATGTTCATTAAAAAGAAGCATAAAATCCTGCACAAGGAGGTAGAGTAGGTGGAATCTAAACAATTCCATTTAATCATCATGTAAACTGGCCCAATTCAAGTTACTATTTTAAATGAATAATTAACATAATAATGACCAAATCAACATACTAACAAACATAATCAACAAATTAATAAATGAAAACTCAATTTATATTTACTTATAATTATAATTATGAGAAAAGAAGCTTATTATACATAAAACTTCAAAATTAATGTTTTAAGTTAGAAGGTTTAGTGTATGACCGCATAATTAGATTCACATGAGAAATGAAATTATCATGATGTGTTAAACTGTTCAACTTTCACGATATTAATACTATCATTAATTAGCTTAAATTAAAGTATAATTATGAGCAATTGTGATAAGACTCTTATTAATTCAAAGCTCATTCCAAAAACCATATGTAAAGAGATAAATTATTGCATTTAATATGTATTAAAATGTTAAACATTCATTGACTTTGACATTGAATTACCTTATGTATGTAATTTCTCAGTTTGACCGAACATGCATGCATTATACAGATAAAATAGATAACTTCGACCCAATATCAGAAACAAAACGTACAATGAAAAGGGATATTCATGTATTTTGGATGCTATTACAATATCAACAGTAATAATATATGTACTAAACTTTCAATATTGGTTTGAAGTAAAAAAACGTGTTTTTCTATCAATCAGAATGGTCGTGCATGTGAACACTTGCTAGTAGAGTCCATAAATATGGGAGAGGAAGAGAATGTTAGTGTTTTCTGCCATGATGAAGACACATACATATTGCTAAGTGCATAGTCTACAAGATTTTGATACAATTAACAATGGTTTGGGACATAAGGAAGGCCTCCTCCACATAGAGAAAAGTGATGTAATGGAGAATTCCAATTTGACTTTTTTTTTTTATTACACGTACCATTTAAAGATAGGAAGTGTCCAAATATTCTATATCTATTGGTTTCTATTTAAAACAAAGCAATGTCACTGTTTACATTTACAAAAACATTTATCTGAATGAGTTTTAAAAGGCATCAAAATTACCCATGACTATAAGTATATATGCAAGCATAATATATGAACAAATTCTTGGTTCTCCACTCCTAATTTAAGAAATTTAA
Source organism: Vigna umbellata (assembly GCF_029865625.1). NCBI lineage: Eukaryota > Viridiplantae > Streptophyta > Magnoliopsida > Fabales > Fabaceae > Vigna > Vigna umbellata. Next base: position 61,925,827 of record NC_142169.1, read on the forward strand.
ACCTACACCGCTCATCGGTGATTGTCATATGTATAACGAATATAATAGTATGCTATTGGTCGAGCTTTATTTCTTCAAATATGCATTCTTCTTTTTTTAATTAAATACGAAGATTGGTCACCGCAAGTTTAAAATGGAATAATAACCTTCATTTCAAAGTTTTTTGTTAAGGTATGAATAAAACAACACGAAAATGATATTCGTCCTACCCTAAAAATAATTTTCCTTCTTTACATTTTTTCACTTTAGTCTCTCTCGTTCCTTAACTTTCTAAATCCAAGAATGGGTTGTACAATAACAAAATAAGCACCACTAACACTTTTATTCTAAACGTATTTTACAATTAATAAAAAATTATCAGAAAAATCGAGTGAAATTCATATTTTTTATGATTTTAATAAACTACGCAATGTGTTTTTAAGATTTCTATGTTGAAGAATAAAACTAGTATGTCTTATATACGAGGGATGATGATTAACTTTCTCTTTTGTATTAATATGATGTGATTTTGATTTAAACATTATATTGTTCTAAATAATAAAGCATTGTGAAGAAAGGGTAATTAAAGAAAGAAAAAGCATATGACAATGGACATTTACGGATCAAGAAACAGATTGACTTGAAAGAGACGAATGAAACATGTTGCACATATATAAATGTAAATACATAGGTTCTTTTCTTGTGGATGGCTGAAATAAGGTAGTTAGTTTTCAGACGTACGGAAAAGGAAGCCGCTTGAAGCATCTTGAGAAAAGAAGGAAAAGGATGGAAGCAAAGGCAGAGAAAGCAGAGAAAGCAGAGAAGAGAAGAGAGCATCGCTCCCTCACTCTCCTTCCAAGCAAAGTCACCTCATTTCCAAAATAGAAGTGGCATAGTAAATGAAGCTGTATCACATCAACGGATATACCAATATTAACACTTCCGCCGTAATTCTTTGTTCCTCCAAACATGAATATATAACATCATTCCAGTAGAAAAATGTGCATGTATTTTATTGTAATTGTTGCATTACAACTCAACTAAATTCTAAATAACTCCAGCAGATACCAACCTCACTTTGCGAGCTTTCTGTCAGCTGGAAGTGCCAGTTGAATCAGATGCTTGCTTTTCTCTCTTTTTTTCCCTTTTAATGTTCTTTGCTGCTGCTACCAGTAATGTCTCTCACCGCACGGCGTAATCACAATTCCCTTTTTGTTTCTTTCTACACGAAACTTGGGACAAGTTGAACTATTCCTTTTTCACATTTCCCTTTCTCTCTGTCTACACACCAAAACCAGAAGATGGTTCTATAAATAACACGGCCTCCATCGTGTTACCCTCATCCTTATTTTTCTACACGGTTTCAGCAGTTCCTAAACGTCATGGCTAACCCTCCCCCAGTTCGTCCCTGGTTCCGCTTAGCCTCCATTCGCTCCACCCCTGCTGCCCCTGCCCCTGCCCCTACCCCTACCCAAGAGCCTCGCATTACGTTGGGCCTGCCCGCATTTAGAACTGCTTCGGCACCTTCATCACCACAATCTCACCCTACCCAACCTCAATCTCAATCTCAACCTCATCCTGCTCCAGAACCTTCATCTCAACCTAACAGATTTTCTTCTTCTTCACTCCCAAATTCTCCTGTCCGCAAGGCCATACTTACAACATCCCCCCCACGTTCCTCCCCTGAAAAGAATTCGCGTGTGCATGTCTCCAGTCCCACTCACTCTCCCAAAACAATTAAGCAATCTGATCGTAGCCCAATGCGCTCGCCAAACAATAGCAGAACCATCACTCCTCCACCTTCTCCTCTCACCCTCCCACCTTCCCAGTTGAAGACCGAGCCCAAGATACCTGAACAGCCTGAGCCCAAAACCGTGCTGGTCCAGAAAACCATCGACAGACCCAGGCCCTGGCACAATGGCGCCACTGAAACGCACAAAAACAATGCCCATGCCCATCATGGAAAACACGTCACTGGCAAGGAAAGTGAATCCAAGGAGAAGGGTATTCACAAAAAGCTTTCGGATTCCGAGGACTCTGGCATGAGGGTCATAACCATTGCCGGAGAAAACAGAGGGGCTTTCATGGAACTGATCCAGTCCCCGAAGAAACCCGAATCGAAGTACCTTCACAAGAAGGGGAATTCGAGCATCAGCGTGGATGGGGTGGAGTCGGAGGGTTCGAGTGCTGAGGAAGGGAACAAGAAGGATAAGAATCAGAAAGGTAAAACAACGTCTTCGTTCCCCATGGCTGCGTACATGAACAGCAATGTGCAGTGTGTGAACAACTCGCTCCTGTACAACACTTCTTGCTCCCACCACGACCCCGGAGTGCGCCTTTCTCTTTCAAAGAAACCATTCGCTGAAGGTTTCCATCTGAAGGAACACGCTGATGGTCACCACCCTGATGGTCACCACCCTGATGGTCACCACGCTTGATTCCAGAGATAGTGTTGTTGTTGGAATTGGTGTTAGTTGTTTTGTGCTTCTGGCTTACGTTATGTTATGGTAAGATAATATGATATATGGCATATATATATATATATATATATATTGGAGAAAGAAAAAAAAGGTTGAGTGGCCAACTTGGGGCACGCACGAGTTATAATTCTTCTGCTTCGCCCTTGTCTTTTGGAGCAAAGTTGAAGATTCTCCACTGCCTCAGTGGAAAATAAATATGTTTAATGTTTGTATGGGTGATGCTTACGGCTTTATTCAAACACTTACGGTTTTTGTATGGAAGAGATTCTGAAGCAGTCTATTACATGGGGGAGAGGGTTGTGTATATCGTTCATTTTCCTTTGTTAATTGATCATCTACACTATGTGCTCTTTCCAATAAATTTGTATCACCAATATAATTAATGTATGTTGTGTTAAAACATTTTTAGGGTTTTTCAACTTCAATTAACTCACTCAAATATAGCCCTTCCATTCTTGTATACATTTCTTTCGTTTTCACCATTTTGTTTTTTTAAGACACTTTTTATTTTTCTGAATGTAAAGTTTGGTTAATATTTGTTTAGAACTATTTGAATTTGAATTGAATACATTAATTTAGCTGAATCCTATAATAAATTAAATAGTGATCTAAACTATTTTTTTATGGTTGAATTTTCAAATTTGAACTCAAAAAAAAAAATTTTGATTTATATTTCATTTTTATACTTTAGTTCAGTTTAATTAGTTTTTATTTTTAGTTTAATTTAGGTTTTTTATCACTCATACATTTATCTATTTAATAACACGAACCTATCATGCATCCAGTAATATATTACTCTAAACCCCATCGCGTGGAACGCATGAAATGAAAACACAATTTTTTATTAACAATGAAAGGCAAAATTAAATATTAATTTGTTTTGGACGTTGGATCGAGATCAACTATTAAGTGCAATGTGTAACCGTCAAACTTCGGTAAAGCGGTTTGTTTGTCCATTCCGTTACATTGAGAAGTTATATATATTCCGATGAGAAAGTGAGTAAAAATTAAATTCGGTTATTAAAGTATTAGTGCTGTAATAAATTCAATTATTTACTCTTTATTTTTTATTTATATTTATAAATTTTAAAATAATTGTTTGATTAATAATGACCTAATTACAATCTAATTAATAATAATCGCTTTATCTTAAGTCGGATAAAATTAATCTAATATTTTTATTTGCTAACCATTCAGTCCATCTCCTAATCATGTGTCAGGAAGGAGACTCCTATGGAAAAGTAGACGGACTACTTTCCTTAAATATAAAATTTCATTATTATTAATTTTATTACAGAAATATAGAATAAATTTTACTGCCACTCTTTAAATAATGTACTATATTAAATTTTAAATGTTAGAAAAGACTGAAATAAAAAAAGTCGGGTACAAAATTGAAATGTGCTGGCAATGTAATTTCATAAAAAAGAAAAATAGATAGGTAGAGAAATGAAGGTTTGAAGTTGAAGGGCAAAAAGTTGCGCCGTACTCCTTCTCCATGTAAGAATTTTTCTTGTGCTCTTTTTCTTTTTAATTTGGGATTTCCCTTAGTATTCAGATTAGCTTCAGTTTGTGAGTATTCTGTTCTGGATTGAGCTTTCTTTTCCTATTAATATATCGCTACTTTTTCTCTGAAGAATAATGTTGGAGTTGGTGTGTGCTTGATTTTGTGTGGCAGAGTCGACAATGGCTTCAAATCCCAAAACCTTGACTTTTGAGGAGGTGTCTAAGCACAACCACAAAAAGGATTGCTGGATCATTGTCAATAGAAAGGTCTGCATCTCTTGTCTTTCTTCTTCATCTTTTTCTTAGTTTATTATCCGTTTCAGTTATCGGGATCACCATTATGCGTGCTGAAGAGGGCTGACGAATTAATTCTAAAGGGTTTGAAGGGGTTCAAGATTCTCTTGTTAATCTCCTATAGAGTATTTTTCTAGCAGCAATCTCCTTTTAGAGTATTTTAAGTGCATCAAGTTTTATTCAGACTAACCATTCATGAATCCAGTGCAGTCTTGAATTTAACATTTAATAAATCAGCGAAATTAGCGTTAACAAGTAATGAAGTGAATTGCTTTTATTTTTTGTTAAGGATAATAATCAAAGCGTAGTAACCAGATAACTTTGTATCAGACAAACCAGGTTGGAATGCCTATTCTGAAATTGACACTATAATAAAATTTATGAATTGAATTTTATAGTAGCATTTTAGCCTATGGTATACAGGTTCATTTTATATAATTAAAATTCAAAATATATAAACATTTTTCTAATTTATAATTTATAATTTATAGCCTGATTGTTGCAGTCTCCTTTTGCACATTAGGCCTTATGCTTGGAGTGTTACTGATACTGTTATTGTTGCAGTTTTTGGTTGAGTTCTTTTTGCTATGTTAGAAACATGATAAAGGATATATTAGTGGTATTCGATAGAGTTATTTTATTTATCACAGCTTCTTCTTTATTTTTGGTTTAGTAAAAACTATTGCCTCATTATTATTGGAAAGAATATGTTATATCCCGAGAAACTTGCGCGTCACGTTGATAAGTTCTCAAGAGCAGTGTAGTTCGTGTAAATTTTGCTTTGGAATATATTGAAGTGTGTATTTGAGATAAAAGTGGCCAACACCAGATGCCACAGCTTCAGATTGAATTATTCTGTATTACCTTTCACAATTGGTATTTAAGACTTTAGCTTGTAGTATTTCCATCAAATTTGTTATACTTTTATGCATTCCACTTTGGCAGGTGTATGATATCACCCCATTTTTGGATGACCATCCAGGAGGTGATGAAGTTTTGGTGACGTCAACAGGTAATTGATTTATCTTCGTTGGCTGGCTCATATGAATAGTCTGTAAATAGAAAACTATTATCTTATCAATGGGCTGGCCAGCCGGAGGTTGGAATTGGTAAGGATTGGACTAAGAATCCCAAACTTTGTCATTTTTACAGCGAAGGACGCCACCATTGATTTTGAAGATGTGGGCCACAGTGATTCTGCCATAGAAATAATGGAAAAATACTATATTGGGAACTTCGACACTTCCACTCTTCCTGCCAACGTTAACCATAGACAGCCACCACCTACACAAGCTCACGGCGGTGGCAATCAATCTTCTGAATTTGTTGTAAAGATCTTGCAATTCCTGTTGCCTTTGCTGATATTGGGCCTTGCCTTTGCTCTGCGGTCGTATGGCAAAGAGAAGCAGGCAGCACCACATGAAAGCTGAACTTAGGCTAGAGCCGAAGTTTCAGTAGGTTTACTAATTCATTGCCGATAACTGGTTATACTTTGATCAATGTTGTTTCTCTGTACCTAAAATTCGTCACCCCACCCAACACTATGTAGGGCCCTTGATGCACTCTGGATACTTGTTCCTTTAAACAATTGGTTTAAACTCTCATTTGTCAGCTTTTGATTGACATTGGCGCAGGGATGGATTTGAATTCAAATTGAATGCCTTTTGAAATCAAATTAGCGCTTTCAAACTGCTGCAACTATTCCCCCAACTTCAATCTCTGTCCCCTTCTAATATTTTCAGAATTTGTTTTGAAAATGCATATATATTTGATCAGCTGAAGATCATCAAAATGTTCTTTCACAAACTATCCCAGTTAAAGCTCACTAGTGAAAAAGGGTGATTTTAGTCTACATTGTCATTTGTCAAGTGACATTTTTAAAGTATGTGTAAGACAACACAATTCTAATCAAAAGTTTCTGAAAAGAAATCGGGTGGTTTGGTCCCAAGCTATAGATATCAAAGCTCAAATTAAGATCTGGTCCCTGGATTATACATATCCATGAGAACATGACCCATTTAGCTGCTAAAATCATTGGACCCCCTCTTTATTTTGGAGCTAGAGGATAATTTTAAACACCACCCTGCATAACCACATTTTTTTTAAATTCTAAAATTATCTTTTATATTTTAAAATATCCTACACCTCCATCTCCATCTCTTTTCTTAAACGGATATCGACATTCGTTGATGAATTTCTTCAACGGATGTGCCACATCCGTTGAATTTCTTTTTTCTAGTTTTTAGTTTTTTAATTTATTGTATTTTAAATTAATATATAAATATTATTTAAATTTTTTAAAATTATTACTTAATTATTTATAAATTAATTTTATTTTATTTAATAAAATAATTATTATTAATTTAATTTATATATTATCATTTAAATAATAATTAAAATATTTTTTAAAAATTTATTAAAACGGATGTGTCATTCGGATGTGGCGACATTTTTCTTTCCTTTTAGTTTTTTAATTTATTTATTTTAAATTAATATATAAATATTATTTAATTTTTTTAAAATTATTACTTAATTATTTATAAATTAATTTTATTTTATTTAATAAAATAATTATTATTAATTTAATTTATGTATTATTATTTAAATACTAATTAAAATATTTTTTAAAAGTTTATTAAAACGGATGTGGAATATCCGTTTCCGTTGAAGTTTGTTCTTTTTTCCTTTTTAGTTTTTAAAATTTTTAATTTATTGTATTTTAATTTAATATATAAATATTATTTAATTTTTTTAAAATTATTACTTAATTATTTATAAATTAATTTTATTTTATTTAATAAAATAATTATTATTAATTTAATTTATGTATTATTATTTAAATAATAATTAAATTTTTTAAAAATTTATTAAACGGATGTACCACATTTGTTAAAATTATTATTTTTTAATTAAAAAAGTAAAATAAAATATAAAATATGTAAACAGATATCAACATCCGTTCACAGATATCAACGTTCGTTGAAAGCGAAACGGATGTTGACATCCATTTTATAGCAAAGACAAATTAAAAATGCGGTAATACAAGGAGCATTGGATATGGTGGTGAAGGAAGCAACACTCTTCTTAACTAGGCTCAAATTTCTTTTGGCCTAAATAGACGAATTGAAAAACCGTTGCAACTCACTACAAACGAATGAATTCATTCCCTGTCTTCATTCAATTAATCAAGTAAAGTTTCTGGTCACGTTATTGTCCCACTTTATACACTTGAATATTAATACGAAAATAGAAAAATAACTTTAAGAGGGCCAAAATAGTAATAAAAATATAATTTTATGGATATCATAAAATTATTCCAGGATTTAACTTTTATATTTTTAACATTTTTTTATTGGCAAGTATTAGTTGTCAGTGGAAGAGTTGAATTCACAACCTCTCACTCTCTTTTTCAAAATTTTCAAACCAATTTTATATCTTTCAAATTTTAGTGGAAGAAGTTAAATTCACAATCTCTCAAATTCTCTTTTTCAACTTTTATCACTGACTTTATAGATCTTTATATTGTTAATACATTTTTTTAAATATAATTTATTGTTATTAAGTTCATGTCAACTGTACTC